>NC_136880.1:25539328-26739328 GCF_949152265.1 Phoxinus phoxinus | reverse complement strand
ACTTGAACTCAATTTTTTTGTGGATGGAGCTTAACTGCCATCAGTTTAAAGAATATATTTTGCGTTTTAACCATGATAGGAAAGTATGAAAAAAAAAAAAAAAAAAAAAAAACGATGACCCGGGTCCTGTCGTCAAAATCCCAAAAGTATGAAAAAAAAAAAAAAAAAAAACATGACCCAGGACTTGAACTCAATTTTTTTGTTGATGGAGCTTAACTGCCATCAGTTTAAAGAATATATTTTGCGTTTTAACCATGATAGGAAAGTATGAAAAAAAAAAAAAAAAAAAAAAAACGATGACCCGGGTCCTGTCGTCAAAATCCCAAAAGTATGAAAAAAAAAAAAAACATGACCCGGGACTTGAACTCAATTTTTTTGTGGATGGAGCTTAACTGCCATCAGTTTAAAGAATATATTTTGCCTTTTAACCATGATAGGAAAGTATGAAAAAAAAAAAAAAACGATGACCCGGGACCTGTCGTCAAAATCCCAAAAGTATGAAATGTCAGTGCTTAGACCACTAGGCTATAGAGGAAAACAAAAGTTTGTTGAGTATTTGAACCTCACTGCTAAGAAAAATGAGAGGGGGAGAACAGAATCCGATGGCTAAAAAACAGCTGTCGTAATCCGTTCCCCCACCCTCATTATGAGAGGTTTTGATGAAGTGGCTTTAAAAAAGGCTGATTAAATTTTTTTGTGGATGGAGCTTAACTGCCATCAGTTTAAAGAATATATTTTGTCTTTTAACCATGATAGGAAAGTATGAAAAAAAAAAAAAACGATGACCCGGGACCTGTCGTCAAAATCCCAAAAGTATGAAAAAAAAAAAAAAAAAAACATGACCCGGGACTTGAACTCAATTTTTTTGTGGATGGAGCTTAACTGCCATCAGTTTAAAGAATATATTTTGCCTTTTAACCATGATAGGAAAGTATGAAAAAAAAAAAAAAAAAAAAAAAAACGATGACCTGTCGTCTGTCACATTGTTAATGTGTTTTCTGTTGTTTCCATGGACTTTTAGGTTGTTTTTCTCATTCAGTGTTTTTCTTCTTCATCTCTGTCGTCATTTTCATTAGTTCATTTTCATCACCTGTCTAGTAAATCAGTTAATCACCCTTCATTGTCATCACCTGTTGTACCCTCGTCATCCTCTGTGTATTTAAGTTCCTGTCTTTCTCCTTTCAGTTGTCGGTCAATGTTTGTTTATGTTACGTTGTATGGAGAGTGTTACCCTTGCCTGTACCAGTTTTGTTTAAGTTTTATTATAGTAAAAGTTTGAATTGGAACCTTAGGCCTCTGCCTGTCTTCATCCGCACCATACCCGTGACAGATTGACCGACCCCCCTAAAATGGACGAGTGGGTAAAATTTTTCGTCCTGGCCAAGGAGAGCCAAGATCTCCCAGCCTTTGCCCATGGAGGATCGTTTGAGGGAACCCGTCTGGCCAGATTTCGCGGGACCCGTGGAGGCCGCAGTAGAGGCGGTGGTCGAGATGGACCCCGACACCATTCTCCGCTTTGGTCCCTCTTCGACCCTGGACGGTTGACGTCCAGCTCCAAGCCGCCTGCACCGCTGGTCCCGTCCAGCCCAGAGCTTCCTGCGCCAGAGCCCTCATCGCTGCCCAGCACAGAGCCCTCATCGCTGCCCAGCACAGAGCCCTCATCGCTGCCCAGCACAGAGCCCTCATCGCTGCCCAGCACAGAGCCCTCATCGCTGCCCAGCACAGAGCCCTCATCGCTGCCCAGCACAGAGCCCTCATCGCTGCCCAGCACAGAGCCCTCATCGCTGCCCAGCACAGAGCCCTCATCGCTGCCCAGCACAGAGCCCTTATCGCTGCCCAGCACAGAGCTTCCTGCACCGCTGGTCCCGTCCAGCCCAGAGCTTCCTGCACCGCTGGTCCCGTCCAGCCCTGAGCTTCCTGCACCGCTGGTTCCGTCCAGTCCAGAGCTTCCTGTACCGCTGGTCCCGTCCAGCCCAGAGCTTCCTGCACCGCTGGTCCCGTCCAGCCCAGAGCCTTCGCCGCTGGTCCCGTCCAGCCCAGAGCCTTCGCCGCTGGTCCCGTCCAGCCCAGAGCCTTCGCCGCTGGTCCCGTCCAGCCCAGAGCCTTCGCCGCTGGTCCCGTCCAGCCCAGAGCCTTCGCCGCTGGTCCCGTCCAGCCCAGAGCTTCCTGCGCCGCTGGTCCCGTCCAGCCCAGAGCCTTCGCCGCTGGTCCCGTCCAGCCCAGAGCCTTCGCCGCTGGTCCCGTCCAGCCCAGAGCCTTCGCCGCTGGTCCCGTCCAGCCCAGAGCCTTCGCCGCTGGTCCCGTACAGCCCAGAGCCTTCGCCGCTGGTCCCGTCCAGCCCAGAGCCTTCGCCGCTGGTCCCGGTCAGCTCAGAGCCCTCTTCGCCGCTGGTCCAGTCCAGTGCGGACCTCCCCAAGAAAATTTTGGGGGGGGGCAATAAGTCCTCTGAGGGGATCGTGGAGGCCCTTCCGACACGGTTCCCATGGTCACCCGAAGGGTCCTCACCGCCATGGCCGCCCGAAGGGTCCTCACCGCCATGGCCGCCCGAAGGGTCCTCACCGCCATGGCCGCCCGAAGGGTCCTCACCGCCATGGCCGCCCGAAGGGTCCTCACCGCCATGGCCGCCCGAAGGGTCCTCACCGCCATGGCCGCCCGAAGGGTCCTCACCGCCATGGCCGCCCGAAGGGTCCTCACCGCCATGGCCGCCCGAAGGGTCCTCACCGCCATGGCCGCCCGAAGGGTCCTCACCGCCATGGCCGCCCGAAGGGTCCTCACCGCCATGGCCGCCCGAAGGGTCCTCACCGCCATGGCCGCCCGAAGGGTCCTCACCACCGTGGCCGCCCGAGGGGTCGTCTCCGCCGTGGCCACTCGAAGGGTCCTCACCACCATGGACGCCTGAGGGTCCGTCTGCTCCGCCATGGCCACGCCCTCATCCTGCTCCGCCCTGGCCACCTGCACGTCCTGCTCCGCCCTGGAGGCTTCCTGCTCCAGATCGGCCACCTGTTCATCAGCCTCCAGGGCGCCCACCCTCCCACCCCTTTGGATGTTTTACGGCGCGAGGACGCGCCTGGGGGGAGGGGGGGGTTCTGTCACATTGTTAATGTGTTTTCTGTTGTTTCCATGGACTTTTAGGTTGTTTTTCTCATTCAGTGTTTTTCTTCTTCATCTCTGTCGTCATTTTCATTAGTTCATTTTCATCACCTGTCTAGTCAATCAGTTAATCACCCTTCATTGTCATCACCTGTTGTACCCTCGTCATCCTCTGTGTATTTAAGTTCCTGTCTTTCTCCTTTCAGTTGTCGGTCAATGTTTGTTTATGTTACGTTGTATGGAGAGTGTTACCCTTGCCTGTACCAGTTTTGTTTAAGTTTTATTATAGTAAAAGTTTGAATTGGAACCTTAGGCCTCTGCCTGTCTTCATCCGCACCATACCCGTGACATCGTCAAAATCCCAAAAGTATGAGAAAAAAAAAAAAACATGACCCGGGACTTGAACTCAATTTTTTTGTGGATGGAGCTTAACTGCCATCAGTTTAAAGAATATATTTTGCCTTTTAACCATGATAGGAAAGTATGAAAAAAAAAAAAAAAAACGATGACCCGGGACCTGTCGTCAAAATCCCAAAAGTATGAAAAAAAAAAAAACATGACCCGGGACTTGAACTCAATTTTTTTGTGGATGGAGCTTAACTGCCATCAATTTAAAGAATATATTTTGCCTTTTAATCATGATAGGAAAGTATGAAAAAAAAAAAAAAACGATGACCCGGGACCTGTCGTCAAAATCCCAAAAGTATGAAAAAAAAAAAAACATGTCCCGGGACTTGAACTCAATTTTTTTGTGGATGGAGCTTAACTGCCATCAATTTAAAGAATATATTTTGCCTTTTAACCATGATAGGAAAGTATGAAAAAAAAAAAAAAAACGATGACCCGGGACCTGTCGTCAAAATCCCAAAAGTATGAAAAAAAAAAAAAAAAAAAACATGACCCAGGACTTGAACTCAATTTTTTTGTGGATGGAGCTTAACTGCCATCAGTTTAAAGAATATCTTTTGCCTTTTAACAATGATAGGAAAGTATGAAAAAAAAAAAAAAACGATGACCCGGGACCTGTCGTCAAAATCCCAAAAGTATGAGAAAAAAAAAAACATGTCCCGGGACTTGAACTCAATTTTTTGTGGATGGAGCTTAACTGCCATCAATTTAAAGAATATATTTTGCCTTTTAATCATGATAGGAAAGTATGAAAAAAAAAAAAAAACGATGACCCGGGACCTGTCGTCAAAATCCCAAAAGTATGAAAAAAAAAAAAACATGTCCCGGGACTTGAACTCAATTTTTTTGTGGATGGAGCTTAACTGCCATCAATTTAAAGAATATATTTTGCCTTTTAACCATGATAGGAAAGTATGAAAAAAAAAAAAAAAACGATGACCCGGGACCTGTCGTCAAAATCCCAAAAGTATGAAAAAAAAAAAAAAAAAAAAACATGACCCGGGACTTGAACTCAATTTTTTTGTGGATGGAGCTTAACTGCCATCAGTTTAAAGAATATATTTTGCCTTTTAACAATGATAGGAAAGTATGAAAAAAAAAAAAAAAACGATGACCCGGGACCTGTCGTCAAAATCCCAAAAGTATGAAAAAAAAAAAAAAAAAAAACATGACCCGGGACTTGAACTCAATTTTTTTGTGGATGGAGCTTAACTGCCATCAGTTTAAAGAATATCTTTTGCCTTTTAACAATGATAGGAAAGTATGAAAAAAAAAAAAAAACGATGACCCGGGACCTGTCGTCAAAATCCCAAAAGTATGAAAAAAAAAAAAACATGACCCGGGACTTGAACTCAATTTTTTTGTGGATGGAGCTTAACTGCCATCAATTTAAAGAATATATTTTGCCTTTTAATCATGATAGGAAAGTATGAAAAAAAAAAAAAAAACGATGACCCGGGACCTGTCGTCAAAATCCCAAAAGTGTGAAAAAAAAAAAAACATGTCCCGGGACTTGAACTCAATTTTTTTGTGGATGGAGCTTAACTGCCATCAATTTAAAGAATATATTTTGCCTTTTAATCATGATAGGAAAGTATGAAAAAAAAAAAAAAAAAAAAAAAACGATGACCCGGGACTTGAACTCAATTTTTTTGTGGATGGAGCTTAACTGCCATCAGTTTAAATAATATCTTTTGCCTTTTAACAATGATAGGAAAGTATGAAAAAAAAAAAAAAACGATGACCCGGGACCTGTCGTCAAAATCCCAAAAGTATGAAAAAAAAAAAAAAAAAAAACATGACCCAGGACTTGAACTAAATTTTTTTGTTGATGGAGCTTAACTGCCATCAGTTTAAAGAATATATTTTGCCTTTTAACCATGATAGGAAAGTATGAAAAAAAAAAAAACAAAAAAAAAACGATGACCCGGGTCCTGTCGTCAAAATCCCAAAAGTATGAAAAAAAAAAAAAAAAAAAACATGACCCAGGACTTGAACTAAATTTTTTTGTTGATGGAGCTTAACTGCCATCAGTTTAAAGAATATATTTTGCCTTTTAACCATGATAGGAAAGTATGAAAAAAAAAAAAAAAAAAAAAAAACGATGACCCGGGTCCTGTCGTCAAAATCCCAAAAGTATGAAAAAAAAAAAAAAACATGACCCGGGACTTGAACTCAATTTTTTTGTGGATGGAGCTTAACTGCCATCAGTTTAAAGAATATATTTTGCCTTTTAACCATGATAGGAAAGTATGAAAAAAAAAAAAAAACGATGACCCGGGACCTGTCGTCAAAATCCCAAAAGTATGAGAAAAAAAAAAAAAAACATGACCCGGGACTTGAACTCAATTTTTTTGTGGATGGAGCTTAACTGCCATCAGTTTAAAGAATATATTTTGCCTTTTAACCATGATAGGAAAGTATGAAAAAAAAAAAAAAAACGATGACCCGGGACCTGTCGTCAAAATCCCAAAAGTATGAGAAAAAAAAAAAACATGACCCGGGACTTGAACTCAATTTTTTTGTGGATGGAGCTTAACTGCCATCAGTTTAAAGAATATATTTTGCCTTTTCACCATGATAGGAAAGTATGAAAAAAAAAAAAAAAACGATGACCCGGGCGGGACCTGTCGTCAAAATCCCAAAAGTATAAAAAAAAAAAAAACATGACCCGGGACTTGAACTCAATTTTTTTGTGGATGGAGCTTAACTGCCATCAGTTTAAAGAATGTATTTTGCCTTTTAACCATGATAGGAAAGTATGAAAAAAAAAAAAAAAAAAAAAAAACGATGACCCGGGCGGGACCTGTCGTCAAAATCCCAAAAGTATGAAAAAAAAAAAAAACATGACCCGGGACTTGAACTCAATTTTTTTGTGGATAGAGCTTAACTGCCATCAATTTAAAGAATATATTTTGCCTTTTAACCATGATAGGAAAGTATGAAAAAAAAAAAAAAAAACGATGACCCGGGACCTGTCGTCAAAATCCCAAAAGTATGAAAAAAAAAAAAACGTGACCCGGGACTTGAACTCAATTTTTTTGTGGATGGAGCTTAACTGCCATCAGTTTAAAGAATATATTTTGCCTTTTAACCATGATAGGAAAGTATGAAAAAAAAAAAAAAAACGATGACCCGGGACCTGTCGTCAAAATCCCAAAAGTATGAGAAAGAAAAAAAAAAAAAACAAGACCCGGGACTTGAACTAAATTTTTTTGTGGATGGAGCTTAACTGCCATCAGTTTAAAGAATATCTTTTGCCTTTTAACAATGATAGGAAAGTATGAAAAAAATAATAAAACGATGACCCGGGACCTGTCGTCAAAATCCCAAAAGTATGAGAAGAAAAAAAAACATGACCCGGGACTTGAACTAAATTTTTTTGTGGATGGAGCTTAACTGCCATCAGTTTAAAGAATATCTTTTGCCTTTTAACAATGATAGGAAAGTATGAAAAAAAAAAAAAAACGATGACCCGGGACCTGTCGTCAAAATCCCAAAAGTATGAGAAAAAAAACAAAAACAAACATGACCCGGGACTTGAACTCAATTTCTTTTTGGATGGAGCTTAACTGCCATCAGTTTAAAGAATATCTTTTGCCTTTTAACCATGATAGGAAAGTATGAAAAAAAAAATGAAAAAACGATGACCCGGGACCTGTCGTCAAAATCCCAAAAGTATGAAAAAAAAAAAACATGACCCGGGACTTGAACTCAATTTTTTTGTGGATGGAGCTTAACTGCCATCAGTTTAAAGAATATCTTTTGCCTTTTAACCATGATAGGAAAGTATGAAAAAAAAAAAAAAAACGATGACCCGGGACCTGTCGTCAAAATCCCAAAAGTATGAGAAAAAAAAAAAAAAAAACATGACCCGGGACTTGAACTCAATTTTTTTGTGGATGGAGCTTAACTGCCATCAGTTTAAAGAATATATTTCTCCTTTTAACCATGATAGGAAAGTATGAAAAAAAAAAAAAAAAAAAAAAAAAAACGATGACCCGGGACCTGTCGTCAAAATCCCAAAAGTATGAAAAAAAAATAACATGACCCGGGACTTGAACTCAATTTTTTTGTGGATGGAGCTTAACTGCCATCAGTTTAAAGAATATATTTTGCCTTTTAACAATGATAGGAAAGTATGAAAAAAAAAAAAAAACGATGACCCGGGACCTGTCGTCAAAATCCCAAAAGTATGAGAAAAAAAAAAAAAACATGACCCGGGACCTGTCGTCAAAATCCCAAAAGTATGAAAAAAAAAAAAAAACATGACCCGGGACCTGTCGTCAAAATCCCAAAAGTATGAGAAGAAGAAAAAAAAACATGACCCGGGACCTGTCGTCAAAATCCCAAAAGTATGAAAAAAAAAAAAAAAAAACATGACCCGGGACCTGTCGTCAAAATCCCAAAAGTGTGAGAAAAAAAAAAAACATGACCCGGGACTTGAACTCAATTTTTTTGTGGATGGAGCTTAACTGCCATCAGTTTAAAGAATATATTTTGCCTTTTAACAATGATAGGAAAGTATAAAAAAAAAAAAAAAACGATGACCCGGGGGGACCTGTCGTCAAAATCCCAAAAGTATGAGAAAAAAAAAAGAAAAAAAACATGACCCGGGACTTTAACTCAATTTTTTTGTGGATGGAGCTTAACTGCCATCAGTTTAAAGAATATATTTTGCCTTTTAACCATGATAGGAAAGTATGAAAAAAAAAAAAAACGATGACCCGGGACCTGTCGTCAAAATCCCAAAAGTATGAAAAAAAAAAAAAAAAAAACATGACCCGGGACTTGAACTCAATTTTTTTGTGGATGGAGCTTAACTGCCATCAGTTTAAAGAATATATTTTGCCTTTTAACCATGATAGGAAAGTATGAAAAAAAAAAAAAAAAACGATGACCCGGGACCTGTCGTCAAAATCCCAAAAGTATGAAAAAAAAAAAAACATGACCCGGGACTTGAACTCAATTTTTTTGTGGATGGAGCTTAACTGCCATCAATTTAAAGAATATATTTTGCCTTTTAATCATGATAGGAAAGTATGAAAAAAAAAAAAAAACGATGACCCGGGACCTGTCGTCAAAATCCCAAAAGTATGAAAAAAAAAAAAACATGTCCCGGGACTTGAACTCAATTTTTTTGTGGATGGAGCTTAACTGCCATCAATTTAAAGAATATATTTTGCCTTTTAACCATGATAGGAAAGTATGAAAAAAAAAAAAAAAACGATGACCCGGGACCTGTCGTCAAAATCCCAAAAGTATGAAAAAAAAAAAAAAAAAAAAACATGACCCGGGACTTGAACTCAATTTTTTTGTGGATGGAGCTTAACTGCCATCAGTTTAAAGAATATATTTTGCCTTTTAACAATGATAGGAAAGTATGAAAAAAAAAAAAGAAAAAAAAAAAACGATGACCCGGGACCTGTCGTCAAAATCCCAAAAGTATGAAAAAAAAAAAAACATGACCCGGGACTTGAACTCAATTTTTTTGTGGATGGAGCTTAACTGCCATCAGTTTAAAGAATATATTTTGCCTTTTAACCATGATAGGAAAGTATGAAAAAAAAAAAAAACGATGACCCGGGACCTGTCGTCAAAATCCCAAAAGTATGAAAAAAAACAAAACATGTCCCGGGACTTGAACTCAATTTTTTGTGGATGGAGCTTAACTGCCATCAATTTAAAGAATATATTTTGCCTTTTAACCATGATAGGAAAGTATGAAAAAAAAAAAAAAAACGATGACCCGGGACCTGTCGTCAAAATCCCAAAAGTATGAAAAAAAAAAAAAAAAAAAAACATGACCCGGGACTTGAACTCAATTTTTTTGTGGATGGAGCTTAACTGCCATCAGTTTAAAGAATATATTTTGCCTTTTAACAATGATAGGAAAGTATGAAAAAAAAAAAAAAACAATGACCCGGGACCTGTCGTCAAAATCCCAAAAGTATGAGAAAAAAAAAAAAAAAAACATGACCCGGGACTTTAACTCAATTTTTTTGTGGATGGAGCTTAACTGCCATCAGTTTAAAGAATATATTTTGCCTTTTAATCATGATAGGAAAGTATGAAAAAAAAAAAAAAAACGATGACCCGGGACCTGTCGTCAAAATCCCAAAAGTATGAAAAAAAAAAAAACATGTCCCGGGACTTGAACTCAATTTTTTTGTGGATGGAGCTTAACTGCCATCAGTTTAAAGAATATATTTTGCGTTTTAACCATGATAGGAAAGTATGAAAAAAAAAAAAAAAAAAAAAAAACGATGACCCGGGTCCTGTCGTCAAAATCCCAAAAGTATGAAAAAAAAAAAAAAAAAAAACATGACCCAGGACTTGAACTCAATTTTTTTGTTGATGGAGCTTAACTGCCATCAGTTTAAAGAATATATTTTGCGTTTTAACCATGATAGGAAAGTATGAAAAAAAAAAAAAAAAAAAAAAAACGATGACCCGGGTCCTGTCGTCAAAATCCCAAAAGTATGAAAAAAAAAAAAAACATGACCCGGGACTTGAACTCAATTTTTTTGTGGATGGAGCTTAACTGCCATCAGTTTAAAGAATATATTTTGCCTTTTAACCATGATAGGAAAGTATGAAAAAAAAAAAAAAACGATGACCCGGGACCTGTCGTCAAAATCCCAAAAGTATGAAATGTCAGTGCTTAGACCACTAGGCTATAGAGGAAAACAAAAGTTTGTTGAGTATTTGAACCTCACTGCTAAGAAAAATGAGAGGGGGAGAACAGAATCCGATGGCTAAAAAACAGCTGTCGTAATCCGTTCCCCCACCCTCATTATGAGAGGTTTTGATGAAGTGGCTTTAAAAAAGGCTGATTAAATTTTTTTGTGGATGGAGCTTAACTGCCATCAGTTTAAAGAATATATTTTGTCTTTTAACCATGATAGGAAAGTATGAAAAAAAAAAAAAACGATGACCCGGGACCTGTCGTCAAAATCCCAAAAGTATGAAAAAAAAAAAAAAAAAAACATGACCCGGGACTTGAACTCAATTTTTTTGTGGATGGAGCTTAACTGCCATCAGTTTAAAGAATATATTTTGCCTTTTAACCATGATAGGAAAGTATGAAAAAAAAAAAAAAAAAAAAAAAAACGATGACCTGTCGTCTGTCACATTGTTAATGTGTTTTCTGTTGTTTCCATGGACTTTTAGGTTGTTTTTCTCATTCAGTGTTTTTCTTCTTCATCTCTGTCGTCATTTTCATTAGTTCATTTTCATCACCTGTCTAGTAAATCAGTTAATCACCCTTCATTGTCATCACCTGTTGTACCCTCGTCATCCTCTGTGTATTTAAGTTCCTGTCTTTCTCCTTTCAGTTGTCGGTCAATGTTTGTTTATGTTACGTTGTATGGAGAGTGTTACCCTTGCCTGTACCAGTTTTGTTTAAGTTTTATTATAGTAAAAGTTTGAATTGGAACCTTAGGCCTCTGCCTGTCTTCATCCGCACCATACCCGTGACAGATTGACCGACCCCCCTAAAATGGACGAGTGGGTAAAATTTTTCGTCCTGGCCAAGGAGAGCCAAGATCTCCCAGCCTTTGCCCATGGAGGATCGTTTGAGGGAACCCGTCTGGCCAGATTTCGCGGGACCCGTGGAGGCCGCAGTAGAGGCGGTGGTCGAGATGGACCCCGACACCATTCTCCGCTTTGGTCCCTCTTCGACCCTGGACGGTTGACGTCCAGCTCCAAGCCGCCTGCACCGCTGGTCCCGTCCAGCCCAGAGCTTCCTGCGCCAGAGCCCTCATCGCTGCCCAGCACAGAGCCCTCATCGCTGCCCAGCACAGAGCCCTCATCGCTGCCCAGCACAGAGCCCTCATCGCTGCCCAGCACAGAGCCCTCATCGCTGCCCAGCACAGAGCCCTCATCGCTGCCCAGCACAGAGCCCTCATCGCTGCCCAGCACAGAGCCCTCATCGCTGCCCAGCACAGAGCCCTCATCGCTGCCCAGCACAGAGCCCTTATCGCTGCCCAGCACAGAGCTTCCTGCACCGCTGGTCCCGTCCAGCCCAGAGCTTCCTGCACCGCTGGTCCCGTCCAGCCCTGAGCTTCCTGCACCGCTGGTTCCGTCCAGTCCAGAGCTTCCTGTACCGCTGGTCCCGTCCAGCCCAGAGCTTCCTGCACCGCTGGTCCCGTCCAGCCCAGAGCCTTCGCCGCTGGTCCCGTCCAGCCCAGAGCCTTCGCCGCTGGTCCCGTCCAGCCCAGAGCCTTCGCCGCTGGTCCCGTCCAGCCCAGAGCCTTCGCCGCTGGTCCCGTCCAGCCCAGAGCCTTCGCCGCTGGTCCCGTCCAGCCCAGAGCTTCCTGCGCCGCTGGTCCCGTCCAGCCCAGAGCCTTCGCCGCTGGTCCCGTCCAGCCCAGAGCCTTCGCCGCTGGTCCCGTCCAGCCCAGAGCCTTCGCCGCTGGTCCCGTCCAGCCCAGAGCCTTCGCCGCTGGTCCCGTACAGCCCAGAGCCTTCGCCGCTGGTCCCGTCCAGCCCAGAGCCTTCGCCGCTGGTCCCGGTCAGCTCAGAGCCCTCTTCGCCGCTGGTCCAGTCCAGTGCGGACCTCCCCAAGAAAATTTTGGGGGGGGGCAATAAGTCCTCTGAGGGGATCGTGGAGGCCCTTCCGACACGGTTCCCATGGTCACCCGAAGGGTCCTCACCGCCATGGCCGCCCGAAGGGTCCTCACCGCCATGGCCGCCCGAAGGGTCCTCACCGCCATGGCCGCCCGAAGGGTCCTCACCGCCATGGCCGCCCGAAGGGTCCTCACCGCCATGGCCGCCCGAAGGGTCCTCACCGCCATGGCCGCCCGAAGGGTCCTCACCGCCATGGCCGCCCGAAGGGTCCTCACCGCCATGGCCGCCCGAAGGGTCCTCACCGCCATGGCCGCCCGAAGGGTCCTCACCGCCATGGCCGCCCGAAGGGTCCTCACCGCCATGGCCGCCCGAAGGGTCCTCACCGCCATGGCCGCCCGAAGGGTCCTCACCACCGTGGCCGCCCGAGGGGTCGTCTCCGCCGTGGCCACTCGAAGGGTCCTCACCACCATGGACGCCTGAGGGTCCGTCTGCTCCGCCATGGCCACGCCCTCATCCTGCTCCGCCCTGGCCACCTGCACGTCCTGCTCCGCCCTGGAGGCTTCCTGCTCCAGATCGGCCACCTGTTCATCAGCCTCCAGGGCGCCCACCCTCCCACCCCTTTGGATGTTTTACGGCGCGAGGACGCGCCTGGGGGGAGGGGGGGGTTCTGTCACATTGTTAATGTGTTTTCTGTTGTTTCCATGGACTTTTAGGTTGTTTTTCTCATTCAGTGTTTTTCTTCTTCATCTCTGTCGTCATTTTCATTAGTTCATTTTCATCACCTGTCTAGTCAATCAGTTAATCACCCTTCATTGTCATCACCTGTTGTACCCTCGTCATCCTCTGTGTATTTAAGTTCCTGTCTTTCTCCTTTCAGTTGTCGGTCAATGTTTGTTTATGTTACGTTGTATGGAGAGTGTTACCCTTGCCTGTACCAGTTTTGTTTAAGTTTTATTATAGTAAAAGTTTGAATTGGAACCTTAGGCCTCTGCCTGTCTTCATCCGCACCATACCCGTGACATCGTCAAAATCCCAAAAGTATGAGAAAAAAAAAAAAACATGACCCGGGACTTGAACTCAATTTTTTTGTGGATGGAGCTTAACTGCCATCAGTTTAAAGAATATATTTTGCCTTTTAACCATGATAGGAAAGTATGAAAAAAAAAAAAAAAAACGATGACCCGGGACCTGTCGTCAAAATCCCAAAAGTATGAAAAAAAAAAAAACATGACCCGGGACTTGAACTCAATTTTTTTGTGGATGGAGCTTAACTGCCATCAATTTAAAGAATATATTTTGCCTTTTAATCATGATAGGAAAGTATGAAAAAAAAAAAAAAACGATGACCCGGGACCTGTCGTCAAAATCCCAAAAGTATGAAAAAAAAAAAAACATGTCCCGGGACTTGAACTCAATTTTTTTGTGGATGGAGCTTAACTGCCATCAATTTAAAGAATATATTTTGCCTTTTAACCATGATAGGAAAGTATGAAAAAAAAAAAAAAAACGATGACCCGGGACCTGTCGTCAAAATCCCAAAAGTATGAAAAAAAAAAAAAAAAAAAACATGACCCAGGACTTGAACTCAATTTTTTTGTGGATGGAGCTTAACTGCCATCAGTTTAAAGAATATCTTTTGCCTTTTAACAATGATAGGAAAGTATGAAAAAAAAAAAAAAACGATGACCCGGGACCTGTCGTCAAAATCCCAAAAGTATGAGAAAAAAAAAAACATGTCCCGGGACTTGAACTCAATTTTTTGTGGATGGAGCTTAACTGCCATCAATTTAAAGAATATATTTTGCCTTTTAATCATGATAGGAAAGTATGAAAAAAAAAAAAAAACGATGACCCGGGACCTGTCGTCAAAATCCCAAAAGTATGAAAAAAAAAAAAACATGTCCCGGGACTTGAACTCAATTTTTTTGTGGATGGAGCTTAACTGCCATCAATTTAAAGAATATATTTTGCCTTTTAACCATGATAGGAAAGTATGAAAAAAAAAAAAAAAACGATGACCCGGGACCTGTCGTCAAAATCCCAAAAGTATGAAAAAAAAAAAAAAAAAAAAACATGACCCGGGACTTGAACTCAATTTTTTTGTGGATGGAGCTTAACTGCCATCAGTTTAAAGAATATATTTTGCCTTTTAACAATGATAGGAAAGTATGAAAAAAAAAAAAAAAACGATGACCCGGGACCTGTCGTCAAAATCCCAAAAGTATGAAAAAAAAAAAAAAAAAAAACATGACCCGGGACTTGAACTCAATTTTTTTGTGGATGGAGCTTAACTGCCATCAGTTTAAAGAATATCTTTTGCCTTTTAACAATGATAGGAAAGTATGAAAAAAAAAAAAAAACGATGACCCGGGACCTGTCGTCAAAATCCCAAAAGTATGAAAAAAAAAAAAACATGACCCGGGACTTGAACTCAATTTTTTTGTGGATGGAGCTTAACTGCCATCAATTTAAAGAATATATTTTGCCTTTTAATCATGATAGGAAAGTATGAAAAAAAAAAAAAAAACGATGACCCGGGACCTGTCGTCAAAATCCCAAAAGTGTGAAAAAAAAAAAAACATGTCCCGGGACTTGAACTCAATTTTTTTGTGGATGGAGCTTAACTGCCATCAATTTAAAGAATATATTTTGCCTTTTAATCATGATAGGAAAGTATGAAAAAAAAAAAAAAAAAAAAAAAACGATGACCCGGGACTTGAACTCAATTTTTTTGTGGATGGAGCTTAACTGCCATCAGTTTAAATAATATCTTTTGCCTTTTAACAATGATAGGAAAGTATGAAAAAAAAAAAAAAACGATGACCCGGGACCTGTCGTCAAAATCCCAAAAGTATGAAAAAAAAAAAAAAAAAAAACATGACCCAGGACTTGAACTAAATTTTTTTGTTGATGGAGCTTAACTGCCATCAGTTTAAAGAATATATTTTGCCTTTTAACCATGATAGGAAAGTATGAAAAAAAAAAAAAAAAAAAAAAAACGATGACCCGGGTCCTGTCGTCAAAATCCCAAAAGTATGAAAAAAAAAAAAAAAAAAAACATGACCCAGGACTTGAACTAAATTTTTTTGTTGATGGAGCTTAACTGCCATCAGTTTAAAGAATATATTTTGCCTTTTAACCATGATAGGAAAGTATGAAAAAAAAAAAAAAAAAAAAAAAACGATGACCCGGGTCCTGTCGTCAAAATCCCAAAAGTATGAAAAAAAAAAAAAAACATGACCCGGGACTTGAACTCAATTTTTTTGTGGATGGAGCTTAACTGCCATCAGTTTAAAGAATATATTTTGCCTTTTAACCATGATAGGAAAGTATGAAAAAAAAAAAAAAACGATGACCCGGGACCTGTCGTCAAAATCCCAAAAGTATGAGAAAAAAAAAAAAAAACATGACCCGGGACTTGAACTCAATTTTTTTGTGGATGGAGCTTAACTGCCATCAGTTTAAAGAATATATTTTGCCTTTTAACCATGATAGGAAAGTATGAAAAAAAAAAAAAAAACGATGACCCGGGACCTGTCGTCAAAATCCCAAAAGTATGAGAAAAAAAAAAAACATGACCCGGGACTTGAACTCAATTTTTTTGTGGATGGAGCTTAACTGCCATCAGTTTAAAGAATATATTTTGCCTTTTCACCATGATAGGAAAGTATGAAAAAAAAAAAAAAAACGATGACCCGGGCGGGACCTGTCGTCAAAATCCCAAAAGTATAAAAAAAAAAAAAACATGACCCGGGACTTGAACTCAATTTTTTTGTGGATGGAGCTTAACTGCCATCAGTTTAAAGAATGTATTTTGCCTTTTAACCATGATAGGAAAGTATGAAAAAAAAAAAAAAAAAAAAAAAACGATGACCCGGGCGGGACCTGTCGTCAAAATCCCAAAAGTATGAAAAAAAAAAAAAACATGACCCGGGACTTGAACTCAATTTTTTTGTGGATGGAGCTTAACTGCCATCAATTTAAAGAATATATTTTGCCTTTTAACCATGATAGGAAAGTATGAAAAAAAAAAAAAAAAACGATGACCCGGGACCTGTCGTCAAAATCCCAAAAGTATGAAAAAAAAAAAAACGTGACCCGGGACTTGAACTCAATTTTTTTGTGGATGGAGCTTAACTGCCATCAGTTTAAAGAATATATTTTGCCTTTTAACCATGATAGGAAAGTATGAAAAAAAAAAAAAAACGATGACCCGGGACCTGTCGTCAAAATCCCAAAAGTATGAGAAAGAAAAAAAAAAAAAACAAGACCCGGGACTTGAACTAAATTTTTTTGTGGATGGAGCTTAACTGCCATCAGTTTAAAGAATATCTTTTGCCTTTTAACAATGATAGGAAAGTATGAAAAAAATAATAAAACGATGACCCGGGACCTGTCGTCAAAATCCCAAAAGTATGAGAAGAAAAAAAAACATGACCCGGGACTTGAACTAAATTTTTTTGTGGATGGAGCTTAACTGCCATCAGTTTAAAGAATATCTTTTGCCTTTTAACAATGATAGGAAAGTATGAAAAAAAAAAAAAAACGATGACCCGGGACCTGTCGTCAAAATCCCAAAAGTATGAGAAAAAAAACAAAAACAAACATGACCCGGGACTTGAACTCAATTTCTTTTTGGATGGAGCTTAACTGCCATCAGTTTAAAGAATATCTTTTGCCTTTTAACCATGATAGGAAAGTATGAAAAAAAAAATGAAAAAACGATGACCCGGGACCTGTCGTCAAAATCCCAAAAGTATGAAAAAAAAAAAACATGACCCGGGACTTGAACTCAATTTTTTTGTGGATGGAGCTTAACTGCCATCAGTTTAAAGAATATCTTTTGCCTTTTAACCATGATAGGAAAGTATGAAAAAAAAAAAAAAAACGATGACCCGGGACCTGTCGTCAAAATCCCAAAAGTATGAGAAAAAAAAAAAAAAAAACATGACCCGGGACTTGAACTCAATTTTTTTGTGGATGGAGCTTAACTGCCATCAGTTTAAAGAATATATTTTGCCTTTTAACCATGATAGGAAAGTATGAAAAAAAAAAAAATAAAAAAAAAAAAACGATGACCCGGGACCTGTCGTCAAAATCCCAAAAGTATGAAAAAAAAATAACATGACCCGGGACTTGAACTCAATTTTTTTGTGGATGGAGCTTAACTGCCATCAGTTTAAAGAATATATTTTGCCTTTTAACAATGATAGGAAAGTATGAAAAAAAAAAAAAAACGATGACCCGGGACCTGTCGTCAAAATCCCAAAAGTATGAGAAAAAAAAAAAAAACATGACCCGGGACCTGTCGTCAAAATCCCAAAAGTATGAAAAAAAAAAAAAAACATGACCCGGGACCTGTCGTCAAAATCCCAAAAGTATGAGAAGAAGAAAAAAAAACATGACCCGGGACCTGTCGTCAAAATCCCAAAAGTATGAAAAAAAAAAAAAAAAAACATGACCCGGGACCTGTCGTCAAAATCCCAAAAGTGTGAGAAAAAAAAAAAACATGACCCGGGACTTGAACTCAATTTTTTTGTGGATGGAGCTTAACTGCCATCAGTTTAAAGAATATATTTTGCCTTTTAACAATGATAGGAAAGTATAAAAAAAAAAAAAAAACGATGACCCGGGGGGACCTGTCGTCAAAATCCCAAAAGTATGAGAAAAAAAAAAGAAAAAAAACATGACCCGGGACTTTAACTCAATTTTTTTGTGGATGGAGCTTAACTGCCATCAGTTTAAAGAATATATTTTGCCTTTTAACCATGATAGGAAAGTATGAAAAAAAAAAAAAACGATGACCCGGGACCTGTCGTCAAAATCCCAAAAGTATGAAAAAAAAAAAAAAAAAAACATGACCCGGGACTTGAACTCAATTTTTTTGTGGATGGAGCTTAACTGCCATCAGTTTAAAGAATATATTTTGCCTTTTAACCATGATAGGAAAGTATGAAAAAAAAAAAAAAAAACGATGACCCGGGACCTGTCGTCAAAATCCCAAAAGTATGAAAAAAAAAAAAACATGACCCGGGACTTGAACTCAATTTTTTTGTGGATGGAGCTTAACTGCCATCAATTTAAAGAATATATTTTGCCTTTTAATCATGATAGGAAAGTATGAAAAAAAAAAAAAAACGATGACCCGGGACCTGTCGTCAAAATCCCAAAAGTATGAAAAAAAAAAAAACATGTCCCGGGACTTGAACTCAATTTTTTTGTGGATGGAGCTTAACTGCCATCAATTTAAAGAATATATTTTGCCTTTTAACCATGATAGGAAAGTATGAAAAAAAAAAAAAAAACGATGACCCGGGACCTGTCGTCAAAATCCCAAAAGTATGAAAAAAAAAAAAAAAAAAAAACATGACCCGGGACTTGAACTCAATTTTTTTGTGGATGGAGCTTAACTGCCATCAGTTTAAAGAATATATTTTGCCTTTTAACAATGATAGGAAAGTATGAAAAAAAAAAAAGAAAAAAAAAAAACGATGACCCGGGACCTGTCGTCAAAATCCCAAAAGTATGAAAAAAAAAAAAACATGACCCGGGACTTGAACTCAATTTTTTTGTGGATGGAGCTTAACTGCCATCAGTTTAAAGAATATATTTTGCCTTTTAACCATGATAGGAAAGTATGAAAAAAAAAAAAAACGATGACCCGGGACCTGTCGTCAAAATCCCAAAAGTATGAAAAAAAACAAAACATGTCCCGGGACTTGAACTCAATTTTTTGTGGATGGAGCTTAACTGCCATCAATTTAAAGAATATATTTTGCCTTTTAATCATGATAGGAAAGTATGAAAAAAAAAAAAAAACGATGACCCGGGACCTGTCGTCAAAATCCCAAAAGTATGAAAAAAAAAAAAACATGTCCCGGGACTTGAACTCAATTTTTTTGTGGATGGAGCTTAACTGCCATCAATTTAAAGAATATATTTTGCCTTTTAACCATGATAGGAAAGTATGAAAAAAAAAAAAAAAACGATGACCCGGGACCTGTCGTCAAAATCCCAAAAGTATGAAAAAAAAAAAAAAAAAAAAACATGACCCGGGACTTGAACTCAATTTTTTTGTGGATGGAGCTTAACTGCCATCAGTTTAAAGAATATATTTTGCCTTTTAACAATGATAGGAAAGTATGAAAAAAAAAAAAAAACAATGACCCGGGACCTGTCGTCAAAATCCCAAAAGTATGAGAAAAAAAAAAAAAAAAACATGACCCGGGACTTTAACTCAATTTTTTTGTGGATGGAGCTTAACTGCCATCAGTTTAAAGAATATATTTTGCCTTTTAATCATGATAGGAAAGTATGAAAAAAAAAAAAAAAACGATGACCCGGGACCTGTCGTCAAAATCCCAAAAGTATGAAAAAAAAAAAAACATGTCCCGGGACTTGAACTCAATTTTTTTGTGGATGGAGCTTAACTGCCATCAGTTTAAAGAATATATTTTGCGTTTTAACCATGATAGGAAAGTATGAAAAAAAAAAAAAAAAAAAAAAAACGATGACCCGGGTCCTGTCGTCAAAATCCCAAAAGTATGAAAAAAAAAAAAAAAAAAAACATGACCCAGGACTTGAACTCAATTTTTTTGTTGATGGAGCTTAACTGCCATCAGTTTAAAGAATATATTTTGCGTTTTAACCATGATAGGAAAGTATGAAAAAAAAAAAAAAAAAAAAAAAACGATGACCCGGGTCCTGTCGTCAAAATCCCAAAAGTATGAAAAAAAAAAAAAACATGACCCGGGACTTGAACTCAATTTTTTTGTGGATGGAGCTTAACTGCCATCAGTTTAAAGAATATATTTTGCCTTTTAACCATGATAGGAAAGTATGAAAAAAAAAAAAAAACGATGACCCGGGACCTGTCGTCAAAATCCCAAAAGTATGAAATGTCAGTGCTTAGACCACTAGGCTATAGAGGAAAACAAAAGTTTGTTGAGTATTTGAACCTCACTGCTAAGAAAAATGAGAGGGGGAGAACAGAATCCGATGGCTAAAAAACAGCTGTCGTAATCCGTTCCCCCACCCTCATTATGAGAGGTTTTGATGAAGTGGCTTTAAAAAAGGCTGATTAAATTTTTTTGTGGATGGAGCTTAACTGCCATCAGTTTAAAGAATATATTTTGTCTTTTAACCATGATAGGAAAGTATGAAAAAAAAAAAAAACGATGACCCGGGACCTGTCGTCAAAATCCCAAAAGTATGAAAAAAAAAAAAAAAAAAACATGACCCGGGACTTGAACTCAATTTTTTTGTGGATGGAGCTTAACTGCCATCAGTTTAAAGAATATATTTTGCCTTTTAACCATGATAGGAAAGTATGAAAAAAAAAAAAAAAAAAAAAAAAACGATGACCTGTCGTCTGTCACATTGTTAATGTGTTTTCTGTTGTTTCCATGGACTTTTAGGTTGTTTTTCTCATTCAGTGTTTTTCTTCTTCATCTCTGTCGTCATTTTCATTAGTTCATTTTCATCACCTGTCTAGTAAATCAGTTAATCACCCTTCATTGTCATCACCTGTTGTACCCTCGTCATCCTCTGTGTATTTAAGTTCCTGTCTTTCTCCTTTCAGTTGTCGGTCAATGTTTGTTTATGTTACGTTGTATGGAGAGTGTTACCCTTGCCTGTACCAGTTTTGTTTAAGTTTTATTATAGTAAAAGTTTGAATTGGAACCTTAGGCCTCTGCCTGTCTTCATCCGCACCATACCCGTGACAGATTGACCGACCCCCCTAAAATGGACGAGTGGGTAAAATTTTTCGTCCTGGCCAAGGAGAGCCAAGATCTCCCAGCCTTTGCCCATGGAGGATCGTTTGAGGGAACCCGTCTGGCCAGATTTCGCGGGACCCGTGGAGGCCGCAGTAGAGGCGGTGGTCGAGATGGACCCCGACACCATTCTCCGCTTTGGTCCCTCTTCGACCCTGGACGGTTGACGTCCAGCTCCAAGCCGCCTGCACCGCTGGTCCCGTCCAGCCCAGAGCTTCCTGCGCCAGAGCCCTCATCGCTGCCCAGCACAGAGCCCTCATCGCTGCCCAGCACAGAGCCCTCATCGCTGCCCAGCACAGAGCCCTCATCGCTGCCCAGCACAGAGCCCTCATCGCTGCCCAGCACAGAGCCCTCATCGCTGCCCAGCACAGAGCCCTCATCGCTGCCCAGCACAGAGCCCTCATCGCTGCCCAGCACAGAGCCCTCATCGCTGCCCAGCACAGAGCCCTTATCGCTGCCCAGCACAGAGCTTCCTGCACCGCTGGTCCCGTCCAGCCCAGAGCTTCCTGCACCGCTGGTCCCGTCCAGCCCTGAGCTTCCTGCACCGCTGGTTCCGTCCAGTCCAGAGCTTCCTGTACCGCTGGTCCCGTCCAGCCCAGAGCTTCCTGCACCGCTGGTCCCGTCCAGCCCAGAGCCTTCGCCGCTGGTCCCGTCCAGCCCAGAGCCTTCGCCGCTGGTCCCGTCCAGCCCAGAGCCTTCGCCGCTGGTCCCGTCCAGCCCAGAGCCTTCGCCGCTGGTCCCGTCCAGCCCAGAGCCTTCGCCGCTGGTCCCGTCCAGCCCAGAGCTTCCTGCGCCGCTGGTCCCGTCCAGCCCAGAGCCTTCGCCGCTGGTCCCGTCCAGCCCAGAGCCTTCGCCGCTGGTCCCGTCCAGCCCAGAGCCTTCGCCGCTGGTCCCGTCCAGCCCAGAGCCTTCGCCGCTGGTCCCGTACAGCCCAGAGCCTTCGCCGCTGGTCCCGTCCAGCCCAGAGCCTTCGCCGCTGGTCCCGGTCAGCTCAGAGCCCTCTTCGCCGCTGGTCCAGTCCAGTGCGGACCTCCCCAAGAAAATTTTGGGGGGGGGCAATAAGTCCTCTGAGGGGATCGTGGAGGCCCTTCCGACACGGTTCCCATGGTCACCCGAAGGGTCCTCACCGCCATGGCCGCCCGAAGGGTCCTCACCGCCATGGCCGCCCGAAGGGTCCTCACCGCCATGGCCGCCCGAAGGGTCCTCACCGCCATGGCCGCCCGAAGGGTCCTCACCGCCATGGCCGCCCGAAGGGTCCTCACCGCCATGGCCGCCCGAAGGGTCCTCACCGCCATGGCCGCCCGAAGGGTCCTCACCGCCATGGCCGCCCGAAGGGTCCTCACCGCCATGGCCGCCCGAAGGGTCCTCACCGCCATGGCCGCCCGAAGGGTCCTCACCGCCATGGCCGCCCGAAGGGTCCTCACCGCCATGGCCGCCCGAAGGGTCCTCACCACCGTGGCCGCCCGAGGGGTCGTCTCCGCCGTGGCCACTCGAAGGGTCCTCACCACCATGGACGCCTGAGGGTCCGTCTGCTCCGCCATGGCCACGCCCTCATCCTGCTCCGCCCTGGCCACCTGCACGTCCTGCTCCGCCCTGGAGGCTTCCTGCTCCAGATCGGCCACCTGTTCATCAGCCTCCAGGGCGCCCACCCTCCCACCCCTTTGGATGTTTTACGGCGCGAGGACGCGCCTGGGGGGAGGGGGGGGTTCTGTCACATTGTTAATGTGTTTTCTGTTGTTTCCATGGACTTTTAGGTTGTTTTTCTCATTCAGTGTTTTTCTTCTTCATCTCTGTCGTCATTTTCATTAGTTCATTTTCATCACCTGTCTAGTCAATCAGTTAATCACCCTTCATTGTCATCACCTGTTGTACCCTCGTCATCCTCTGTGTATTTAAGTTCCTGTCTTTCTCCTTTCAGTTGTCGGTCAATGTTTGTTTATGTTACGTTGTATGGAGAGTGTTACCCTTGCCTGTACCAGTTTTGTTTAAGTTTTATTATAGTAAAAGTTTGAATTGGAACCTTAGGCCTCTGCCTGTCTTCATCCGCACCATACCCGTGACATCGTCAAAATCCCAAAAGTATGAGAAAAAAAAAAAAACATGACCCGGGACTTGAACTCAATTTTTTTGTGGATGGAGCTTAACTGCCATCAGTTTAAAGAATATATTTTGCCTTTTAACCATGATAGGAAAGTATGAAAAAAAAAAAAAAAAACGATGACCCGGGACCTGTCGTCAAAATCCCAAAAGTATGAAAAAAAAAAAACATGACCCGGGACTTGAACTCAATTTTTTTGTGGATGGAGCTTAACTGCCATCAATTTAAAGAATATATTTTGCCTTTTAATCATGATAGGAAAGTATGAAAAAAAAAAAAAAACGATGACCCGGGACCTGTCGTCAAAATCCCAAAAGTATGAAAAAAAAAAAAACATGTCCCGGGACTTGAACTCAATTTTTTTGTGGATGGAGCTTAACTGCCATCAATTTAAAGAATATATTTTGCCTTTTAACCATGATAGGAAAGTATGAAAAAAAAAAAAAAAACGATGACCCGGGACCTGTCGTCAAAATCCCAAAAGTATGAAAAAAAAAAAAAAAAAAAACATGACCCAGGACTTGAACTCAATTTTTTTGTGGATGGAGCTTAACTGCCATCAGTTTAAAGAATATCTTTTGCCTTTTAACAATGATAGGAAAGTATGAAAAAAAAAAAAAAACGATGACCCGGGACCTGTCGTCAAAATCCCAAAAGTATGAGAAAAAAAAAAACATGTCCCGGGACTTGAACTCAATTTTTTGTGGATGGAGCTTAACTGCCATCAATTTAAAGAATATATTTTGCCTTTTAATCATGATAGGAAAGTATGAAAAAAAAAAAAAAACGATGACCCGGGACCTGTCGTCAAAATCCCAAAAGTATGAAAAAAAAAAAAACATGTCCCGGGACTTGAACTCAATTTTTTTGTGGATGGAGCTTAACTGCCATCAATTTAAAGAATATATTTTGCCTTTTAACCATGATAGGAAAGTATGAAAAAAAAAAAAAAAACGATGACCCGGGACCTGTCGTCAAAATCCCAAAAGTATGAAAAAAAAAAAAAAAAAAAAACATGACCCGGGACTTGAACTCAATTTTTTTGTGGATGGAGCTTAACTGCCATCAGTTTAAAGAATATATTTTGCCTTTTAACAATGATAGGAAAGTATGAAAAAAAAAAAAAAAACGATGACCCGGGACCTGTCGTCAAAATCCCAAAAGTATGAAAAAAAAAAAAAAAAAAAACATGACCCGGGACTTGAACTCAATTTTTTTGTGGATGGAGCTTAACTGCCATCAGTTTAAAGAATATCTTTTGCCTTTTAACAATGATAGGAAAGTATGAAAAAAAAAAAAAAACGATGACCCGGGACCTGTCGTCAAAATCCCAAAAGTATGAAAAAAAAAAAAACATGACCCGGGACTTGAACTCAATTTTTTTGTGGATGGAGCTTAACTGCCATCAATTTAAAGAATATATTTTGCCTTTTAATCATGATAGGAAAGTATGAAAAAAAAAAAAAAAACGATGACCCGGGACCTGTCGTCAAAATCCCAAAAGTGTGAAAAAAAAAAAAACATGTCCCGGGACTTGAACTCAATTTTTTTGTGGATGGAGCTTAACTGCCATCAATTTAAAGAATATATTTTGCCTTTTAATCATGATAGGAAAGTATGAAAAAAAAAAAAAAAAAAAAAAAACGATGACCCGGGACTTGAACTCAATTTTTTTGTGGATGGAGCTTAACTGCCATCAGTTTAAATAATATCTTTTGCCTTTTAACAATGATAGGAAAGTATGAAAAAAAAAAAAAAACGATGACCCGGGACCTGTCGTCAAAATCCCAAAAGTATGAAAAAAAAAAAAAAAAAAAACATGACCCAGGACTTGAACTAAATTTTTTTGTTGATGGAGCTTAACTGCCATCAGTTTAAAGAATATATTTTGCCTTTTAACCATGATAGGAAAGTATGAAAAAAAAAAAAAAAAAAAAAAAACGATGACCCGGGTCCTGTCGTCAAAATCCCAAAAGTATGAAAAAAAAAAAAAAAAAAAACATGACCCAGGACTTGAACTAAATTTTTTTGTTGATGGAGCTTAACTGCCATCAGTTTAAAGAATATATTTTGCCTTTTAACCATGATAGGAAAGTATGAAAAAAAAAAAAAAAAAAAAAAAACGATGACCCGGGTCCTGTCGTCAAAATCCCAAAAGTATGAAAAAAAAAAAAAAACATGACCCGGGACTTGAACTCAATTTTTTTGTGGATGGAGCTTAACTGCCATCAGTTTAAAGAATATATTTTGCCTTTTAACCATGATAGGAAAGTATGAAAAAAAAAAAAAAACGATGACCCGGGACCTGTCGTCAAAATCCCAAAAGTATGAGAAAAAAAAAAAAAAACATGACCCGGGACTTGAACTCAATTTTTTTGTGGATGGAGCTTAACTGCCATCAGTTTAAAGAATATATTTTGCCTTTTAACCATGATAGGAAAGTATGAAAAAAAAAAAAAAAACGATGACCCGGGACCTGTCGTCAAAATCCCAAAAGTATGAGAAAAAAAAAAAACATGACCCGGGACTTGAACTCAATTTTTTTGTGGATGGAGCTTAACTGCCATCAGTTTAAAGAATATATTTTGCCTTTTCACCATGATAGGAAAGTATGAAAAAAAAAAAAAAAACGATGACCCGGGCGGGACCTGTCGTCAAAATCCCAAAAGTATATAAAAAAAAAAAACATGACCCGGGACTTGAACTCAATTTTTTTGTGGATGGAGCTTAACTGCCATCAGTTTAAAGAATGTATTTTGCCTTTTAACCATGATAGGAAAGTATGAAAAAAAAAAAAAAAAAAAAAAAACGATGACCCGGGCGGGACCTGTCGTCAAAATCCCAAAAGTATGAAAAAAAAAAAAAACATGACCCGGGACTTGAACTCAATTTTTTTGTGGATGGAGCTTAACTGCCATCAATTTAAAGAATATATTTTGCCTTTTAACCATGATAGGAAAGTATGAAAAAAAAAAAAAAAAACGATGACCCGGGACCTGTCGTCAAAATCCCAAAAGTATGAAAAAAAAAAAAACGTGACCCGGGACTTGAACTCAATTTTTTTGTGGATGGAGCTTAACTGCCATCAGTTTAAAGAATATATTTTGCCTTTTAACCATGATAGGAAAGTATGAAAAAAAAAAAAAAACGATGACCCGGGACCTGTCGTCAAAATCCCAAAAGTATGAGAAAGAAAAAAAAAAAAAACAAGACCCGGGACTTGAACTAAATTTTTTTGTGGATGGAGCTTAACTGCCATCAGTTTAAAGAATATCTTTTGCCTTTTAACAATGATAGGAAAGTATGAAAAAAATAATAAAACGATGACCCGGGACCTGTCGTCAAAATCCCAAAAGTATGAGAAGAAAAAAAAACATGACCCGGGACTTGAACTAAATTTTTTTGTGGATGGAGCTTAACTGCCATCAGTTTAAAGAATATCTTTTGCCTTTTAACCATGATAGGAAAGTATGAAAAAAAAAAAAAAAACGATGACCCGGGACCTGTCGTCAAAATCCCAAAAGTATGAAAAAAAAAAAAAAAAAAAACATGACCCAGGACTTGAACTCAATTTTTTTGTGGATGGAGCTTAACTGCCATCAGTTTAAAGAATATATTTTGCCTTTTAACAATGATAGGAAAGTATGAAAAAAAAAAAAAAACGATGACCCGGGACCTGTCGTCAAAATCCCAAAAGTATAAAAAAAAAAAAAAAAAAAACATGACCCGGGACTTGAACTCAATTTTTTTGTGGATGGAGCTTAACTGCCATCAGTTTAAAGAATATATTTTGCCTTTTAACAATGATAGGAAAGTATGGAAAAAAAAAAAAAACGATGACCCGGGACCTGTCGTCAAAATCCCAAAAGTATGAGAAAAAAAAAAAAACATGACCCGGGACTTGAACTCAATTTTTTTGTGGATGGAGCTTAACTGCCATCAGTTTAAAGAATATATTTTGCCTTTTAACCATGATAGGAAAGTATGAAAAAAAAAAAAAAAAACGATGACCCGGGACCTGTCGTCAAAATCCCAAAAGTATGAAAAAAAAAAAAACATGACCCGGGACTTGAACTCAATTTTTTTGTGGATGGAGCTTAACTGCCATCAATTTAAAGAATATATTTTGCCTTTTAATCATGATAGGAAAGTATGAAAAAAAAAAAAAAACGATGACCCGGGACCTGTCGTCAAAATCCCAAAAGTATGAAAAAAAAAAAAACATGTCCCGGGACTTGAACTCAATTTTTTTGTGGATGGAGCTTAACTGCCATCAATTTAAAGAATATATTTTGCCTTTTAACCATGATAGGAAAGTATGAAAAAAAAAAAAAAAACGATGACCCGGGACCTGTCGTCAAAATCCCAAAAGTATGAAAAAAAAAAAAAAAAAAAAACATGAACCGGGACTTGAACTCAATTTTTTTGTGGATGGAGCTTAACTGCCATCAGTTTAAAGAATATATTTTGCCTTTTAACAATGATAGGAAAGTATGAAAAAAAAAAAAAAAACGATGACCCGGGACCTGTCGTCAAAATCCCAAAAGTATGAGAAAAAAAAAAAAAAAAACATGACCCAGGACTTGAACTCAATTTTTTTGTGGATGGAGCTTAACTGCCATCAATTTAAAGAATATATTTTGCCTTTTAATCATGATAGGAAAGTATGAAAAAAAAAAAAAAAAAAAACGATGACCCGGGACTTGAACTCAATTTCTTTGTGGATGGAGCTTAACTGCCATCAGTTTAAAGAATATCTTTTGCCTTTTAACAATGATAGGAAAGTATGAAAAAAAAAAAAAAACGATGACCCGGGACCTGTCGTCAAAATCCCAAAAGTATGAAAAAAAAAAAAAACATGACCCGGGACTTGAACTCAATTTTTTTGTGGATGGAGCTTAACTGCCATCAATTTAAAGAATATATTTTGCCTTTTAATCATGATAGGAAAGTATGAAAAAAAAAAAAAAACGATGACCCGGGACCTGTCGTCAAAATCCCAAAAGTATGAAAAAAAAAAAAACATGTCCCGGGACTTGAACTCAATTTTTTTTGTGGATGGAGCTTAACTGCCATCAATTTAAAGAATATATTTTGCCTTTTAACCATGATAGGAAAGTATGAAAAAAAAAAAAAAAACGATGACCCGGGACCTGTCGTCAAAATCCCAAAAGTATGAAAAAAAAAAAAAAAAAAAAACATGACCCGGGACTTGAACTCAATTTTTTTGTGGATGGAGCTTAACTGCCATCAGTTTAAAGAATATCTTTTGCCTTTTAACAATGATAGGAAAGTATGAAAAAAAAAAAAAAACGATGACCCGGGACCTGTCGTCAAAATCCCAAAAGTATGAAAAAAAAAAAAACATGACCCGGGACTTGAACTCAATTTTTTTGTGGATGGAGCTTAACTGCCATCAATTTAAAGAATATATTTTGCCTTTTAATCATGATAGGAAAGTATGAAAAAAAAAAAAAAACGATGACCCGGGACCTGTCGTCAAAATCCCAAAAGTATGAAAAAAAAAAAAACATGTCCCGGGACTTGAACTCAATTTTTTTGTGGATGGAGCTTAACTGCCATCAATTTAAAGAATATATTTTGCCTTTTAATCATGATAGGAAAGTATGAAAAAAAAAAAAAAAAAAAAAAAAACGATGACCCGGGACTTGAACTCAATTTTTTTGTGGATGGAGCTTAACTGCCATCAGTTTAAATAATATCTTTTGCCTTTTAACAATGATAGGAAAGTATGAAAAAAAAAAAAAAACGATGACCCGGGACCTGTCGTCAAAATCCCAAAAGTATGAAAAAAAAAAAAAAAAAAAACATGACCCAGGACTTGAACTAAATTTTTTTGTTGATGGAGCTTAACTGCCATCAGTTTAAAGAATATATTTTGCCTTTTAACCATGATAGGAAAGTATGAAAAAAAAAAAAAAAAAAAAAAAACGATGACCCGGGTCCTGTCGTCAAAATCCCAAAAGTATGAAAAAAAAAAAAAAACATGACCCGGGACTTGAACTCAATTTTTTTGTGGATGGAGCTTAACTGCCATCAGTTTAAAGAATATATTTTGCCTTTTAACCATGATAGGAAAGTATGAAAAAAAAAAAAAAACGATGACCCGGGACCTGTCGTCAAAATCCCAAAAGTATGAGAAAAAAAAAAAAAAACATGACCCGGGACTTGAACTAAATTTTTTTGTGGATGGAGCTTAACTGCCATCAGTTTAAAGAATATATTTTGCCTTTTAACCATGATAGGAAAGTATGAAAAAAAAAAAAAAAACGATGACCCGGGACCTGTCGTCAAAATCCCAAAAGTATGAGAAAAAAAAAAAACATGACCCGGGACTTGAACTCAATTTTTTTGTGGATGGAGCTTAACTGCCATCAGTTTAAAGAATATATTTTGCCTTTTCACCATGATAGGAAAGTATGAAAAAAAAAAAAAAAACGATGACCCGGGCGGGACCTGTCGTCAAAATCCCAAAAGTATAAAAAAAAAAAAAACATGACCCGGGACTTGAACTCAATTTTTTTGTGGATGGAGCTTAACTGCCATCAGTTTAAAGAATGTATTTTGCCTTTTAACCATGATAGGAAAGTATGAAAAAAAAAAAAAAAAACGATGACCCGGGACCTGTCGTCAAAATCCCAAAAGTATGAAAAAAAAAAAACCGTGACCCGGGACTTGAACTCAATTTTTTTGTGGATGGAGCTTAACTGCCATCAGTTTAAAGAATATATTTTGCCTTTTAACCATGATAGGAAAGTATGAAAAAAAAAAAAAAACGATGACCCGGGACCTGTCGTCAAAATCCCAAAAGTATGAGAAAGAAAAAAAAAAAAAACAAGACCCGGGACTTGAACTAAATTTTTTTGTGGATGGAGCTTAACTGCCATCAGTTTAAAGAATATCTTTTGCCTTTTAACAATGATAGGAAAGTATGAAAAAAATAATAAAACGATGACCCGGGACCTGTCGTCAAAATCCCAAAAGTATGAGAAGAAAAAAAAACATGACCCGGGACTTGAACTAAAATTTTTTGTGGATGGAGCTTAACTGCCATCAGTTTAAAGAATATCTTTTGCCTTTTAACCATGATAGGAAAGTATGAAAAAAAAAAAAAAAACGATGACCCGGGACCTGTCGTCAAAATCCCAAAAGTATGAAAAAAAAAAAAAAAAAAAACATGACCCAGGACTTGAACTCAATTTTTTTGTGGATGGAGCTTAGCTGCCATCAGTTTAAAGAATATCTTTTGCCTTTTAACAATGATAGGAAAGTATGGAAAAAAAAAAAAAACGATGACCCGGGACCTGTCGTCAAAATCCCAAAAGTATGAGAAAAAAAAAAAAACATGACCCGGGACTTGAACTCAATTTTTTTGTGGATGGAGCTTAACTGCCATCAGTTTAAAGAATATATTTTGCCTTTTAACCATGATAGGAAAGTATGAAAAAAAAAAAAAAAAACGATGACCCGGGACTTGTCGTCAAAATCCCAAAAGTATGAAAAAAAAAAAAACATGACCCGGGACTTGAACTCAATTTTTTTGTGGATGGAGCTTAACTGCCATCAATTTAAAGAATATATTTTGCCTTTTAATCATGATAGGAAAGTATGAAAAAAAAAAAAAAACGATGACCCGGGACCTGTCGTCAAAATCCCAAAAGTATGAAAAAAAAAAAAACATGTCCCGGGACTTGAACTCAATTTTTTTGTGGATGGAGCTTAACTGCCATCAATTTAAAGAATATATTTTGCCTTTTAACCATGATAGGAAAGTATGAAAAAAAAAAAAAAAACGATGACCCGGGACCTGTCGTCAAAATCCCAAAAGTATGAAAAAAAAAAAAAAAAAAAACATGACCCAGGACTTGAACTCAATTTTTTTGTGGATGGAGCTTAACTGCCATCAGTTTAAAGAATATATTTTGCCTTTTAACAATGATAGGAAAGTATGGAAAAAAAAAAAAAACGATGACCCGGGACCTGTCGTCAAAATCCCAAAAGTATGAGAAAAAAAAAAAAACATGACCCGGGACTTGAACTCAATTTTTTTGTGGATGGAGCTTAACTGCCATCAGTTTAAAGAATATATTTTGCCTTTTAACCATGATAGGAAAGTATGAAAAAAAAAAAGAAAAACGATGACCCGGGACCTGTCGTCAAAATCCCATAAGTATGAAAAAAAAAAAAACATGACCCGGGACTTGAACTCAATTTTTTTGTGGATGGAGCTTAACTGCCATCAATTTAAAGAATATATTTTGCCTTTTAATCATGATAGGAAAGTATGAAAAAAAAAAAAAAACGATGACCCGGGACCTGTCGTCAAAATCCCAAAAGTATGAAAAAAAAAAAAACATGTCCCGGGACTTGAACTCAATTTTTTTGTGGATGGAGCTTAACTGCCATCAATTTAAAGAATATATTTTGCCTTTTAACCATGATAGGAAAGTATGAAAAAAAAAAAAAAAACGATGACCCGGGACCTGTCGTCAAAATCCCAAAAGTATGAAAAAAAAAAAAAAAAAAAAACATGACCCGGGACTTGAACTCAATTTTTTTGTGGATGGAGCTTAACTGCCATCAGTTTAAAGAATATATTTTGCCTTTTAACAATGATAGGAAAGTATGAAAAAAAAAAAAAAAACGATGACCCGGGACCTGTCGTCAAAATCCCAAAAGTATGAGAAAAAAAAAAAAAAAAACATGACCCAGGACTTGAACTCAATTTTTTTGTGGATGGAGCTTAACTGCCATCAATTTAAAGAATATATTTTGCCTTTTAATCATGATAGGAAAGTATGAAAAAAAAAAAAAAAAAAAACGATGACCCGGGACTTGAACTCAATTTCTTTGTGGATGGAGCTTAACTGCCATCAGTTTAAAGAATATCTTTTGCCTTTTAACAATGATAGGAAAGTATGAAAAAAAAAAAAAAACGATGACCCGGAACCTGTCGTCAAAATCCCAAAAGTATGAAAAAAAAAAAAAAAAAAAACATGACCCGGGTCCTGTCGTCAAAATCCCAAAAGTATGAAAAAAAAAAAAAACATGACCCGGGACTTGAACTCAATTTTTTTGTGGATGGAGCTTAACTGCCATCAGTTTAAAGAATATATTTTGCCTTTTAACCATGATAGGAAAGTATGAAAAAAAAAAAACGATGACCCGGGACCTGTCGTCAAAATCCCAGAAGTATGAGAAAAAAAAAAAAAAAAAACATGACCCGGGACTTGAACTCAATTTTTTTGTGGATGGAGCTTAACTGCCATCAGTTTAAAGAATATATTTTGCCTTTTAACCATGATAGGAAAGTATGAAAAAAAAAAAAAAAAAAAAAAAAACGATGACCCGGGTCCTGTCGTCAAAATCCCAAAAGTATGAAAAAAAAAAAAAACATGACCCGGGACTTGAACTCAATTTTTTTGTGGATGGAGCTTAACTGCCATCAGTTTAAAGAATATATTTTGCCTTTTAACCATGATAGGAAAGTATGAAAAAAAAAAAAAAACGATGACCCGGGACCTGTCGTCAAAATCCCAAAAGTATGAAATGTCAGTGCTTAGACCACTAGGCTATAGAGGAAAACAAAAGTTTGTTGAGTATTTGAACCTCACTGCTAAGAAAAATGAGAGGGGGAGAACAGAATCCGATGGCAAAAAAACAGCTGTCGGAATCCGTTCCCCCACCCTTATTATGAGAGGTTTTGATGAAGTGGCTTTAAAAAAGGCTGATTAAATTTTTTTGTGGATGGAGCTTAACTGCCATCAGTTTAAAGAATATATTTTGCCTTTTAACCATGATAGGAAAGTATGAAAAAAAAAAAAAACGATGACCCGGGACCTGTCGTCAAAATCCCAAAAGTATGAAAAAAAAAAAAAAAAAAACATGACCCGGGACTTGAACTCAATTTTTTTGTGGATGGAGCTTAACTGCCATCAGTTTAAAGAATATATTTTGCCTTTTAACCATGATAGGAAAGTATGAAAAAAAAAAAAAAACGATGACCCGGGACCTGTCGTCAAAATCCCAAAAGTATGAAAAAAAAAAAAACATGTCCCGGGACTTGAACTCAATTTTTTTGTGGATGGAGCTTAACTGCCATCAATTTAAAGAATATATTTTGCCTTTTAACCATGATAGGAAAGTATGAAAAAAAAAAAAAAAAACGATGACCCGGGACCTGTCGTCAAAATCCCAAAAGTATGAAAAAAAAAAAAAAAAAAAACATGACCCGGGACTTGAACTCAATTTTTTTGTGGATGGAGCTTAACTGCCATCAGTTTAAAGAATATCTTTTGCCTTTTAACAATGATAGGAAAGTATGAAAAAAAAAAAAAAACGATGACCCGGGACCTGTCGTCAAAATCCCAAAAGTATGAAAAAAAAAAAAACATGACCCGGGACTTGAACTCAATTTTTTTGTGGATGGAGCTTAACTGCCATCAATTTAAAGAATATATTTTGCCTTTTAATCATGATAGGAAAGTATGAAAAAAAAAAAAAAAACGATGACCCGGGACCTGTCGTCAAAATCCCAAAAGTATGAAAAAAAAAAAAACATGTCCCGGGACTTGAACTCAATTTTTTTGTGGATGGAGCTTAACTGCCATCAATTTAAAGAATATATTTTGCCTTTTAATCATGATAGGAAAGTATGAAAAAAAAAAAAAAAAAAAAAAAACGATGACCCGGGACTTGAACTCAATTTTTTTGTGGATGGAGCTTAACTGCCATCAGTTTAAATAATATCTTTTGCCTTTTAACAATGATAGGAAAGTATGAAAAAAAAAAAAAAACGATGACCCGGGACCTGTCGTCAAAATCCCAAAAGTATGAAAAAAAAAAAAAAAAAAAACATGACCCAGGACTTGAACTAAATTTTTTTGTTGATGGAGCTTAACTGCCATCAGTTTAAAGAATATATTTTGCCTTTTAACCATGATAGGAAAGTATGAAAAAAAAAAAAAAAAAAAAAAAAACGATGACCCGGGTCCTGTCGTCAAAATCCCAAAAGTATGAAAAAAAAAAAAAAACATGACCCGGGACTTGAACTCAATTTTTTTGTGGATGGAGCTTAACTGCCATCAGTTTAAAGAATATATTTTGCCTTTTAACCATGATAGGAAAGTATGAAAAAAAAAAAAAAACGATGACCCGGGACCTGTCGTCAAAATCCCAAAAGTATGAGAAAAAAAAAAAAAAACATGACCCGGGACTTGAACTCAATTTTTTTGTGGATGGAGCTTAACTGCCATCAGTTTAAAGAATATATTTTGCCTTTTAACCATGATAGGAAAGTATGAAAAAAAAAAAAAAAACGATGACCCGGGACCTGTCGTCAAAATCCCAAAAGTATGAGAAAAAAAAAAAACATGACCCGGGACTTGAACTCAATTTTTTTGTGGATGGAGCTTAACTGCCATCAGTTTAAAGAATATATTTTGCCTTTTCACCATGATAGGAAAGTATGAAAAAAAAAAAAAAAACGATGACCCGGGCGGGACCTGTCGTCAAAATCCCAAAAGTATAAAAAAAAAAAAAACATGACCCGGGACTTGAACTCAATTTTTTTGTGGATGGAGCTTAACTGCCATCAGTTTAAAGAATGTATTTTGCCTTTTAACCATGATAGGAAAGTATGAAAAAAAAAAAAAAAAAAAAAAAAACGATGACCCGGGCGGGACCTGTCGTCAAAATCCCAAAAGTATGAAAAAAAAAAAAAACATGACCCGGGACTTGAACTCAATTTTTTTGTGGATGGAGCTTAACTGCCATCAGTTTAAAGAATATCTTTTGCCTTTTAACCATGATAGGAAAGTATGAAAAAAAAAAAAAAAAAAAAAAAAACGATGACCCGGGACCTGTCGTCAAAATCCCAAAAGTATGAAAAAAAAACAAACATGACCCGGGACTTGAACTAAATTTTTTTGTGGATGGAGCTTAACTGCCATCAGTTTAAAGAATATATTTTGCCTTTTAACCATGATAGGAAAGTATGAAAAAAAACAAAAAACGATGACCCGGGACCTGTCGTCAAAATCCCAAAAGTATGAGAAAAAAAAAAAAAAAACATGACCCGGGACTTGAACTCAATTTTTTTGTGGATGGAGCTTAACTGCCATCAGTTTAAAGAATATATTTAGCCTTTTAACCATGATAGGAAAGTATGAAAAAAAAAAAAAAAAACGATGACCCGGGACCTGTCGTCAAAATCCCAAAAGTATGAAAAAAAAAAAAACGTGACCCGGGACTTGAACTCAATTTTTTTGTGGATGGAGCTTAACTGCCATCAGTTTAAAGAATATATTTTGCCTTTTAACCATGATAGGAAAGTATGAAAAAAAAAAAAAAACGATGACCCGGGACCTGTCGTCAAAATCCCAAAAGTATGAGAAAGAAAAAAAAAAAAAACAAGACCCGGGACTTGAACTAAATTTTTTTGTGGATGGAGCTTAACTGCCATCAGTTTAAAGAATATCTTTTGCCTTTTAACAATGATAGGAAAGTATGAAAAAAATAATAAAACGATGACCCGGGACCTGTCGTCAAAATCCCAAAAGTATGAGAAGAAAAAAAAACATGACCCGGGACTTGAACTAAATTTTTTTGTGGATGGAGCTTAACTGCCATCAGTTTAAAGAATATATTTTGCCTTTTAACCATGATAGGAAAGTATGAAAAAAAAAAAAAAAACGATGACCCGGGACCTGTCGTCAAAATCCCAAAAGTATGAAAAAAAAAAAAAAAAAAAAACATGACCCGGGACCTGTCGTCAAAATCCCAAAAGTATGAAAAAAAAAAAAACATGTCCTGGGACTTGAACTCAATTTTTTTGTGGATGGAGCTTAACTGCCATCAATTTAAAGAATATATTTTGCCTTTTAATCATGATAGGAAAGTATAAAAAAAAATAAAAAAAAACATGACCCGGGACTTGAACTCAATTTTTTTGTGGATGGAGCTTAACTGCCATCAGTTTAAAGAATATATTTTGCCTTTTAACCATGATAGGAAAGTATGAAAAAAAAAAAACGATGACCCGGGACCTGTCGTCAAAATCCCAGAAGTATGAGAAAAAAAAAAAAAAAAAACATGACCCGGGACTTTAACTCAATTTTTTTGTGGATGGAGCTTAACTGCCATCAGTTTAAAGAATATATTTTGCCTTTTAACCATGATAGGAAAGTATGAAAAAAAAAAAAAAAAGATGACCCGGGACCTGTCGTCAAAATCCCAAAAGTATGAAAAAAAAAAAAACATGACCCGGGACTTGAACTCAATTTCTTTTTGGATGGAGCTTAACTGCCATCAGTTTAAAGAATATCTTTTGCCTTTTAACAATGTTAGGAAAGTATGAAAAAAAAAAAAAACGATGACCCGGGACCTGTCGTCAAAATCCCAAAAGTATGAAAAAAAAAAAAACATGACCCGGGACTTGAACTCAATTTTTTTGTGGATGGAGCTTAACTGCCATCAGTTTAAAGAATATCTTTTGCCTTTTAACAATGATAGGAAAGTATGAAAAAAAAAAAAAAACGATGACCCGGGACCTGTCGTCAAAATCCCAAAAGTATGAAAAAAAAAAAAAAAAAAAACATGACCCGGGACTTGAACTCAATTTTTTTGTGGATGGAGCTTAACTGCCATCAGTTTAAAGAATATATATTGCCTTTTAACCATGATAGGAAAGTATGAAAAAAAAAATAAAACGATGACCCGGGACCTGTCGTCAAAATCCCAAAAGTATGTGAAAAAAAAAAAAAAACATGACCCGGGACTTGAACTCAATTTTTTTGTGGATGGAGCTTAACTGCCATCAGTTTAAAGAATATATTTTGCCTTTTAACAATGATAGGAAAGTATGAAAAAAAAAAAAAAAACGATGACCCGGGACCTGTCGTCAAAATCCCAAAAGTATGAAAAAAAAAAAAAAAAAAACATGACCCGGGACTTGAACTCAATTTTTTTGTGGATGGAGCTTAACTGCCATCAGTTTAAAGAATATATTTTGCCTTTTAACCATGATAGGAAAGTATGAAAAAAAAAAAAAAACGATGACCCGGGACCTGTCGTCAAAATCCCAAAAGTATGAGAAAAAAAAAAAAAAACATGACCCGGGACTTGAACTCAATTTTTTTGTGGATGGAGCTTAACTGCCATCAGTTTAAAGAATATATTTTGCCTTTTAACCATGATAGGAAAGTATGAAAAAAAAAAAAAAAACGATGACCCGGGACCTGTCGTCAAAATCCCAAAAGTATGAGAAAAAAAAAAAACATGACCCGGGACTTGAACTCAATTTTTTTGTGGATGGAGCTTAACTGCCATCAGTTTAAAGAATATATTTTGCCTTTTCACCATGATAGGAAAGTATGAAAAAAAAAAAAAAAACGATGACCCGGGCGGGACCTGTCGTCAAAATCCCAAAAGTATAAAAAAAAAAAAAACATGACCCGGGACTTGAACTCAATTTTTTTGTGGATGGAGCTTAACTGCCATCAGTTTAAAGAATGTATTTTGCCTTTTAACCATGATAGGAAAGTATGAAAAAAAAAAAAAAAAAAAAAAAAACGATGACCCGGGCGGGACCTGTCGTCAAAATCCCAAAAGTATGAAAAAAAAAAAAAACATGACCCGGGACTTGAACTCAATTTTTTTGTGGATGGAGCTTAACTGCCATCAGTTTAAAGAATATCTTTTGCCTTTTAACCATGATAGGAAAGTATGAAAAAAAAAAAAAAAAAAAAAAAAAACGATGACCCGGGACCTGTCGTCAAAATCCCAAAAGTATGAAAAAAAAACAAACATGACCCGGGACTTGAACTAAATTTTTTTGTGGATGGAGCTTAACTGCCATCAGTTTAAAGAATATATTTTGCCTTTTAACCATGATAGGAAAGTATGAAAAAAAACAAAAAACGATGACCCGGGACCTGTCGTCAAAATCCCAAAAGTATGAGAAAAAAAAAAAAAAAACATGACCCGGGACTTGAACTCAATTTTTTTGTGGATGGAGCTTAACTGCCATCAGTTTAAAGAATATATTTAGCCTTTTAACCATGATAGGAAAGTATGAAAAAAAAAAAAAAAAACGATGACCCGGGACCTGTCGTCAAAATCCCAAAAGTATGAAAAAAAAAAAAACGTGACCCGGGACTTGAACTCAATTTTTTTGTGGATGGAGCTTAACTGCCATCAGTTTAAAGAATATATTTTGCCTTTTAACCATGATAGGAAAGTATGAAAAAAAAAAAAAAACGATGACCCGGGACCTGTCGTCAAAATCCCAAAAGTATGAGAAAGAAAAAAAAAAAAAACAAGACCCGGGACTTGAACTAAATTTTTTTGTGGATGGAGCTTAACTGCCATCAGTTTAAAGAATATCTTTTGCCTTTTAACAATGATAGGAAAGTATGAAAAAAATAATAAAACGATGACCCGGGACCTGTCGTCAAAATCCCAAAAGTATGAGAAGAAAAAAAAACATGACCCGGGACTTGAACTAAATTTTTTTGTGGATGGAGCTTAACTGCCATCAGTTTAAAGAATATATTTTGCCTTTTAACCATGATAGGAAAGTATGAAAAAAAAAAAAAAAACGATGACCCGGGACCTGTCGTCAAAATCCCAAAAGTATGAAAAAAAAAAAAAAAAAAAAACATGACCCGGGACCTGTCGTCAAAATCCCAAAAGTATGAAAAAAAAAAAAACATGTCCTGGGACTTGAACTCAATTTTTTTGTGGATGGAGCTTAACTGCCATCAATTTAAAGAATATATTTTGCCTTTTAATCATGATAGGAAAGTATAAAAAAAAATAAAAAAAAACATGACCCGGGACTTGAACTCAATTTTTTTGTGGATGGAGCTTAACTGCCATCAGTTTAAAGAATATATTTTGCCTTTTAACCATGATAGGAAAGTATGAAAAAAAAAAAACGATGACCCGGGACCTGTCGTCAAAATCCCAGAAGTATGAGAAAAAAAAAAAAAAAAAACATGACCCGGGACTTTAACTCAATTTTTTTGTGGATGGAGCTTAACTGCCATCAGTTTAAAGAATATATTTTGCCTTTTAACCATGATAGGAAAGTATGAAAAAAAAAAAAAAAAGATGACCCGGGACCTGTCGTCAAAATCCCAAAAGTATGAAAAAAAAAAAAACATGACCCGGGACTTGAACTCAATTTCTTTTTGGATGGAGCTTAACTGCCATCAGTTTAAAGAATATCTTTTGCCTTTTAACAATGTTAGGAAAGTATGAAAAAAAAAAAAAACGATGACCCGGGACCTGTCGTCAAAATCCCAAAAGTATGAAAAAAAAAAAAACATGACCCGGGACTTGAACTCAATTTTTTTGTGGATGGAGCTTAACTGCCATCAGTTTAAAGAATATCTTTTGCCTTTTAACAATGATAGGAAAGTATGAAAAAAAAAAAAAAACGATGACCCGGGACCTGTCGTCAAAATCCCAAAAGTATGAAAAAAAAAAAAAAAAAAAACATGACCCGGGACTTGAACTCAATTTTTTTGTGGATGGAGCTTAACTGCCATCAGTTTAAAGAATATATATTGCCTTTTAACCATGATAGGAAAGTATGAAAAAAAAAATAAAACGATGACCCGGGACCTGTCGTCAAAATCCCAAAAGTATGTGAAAAAAAAAAAAAAACATGACCCGGGACTTGAACTCAATTTTTTTGTGGATGGAGCTTAACTGCCATCAGTTTAAAGAATATATTTTGCCTTTTAACAATGATAGGAAAGTATGAAAAAAAAAAAAAAAACGATGACCCGGGACCTGTCGTCAAAATCCCAAAAGTATGAAAAAAAAAAAAAAAAAAACATGACCCGGGACTTGAACTCAATTTTTTTGTGGATGGAGCTTAACTGCCATCAGTTTAAAGAATATATTTTGCCTTTTAACCATGATAGGAAAGTATGAAAAAAAAAAAAAAACGATGACCCGGGACCTGTCGTCAAAATCCCAAAAGTATGAAATGTCAGTGCTTAGACCACTAGGCTATAGAGGAAAACAAAAGTTTGTTGAGTATTTGAACCTCACTGCTAAGAAAAATGAGAGGGGGAGAACAGAATCCGATGGCAAAAAAACAGCTGTCGGAATCCGTTCCCCCACCCTCATTATGAGAGGTTTTGATGAAGTGGCTTTAAAAAAGGCTGATTAAATTTTTTTGTGGATGGAGCTTAACTGCCATCAGTTTAAAGAATATATTTTGCCTTTTAACCATGATAGGAAAGTATGAAAAAAAAAAAAAACGATGACCCGGGACCTGTCGTCAAAATCCCAAAAGTATGAAAAAAAAAAAAACATGACCCGGGACTTGAACTCAATTTTTTTGTGGATGGAGCTTAACTGCCATCAGTTTAAAGAATATATTTTGCCTTTTAACCATGATAGGAAAGTATGAAAAAAAAAAAAAAAAAAAAAAAAACGATGACCCGGGACCTGTCGTCAAAATCCCAAAAGTATGAAAAAAAAAAAAACATGACCCGGGACTTGAACTCATTTTTTTTGTGGATGGAGCTTAACTGCCATCAGTTTAAAGAATATATTTTGCCTTTTAACCATGATAGGAAAGTATGAAAAAAAAAAAATGAAAAAAAAAAAACGATGACCCGGGACCTGTCGTCAAAATCCCAAAAGTATGAAAGAAAAAAAAACATGTCCCGGGACTTGAACTCAATTTTTTTGTGGATGGAGCTTAACTGCCATCAATTTAAAGAATATATTTTGCCTTTTAATCATGATAGGAAAGTATGAAAAAAAAAAAAAAACGATGACCCGGGACCTGTCGTCAAAATCCCAAAAGTATGAAAAAAAAAAAAAAAAAAAACATGACCCAGGACTTGAACTCAATTTTTTTGTGGATGGAGCTTAACTGCCATCAGTTTAAAGAATATATTTTGCCTTTTAACAATGATAGGAAAGTATGAAAAAAAAAAAAAAACGATGACCCGGGACCTGTCGTCAAAATCCCAAAAGTATGAGAAAAAAAAAAAAAAAAAACATGACCCGGGACTTGAACTCAATTTTTTTGTGGATGGAGCTTAGCTGCCATCAGTTTAAAGAATATCTTTTGCCTTTTAACAATGATAGGAAAGTATGAAAAAAAAAAAAAAACGATGACCCGGGACCTGTCGTCAAAATCCCAAAAGTATGAAAAAAAAAAAAAAAAAAAAAAACATGACCAGGGACTTGAACTCAATTTTTTTGTGGATGGAGCTTAACTGCCATCAGTTTAAAGAATATATTTTGCCTTTTCACCATGATAGGAAAGTATGAAAAAAAAAAAAAAAAAACGATGACCCGGGCGGGACCTGTCGTCAAAATCCCAAAAGTATGAAAAAAAAAAAAAACATGACCCGGGACTTGAACTCAATTTTTTTGTGGATGGAGCTTAACTGCCATCAGTTTAAAGAATATCTTTTGCCTTTTAACCATGATAGGAAAGTATGAAAAAAAACAAAAAACGATGACCCCGGGACCTGTCGTCAAAATCCCAAAAGTATGAGAAAAAAAAAAAAAAAACATGACCCGGGACTTGAACTCAATTTTTTTGTGGATGGAGCTTAACTGCCATCAGTTTAAAGAATATATTTAGCCTTTTAACCATGATAGGAAAGTATGAAAAAAAAAAAAAAAAAAAAACGATGACCCGGGACCTGTCGTCAAAATCCCAAAAGTATGAAAAAAAAAAAAACATGACCCGGGACTTGAACTCAATTTTTTTGTGGATGGAGCTTAACTGCCATCAGTTTAAAGAATATATTTTGCCTTTTAACCATGATAGGAAAGTATGAAAAAAAAAAAAAAACGATTACCCGGGACCTGTCGTCAAAATCCCAAAAGTATGAGAAAAAAAAAAAAACATGACCCGGGACTTGAACTCAATTTTTTTGTGGATGGAGCTTAACTGCCATCAGTTTAAAGAATATATTTTGGCTTTTAACAATGATAGGAAAGTATGAAAAAAAAAAAAAAAACGATGACCCGGGACCTGTCGTCAAAATCCCAAAAGTATGAAAAAAAAAAAAAAAAAAACATGACCCGGGACTTGAACTCAATTTTTTTGTGGATGGAGCTTAACTGCCATCAGTTTAAAGAATATATTTTGCCTTTTAACCATGATAGGAAAGTATGAAAAAAAAAAAAAACGATGACCCGGGACCTGTCGTCAAAATCCCAAAAGTATGAAAAAAAAAAAAAAAAAAAAAAACATGACCCGGGACTTGAACTCAATTTTTTTGTGGATGGAGCTTAACTGCCATCAGTTTAAAGAATATCTTTTGCCTTTTAACAATGATAGGAAAGTATGAAAAAAAAAAAAAAACGATGACCCGGGACCTGTCGTCAAAATCCCAAAAGTATGAGAAAAAAAAAAAAACATGACCCGGGACTTGAACTCAATTTTTTTGTGGATGGAGCTTAACTGCCATCAGTTTAAAGAATATATTTTGCCTTTTAACCATGATAGGAAAGTATGAAAAAAAAAAAAAAAACGATGACCCGGGACCTGTCGTCAAAATCCCAAAAGTATGAGAAAAAAAAAAAAACATGACCCGGGACTTGAACTCAATTTTTTTGTGGATGGAGCTTAACTGCCATCAGTTTAAAGAATATATTTTGCCTTTTAACCATGATAGGAAAGTATGAAAAAAAAAAAAAAAAGATGACCCGGGACCTGTCGTCAAAATCCCAAAAGTATGAAAAAAAAAAAAACATGACCCGGGACTTGAACTCAATTTCTTTTTGGATGGAGCTTAACTGCCATCAGTTTAAAGAATATCTTTTGCCTTTTAACAATGTTAGGAAAGTATGAAAAAAAAAAAAAACGATGACCCGGGACCTGTCGTCAAAATCCCAAAAGTATGAAAAAAAAAAAAACATGACCCGGGACTTGAACTCAATTTTTTTGTGGATGGAGCTTAACTGCCATCAGTTTAAAGAATATCTTTTGCCTTTTAACAATGATAGGAAAGTATGAAAAAAAAAAAAAAACGATGACCCGGGACCTGTCGTCAAAATCCCAAAAGTATGAAAAAAAAAAAAAAAAAAAACATGACCCGGGACTTGAACTCAATTTTTTTGTGGATGGAGCTTAACTGCCATCAGTTTAAAGAATATATATTGCCTTTTAACCATGATAGGAAAGTATGAAAAAAAAAATAAAACGATGACCCGGGACCTGTCGTCAAAATCCCAAAAGTATGTGAAAAAAAAAAAAAAACATGACCCGGGACTTGAACTCAATTTTTTTGTGGATGGAGCTTAACTGCCATCAGTTTAAAGAATATATTTTGCCTTTTAACAATGATAGGAAAGTATGAAAAAAAAAAAAAAAACGATGACCCGGGACCTGTCGTCAAAATCCCAAAAGTATGAAAAAAAAAAAAAAAAAAACATGACCCGGGACTTGAACTCAATTTTTTTGTGGATGGAGCTTAACTGCCATCAGTTTAAAGAATATATTTTGCCTTTTAACCATGATAGGAAAGTATGAAAAAAAAAAAAAAACGATGACCCGGGACCTGTCGTCAAAATCCCAAAAGTATGAAAAAAAAAAAAAAAAAAAAAAACATGACCCGGGACTTGAACTCAATTTTTTTGTGGATGGAGCTTAACTGCCATCAGTTTAAAGAATATATTTTGCCTTTTCACCATGATAGGAAAGTATGAAAAAAAAAAAAAAAACGATGACCCGGGCGGGACCTGTCGTCAAAATCCCAAAAGTATGAAAAAAAAAAAAAACATGACCCGGGACTTGAACTCAATTTTTTTGTGGATGGAGCTTAACTGCCATCAGTTTAAAGAATATCTTTTGCCTTTTAACCATGATAGGAAAGTATGAAAAAAAAAAAAAAAAAAAAAAAACGATGACCCGGGACCTGTCGTCAAAATCCCAAAAGTATGAAAAAAAAAAAAACATGACCCGGGACTTGAACTCAATTTTTTTGTGGATGGAGCTTAACTGCCATCAGTTTAAAGAATATATTTTGCCTTTTAACCATGATAGGAAAGTATGAAAAAAAAAAAAAAAAACGATGACCCGGGTCCTGTCGTCAAAATCCCAAAAGTATGAAAAAAAAAAAAACATGACCCGGGACTTGAACTCAATTTTTTTGTGGATGGAGCTTAACTGCCATCAGTTTAAAGAATATATTTTGCCTTTTAACCATGATAGGAAAGTATGAAAAAAAACAAAAAACGATGACCCCGGGACCTGTCGTCAAAATCCCAAAAGTATGAGAAAAAAAAAAAAAAAACATGACCCGGGACTTGAACTCAATTTTTTTGTGGATGGAGCTTAACTGCCATCAGTTTAAAGAATATATTTAGCCTTTTAACCATGATAGGAAAGTATGAAAAAAAAAAAAAAAAAAAAACGATGACCCGGGACCTGTCGTCAAAATCCCAAAAGTATGAAAAAAAAAAAAACATGACCCGGGACTTGAACTCAATTTTTTTGTGGATGGAGCTTAACTGCCATCAGTTTAAAGAATATATTTTGCCTTTTAACCATGATAGGAAAGTATGAAAAAAAAAAAAAAAACGATGACCCGGGACCTGTCGTCAAAATCCCAAAAGTATGAAAAAAAAAAAAAAAAAAACATGACCCGGGACTTGAACTCAATTTTTTTGTGGATGGAGCTTAACTGCCATCAGTTTAAAGAATATATTTTGCCTTTTAACCATGATAGGAAAGTATGAAAAAAAAAAAAAACGATGACCCGGGACCTGTCGTCAAAATCCCAAAAGTATGAAAAAAAAAAAAAAAAAAAAAACATGACCCGGGACTTGAACTCAATTTTTTTGTGGATGGAGCTTAACTGCCATCAGTTTAAAGAATATATTTTGCTTTAACCATGATAGGAAAGTATGAAAAAAAAAAAAAAAACGATGACCCGGGACCTGTCGTCAAAATCCCAAAAGTATGAGAAAAAAAAAAAAACATGACCCGGGACTTGAACTCAATTTTTTTGTGGATGGAGCTTAACTGCCATCAGTTTAAAGAATATATTTTGCCTTTTAACCATGATAGGAAAGTATGAAAAAAAAAAAAAAAAGATGACCCGGGACCTGTCGTCAAAATCCCAAAAGTATGAAAAAAAAAAAAACATGACCCGGGACTTGAACTCAATTTCTTTTTGGATGGAGCTTAACTGCCATCAGTTTAAATAATATCTTTTGCCTTTTAACAATGTTAGGAAAGTATGAAAAAAAAAAAAAACGATGACCCGGGACCTGTCGTCAAAATCCCAAAAGTATGAAAAAAAAAAAAAAAAAACATGACCCGGGACTTGAACTCAATTTTTTTGTGGATGGAGCTTAACTGCCATCAGTTTAAAGAATATATTTTGCCTTTTAACAATGATAGGAAAGTATGAAAAAAAAAAAAAACGATGACCCGGGACCTGTCGTCAAAATCCCAAAAGTATGAAAAAAAAAAAAAAAAAAACATGACCCGGGACTTGAACTCAATTTTTTTGTGGATGGAGCTTAACTGCCATCAGTTTAAAGAATATATTTTGCCTTTTAACCATGATAGGAAAGTATGAAAAAAAAAAAAAAACGATGACCCGGGACCTGTCGTCAAAATCCCAAAAGTATGAAAAAAAAAAAAAAAAAAACATGACCCGGGACTTGAACTCAATTTTTTTGTGGATGGAGCTTAACTGCCATCAGTTTAAAGAATATATTTTGCCTTTTAACCATGATAGGAAAGTATGAAAAAAAAAAAAAAACGATGACCCGGGACCTGTCGTCAAAATCCCAAAAGTATGAGAAAAAAAAAAAAAAAAACATGACCCGGGACTTGAACTCATTTTTTTTGTGGATGGAGCTTAACTGCCATCAGTTTAAAGAATATCTTTTGCCTTTTAACCATGATAGGAAAGTATGAAAAAACAAAAAAACAAAAAAAAACGATGACCCGGGACCTGTCGTCAAAATCCCAAAAGTATGAAAAAAAAACAAACATGACCCGGGACTTGAACTCAATTTTTTTGTGGATGGAGCTTAACTGCCATCAGTTTAAAGAATATATTTTGCCTTTTAACCATGATAGGAAAGTATGAAAAAAAAAAAAAAAAAACGATGACCCGGGACCTGTCGTCAAAATCCCAAAAGTATGAAAAAAAAAAAAAACATGACCCGGGACTTGAACTCAATTTTTTTGTGGATGGAGCTTAACTGCCATCAGTTTAAAGAATATCTTTTGCCTTTTAACAATGATAGGAAAGTATGAAAAAAAAAAAAAAACGATGACCCGGGACCTGTCGTCAAAATCCCAAAAGTATGAAATGTCAGTGCTTAGACCACTAGGCTATAGAGGAAAACAAAAGTTTGTTGAGTATTTGAACCTCACTGCTAAGAAAAATGAGAGGGGGAGAAAAGAATCCGATGGCAAAAAAACAGCTGTCGGAATCCGTTCCCCCACCCTCATTATGAGAGGTTTTGATGAAGTGACTTTAAAAAAGGCTGATTAAATTTTTTTGTGGATGGAGCTTAACTGCCATCAGTTTAAAGAATATATTTTGCCTTTTAACAATGATAGGAAAGTATGAAAAAAAAAAAAAACGATGACCCGGGACCTGTCGTCAAAATCCCAAAAGTATAAAAAAAAAAAAAAAAAAAACATGACCCGGGACTTGAACTCAATTTTTTTGTGGATGGAGCTTAACTGCCATCAGTTTAAAGAATATATTTTGCCTTTTAACCATGATAGGAAAGTATGAAAAAAAAAAAAAAACGATGACCCGGGACCTGTCGTCAAAATCCCAAAAGTATGAAAAAAAAAAAAACATGACCCGGGACTTGAACTCATTTTTTTTGTGGATGGAGCTTAACTGCCATCAGTTTAAAGAATATATTTTGCCTTTTAACCATGATAGGAAAGTATGAAAAAAAAAAAAAAAAAAAAAAAAAACGATGACCCGGGACCTGTCGTCAAAATCCCAAAAGTATGAAAAAAAAAAAAACATGACCCGGGACTTGAACTCAATTTTTTTGTGGATGGAGCTTAACTGCCATCAGTTTAAAGAATATCTTTTGCCTTTTAACCTAGCCTGGGAAAACCCAGACCACTCTCAGTTGTAACTGAGTAAGGGTCTGGCAAAGCTCCATAGACAATTCATTTCCACAGGGGCGTCACCAACGGACGTCGGATAGATCTAAAACCAATCAGAGCGATGAATGACATGACGTATGCGGAGCGACGGAAAAACATCTCGAGACTCTCAGCAATTCTCTGTTTGTGTTAACCAAAATGACCATTTTAAATCGCTTGAAACAGACGCGATAGCTGATTCGAACGAGTGATGTTGTGATGTTCCACGGCGGCATCCATCTCTGTAATGTACAAAATCTGCGTCACCGTCTCTGCTCTGTCGTCATCGTGTAAAACGTTTCTGATTGGTGCCGCGATTTCGGCGGATTGGAAATGGGTTTCAATGGGCTCTTTGCCAGACCCACTTGCAGAGCAAATCTAAATTTGCCGGAAGTGGTCTGGGTTTTCCCAGGCTACTTTTAACCATGAATGGAAAGTATAAAAAAAAAATTAAAAAAAATAAAAACGATGACACGGGACCTGTCGTCAAAATCCAAAAAGTATGAAAAAACAAAAAAACAAAAAAAAACATGACCCGGGACTTGAACTCAATTTCTTTGTGGATGGAGCTTAACTGCCATCAGTTTAAAGAATATATTTTGCCTTTTAACCATGATAGGAAAGTATGAAAAAAAAAAAAAAACCGATGACCCGGGACCTGTCGTCAAAATCCCAAAAGTATGAAAAAAAAAAAAAAAAACATGACCCGGGACTTGAACTCAATTTTTTTGTGGATGGAGCTTAACTGCCATCAGTTTAAAGAATATCTTTTGCCTTTTAACCATGATAGGAAAGTATGAAAAAAAAAAAAAACGATGACCCGGGACCTGTCGTCAAAATCCCAAAAGTATGAGAAAAAGAAAAAAAAACATGACCCGGGACTTGAACTCATTTTTTTTGTGGATGGAGCTTAACTGCCATCAGTTTAAAGAATATCTTTTGCCTTTTAACCATGATAGGAAAGTATGAAAAAAAAAAAAAAACGATGACCCGGGACCTGTCGTCAAAATCCCAAAAGTATGAGAAAAAGAAAAAAAAACATGACCCGGGACTTGAACTCAATTTTTTTGTGGATGGAGCTTAACTGCCATCAGTTTAAAGAATATATTTTGCCTTTTAACCATGATAGGAAAGTATGAAAAAAAAAAAAAAAAAAAAACATGACCCGGGACTTGAACTCAATTTTTTTGTGGATGGAGCTTAACTGCCATCAGTTTAAAGAATATCTTTTGCCTTTTAACAATGATAGGTAAGTATAAAAAAAAAAAAACGATGACCCGGGACCTGTCGTCAAAATCCCAAAAGTATGAAAAAAAAAAAAAAAAAAAAAAACATGACCCGGGACTTGAACTAAATTTTTTTGTGGATGGAGCTTAACTGCCATCAGTTTAAAGAATATATTTTGCCTTTTAACCATGATAGGAAAGTATGAAAAAAAAAAAAAAAAAAAAAAAAAAACGATGACCCGGGACCTGTCGTCAAAATCCCAAAAGTATGAAAAAAAAAAAAACATGACCCGGGACTTGAATCTAAATTTTTTTGTGGATGGAGCTTAACTGCCATCAGTTTAAAGAATATCTTTTGCCTTTTAACAATGATAGGAAAGTATGAAAAAAAAAAAAAAAACGATGACCCGGGACCTGTCGTCAAAATCCCAAAAGTGTGAAAAAAAAACAAAAAAAAACATGACCCGGGACTTGAACTCAATTTTTTTGTGGATGGAGCTTAACTGCCATCAGTTTAAAGAATATATATTGCCTTTTAACCATGATAGGAAAGTATGAAAAAAAAAATAAAACGATGACCCGGGACCTGTCGTCAAAATCCCAAAAGTATGAGAAAAAAAAAAAAAAACATGACCCGGGACTTGAACTCAATTTTTTTGTGGATGGAGCTTAACTGCCATCAGTTTAAAGAATATATTTTGCCTTTTAACCATGATAGGAAAGTATGAAAAAAAAAAAAAAAACGCTGACCCGGGACCTGTCGTCAAATTCCCAAAAGTATGAAAAAAAAAAAAAAAAAAACATGACCCGGGACTTGAACTCAATTTTTTTGTGGATGGAGCTTAACTGCCATCAGTTTAAAGAATATCTTTTGCCTTTTAACCATGATAGGAAAGTATGAAAAAAAAAAAAAAAAAAAAAAAACGATGACCCGGGGACCTGTCGTCAAAATCCCAAAAGTATGAGAAAAAAAAGAAAAAAAACATGACCCGGGACTTGAACTCAATTTTTTTGTGGATGGAGCTTAACTGCCATCAGTTTAAAGAATATATTTTGCCTTTTAACCATGATAGGAAAGTATGAAAAAAAAAAAAAAAAAAAAAAAAAAACGATGACCCGGGACCTGTCGTCAAAATCCCAAAAGTATGAAAAAAAAATAACATGACCCGGGACTTGAACTCAATTTTTTTGTGGATGGAGCTTAACTGCCATCAGTTTAAAGAATATATTTTGCCTTTTAACAATGATAGGAAAGTATGAAAAAAAAAAAAAAACGATGACCCGGGACCTGTCGTCAAAATCCCAAAAGTATGAGAAAAAAAAAAAAAACATGACCCGGGACCTGTCGTCAAAATCCCAAAAGTATGAAAAAAAAAAAAAAAAACATGACCCGGGACCTGTCGTCAAAATCCCAAAAGTATGAGAAGAAGAAAAAAAAACATGACCCGGGACCTGTCGTCAAAATCCCAAAAGTATGAAAAAAAAAAAAAAAAAACATGACCCGGGACCTGTCGTCAAAATCCCAAAAGTGTGAGAAAAAAAAAAAACATGACCCGGGACTTGAACTCAATTTTTTTGTGGATGGAGCTTAACTGCCATCAGTTTAAAGAATATATTTTGCCTTTTAACAATGATAGGAAAGTATAAAAAAAAAAAAAAAACGATGACCCGGGGGGACCTGTCGTCAAAATCCCAAAAGTATGAGAAAAAAAAAAAAAAAAAACATGACCCGGGACTTGAACTCAATTTTTTTGTGGATGGAGCTTAACTGCCATCAGTTTAAAGAATATATTTTGCCTTTTAACCATGATAGGAAAGTATGAAAAAAACAAAAAAAACGATGACCCGGGACCTGTCGTCAAAATCCCAAAAGTATGAGAAAAAAAAAAAAACATGACCCGGGACTTGAACTCAATTTCTTTGTGGATGGAGCTTAACTGCCATCAGTTTAAAGAATATCTTTTGCCTTTTAACAATGATAGGAAAGTATGAAAAAAAAAAAAAAACGATGACCCGGGACCTGTCGTCAAAATCCCAAAAGTATGAGAAAAAAAACAAAAACAAACATGACCCGGGACTTGAACTCAATTTCTTTTTGGATGGAGCTTAACTGCCATCAGTTTAAAGAATATCTTTTGCCTTTTAACCATGATAGGAAAGTATGAAAAAAAAAATGAAAAAACGATGACCCGGGACCTGTCGTCAAAATCCCAAAAGTATGAAAAAAAAAAAACATGACCCGGGACTTGAACTCAATTTTTTTGTGGATGGAGCTTAACTGCCATCAGTTTAAAGAATATCTTTTGCCTTTTAACCATGATAGGAAAGTATGAAAAAAAAAAAAAAAACGATGACCCGGGACCTGTCGTCAAAATCCCAAAAGTATGAGAAAAAAAAAAAAAGAAACATGACCCGGGACTTGAACTCAATTTTTTTGTGGATGGAGCTTAACTGCCATCAGTTTAAAGAATATATTTTGCCTTTTAACCATGATAGGAAAGTATGAAAAAAAAAAAAAAAAAAAAAAAAAAACGATGACCCGGGACCTGTCGTCAAAATCCCAAAAGTATGAAAAAAAAATAACATGACCCGGGACTTGAACTCAATTTTTTTGTGGATGGAGCTTAACTGCCATCAGTTTAAAGAATATATTTTGCCTTTTAACAATGATAGGAAAGTATGAAAAAAAAAAAAAAACGATGACCCGGGACCTGTCGTCAAAATCCCAAAAGTATGAGAAAAAAAAAAAAAACATGACCCGGGACCTGTCGTCAAAATCCCAAAAGTATGAAAAAAAAAAAAAAACATGACCCGGGACCTGTCGTCAAAATCCCAAAAGTATGAGAAGAAGAAAAAAAAACATGACCCGGGACCTGTCGTCAAAATCCCAAAAGTATGAAAAAAAAAAAAAAAAAACATGACCCGGGACCTGTCGTCAAAATCCCAAAAGTGTGAGAAAAAAAAAAAACATGACCCGGGACTTGAACTCAATTTTTTTGTGGATGGAGCTTAACTGCCATCAGTTTAAAGAATATATTTTGCCTTTTAACAATGATAGGAAAGTATAAAAAAAAAAAAAAAACGATGACCCGGGGGGACCTGTCGTCAAAATCCCAAAAGTATGAGAAAAAAAAAAAAAAAAAACATGACCCGGGACTTGAACTCAATTTTTTTGTGGATGGAGCTTAACTGCCATCAGTTTAAAGAATATATTTTGCCTTTTAACCATGATAGGAAAGTATGAAAAAAACAAAAAAAACGATGACCCGGGACCTGTCGTCAAAATCCCAAAAGTATGAGAAAAAAAAAAAAACATGACCCGGGACTTGAACTCAATTTCTTTGTGGATGGAGCTTAACTGCCATCAGTTTAAAGAATATCTTTTGCCTTTTAACAATGATAGGAAAGTATGAAAAAAAAAAAAAAACGATGACCCGGGACCTGTCGTCAAAATCCCAAAAGTATGAGGAAAAAAAACAAAAACAAACATGACCCGGGACTTGAACTCAATTTCTTTTTGGATGGAGCTTAACTGCCATCAGTTTAAAGAATATCTTTTGCCTTTTAACCATGATAGGAAAGTATGAAAAAAAAAATGAAAAAACGATGACCCGGGACCTGTCGTCAAAATCCCAAAAGTATGAAAAAAAAAAAACATGACCCGGGACTTGAACTCAATTTTTTTGTGGATGGAGCTTAACTGCCATCAGTTTAAAGAATATCTTTTGCCTTTTAACCATGATAGGAAAGTATGAAAAAAAAAAAAAAAACGATGACCCGGGACCTGTCGTCAAAATCCCAAAAGTATGAGAAAAAAAAAAAAAAAAACATGACCCGGGACTTGAACTCAATTTCTTTGTGGATGGAGCTTAACTGCCATCAGTTTAAAGAATATATTTTGCCTTTTAACCATGATAGGAAAGTATGAAAAAAAAAAAAAAAAAAAAAACGATGACCCGGGTCCTGTCGTCAAAATCCCAAAAGTATGAAAAAAAAAAAAAACATGACCCGGGACTTGAACTCAATTTTTTTGTGGATGGAGCTTAACTGCCATCAGTTTAAAGAATATCTTTTGCCTTTTAACAATGATAGGAAAGTATGAAAAAAAAAAAAAAACGATGACCCGGGGGGACCTGTCGTCAAAATCCCAAAAGTATGAGAAAAAAAAAAAAAAAAACATGACCCGGGACTTGAACTCAATTGTTTTGTGGATGGAGCTTAACTGCCATCAGTTTAAAGAATATATTTTGCCTTTTAACCATGATAGGAAAGTATGAAAAAAAAAAAAAAAAAAAAAAAAAAAAAAAACGATGACCCGGGGGGACCTGTCGTCAAAATCCCAAAAGTATGAAAAAAAAAAAAAAAAAAAAAAAAACATGACCCGGGACTTGAACTCAATTTCTTTGTGGATGGAGCTTAACTGCCATCAGTTTAAAGAATATCTTTTGCCTTTTAACCATGATAGGAAAGTATGAAAAAAAAAAAAAAAACGATGACCCGGGACCTGTCGTCAAAATCCCAAAAAGTATGAAAAAAACAAAAAAACAAAAAAAACCATGACCCGGGACTTGAACTCAATTTCTTTGTGGATGGAGCTTAACTGCCATCAGTTTAAAGAATATATTTTGCCTTTTAACCATGATAGGAAAGTATGAAAAAAAAAAAAAAAACGATGACCCGGGACCTGTCGTCAAAATCCCAAAAGTATGAGAAAAAAAAAAAAAAAAAACATGACCCGGGACTTGAACTCAATTTTTTTGTGGATGGAGCTTAACTGCCATCAGTTTAAATAATATATTTTGCCTTTTCACCATGATAGGAAAGTATGAAAAAAAAAAAAAAAACGATGACCCGGGCGGGACCTGTCGTCAAAATCCCAAAAGTATAAAAAAAAAAAAAACATGACCCGGGACTTGAACTCAATTTTTTTGTGGATGGAGCTTAACTGCCATCAGTTTAAAGAATGTATTTTGCCTTTTAACCATGATAGGAAAGTATGAAAAAAAAAAAAAAAAAAAAAAAAAACGATGACCCGGGACCTGTCGTCAAAATCCCAAAAGTATGAAAAAAAAAAAAACCATGACCCGGGACTTGAACTCAATTTTTTTGTGGATGGAGCTTAACTGCCATCAGTTTAAAGAATATATTTTGCCTTTTAACCATGATAGGAAAGTATGAAAAAAAAAAAAAAAAACGATGACCCGGGACCTGTCGTCAAAATCCCAAAAGTATGAAAAAAAAAAAAAAAAAAAACATGACCCGGGACTTGAACTCAATTTTTTTGTGGATGGAGCTTAACTGCCATCAGTTTAAAGAATATATTTTGCCTTTTAACCATGATAGGAAAGTATGAAAAAAAAAAAAAACGATGACCCGGGACTTGAACTCAATTTTTTTGTAGATGGAGCTTAACTGCCATCAGTTTAAATAATATATTTTGCCTTTTAACCATGATAGGAAAGTATGAAAAAAAAAAACATGACCCGGGACTTGAACTCAATTTTTTTGTGGATGGAGCTTAACTGCCATCAGTTTAAAGAATATATCTTGCCTTTTAACCATGATAGGAAAGTATGAAAAAAAAAAAAAAAAAAAAAAAAAACGATGACCCGGGACCTGTCGTCAAAATCCCAAAAGTATGAAAAAAGAAAAAAAAAAAAAACATGACCCGGGACTTGGAACTCAATTTTTTTGTGGATGGAGCTTAACTGCCATCAGTTTAAAGAATATATCTTGCCTTTTAACCATGATAGGAAAGTATGAAAAAAAAAAAAAAAAAAAAAAAAACGATGACCCGGGACCTGTCGTCAAAATCCCAAAAGTATGAAAAAAAAAAAACATGACCCGGGACTTGAACTCAATTTTTTTGTGGATGGAGCTTAACTGCCATCAGTTTAAAGAATATATTTTGCCTTTTAACCATGATAGGAATGTATGAAAAAAAAAAAAAAAAAAAAAAAACGATGACCCGGGACCTGTCGTCAAAATCCCAAAAGTATGAAAAAAAAAAAAACATGACCCGGGACTTGAACTCAATTTTTTTGTGGATGGAGCTTAACTGCCATCAGTTTAAAGAATATATTTTGCCTTTTAACCATGATAGGAAAGTATGAAAAAAAAAAAAAAACGATGACCCGGGACCTGTCGTCAAAATCCCAAAAGTATGAGAAAAAAAAAAAAACATGACCCGGGACTTGAACTCAATTTTTTTGTGGATGGAGCTTAACTGCCATCAGTTTAAATAATATCTTTTGCCTTTTAACAATGATAGGAAAGTATGAAAAAAAAAAAAAACGATGACCCGGGACCTGTCGTCAAAATCCCAAAAGTATGAAAAAAAAAAAAAAAAAAACATGACCCGGGACTTGAACTCAATTTTTTTGTGGATGGAGCTTAACTGCCATCAGTTTAAAGAATATATTTTGCCTTTTAACAATGATAGGAAAGTATGAAAAAAAAAAAAAACGATGACCCGGGACCTGTCGTCAAAATCCCAAAAGTATGAGAAAAAAAAAAAAAAACATGACCCGGGACTTGAACTCATTTTTTTTTGTGGATGGAGCTTAACTGCCATCAGTTTAAAGAATATATTTTGCCTTTTCACCATGATAGGAAAGTATGAAAAAAAAAAAAAAAACGATGACCCGGGCGGGAACTGTCGTCAAAATCCCAAAAGTATGAAAAAAAAAAAAACATGACCCGGGACTTGAACTAAATTTTTTTGTGGATGGAGCTTAACTGCCATCAGTTTAAAGAATGTATTTTGCCTTTTAACCATGATAGGAAAGTATGAAAAAAAAAAAAAAAAAAAAAAAACCGATGACCCGGGACCTGTCGTCAAAATCCCAAAAGTATGAAAAAAAAAAAACATGACCCGGGACTTGAACTAAATTTTTTTGTGGATGGAGCTTAACTGCCATCAGTTTAAAGAATATCTTTTGCCTTTTAACCATGATAGGAAAGTATGAAAAAAAAAAAAAAAAACCATGACCCGGGACCTGTCGTCAAAATCCCAAAAGTATGAGAAAAAAAAAAAAAAAAACATGACCCGGGACTTGAACTCAATTTTTTTGTGGATGGAGCTTAACTGCCATCAGTTTAAAGAATATATTTTGCCTTTTAACCATGATAGGAAAGTATGAAAAAAAAAAAAAAAAAAAACGATGACCCGGGACCTGTCGTCAAAATCCCAAAAGTATGAGAAAAAAAAAAAAAAAAAAAAAAACATGACCCGGGACTTGAACTCAATTTCTTTGTGGATGGAGCTTAACTGCCATCAGTTTAAAGAATATCTTTTGCCTTTTAACCATGATAGGAAAGTATGAAAAAAAAAAAAAAAAAACGATGACCCGGGACCTGTCGTCAAAATCCCAAAAGTATGAGAAAAAAAAAAAAAAAAAAAAACATGACCCGGGACTTGAACTCTGGTCGTCAAAATCCCAAAAGTGTTAAATGTCAGTGCTTAGACCACTAGGCTATAGAGGACAAGTGCAAAACAAAAGTTTGTTGAGTATTTGAACCTCACTGCTAAGAAAAATGAGAGGGGGAGAACAGAATCCGACGGCAAAAAAACAGCTGTCGGAATCCGTTCCCCCACCCTCATTATGAGAGGTTTTGATGAAGTGGCTTAAAAAAAGGCTGATTCAATTTTTTTGTGGATGGAGCTTAACTGCCATCCGTTTAAAGAATATCTTTTACCTTTTAACCATGATAGGAAAGTATAAAAAAAAAAATCAAAAAAAAAAAACCGATGACCCGGGACCTGTCGTCAAAATCCCAAAAGTATGAAAAAACAAGTTGCACTAAAGGCACCGGGTGGCGGTGCCACCGGCTTGGGCCCTCCATCGCTGCTTGCAGCTTTAATTATATCTATATATATATATATATATATATATATATAAATATATATATATAAAAAAATATATATATATACAGTCATGGCCAAAATTGTTGGCACCCCTGGTAAATATGATCAAAACTGTCTGTAAAAAATAAATCTGCATTGTTTATCCTTTTGATCTTTCATTCAAAAAATTGCCAAAATTCTAACCTTTCATTGAAGCAAGAGAATTGAAAGTGGGGCTAAATCACATTATGAAATAAATGTTTTTCTCCAAAACACGTCGGCCACAATTATTGGCACCCTTTTATTAAATACTTTTTGCAACCTCCTTTAGCCAAGATAACAGCTCTGAGTTTTCTCCTAAAATGCCTGATGAGTTTGGAGAACACCTGACAAGAGATCAGAGACCATTTCTCCACACAGAATCTCTCCAGATCCTTCAGATTCCCAGATCCATGTTGGTGCTTCTTCTCTTCAGTTCAGCCCACTCATTTTCTATAGGGTTCAGGCCAGGGACTGGGATGGCCATTGCAGATCTTGGTTTTGTGCTCCGTGACCCATTTTTGTTTTGATTTTGATATTTGTTTTTGGATCACTGTCCTGTTGGAAGATCCAAACATGGCCCGTTATAAGATTTCTAGCCCCGGCTGTTAGGTTTCGATTTTTTATCTGTTGGTATTTGATCCAATCCATGATGCCATGTATCTGAACAAGATGTCCAGGACCTCTGGCAGAAAATTAGGCCCACAGCAGTAAAGATACAGCAGAGTATTTCATTTTACACATGGGGTACTTTTTTATCCCTGTGTGCACCAAACCCATCTTAAGTGTTTGCTGCCAAAAAAGCAATTTTTTTGTTTCATCTTTTATTATTATATTTTAAGGCTATAATGAACATGCTGCGATGTCAAGATTGCAATGCTGGAATGCTGTGTGTGTGTGTGTGTGTGTGTGTGTGTGTGTGTGTGTGTGTGTGTGTGTGTGTGTGTGTGTGTGTGTGTGTGTGTGTGTGTGTGTGTGTGTATGTGGCTCGATCGAACAATGGAGACATAAAAACATACTCCGTCATTTTGTTCATACAGAACATCATTCAAAATGCAAAGTGTTTCTCTATATTTGTGTACACTCGCAATGAAACACAACATTGTGCTTTTGTTAAACTATAAACTCTTGTCAAACTGTAACCTACAACTGTCACCCAACCAAAATCACACACACACACACACACACACACACACACATCCCCCCTCCCCTCCCCTCCCCTCCCCTCCCCTCCCCACCCCACACAGACAGACACACACACACACACACAGAATGGCAGAGAGACAGAGAGAGAGAAAATACACATTCAAACCACAATATCTGACTTTCTGTTGGTCGGAGCTAATGACTGTAAATTAGAAAGTTGTTCGGCTTGATAATATATACACGCTGAGTTTTGTAACTGTAGGTAAAACTATAACTAAGTTATAACACACTTTATGCATCCTTTTTTAATCATAAATTTGTTTCCTCGCCACGGCCAAACCGTTCGAGATATCAAAAATCCCCTGGCAATTTATCATCCTCCATGTCTTGACTTCATGCACACCGAGTTTCGTGGTCATCGGATGAATTCTCTAGGAGAAGTGATTCAAATGCCAGAACATGCGTTTCCATACAACCCATAATAGCCGACTTCCTGTGGGACTGGCGGAAAACTTAGAGCACGAAAGTTGTTCGGCCCGATGAGATCTATATGTGTACCGAGTTTCATATTATTACATGCAAGCGTGTTTGAGATATGGACATGTTTTTGAATCCCATTCCAGGGGGCGCTGTCGAGCCCCCCTGCCACGCCCGGGTACCAGCTTCAGTCCGGCTCTAATGGCCACGGGTTCTGACCCGTGTGCAAAGTTTCAAGAGTTTTTGAGCACGTTAAGGCCCCCAAAAGTGGCAAAAACCTTGAAAAAAAATGTATTATAAAGAAGAAGAAGAAGAAGAATAACAAAAAACCCTTAGAAGAACAATAGGGCTCTGCGCCCTTTCAGGGCTTGGGCCCTAATAATGCCGATATTACTCCAGTATAGAAATACAGACATCCCAAGTCTCCCGGAAGTTCCGGGAGTCTCCCGCATATTGATAGCGGCTCACTGATGCCCGCGAATTAGTTAAAATCTCCGGAATCTAGAGCGAGCGCGCCTGCGAGACAGAGACTGTGCACCAAACCGTGTAGCGCGTGCACGGCAGAGAGGGAGAGGGAGCAAGAGACCGCGCGCGTGTGCCTTATGAAGCGCATGCAATATAAAATATATATAATATATAAAATATTTTAGGTTTTGTTATGTAACTGTTAGTGGTAATAAAAGTTTGATGATTATTCTATTGGTTTTTGATTTTTCATTTCAGATCCATTAAAAATTAAGCAATATAAATAAATATATATTAAAGTTTTTAAAAGAAGCCATTTTCGGTATCGGTTTCGGTTTTCGGCCAAGTGCATCCTAAATTTTCGGTATCAGTTTCGGCCCAGAATTTTCATTTCGGTGCATCACTATAAACTGGTCTTTTTAGATTGAACAGTGCAAAAGTGTGGGAGACCTAAATTGCTAGGTTGTAATTGAATTCATGTATTTTGGTTTGTTGGTTTATGAGCTTAGTTGTTGTTTCACTTGGGCCTGGTTTCACAGACTGGGCTTAAGCCCAATTTATAGTTCTGCGTTAAACCCACGCCGTAGCTACGATGTAGGATGTGTGTAGCACGCGTACCCTACCGTGTACCCTGACGTGCACCTCTCCAAAAATTGAACAATGCGTAAATTCTACGCAAACCACAAGCTGTGATTGGTCTGCTAGAACCCGTGCCTCGGGTTTCACATGCTCCCTCTGCATGTGTAATAGCCCGTCAACACAGACAATGACGCAGAAGTATGAAAACCAACACGTAGCCTACAGCGGCGTATGTCCAACGAAGAAGCATAAATCAGCCTTTAGATTAAACCAGGATCATGCCTGTCTTTAAACGATAGGGTATATCGCAGCCACCACACTTGGCGGGAGTTACGTCCTGCTCCTTATGTGGGTGGCTAGCATAGAAGTCGCTCCCCTCAGACGTCTTCAACTGAGGGCAGAGCCGCATGGTTCAGACTTGTTGACTTCACTGGGTTTTCAAGTGGGCACCCCACTTCACCGGTGTTTCGTCAACTAGCCCACGACACCTCAATGGGGCTTGACAGCAGATCCAGCGTCCTGGAACTGCTCCCTCGGTCATTCAGGACTTTACCACTCAGCTCTGACCCCCACCCTCTCTGCCAGCCTGGTTTAGCCACCGCTCGCTCCTCTTCAACCACAGCCATCTGGATGCTGTCTCTGCCTGCTTTGCTGTATTGTTCACCAGGTTCTTGCGGGTTGCCCCTCTAACCCCAAGCGTCCCCAATGCTCTCCAAAGTGACTGTCCCGGGAACCCCCTGCAACCCACCTCCACCGGTAGATTCCAGGCTCTCCAACCCCTCTGCTGGCTCTCAGAGATGAGGGACTGATACTTCCCTAGCTTGCGTTCGTGTGCCTCCTCGATCCTTTCCTCCCAGGGTACTGTCAGCTCTATTAGGGCCATCTGTCTTGTTGCCTGGGACCAGAGCACGATGTCCGGTCGGAGGCTGGTTACGGCAATCTCCTCTGGAAACTTGAGTTGCCTTCCGAGGTCAACTCTCATCTCCCAGTCCTCTGCCGTACCAAGGATCCCTAAACATCTGTCCTCCTTGCCTGCCTTCTCCCCAGGCCTGAGGAAGCTAATGAAGCGGGGGCCTTTATCTTGGGCCTTGGTTCTTTTCCGCTTCCTCTCCTTCTCTAGCCCATCGGCCAGTTGTGCCAGCACCTGATCATGGCGCCACCTGAACCTCCCTTCAGTCAGACCTGCCCGACAGGATGACAGAATGTGCTCCAGGTTTCCCGGCCTCTTGCACAGTGCACAGAAAGGATCCTCTGTCAGTCTCCATCTATGTAGGTTTGTTGGTGTTGGCAGGACATCATACACGGAGCTAAGGAGGAACTTTATTCGGTGCCCCTCCATATTCCAGATGTCCTTCCAACTGAGGGATCTTCCTCTGACACTTTCCCACCGGGTCCAGCTGCCTTGCTGTTTCATGGCTACTGCCCTGGCTTGTCTACTCTCTTCCTCCACAGCCCGGATCTCCTTCTGCACCATCCCTTTTCTGTCCTTTGCCCTTGCCTCCTTCCAGCTTGCTCGGGTGATGACTCCCAGGCCCAGCCTCCCCTGGGTCACCGTGCCCATGATGTCTGCATGCTGTAAGCGTTCCTCCGCTTCCCTCAGAGCTCCACTGGCCTTCCACTTCCGTCCCGTCTTCACTACGATGTTGGCCTGTCGCACAGCCTGATCATTACTGTCGCGCAACATCATGGCCAACCGAACTTTGGCTGTCTTAAATTCCAAATAAACATGCCTTTGAAAAAAAACATTACTGGTATGTCAGTGCAAGTTGCTTTCAGTTAAAACAGCTCAAACGTGCATTATAGTCCACAACTATAGGCTTAAACCTTGTATTTAAAACCGTGGGTTGATGTTTTATAATATATTTAACAGGAAAAAGAGACCTCTCTGTGGTGCTGACGCAGGAGCCAGCTGATACTGAGCCGGCGTTCTGACATAGAACCCGGAAGTGCTGCACTGTGTTTACAACTTGATCAGCAGGAGACTGACATGGAGGAGAAGAAATTGTTGAATGTCATGAAGTCGTTATTTTAGTTGTTTTGCGCAGAAAAAGTATTTCGCCATGATGAAAAATGTGCTGCTTCTGCCAGATTTCGATCAACGAAAATCATATTGTGTTTGATACAAGACTAACTAGACTAAATCAAGTGGTGGAAAAAAAGTCATAACTGAAACTATTTTCATGGTATTTTGTTTTCTCCATATGGAAATTTATTTTTAATGAAAAATGTAAGCAGACCTGTAACTACGAGACTGTTAATCATAGTCTATGCAGGGTTCTGCCCTGGCAGCTTTGTCTGTGTTGTCTTTGTTTCACGTCTCTGTTTGTGTTGTGCTTGAACATATGGGTCTGTCTTTGTTTTTTTTGGCCATGTGCTCCTCTGTTCCTGCCTCCTTGTTTCCCAGTACCACGCCCTCTTGTCTAGTTGAGTCCTCGTTTGTCTGAATGTTGTCACCTGTTCCTTGTGTTCTCTGCTCCCTTTCTTGTTGAGTCCTCGTTTACCTGAGTGTGTTTACCTGTATCTCTAGCCCTCATGGTTTGCCAGTTCGTTATATACTTTCTGTGTTACATTGTTTGTTTGATAGTCTACTGTAGTTTCCAGTGTTGGGGAAAGTTACTTTGAAAAGTAATGCATTACAATATTGCGTTACTCCGTTAAAAAGTAACTAATTGCATTACTTAGTTACTTTTTTTTAGAAAAGTAATGCGTTACGTTACTTTTGCGTTACTTTTTTCCCCACCTGGGCTGGGCTTGTTTTTTTTTTTTACACAAAAGTTCTATTTTTGTGCAAATGTAAAGACCCTTTCACACCAAAAGTGAAATAATAATCCTCAGGCTGAAGTAAATGTGTACAGTAGAGGAAAGCAAACATCTATCTATAGTCATTTTTGCTTATTTAACTGAATCATCAAAGGTCAGAAGCAAGTACATTGGTCAATAAAGTGAGATTAAATGCATAAAAAAATGTTTTATTTAACATATTTAGTTATTTGAGGTTTGCATAGTATTCTGATTCTGCATTTCACTGATTTTATTCATTTTGAGGAATTTTTTTTTTTTTTTTGAGCAAGTGAGATGAGTAAATGCTCACATTTAGTCTAGAACTACAATAAACATCATGTTCACACACACACACACACACACACACACAACGCACTTAGATTTTATTTGAAAAAGTAACTCAGATATTTTGTTGTAAATTTTAAAAGTAATGCGTTACTTTACTAGTTAGCTACTTGAAAAAGTAATCTGATTACGTAACTCAAGTTACTTGTAATGCGTTTCCCCCGTAGTTTCTAGTCAGAGCTCACTTTAGTCTCACCTTGTCGTGTCTTGTGCTTGCTGTGACTTTTGTCTTCGCTAGTTTGTCCTCCAAGCTGAGCTTCCCTGGCCACTAACACCATCAGCCAAGCAGCAAGACCGGTGCAGTAATTGGTCGTGCCCTAGGAGTCGATCCCCTACTGTGCGATCCTGCCTGGCACAGTTCTCTCCTCCAGTCTCTTGCTGCCATTCTGTGTCTACCCTCCCTCCTACTGTCATCCCGGGTTGGATTCAGCGGTCGCTCTCGGTGAGGCTTTCACACTGGTTTGCTGCGGTCCGAATTCAAGCGCGATTGTTCCCGGCACCCCCCGCAGCCGTTGGTCTGGTTTGACACTCAACTTGATCTATAATTTTTCTATCAAACCCTGGTGCGTTTGCGTGCATATTACGTCATCGCAAACGTGCACTGCGCATGATAGAAAACAGAACGCGAGTCAATATATTGTGTTTTTTATTAATTTGGTGCTATTATGCGCAGCTGAGTGAACAACACAGGTTTACTGTGTGTGTGTGTGTGTGTGTGTGTGTGTGTGTGTGTGTGTGTGTGTGTGTGTGTGTGTGTGTGTGTGTCGCATAAGGTGGTCGCAAACGGACTCTTTTGAGGAGACAGTGGATTTCCACATTTGTTTCCCTGATTCCACGCGCTATGCGCGAATACGCTGCAGGCTCACTCTCGCTCGTCTTATCCAAGGTAAATCATCAACAACACTACCATCCCTTACTTGCGTTTTATTAACTAAATACATAACAATCAGCTAAAACGCATGCGCACGTCACTTTACTTCCTGAACAAGCGCGCACCCGTCGAGTCCGTGTTGCTTTCACATTCACGCGAAACGCGGCACGGTTCGAGCAACCGAACTCAGACCACCTCCACCAGGTAGTCTGGTTCGGTACCCCAGTGCGCACCCGAGTCCGCATGACAGCGTTCACATTAGCGATTTTTCATTGTGAAATGAAGTTATTAAATGAATGCATTATTTCAAATTAAATATTTTTTAAATAATAATTATATTTTATACTTGGGTAAAACTTATTCTAATGATATTCTACTTACAATAGGCTACTAATATTTATTGTATGCTTATTTTTAATTCTTAATAAAAATGACAAAAATACAGTAGGCCTATATTTTGCGAATGCAACACAACAGCTTTTAAGGGTGCTTGTGAAGGCATCAACAGGTAAATGCAGGCTGCTTTCAATAAATGGTCAAATATTAGGAAACTTTTATCTGTGTTGCCATGTGTCATAAGAGTAAGGAACTGAGCAGCCAACACTATAATATAAACCCATCCAACGTGCACCAGGTTTATTTTTGACACAATGCGTCACCCAGCAACAAGTTATAAAAGTCACCGCTCACCACTGCTGCATTCCTGTGTCTTTTTGGCGCAGACCAATTAAGAGAAAGAGCATTTTGACTCATGGAAACAAGTCAGACCTGAAGTACTAGGCAGTTTGTTTCCTGATATGAGGTGTGATTATATTGAGCCAAACCTTGACAAAGACAAAGACTAGGTGAATATATACAACATTGACGTTGTAGGTGAATATGATAATGACACACAGGCTATTTATCTATCTATCTACTGTATCTATCTATCTACTGTATCTATCTATCATCACGAGCATCATGCATAACAAAAATGGCAATAACCTTGTTTGAGAATAGGGCCTAATAAGAGGTCAAAATTAAGCAATTACAGTAAAAAATTATTTGTTCGCTCTCTAAAAAAACAGCAGCTGTCCATTAGCCAGCGTTTTACCAATACATGAAATCTTCATATACAGATGAATGTACAAAGGGACTATTTCATTCAATGAAGTTACCATGGCTGCAGCTGTTCCAGGCAAAGCAATGTTCAAGGACTAAACATAGATTTAGCCAATGAGGCTGATGGAAGCAACATGGTGAGCTTGATTAAAAGCCATGAAAATAAAAACAAGCCTTTATATATCACTCGCTATTGCCTCTATTCACTTTGCAAAGTATTTGCACACCATTTGAAAGACTGAGCTCTGCTGGCCTGCTCTTACTGAAAGGCTTAGTCGCCGTCTTTTTAGACATTTAGAAAATAATAATGTAGACAGACTGTATAGACAAAATTAAATAAGAGATATGAGTCAAAGACAAAACAAATCTGAAGAGGTTTTACATGTTCACTCAATACTTTGATACGTTTTAAAAGGTACACTATTCAGTTCAATTCATTTAATGGTGCTTTATAAATAAAATAAATTGAATTGAATTGAAGGTATACATGAGTCTTAAAAAACAGCACGAATGGTGCATTTTATTAGTTAGGCCTATTTGTCAGTGAGAATTGAGTTTTAGATAGAAGCCTCTCTGACAATTTTTATGAAAAGGAAACATGACTGGTCAAAGATTTAGTGTTTTTTCCCCTTATTTAGCCTACTGTACATAAATTTGGCCTAACAGAGCAGAGATACTGTCACTTGATTGCTTCAAGATTTGGCCATCTTCACATAAACCTCCTTTCTGTCAGGACCACTATCGTCAAATACGATTGACAATTAGCATACAGTTTGGATTGGCGGTCTGGTTCTGTTCTGCATGGGCAGCCTAACATGGATAAGAGCAGGGAGAGCAGCAATAATCCCCCTTAGGGTAAACTGAACAGAACCAACATGAATGTATGGCAGATATCATTAATTCAATATTTTAATGTACAACATAATTCGAGAATTTAGTCTGATTCAAAGGGGAATCAGAATGCCAAAGCCTGACTGGACGAGAGGAGGAGCTGGGGATGGAGGAGGGTAATTAGCTCCTGAGAAATGCGATAGATGTTTATAATACTGAAGGAGCTTATGAATACGGTGATAGGCGTCGTATTCATAGGTATACGTGGATTAGCTGAGAGTCAGCTGATGTGAGCTTGAAAAACTTGACCTGCCAGAACTAACATCTGTCTGTGTCGAGCCAGTGCAGAGAATGAACACATTTATATCAATTGGGCTAACAAAAGAAGAGAGAGAGTCTGAAAGTTGATGGAGATTTCATCCTTGTGTAATAGCATGCTTTCATTGGGATAGAAAGCCGTGCGCTATGACCACACCTAGTTTTACTGAAGGCTAGTTGATTTTCAACCCTGTGGAGGCAGGAGCTTTTTTTAACTTTCAGCCATTTGGCACAGACTCTAGATATTAACAGTCAACAACAGTGGATGCCTCAATGAGAAGGTAAACTATATTGACTTATTGTTCATTATTATATGCTACAAACTTACAATGCCATTCGGTGCTTTTAATTTCATCATACTGTTCTATATCAGAATCTGCAGTAAATTGTGTTAACATAATCAGTGATCGATTGGTGTTCAAATAAGTGGTTGTTCACTGTGCTGTTATGATACCAATTCGGTTTTGATTTTTAATTGAAGTGGTATCGTGAAATTTATGAAGTTTTGTGTGTCAGTGTTGTTATTGTTAAATAAAATGAAAACTATTCAAAATTATTTTCATTTATTGAAATAAAGCTAAGATAAACTAAATATTAGATGAAAACTGAAATATAAATATAAAAACTAATTCAACATGAATAAATATTACAAAATAATAATGTGGGTGTTTGAGATGGTATGCTGATGTGTGTGCAGGTCTCTAGGAAACATTATGGAGTCCGCACAAGCTGATAGACGGCATTTAGACAAGTGCAAACAAGATACAGGTTCTTTAGGAAACGCTGATGACGCTTTGAAATATGATAGTGGATACACAGCCCATGACTTCAGCTGCATCCACAGCAAAGGTACAGCAAACACTCAGATGAAAGGGTGGTGAAATGTATGAGCTTCCCCTTGCGTTACAACAATGGTACAATTTTTGAAAAAGGAATACAGCCCAGCATTGAGGGATATTTTGCTCTTTTCAGTTTAATACCAAATGTAAAGAATGTGTGAACTGAAACATGTTCAAACTTGTTCAAAGCAAGTGCAAATTGCAGTTCGTTCTGTGTCATTTGACATTCAATTATCTATTCAAATATTGTTCCAATGGAACGAAATGATATAATGTATAACTCTAAGCCGTTTTGGATAAAAGCGTAAATGTAAATATTAATTTAATGTGAGCTTTCAAAAGATTAATTTTTTATTTCTGCTGCAATTACTTCAACAAAGTAAATATTTGTATCCAGTTGAGTGCATTTAAATTATTTCTAATCAGAGCGCTTTTAAATGTGTTTACATTTTCAAATGTAAAATGCAAATTAAACCACGAAACTGTGTTGCAACTGCTCTGGATACAAGCTTCTGTGGAATGTGCATTGCTGGTAGACTGTAAAGTATAACCTCCATACATTGATTGACAGTCCAACCTGTTAATGTCCTGCAGTTGTTTTCAACTCCATTGTACCTGAAGCGTGTATTTTGTGTTTGCTCAGATCTGCTCCCAGCTGAAGAGGGAGAGGAAGCAACCAAGCACTTCCTGCAGGAGCTGTTAAACATCTTGCTGGCCTACATCAGCAAATCCCAGAAAAGCAGCTCCAAAGTTGTAGATTTTCACTATCCTCACCAGTTTAAGGATGGTCTGGAGGGATTCAGCCTGGAGCTACCTGACCAGCCGGATAATCTGGAGCAGCTATTGGTGGACTGCAGAGACACACTGAAATATGGAGTTAAAACAGGTAAGAACAAGCTAAATAACACAGTTGTGTTTTGTGGAAGCTTTTGTTAATGTTGTTCTTTAATGTTGTTAGGCCATCCGAGATTTTTCAACCAGCTGTCAACCGGACTTGACATTATTGGTCTGGCAGGAGAATGGTTGACGTCCACAGCGAATACAAACATGTGAGACTCATTCATTAAGTTTCATTTGTTTAACATTCATATTTTAATTATAAAAAAGAGAAAATAAATGTAGGAACAAATTAGAAATTAGGTATATGTATGAAATGTTTGTATTTGACATTCATTGCACAGTTTAGAGATACACTACTGTTCAAAAGTTCTGGGTCATTTATTCAGCAAGAACACATTAAATTGATGCATTTAAAAGAATCGTGAAAACATGTATCATAGTTAACACAAAAATATTAAGCAGCACAACTGTTTTCAACATTGATAATAATAAGAAATGTGTGTTGAGCACCAAATCAACATATTATAAATTATTTCTGAATAATCATGTGACACTAAAGACTGAAGTGTCAAATCCAGCTGTGTCATCACTTGAATGAATTGTATTTTAAAATATTTAAATATAAAACAGTTATTTAAAATTTTCACCACTTTTTTATTGTATTTTTTATCAAATAAATGCATACTTGGTTAGATAAAAGACTTCTTTAAAAATGTTTGAATGGTAGTGTATGATATATATTTTAAAAGGAAATGTTTTAGCAGATAATTATGGGGAAATTATGTATATCAATGTCGGCACTTAAAAGTATGACAGATCATTTCTTTCGTATTGTGATGTATCCGTCACAACATCCGAGTGAAATGGATTATTGAAAAAGAAAGAAATGTAGAGGACTTGGTATCATTGGTTGTTGAGATCTAAATGTGATCTTGCAGTATATTGTGGGTGAGTTTTAAGTGGACTAAATGATTGGAGAAATCATGGCATTTATGACATTTTGATTTAAAAAAATAATAGGATCGTTGAGATGTACTGTATTTAAAAAGTGAATTTCCATTTCATGCGGACTTTAAAGCAAAAAGTTCCCACTCTCCTCTATTTCTTCTGCAGTTCATCAGGGGCATGTATGAGTCTGAGTTCTTCTCTGCTTACAGGTTCACTTATGAAATATCCCCAGTTTTTATACTCATGGAGGAGGTAGTTCTGAGAAAAATGCATACAATTATTGGATGGCAAAAGGAAGATGGAGATGGCATCTTTTGTCCTGGTAACAAGCTGAAAGGAAAAAAATACATGAAGCATTAATATTGTGTTTTGAAAAATGAAAACTGACTATTCAATCATTAGTATTTCATTAAACAGCTAATGTCTTTCTCCGCAGGAGGCACCATGTCCAATCTGTACAGTGTGTTGTTGGCTAGGTTTCATTTCTTTCCGGCAGTGAAGACCCATGGGATGTCTGCGATACCTCGCCTGGCGCTGTTCACCTCCGCGCACGTACATGATCTCATTATTGTTACCTCCACTCTCCGCAGGCGAGCTGTGACAGTTCTACTTACTCAATGAAACACATAGCACAACACATTTCAGCTATTACCTCCTGACCCACTGATTGGGAGGTCAGACGTTACGTGTCACAGCAGTGTTTTAAAAGTCTTGATAAACTGCCGTTAATTCAAATATTTCATGTCTTGTTATGGTAAACCAAAAGGTCAGATCATGTTAGATGTTTGCCTGTGCATGTTTAACATTCGCTTTCCTTATTAGAGTCATTATTCAATCAAGAAGTCTGCAGTAGTTCTCGGCATCGGCTCTGAAAATGTTACAGTCGTCAGATGTGATGAAAGGTAAGATTGGTGGACGGAATCATAAGTTCATAATTTGCAGTGTGTCCTGTTTAGCAAGATGAATAAAACGTGCTGGTGTCTCTCTGTGAGGGGGAAGATGATCTCATCAGAACTGAACTCCAGCATTGATGCAGCAAAGTCTAAGGTTGGTTAAGTGAGCTGATATTGAGCTATACATATTTAATAATATACAAGTTTGTTTTCGGTCCCCGCCATTTACACATAACAACTCCGTATAACATATAACTGGCTATATTGTCTAAAATGTAGATTACTCAAAATCAATGTCTTATAGGGTGTAATATTTCACAGCTGTAGTAGCCTACTAGATATCAGCTTGTGACATGGTCCATTTTAAAAATGTGAGATGTGGTTATTCCGGTTAAATTATATGTTTGTACTGTAGCATGTTAAATTTGCTCAAAATCTAAAATCGAACATTAACATTAAAAAGTTAAGCTTAAACAATTCAGACCTTCTCTGCTAAACTTATAAAATCACTATGTATCATATTTAATAGTCCTTCAGTGAGGACTTGGAAACAATGTGAAAGTATCTCTCTATGTTGCAATTAGTAACTAGGTTACACCAACAGATTCATGTGAAAATAAAAACTGTTCTACCACTTTAAAATACAAGGTTTAAATGCAAAACAACAAATTGTGTGGGCTGGTTATAGCCATGACATTAACTGCCATTGAAATTTAATTTGCTGCAGTGCACACATCAACAACAACAAAAAGAAAACAATATTTTAAAAAAAGATTCAAGGCTATACCCCAATAGCTGCGCATCTGACATGTGAACTACATGCAGATGTGCTGATATTCAGATCAACAAATTATGAACATTGAATGATTGTGTATATGTCTTTAAAAATCTTTGTATGCTGTCTGTAGGGTCTGGTCCCATTCTATGTCAATGCAACTGCAGGAACCACAGTCTACGGAGCATTTGACCCTCTGAATGAAATAGCAGACATTTGTGAGCGCCATGGCATATGGATGCATGTGGATGTAAAATGTTTTATTATTATTATTATTATTATTAAGTACATTTTATTAAAAATGATGCAGTGCTTTAATGTTCTCACTTCATTTAGGCCGCCTGGGGTGGAGGCTTGCTTCTGTCAAACAAACATCGTGTGAAAATGCAAGGAATTGAAAGGTAAACTAAATCAATCATTTTAATTGCATAATATGTTCCTGTTGCTCAGTGGCACTAGAAACTCCAAGGTCATGGGTTTGATTCACCAGAGAAATTTGTGGCAAAATGTATACCTTGAGTGCAGCACAAATTGCTTTTGATTAAAGAATCTGTGCTAAATGTTGATGGATGTAAAAAACACATTTGAGTGTTTTACCATTCACGTTCCTGTAGACACGTTACCGGTTTATCAATAAGTTGAAATCTCTAGTTGCTTTTAAATCTTACAATGCAAGCATGGGCTCCTCCATCTACCTTAAATGTCAGCAGTCGATTCTCTGGACACTTCTTCAACATCCCTCTGTTTCATTTTATTTTAATCAACACAAAGTGCCGCCTTCATTGCCGTTCCGTTTGGTGCTCTGCAGGGTAATTCAAGTAATTTCTCTACAATTTTAGCTGCAAAGGGAGTGTGGTGAAAGCACATTGACATTTACTCTGAGACTGTATTAAAGCATATAACCCCTGTGTGCTTAAAAACATCTTACTTTCCTTTCTTTTGTACTGATGGTTGGTCAGAACCCGCAATTACAGGATTGCTTCTAGCGTACATCAAACTGATAAAAGTTTCAGTCTAATGGATTCCACCTCCACTTTCACCTCTGTTTCAAAAATAATTTTATATATTTTAAATATGTACTTTAAATTGATGGATTTTTTTTAAACATCTAACATCAGCATGCTATTCATATGCTTTCAACCAGAGCCCATTCTGTGACCTGGAACCCACACAAGATGATGGGCGTCCCTCTGCAATGCTCAGCCATTCTAGTGAAGAGAAAGGTGAGCTGAGATGGACAGATTAATCTATGATGTTAAGCTTGAATAAATAAATAAATGAATAAAGGCCTATAAGATAAAGAGGATATGAAATCCATAGATTTATATGTATTACTGCTCTGAAGAAGCTGCATAACATAAATGTATATAACAGCAGGTGTAGGGTCATTTTCACCTTGGTATTCTGGCCTTGGTAGGCTATTCAACTAAAATAAAATAAATAAGTTTATTTATATTTTATTTCAGTTCAAGTTTATTTAATTTGAAGTGATGAAAATGTTTTTTTTTTGTGGTTCAGCTTGTTTTAGGTAACTTAATGTTGATTGACAAGCTTTACACGACATGCGCATGGAATTTCCTTAATGTAGCAAGTTGTCATTTCTTTTCTCATAACCAACATAAAATATAGTATGCTTTTCACAACTATATATAAAGTACTTAATATAAAGTATAAAGGCTTTTTAAACTAAAGGATTTATACTTTCATTAATTTGATGCTAGTCTACATAGGAAGAACAAACATGCCAATTTACTGACCTGATGCAGACTAATACACATTGCTGTAGACAATACATATTGTCTTGGTCTGGAGCGGGGTTTATTTAGATTTACATAAGGTAAACTGTGAGGCTCTGGCACCCGTTGCCCAGCTTATTATAATTGTATGCCTGCCGAAGCCATGATACGCTAAATTTGAATATATCCTGCTCACTTTGACTTAAAATATTCCAGAAAATATCATAAATATTTGTTGTAGAATGCTGAACACATTTACAATTTATTATTGATTCAGCTTATATAGAGGTCTATGTTTTGGATTAATATTCCCATACAGACGAGCCGTGGCTGAATAACGTCTTAAAGTTAGGATAACCTCTCCAACCTGTCCTAAATTCCCAAAGTTTAGATGTTTAATGCATTTATTGGGTTGTTTCAAAGATGAAGCATGGCAACATAACAAAAGCTACATACATATTACGGTAGCACTTTAGAATACTGGTCCTTCATTAATGAATATCTACACACAAATGAGTATAACGCACTGATAATATTAGTAAATACTATTAACTAACAAGTTGAATGTGGTAGTTCATATTAGCTAATCAGTAACTACTATTTTTCATACATCCCAGAGAACTACTATATACAGGTTCATAATTAACATGAATAATGCCTAATTTATAATAAAAGGTAACGGTAAGTTATACACTAGTAATGACACAAGTGTTACTACATCCTTCTAAAGGAACTACTAATTATTTGGATCAATATTCTAAAGTGAAAAACATAACTTCCTAATATTGACTGAAGTCATTGTAAGCTTTTGAGATTTTTTTTTAAGATTTTGAATAGTAGTTCCATTCGATGGATTTGGTAAAACTTTAGTCATTACTAGTGTTTTCCCATGATCTTCAATTTAGAATACTGATTTAAATAATTAATAGTTCCTTTAGAAAGATGTAGTAACACTTGAGTCATTACTATCCAAACCTTACAAAAACCTCAAAAACTTACGACTTCAGTCAATATTAGGTAGTTATCAAGCTTTTCACTTTAGAATACTGATCCAAATGATTAGTAGTTCCTTTAGAAGGATGTGGTAATGCTTGATTCATTACATTATGTATTTTTAATATTAATTATTAACCTGTATAGTAGTTCTTAGTCTTCAGTGAGGTATGAAAAACAGTAGTTACTGATTAATTAATAGTGAACTACCATATTCGACTGAGCGCTATTACTTAGTTTTTAGTAGTTACCAGAATGTTAATAGTGGGTTACTCATTTGTTCCTGTGTAGTAACTTATTAATGAATGAACAGTATTCTAAAGTGTTACCCATAGTACTAGTTCAAGGTATGTGGACAAGTGCAAAAAGGCGGGCATTTTTTTTAGAACATAGAACAAGAGTTGCCATAGGAACATTCTTATGAATTTAGATTTTATCTTAAGAATTTTCGTAACTTTTTTCTTGGAGTCCTTGTCAAGAACAGAGGGTAGCTTCACTGCTCAGGACAAACCAGGGACTCAGCAAACAGTCATTGATGCTTGAGGAGGTATTGAAAACTAAGGGTATGTAAAAGGTCATGTGTTGTTCTCAGGGCCTCTTGCAGGAGTGTAATCAACTATGTGCTGAGTATCTCTTCCAACCTGACAAGCACTATGACGTGACCTATGACACCGGGGACAAAAGCATTCAGTGTGGACGACATGTGGACATCTTTAAACTGTGGCTCATGTGGAAGGCAAAGGTAACATTTATGGCAGCTTTAAAATAAACGACACTTAAAATAACAAACAAATAAAATGTGTATTCAGAAATGTGCTTAAAAAATGAGTTCCTTACAAAAAATAAAAATGATTTAGTTAAAAGTTTGAAATAATAATAAACTTGATTTTACATAGTGCCTTTAAATCAGCTCCTCAAGGCACTTTACACAATAAAACAGACAAATACAAAGCACACAACAACAACAAAAACTGTAATACAAAAAAGTTAAAACAATCAACTACAAGCTAAGCTAAAAAATATATTTTTTTTAGGTAAGATTTAAAAATGCATAAATTCTGTGCATCTCTAAAATGAGAAGGGAGTTCATTCCAGAGTAGGAGCAAAGGATGTGAAAGCCCTGTCCCCTACAGATCACAAGTGTGTCTGTGGGACAGCCAAAAGACCAGCTTGGGAGGAGCGCAAATGACGCTTAGGAGCATAGAAAGTTAAAAGCGCAGACAGGTATACTGAGGGGCTCACGGTGCCTTATATGTAAGCATAAGGGTTTTAAAATCAACACAGAACCTGACCGGGAGCCAGTTCAAGGACTTTGGAGAGATACGCTCATTTGTCCTGACTCCAGTTAGGATCCTAGTTGCTGAATTTTGAACACATTGCAATTTGTGGTTTTAGGGACCCCAGCCAGTCAATGTGAGAAAAAAACTAAACTATTGATAAGCCTTTCAATCCCAGGAAAGGGTGACATAGTCTAGCAATATTTAAAAGGAAGTCTCAACAGTATGTTGCACATGTGGATCAAAAGACAAGCTCGAGTCAAGTATAACTCCTAATTTTTTAATAATTAGAGCATAACCTCAGTCTTATAACTATTAAAGAGACTGAAAATTTTGGGTCATCCATATTTTTATCTACAAAATGCAATGTAAGAGAAAAGAAACATCCACATTTTGACCAGGCTTAAAACATATATAAATGTGAGAACTGCCTGCGTAAAAATGTGATAATTATGCCTGAGTGATCTTAAGAGCAATCCAAGAGGAAATATATAAATGCTAAAAAGTAAAAATTAGGCCTAAAATTAAACCCTGGGGGACACCAGTAGGGACTGAGCCAATCTCAGACCTGAAACCACTCATAAAAACAAACTGGCGGTCAACCAGGTTAAAACAGGTTAAACCAGGTTAAAGAAGGCAGCTCCGATCAGGTGACACACCAGTATGAGAGACTCCTTTAGTCTGTCGCCGACTCAGGGGCATAGGTCTATATGTTAAAAGTAGAAGAAAAAGGCTGGAACTGTGTCCTAAATGTAAATGAATATACCGCCTTTGTCTCAACTGGCCAGCATTTCGACAGAGTTCATAAGTTCATAAAAATAATTGAAAAGTAGAAATTGTACCCCAGTTAGAACCAAAAAATATTCAAAACATATTTGTTATTTAGTATTTTATATAATCATATCCGATCTCATGAAAGTGCGTATCTATACGACGAATGTTATTTCTCATGCCATTTATACGGCAAAAATAGTTTTTGCGTGCATATGATACGCGCTTTATGGCGTGTAATACACATGCACTCCCCACCCAAGGGTTTTAAGTGCGTAGCATATGCACGCAAAAAAAAATTTTTGACGTATAAATGGTACCAGAAATAACATTCGTGGTATAGATACGCACTTTCATGAGATCGTGTTGTCTTTTCTGTGATTTAAATATGACAAAATGGCAAAAAGAGCTAAACCGTGACACACAACAATCCAAACACATTTTTTATTTTCTTATACAGGGCTCCGAGGGTTTTGAAGCACAAGTCAACCACTGCCTGGAAAATGCAGAGTATCTTTACTACAAGCTGAAGAGAAGGACAGATTTTCAGCTTGTCTTCAAAGGAAAAGTAAGTGCCGTGTTTCTGTTTACTTTCCGCATATTTTAAAGATGGAAATTACTGAGTGATTTCAACAGTTGAATTTCTGCCTAGCCGTTACATAGCCTACACGTTCTCGACGTCGCTTTATGATTTTATATTTTCTGTATTTTTATTTTAGCCTGAACACAGTAATGTCTGCTTTTGGTATCTCCCAAACCGAGTGCAAAGCATTCCTCCAGGTCCTGAGCGAGACAGGGAACTTCACATGGTAGGTCAAAAAAATTAAGCCTTTTTAATTTCTTAATTAACCAGTAAATGAAGGAAGACACATTAGTCTTCATTTAGTGATCCCATTATCTGCTTTTACAAGCTGACATTATGAATTCCCACAGGTGGCTCCAAAAATCAAGACAAAGATGATGGAGGAAGGATACACAATGATTGGCTATCAACCTCTGGAAGACAAAGTGAATTTCTTCCGTTGTGTTTTCTCCAACCCAGCCACCCAGAAGGAGGATGTGGACTTCCTATTAGACGAAATTGCTCGTCTGGGCTGTGAACTCTAGTTTGCAAAAGACGTCTTTTCTGAAAAATCACTATTTATAGCTTTCTTTCTTCATACCTCTGATGCCAGTTGTCATTACATACAGTCCTGTGAGTAGAAGCATTTACAGCTTTCTCTTTTAATTTATCTTTGAACATTATTAGCAGTTATTAATAATGTATCCTTTGTCTAGGTGTTATTGATCTCTTTTGACAAATTGTGTAGCTTTTGACTGATGTAGCATCTGAACTAAATTTTAAATGAGATTTGAAAGACATAATAGTGGAGCCACATTGACCAAAGGAAATAGATGATCACTCACTGATTTTCATTAAACCAACATGCTTTTTGAAGAAGAGGCATCCCTTACACCGTGTATCGTGACTAAATTGCACCTCCTCTTAATCAAGTTGTACAAAAGTGATTTCTGGAGGGAAATTGGAATGACTCAGGTCTTGCTGCTGTCAGATAGCTCAATTGTTTTGCAGTCTACTAGTGCCTCCTGCTGGTGGGATCTTCTAATACCAGACTGTACAAATGTTACGTATTCATATTCATGACATTACTTCTAAACATAATTCTTATATTTAATAAACACATTATAAAATATATATTGAAATGAATTTTGGTCTCTGTACATCAGAATTAATTTACGGCTTGTTGGTTTTTATGCTTTGCTCTGTCCTACACTAAAGGAATTTGATGTGAAAGTGATTATTTATTTGTACACCACCTGCTGTTCTTGCTCCATTAGTAATACATTTATGTAGCATGCGGGTTCCTTTGAATTTAGTTTTATTACTGCAGCACAACCTCTTAGCTGGGATTAATTTGTCTTCTAGCCCACAAATGACAGGTAAGACTGAAAATTGGTCAGAACGGATGTTTTTTGTTGTTGTTTTTTTTACCCATTTATCCCTAGCTCTTTGTCCTGGCAATATTTGTATCCCTATATTTTCAAAATATTAATTTCAACAGCAGATGACAACATGCTTGTGCAGAGTTTAAGAGGATTTTTGGGCGCGTGTGACTGGCAAAATGGATTGTGTCAGTGTTGTGTGTTAATGGCCTGTTAAATGCCCCTTTGGATAGGTGATTTACTAAAGTTAGAGGAGAAACCGACATGTGGACAACACCATCAATCATGTACAGCCTAGTACTCTTGCATGATTTCAGCAAATGCGTGCAGTTCTGTAGCATGTTGACAGATGCAGGCCAAGGAAAATGAGGTGTGCTCATTTGGCATTGTTAGGCAGAGCTCTAATTATAGTGGCTGCCAAACATATGTCAAAAGTATGTGGAGGCCGCTGGAACAACACACCCATTTTATTGGTGAACATTTACTTTCAAAGCACTGGGGATTAATAAGGTGTTGTTCCTGTTTACTGCAATAACATTAGTAACTACTATTAACTAACAAGTTGAATGTGGTAGTTCATATTAGTTAATCAGTAATTACTATTTTACCCAGTTTTAGAAAACAATTCCACCACAGACCAGGAAAAACCTAGTCTAAAGTCAGTGGCGTGTTATTCAGATGTTATTTTAAGGGCGCATGCTTGGACATAATGTAGCGTTTGCTTCTCTCAACTACACAGACACAGCAGTTCCCATTTTTGCAAACCATACATAATTACAAGGAAAAATATTACCACACGAGGGAAATCATTGTGGTGTCCATTAAGATGTGAAAAAAATAGGCATAAAACTAGCTTACACATTGACCCAATTATTCAGGCTAATTGTAGTAATGACGGATCAAACCTGTTTGACCAATAGTGGCAAGACACATAGGTATATAAGGACACCTGACAAAGTGGGTTGTCCGTCAAGAACCAGAAAACAAAATTCTGAAAACTGCGAAATCACCTTTACCATCATGTAAGTTGTGTGCGCTTGGCAAATCCGCCATTAGGCTATTATAGCAATCCGCTATGGAACAAGCGTGCCTCCTTATAAAGGGAATGTGAGATGGCGCTCTGATTGGTTTATTGCACATAACGCCCAAACCAGAGCCATAAACCACACCTATGAGTATAGCTACTTCAGACCAACCCATTTTAGAGATCCGCCCACAAAGTTACTTGCGTTTCGCGTTTGATACTTGCGTTTCAGATTGGGATAGGGCCCTTGGTGTGAAAGGGCCTTTATATCAGCAAAAAATATAACTTTTTTTGTTGTTATGAAAAAACAGAGAAAGCAAGCGCAGCCCAAGGCTAACACATTAGTTACTTTCCATAAAAAGTAACTAAGTTACAAAATTAGTTACTTTTTAGTAATGCAATATTGTCATGCATTACTTTTAAAACTTTCCCCAGCACTGATTATTACATAAAAGTAGAAATTATGAGATAAAAAGTCATTGTTATGGCAAAAATACTTTTTGTCATAATTTAGAAATTTTTATGTCAGAATTGGTGATTTACCAAATGTTTTTTTTTTATGTGACAGAAATAGGCTTCCAAAGAAATGGGGTTCTACGTATATGTATGTAAGAGATCATATAGCAAATATGTTTGCGTTCTAATTTGCTCCAACAGTGATCAAGAAAAATTCTTGCATTTGCATGATTTTCTCAAAAAAAGAAAGAAAGGAAATAAATATATAGAAAGAGAAGGCCAGAAGAGAGGAAGATGTCACACTCTGAGTGAATGTAAATGTCTGAATTTGAAGCCCTGTTGCTGCAGGATATAACACTACAAGTACAGTGTTATGTGTACATTAAAAAAGAAAACTTTAAAAACACAATGTTAACTGCTGTGGAATTGCAATACAGTCATGCTCGTAAGTAAATGTTGTTCTAATGTAAATGTTTGTGTAAGGAGATTGCTTGGCTAGGCGCTTGATTTTATGGACCTGTGAGTAAAGGGTGTTGCTGAATCAGACATAAATGCTTGTCATTCTTAAGATGTTTTGGGGATCACTCAAATGTGCTGATGTCTTTAATACCAAATTATGTTTTCCATACACCATGCCTATTTATAATCACACTTAGCCTATAAGATGTAATGGTCTAAAAAGGAATGCAAAATGTATACTATGATGAACAACTGATCACTAATAATAATTTGTCTTGTATTATAATCATTTGATTTGTGTGATTTGTCACATAAGCATTCATCCACACATTACATCACAATGTGGAATGTTAAAGTGCAAGAAATACATGCTATTCCAGGAACAATATATGATCTTTTCCCCAAAACAGCAAAGAGGCTGTCATCAATCAAGTGTGATGGGTAGTTGACAGTTTCTGATGCAAATGGTGTGCCGCACTGTGCCAGAGCTCATCACACATTTGGATATCAATGTACAAATGTAATATTCAGTAACTGTGAGAAAATTAAGAATTTGTTGGACATATATTATACAAATATTAAATGTTTTAATTTTGCTTTTTAGTGCCTACAACTTAAATCACTAAAATGAGTTGGTCTACAGCAGTAACATAAACCATTTCTAATGCGAGAGATATAATCCAGCAAGTTGCTGCTGCTGATAACATCATTAATAATAACTGGGGAACAGGGGTGTGATAACGTCTCATTAATAAACTACCCTAAAATGAAAATTGTGTCATTTTTTACTCACCCCCATGTTGTTCCAAACCTCTACAGAACACAAAAAGGAAGATATTTAGAAGAATTAACCAAACTATTGACTTCTATTGTATGCAAGACTTTTCTCAGAATATTGCTTACATTTTCAGAAGAAAAAAAGTCATACAGGTTTGGAATAGTTCAATTACAATTTGGGATAGTAAAATTAGTTCAGTTTACTCACATGAGGGTGAGTAAATGATGACAGCATTTTCATTTTTGGCTGAACTATCCCTTTAAGTCACTTAAAGGATTTTTGACAAAAACTACCGTTCAAAAGTTTGGGGTCAGGAAGATTTTTTTGTTTTTTGAAACTGAAAGAAGTCTCATGCTCACCAAGGCATTAAATACTTTCTATTTTAATGTGTAATTTATTACTGTGATGGCAACACTGGCCTGTCAGCAGCCATTACTCCAGTCTTCAGTGTCACATGATCCTTCAGAAAATATACACTGTAAAAGTCTTTACTGTCTATTTTAAACGATTTAACAAACAAACAAAAACATTACTGACCCCAAATTTGAACATTATTGTATTTGTGCAGCTTTTTAAGCAGCATGTGTCAAATGGTTTTCATATTAATAGCTTTTAAATGACATAGCACACAAGATTTGTTATGATTAAAAACCAAATGGATCAGAGACTGATTTTTTTTTCACTTATTTAATCAAAAGCAAATTCAAAACCCACAAGTAAAAAAAGTAATACAGTTTGTTACCACTGAAAACACTTAATGTGGTATTTTAAAGAAACTGCTTCAAATGAAGCACACCTTAAAACAAGGACTCACTTTGATACATATACAGCAATGCACATTATTCAAAGGCAGTGCAGCTACTTTATTACTATGCACGTTATTTCATTTCTACAATTAAGTTTTGCACAACCTCTAGAAAATGCACAACCCCTACAGTCAATAACATACAACAACTCTAGTTTAGTATTAGAGATAAAGTTAATTTCCCTCAGTTACATACACGACATGCAAATACATGGAGTCAACACTGCTAGATTCTTTAATGACATTTCTGCACATTAATTGAAAAAATTCCACAAGAATGAATGAATCAGAGCTTTCATAAACATTTGAAATACCATAGATTGCATAGACTTTGCCCTTGACCATCTACCGTATATAGTTACAATCGTATTTGAAATCAAATAAGAGATTTCAAGCCACATTGGTACGCACATTTCAATTCTTCTGTTCTATCCGTCTCATCCGCAAGAAATAATAGTGAAGCGTTTGGACACGCAGGACATGTTATGCAACACGATACCCAGCAGAAAAATCAAAATAAACGCCACAAGTAGCACAGCGCAAACCCCAGTCCATGCTGTGGTTTTTACCTCCTCCTCCATCCCCTCCTCACTCGTGTCATCTCCCATCATGAGGCTCCGCCCATCAGAGACGTTTACTCCCTCAACGCTTTTAGGGCCAAACCGGCACGCCGGTTGTCCAGGCAGCAGTGCCCCGTCTGCGTCCATAGGGACGGGCAGTAGGTAGCAACCGTTGTTGGGTAAGTGTATAAAGATAGGGGTGTGTTCAGAGGAGTGAGAAAGACTGATAATGGAGAGTACTTCCGGGTCATCGGGAAGATGCGAGACCGAAAGGCCGCTGGGGATCTGTGTCACGCAACGACACCAAGGACAGCGGATCTCCCTTTGGCTGAGCCTCATCTGGCTCAGACACACGGAGCAGCAGGTATGTTGGCAGTGCAGGAGTTTGGGAAGGCGCCGTTGGCTGAAGTAGTTGAAACAGATTTGGCACTCAAGCCTGGAGCTCTGGGACAAGGTCTCCATTGACCCTAAAACGTGGATGTTAAACATAAAACAAATCTCCTTGGTTGCTTCAATGACAGTATCCTTGGCGATTTGTAATGCCAGTGCACTTCTCCGTCGTCCACTCGGTGTTGATCAGGCCGTCAGCGCTTTAATCCATGTCTGGCTCTGCCTGTGGAAGCGAGACAAGGACTTTGCGTCAAAACAGAATGTCAAGAATTTAATCCAAAGGAACACTTTTGGCACATACACAAGCAGGCAGAGGGGTTAATTTATTATGCGCTAGCTGTGAGCTGGATCTAAACTCTTGTCAGGCTTGACTTAGATGTAGATGTCCTGGATAAGTAAACAAATCAGCAGGGATTAGGACTGTCCACACTCCACAGTCACCCTGCGCTTAGACACGGATCGTGAAGAATGCGGAGGATAAATTGTGCATGTGAACTAAAAACAAAACAACTTAATTGGTTAATTATCTGTGATTACTTCTCTGATTATGTGAAATGACGTGATTGCTTCACGGAGTGATTCTTACCATGGGTTTAGTGCAGATCCAACCAGGGGTTTAAATCAGTCAATGAGCACAGCTGGAAATGAAGGCAGTCCAGAAGAATATCCTTCCCCATCTAATGATGAAATAACTCTGTAAAATAAAGCAAAAAAAAGAAAAAAAGAAAAAAAAAAAAGAATAGTTATAGTGGTGCAGTGATGACGTATTTTTGTAGGATGACTCGGTTAGCATTACCCTGGCTCCCTCAACAAAAACCAAATAGGATTTGTCCAGTGTCTTTTGGACTATTAACAAAAGCTTATGATTCTTAAGAGCTTGATTATAAACACAACGAGACTGTGAGCGTAACTAACTAGTGAGTAGGCTAGATGAGTTTATCTGTTCGGCTGATGTTTAATGTCCCTGACAAGTCTCCCATTTAGCCACTTGTTGACAACCGCCTTTTACACAACAAGTTAAAACTTGACTACACTCCAGGATCTGACAGACTGTGATTAGCTGTAGGCTGAAACCATAGACTGAATAAAACAGTCTGCATTTCATAAATAGCATAACATTTACTAACACAGACTATATTGTAAGTATTTGTTTTAATTGTTGACATGTCCTCAAAAATATGTGTAGGAAATAGGCCTGTATAAAACCAGGCACCTCAGCTCCACCCACATCCCGCTCTTTGCCCATTACCGGTTATCTGGGAGTGACACGCTGCCAAAATGGCGGCGGCCAGCTCCGCCCACTTTGGCCTTCAAAAATGCTCTTCAGAAACCTACGGGTGACGTCACACAGACACTACATCCATTGTTTTATACAGTCAATGGTATTGGCCTAAAAATATTCCATCATCCTTGTCCTTGCAGCACTCTATTTAGGGGTCTTACAATTCATCCATTCTTGAAGTAGGGAAGTGAGGTAATGTGTGCCACTTTTTAAGGTGTCCTCTAGACCAGGAGAATTTAGAGGTACATTTTAAATCAGACGAAAGCATCTAGAACATATATTCACACAGAATGCATTCACACAAAAGTTTAAATATATTTACATATATTTATTGGTTTTAGTTACTTATGTTTCCTGTTTAGTATTTTTGGCCATACATTTTCCATCTAAATAGATTTATATTTCATATTATATATACAAAAAAAAAAAAAATGCATTTGAATTTGCCATTTTGTAATATATTTTGGCATTGGAAGGTTAAAATTAAATATATGTATTCATAAATTTTACTTTTATTTATTTTACTTTGAAAAATATATTTTCTGTAATATGCACTGTTTACAACATATTTAGTATATTTAATATTTGAAATAGGCCAACATATTGCCAGAAATGGATATACTGAATGGATATGGATATATAGTTGGCTTTACAGCCACTACTCGATTGTATAGATGACCTGAAATCATGGCTCACTGCTAACTTTTTGAGTCTGAATGAAAGCAAGACGGAAATTATCGTGTTTGGCCCCAGTGATCGTAATACACATGTTTGTGACCTCCAAACGTTGTCACCTTACAGCACTACCTGTATTCGGAATCTGGGGGTCTGGATTGACAACAACATTACCCTTGAAAAGCAGATAAGTGCGGTGGTAAAGTCTTGCTTCTTTCACCTCCGTCTCTTAGCAAAGGTTAAACCATTTTTGTCTGGTAAGCACTTTGAGATAGCTTTGCATGCTTTTGTAACATCCAGATTGGACTATTGTAATTCTTTATATATTGGGATTTCTCAGAAACACATCACCCGTCTACAAATAGTCCAAAATGCAGCTGCAAGCCTTCTCAAAGGAAAACGAAAATTTGAACATATTACGCCAGTTCTGATTTCGCTTCATTGGCTACCGATTAAATTTCGAATTGATTTTAAAGTTTTGCTTTTTGTTTTTAAATCTATACAGAACTTAGCTCCACAGTACTTATCAGAATTGCTTCATCCAGAAATTAAGTCAAGATCACTAAGATCGGGGGACTCTAACTTACTTTCTGTCCCTAGGACCAGATTGAAAAATAGGGGTGATCGAGCTTTTGCAGCTTATGGGCCGAAGCTATGGAATAGCCTACCCCACGATATTAGATCTGCCCAAACTCTGACACTTTTTAAAATCTCTCTGAAAACGCACCTCTTTTCATTAGCTTTCAATATACAGTACCCTGACTTGAGCGACTATACTTCTCTTTGATGTGTATCTTTACTGGTCTTATTGTCTTCCCTTATTGGCCTTGGTAAGCACTTTGGTCAACGCCAGTTGTTTTAAATGTGCTATACAAATAAAATTGTATTGTATTGTATTGTATATATTATTGCTGTATGATTTTTTAAATACGTTTGGCATAAATTTAATTTTATCTGACATTTTTTACGTGCATCTCTCAACCACAGGCAGCTGTGTAATAGGAGTAATTTCTAAATGCATAATCATGTCACGTACAGTAAGGGGGTTTCAGACCTTACCCACTGACACATCTAGTACTCCTCCTCCCTTGACTGCTAATCTGTGTCTTTTGTGCTCTTTTGTTCTGCTTTTTCTCTATGCTTTATACCCCTCTTACACTGGTATTTCTTTTATTTAATGTTTTATATTTGTGATAATATCATGGAATTTAAAATGTCTTTATGTTTGGAAGGATACTGTATAAATAAAATGCAATATTATTATGTGTTCTGTTATCAATATAACCCTGTAATCAGGGTTGTTTCATTGCCATAAAATGTTGTTCAACCCAATGGGCAGCATAATCCACTTAGAGCAAGTGTTTATGTGCACACATAATGAGAGTACAAATTTTCACTGGATGAAAAAATTCCTCTTACAAGCCACAGCAAAATGTGACCTAGTTTTGTTGAGCCCACAGGCAAAATTTCTGAAACCTGCATGACACATGACTATTAGCATGCATGAAGCTGACCAGTGAATGAGAGTTCAAAACCCCTCCGGCACTCATGCATCCTTCTGACCTTAACCAATTCTTAGCTTAAAAATGTTTCCTAACCTCATCTAAAATTGATTCGAGGGCATTTGTTTCCTTCAGGTACTGTACAGCTAATATGCATTTTAATTGCTTGGCTCAATGCTTGTCACTAAGGGAGGATTATTCAAGGGAATATTCAAGTGTGCCGGTGCTACAAATGTCAATCACCTGAGAAATGAACGAACACTTATCAAGTGACCAAGTTAAAGTGAAATGAATTGTGTCCACATTCTCAGCACTTCACTCCAGACTTCCTTTTGTTACACTTACAGCAATAACATAATGATGTGGCCATGGCATACAAAACAAATCAGTTATCGCAGTATGCTCTTCTCTTTCAAGTTCAAAGGTTTACACCATGCAAGTAATTGCTCATATAAGTATAATTTCACTCCATCCCTTGAGGGGAAAAATAATTAATAATGCAATTAAGCCTGCTATTGTGGTATAAATGGACGGACGCCCCTGAGGGCTTATCCATTATTAGGCGCACATTATCTTGTGATGGAGAAGTGGACATATTTCCTTTCTCTTTGGGATTTCCAGTCAAAACACATTATAGCAATCTCATAGACATTTAGGGACTTACACACACAAATACTTTTAACTTACTAATAAATCTAAGGGGCTTAAAGACGTTTTTTTGCTAAATGAGAGCAGTTTAACGTTTGAAGTCATGATTATTTCATGCTCATCAAACTAGTATCATTACAAAATCAGAAAATCAAAAAAATGTGCATTGCAAATTAAACAAATGTGGACGCTACAAATGCATCTCGCTGTGATGGAGAATTTAAGTGCTCCATAGTAATTCAGTTACCATGAAAACCACTCCAGCTCAATTTCACATAGCATAATTTCCTTCAGCACTTCTGGTATGGCACACAAGGGAGAAAATGTGCCAATCTATTAAACGTCCTGTGGGCAAATTTACCAAATCAAATGAAATACTTGTGAAGGTGTAACCTTGAGAACATTTCCTCAGAGTTCTCACTTTTGTATTCGCATTAATCTCTGATTGTATGCTGAGCAAGCTTGCTTTCACCTGCCATATTTTCCTAGCTAGACTAGAAATATTAGTGTTTTTTTTTTTTTTTTTACTTTAAAACAAAAGGAGGATCAAGTGCATTACGAAATACAATGGAATTTCACTAGATGCACCAGAAGTGATATTATCAAATGTGAAACTGCTTTTCTGATTTCAGCTTTAAGAAACGTGAACCCCATGGTGGAAGCTTCGCTGAGTGTCTCTCGAAAACTAAGACAATGAAACAAGCAAATAACAAACTGTCAGCTGCACGCTACAAGCGAAGCATCAGCCTGATGGATGCAGCTGAATCAGGGGATTTGTCAGAAAGGGGGAAAAGAAAAAAATGAAAAACGTCACTTAAAAACGGAGACCGTGTGGCATTCTCAAGGACAATGCGCTGACTTGAGCAGGCGGGGAGGGGAGCCATTCATGCATGCTCTTGGCCTTAACTTTTTGATGCCTTTTATTTTCAGGCAACATGGGACATCTGTGGGATATTGGTATTACAACTTTGCACCTCCACCAACATTAACCTGTGTAAACAATGCAGAAATGTGAAACATCCCAAGGCGATCCGTAATTTATGCAGCAAAGTCACACAGATTTTCACACACTGGACTTCAACTCATCAGGGTGTGTTTGCGACAAGAATAAGATAAGCATTTAACTTTGCACTGAAATGCTGTCTGAACGGGTGTCAAATTAACAGAACCCTTACAGAGATTAAAGTACAACGCCGATCATCTAACACGTGTTAATAAGAAACCAAACGTATAGAGAAAAGGCCATTCGAATACTGAGTGGATCAAGCAGTGTCTGATAGCAATGTACTGAGATGAGATAATGTAAGATAATATCAGTGGAATCTACTAATCCAGTCCCAAGGACACGGTAAAGTCAACCAGCATCTGATATCAACATCTTTTGAAGTTAAATTACATAAAAACAGATTATATGAGCCAAAGGTTGGGTTTTATAGGGATAGCCTAAATATTTTAACATGTTCAGGCATTATCAGGGCATGCCTGTTTTCAAAGACAGACATATTTACTGTAGACTAGTTGTCATTGGCTGTCTCTCAAGCCCTATTAAGGCGTTTACATAACATTTCTGGGCAGCATATGCTTTTAAGGGCCTGTGCTACCCAGAAAGGGTGCCTTGGTAGGAAGCTCACTTTGTTTTGACACGCAGCCATTGTTGCGTGCCTCTAAACAATCAAAACAAGACTTAAACCGGAACAGAGACAGAAAGCTGCCCGAGATTATTCTGCTGCCACGTAAAAGAGAAAGTAAGTTACCTACCGTACTACACCGATGCATAATACAACAAAATACAAATCTTGCACCTTTTACAGAGGATGAACTTGCTTTTAACTGACTTACGTGTGCTCTAATGAAGTAACCTTGAGCGAAGTTTATAACACCGCAGATTAAAAAAAAACGTAATACAGCAAATATACATCAATGCAAGTGAACACATACTGATCGAACATGTTTTGTAAACTCTGTTTAAGAGTTTTAAAAAATCTCAGCACTAAATTTGATGCGAATGCACACATCGGAAAGCCAAGTCGTTTACGTCTGTATCTTTGAAAGGAGGAATGATAAACTCACCTTCTATTTGGAGATCTTCTTTCATCTATTCTGTGCAAACGGTGAACATCGCATGCAGAGCAGACAGTCTCATCTATCATACTTCACTCTGCCTTCGATCTTCAAAGGCTGTACTGTAAACGCTCACTGCTACTCCCACAGCGCAGCCAATAGCGAGCGACATCTGCGAAGAGAACAGCCAATAAGGAAGCCCGCTAACAAGATTGCCAGCGTTTGTCAGGTCTGAACAGGTCTGATCATTTTAGTCGTTTAAAGCGGATTATATTTGTCACAAAACAAATACGTACTTGCGTTGCACGATAAGTAAAACAAATCTTCTAAATCATATAATCCTTAATTTAAGTAAACATTAAACAGAAATATTAACGATATAAACAGTTTCCGTGTTTTTTATGTCTTTATGAGCACTTTATGGATTTATAAAGTGGGATTTATAGCACTGATATAAATCTTGAAAGGACTAAACTACTGAACCAGCTAGTGAAGATACTAACAATGCTGTTAGTGAAGAAAACACTTATTGCATGACAATTGTTTATCCATCCGTTCCATACCACTCTGGGTAACATAAGATTAAATTGAGGAACTGCCATCAAAACGGACTATTCAAATGTGAAAGCTGTCATTATAACGTATCGCTTGCAACACTGAAATAAAAAAATCTAATTTAGAATGAGGATGTGTGCCATTGGGCTAATGTATGTCTACTTCTGTTTTTTTTTTTTTTTTTTTTTTGTAATTAGCGTTGTCAAATACTTTTTTTATAGAATTATGGTCAGTTAAATTGAAGGCAGCCATCATATAGGAAAACCTTTTTTTGTGTGTGTGGGGGGTGGGGTTTGACTCATTTTACCATCCTTTTTAAAGGTCCACTTTACTAATCAGTGTTCTACAGAAATGCATTAGTGAGGAAACTTGAAAAGTGAGGATATTCTGGATCTCAAGCCCATGTGCAAACAGACAAAAATGTTAGAGATGATAACCATGAGACACAGGTCAAGTGCAATGCCTTTAATGACACAATAACACTGTACAGACAAATGGAGTTTTCTGCAAGTCAACATTACACCGATGTATAAAAATGTCACAGTAATAAAAACAAAAAGACACATCTGGACTAAGAGTGGCCAAAGTGTCCACTTTATTTCATCCTTTTCCCCCCCTTGCGTCACCCCTTAAACCAGCTGCATCTCCAGTGTCAACATTTTTTGAGAAGGTCTCAGTGGGCCAGTCCTTGACCATGCAAAAATTCAGAGCCCTTACACACCAGACACGATCTACACCTCCCAGACTGAGGCACATGTGAAGAGGCCTTGTAGGCATGGGTCAAGGCCTGGTCCAGTGAGAGCAGTCTCAACATAATATTAAGATGAATGCATTGCACCCAAAATAGAAAGTTAACTTGAGCAATGGAAATGCAGCAAGGTGTACATCACTGTCATACTTTTTAGTTACATACAGTCAAGAACAGTGTCCATGTGTACATTCATAGTGAAGTGCATTTTATACAAGTTTCGGGTAATACATTAAGTATTACAGCAGTGCATAATGGTTTAGTATCGTGTGCCCCTTTTCTTCATAGCACCTGATGGGACAAAGATTTTGCACAAATAAAAAATAAGATTCAGAAGCAAATTAACTTGATTAAAACCCCAAACTCACCTCTGCCCCTCTGGCAGTAGGTAAATTCAGTCTCATCATAGTCATCATATTCACTTCTTGGCCTTTGCTGATGGATTGTTTTACAAGTCGGCCTTCTCAATGGTGCTCTCCCTTTAGAAGTCAAAAAGAACAGTTTAAAAGACCAAGCATTGAATAACTTCAGACATCTAGGTATGCATTGTCTCAACATTTAACATGTATATAATAAACATCCTACCTTGATCTTGAGGTACACTAACTTGCCTCCGAGACCTTGGTTTGGCGCCACAACTTGCCCAATTCTCTTGGTCAGACACAACACCCTCTCTCCACTGTCGTTCTAAAAATATTTTTTGCATGAGTTGGCCCTTGTGACAGCATTAGAATTAAAAAAAATTATCTAAAAACAACAACTTACCAATACAAGGCCTGCACAAGGAACCCTTTTGAATTCTCTTATCGGCTTTAGCCAGAGCACCATACTCCTCACAGCATTCTCCTTTGGGATGCACCCGAGCCTGCTCAAATAGATCACAGCTCTCTTGGCCTTCACACAGCAGCTTCCGGTGTCTGTGTTTGGCACTGTGATGTCCACAAGAAGGTAACGCGTGCCTACTGCAACACTTCCTCTTGGAAACTCTTGGAGACTCGCAGTTACTACGCGCCTCTCCTTCGATGTCATACTCGCAATCTTGATCAGACACCTCGTTCCTCTCAGGATGGCTGTGTTCAGCCATCTTACACATTCCTACTTCATCCTGCAAGCTTGACCCACAGCACGCACATGTTTTCTGGCAGACCAAGCAAGTTTTTTCCATACTCAAGAGCTCTTTTCGGGAACGAACGGGCACATCACTTTCAGCCAGCCTGCCACCACCCACATACACGTGCCCTGGAACAAGATCAAGATCCTCCACATCAGTGGAGAACATTTCATCTCTGGAGGAGAGCTCATCTATGGATGGACTCAAGACACTCTGGCGCTCTTGGGTCACCTGAGGGTAGTAGCTGTAGGAATATGCGCTGCCAATTGAGGAGAGATAGTTTTGTGGAGGCAACAGAGCAGATGGAGAATCAAAGTAAACAAGTGGGTCAATCTCTCGTTCAAGACTGAGGCCAGTTGTCGTCTTATTGCAGGGCAGGCGAAGGATTTGATACGGCAGGTCAAAGTCTTCTGAGAACTTTATAAGAGGTTCCATTACTGCTGCAGCAGCATCAGTTAAACTATTCTGCAACTGCTCATCATCTGGTTCCTCGAAATCATGGCTCTCTGTTGGATCTGCAGTGCTTCTGACACCACTACAAAACATATTGCCAGTTGCACTGGTCACAGACTTCCCATTTTGGCAGCATATTTCATCAGCAACACTCTGCTGGTCATCTTCCTCATTGGCATCCTCTTCCTCATGGACAGAGGAACTGTCAAGGGGCAGCACATCTGATAACACGCATTCATCCAGTACACCCTGGCTAGACTCTGCATCATACGCGGAGTCGCTGTAGGTTGTGGGCCTTGTGACCTGACTGACCTGCTCTTCCTTGTCTTCCTGAGAGGCAAGCTCTAATTTAGAGTCCTCGTTTAAACAGGCCAGCTTCTCTCCCTGCACCACATCAGGGGTAGAGGAAACAGTGTTTAGCCCCTTGTCACCACCTTGTTCACAGGCCTTAAGACTCTCAATTTTGTCTATCAGTTTGTTGACTGAATCACTAGGATCTGTTTGGACCTCAGAACAGGCAGTCTCCCTATGCATCCCAGCGTGTTGAACATGGTGGCGGACGCGTAAGTCGTAGGATGCAACGGAGGGATAATGGGGGTTGATTCTTCTGTAATCGATTGGCTGCATGGGTGCATGTGGAACCACATACCCAGGATACTGCATATACTGATAAGGGGCCATGTAGGGACGGCCATAGTGCAAAGCTAGAACAAAACAAAAACAGTAGAGTCAGAGAAAAAAAAATAGAGGAAATCTACAATAAGCAAAGCCTAAAAAAAAAAAAAAAATAATAATAATAAAAAAAAAAACTTACCTGGCCCTGGAAAGCCATAGTGGCCATACGGATTCATGGGCCATTGATACATGAAATATGGCTGAGTTGGAGGCTGAACATAGAAAAAAGGTCTGGTGTGGTTTACTGGATGGTGAGGTTGCCCAACTCCCATGGATTGTGAAGTGTTGTTTATGCCTAAAAAAGAAAGAAACAAAACTCCAAAAATACCCTTTCTAGATATAAAATATACAGATAATTAAATTGCAGTGTTCCTGTATATGTCATATGGTAGAGTAGAGCATGGAGTTGGCAATGCTCCAAGGTCATGGCTCGTAGGTTTGAGTTCCAGGAATTGCATGAACGGATTCAACATACAATTATAATGATAATATCATTATCTGGTTTTATCCTGACCATCTTAAAAGTGCACACAAAAGTAGGCTAGTACCCAAAGGGTTTACCAGGTCACCACACACACGCCGAACTTAAAAGTTGTTTCTTTGATAAAAGAGAAATAGGCTATAGGAATGTTACCTTCCATTTCTTTTGAGGAAACGAAGAAAGACAGCACAGGATACAAAACACCGCAATACTGTAAAAGACGCGCAAGACTCAGAACATGCATTCAACTAAAAACAAGGGATTATCTTAAAATAGACAGGCATGTAGCCTACCGTTCAAAATTAGAATGCTTTCATAATACGACAACAAATAAGACCAACCTTAGATGTGACTGTGATGAAGTGGACTTAAATGTGTATACAGCGAGAGCGACTAACTCTGTCGTTAAAGCTTGCACTCCCGATTTATGCATTTTATGAGATCCACATAAATGCAATCAAATGGCAGCCAGCAGGTGTTCCCAATTTGTAATTTTAAGCAAAGCACTCACGTCAGTTTTCATTCATAAGCAGATTAAGCTATAACTCTGCATAGCATATAAAGTAACTATTACAATGTTGCTCAATTTGTACGTGTCATTTTGTTACAATTAAATTTCACACGACTTATTTTCTGTTGACACTTCTTTTTACATTTCGGTAACTCTTCCTGTCAGTCATTCATCCTTCTTTTGTTATCTAATATCTACCCATTTATAAGAATTGTCTTGTTGATGAAATGCAGTTTGTGCGGCTAACAGTCACAGCGCCTCTATGCGGGTAAAGTTATTTGTGACGTGTTTCAATTTTACAGATGAGTGAATGAGAGAGCTGCCTGCTGCACTGTCAATAAGCGGTGAGTATGTTAATATTTATCAACAGTTCATAAAATACTTCAGATAGTTGACTTGACTGTACAGTATTAACAAAGACACATCTAGACGTTTCTCTGTAATGTCGCTGACGAGTTTTTGGCGATATTTCCTAAGCGTTAGCCTGCTAGCGTACTGCTATTCAGTGGTAGCAGACGCGTTAAACAAAATGTATTTGTTTTATTTGAGTATATAAATACGTCTCTCATTAAAGGTTAAACGAATAACAACTAAGACCGTAAAACATCAGTTTCCAGAAATGTATATTTTGATTGTGAAGAATGGTGTAGCTAACTAGCTCCGAGTGAGTTGTTATGGTTTCACTTTCCATTCACTAGACAGTTAGCGTATTAGCTAACATGAATGAGGTGTAAAAACATCCATACAGGTTATTCAAATGCTGTGACAGTCATCCATATCTATAAATTATTAGCATTAACGGTAAATAAACGAGAAAATGACTTCGTATGTTTGACAAGTGAATCGCCAGACGTGTTGTTAACTATTGTTTATGCTTCAGAGTTCAGACATATTAAATCAGTAAGCTACCTTGTCTAATGTCACTAAACGTGAACTGTAAAGCCAACTATAATTGATTTACTTTGTTTCCTAATGCTTTGCCATGAGAAACGATGGTCACAAGTTATTCAGGCCTTGTGTGTTTTAAAGCTTTGTTGACTTTCACTTTCAGCTATGGCGTCTCTCAGTGATCAGCTGGAGGAGGTGAGGGTGAATGCGGAAGGCAGCTTATCTTCTCCAGGCTCTGCCCAGGAGATGAGGGCAGGGGTGACAGCCATGGCCAACATCCCTCTCCCACCCTCCAGCAAATATCGCTACATAGCTGCTGATAGCATGCTGACGGAGAACAGTAGTGGAAATAACAGGAATGAGGTGAGAGCTGGTGTAATGATTAATTTTCTTCTGCAATCCAAAGTGTGTATGATTAGCAGGAAGCAAACGTTTAAGGTTTTATGAACCAACCTCTTGCATGTAGTGATTGTAAACATGGCTGTAACCATGTCTTCATGGGGGGTGGGGGACTCCGTTTATGCTTTGTCTCCTCACATTCATTCATGAATTACATTAATCGCTTAAATGATACAATTTTACCCAACATTTGTTAGAGTTTTACCTCAGATTTTGCATGCATTCATTTTCTCTGTGGCATTCACGGTGTGTTCAGAGAAATGTCCACTCATAAGATGAGCAATGTGAGGGATTTTTTTGACAGCCTATACAACACTTTTCAGTTTTCTTATATGTCATGTCAAACTAGTAATAACTATTAAGTTTGCTTTTAGGCTTTTTATACTACCGGTTATGAGAGACAGCATGGTATGAAATGTGTTTGACTAGTTGGTTGCAAAATTGTTGTTTAAACGTTAATAAAAGTAGTTGTTGCACATATATGCAACACAGGTCATACGCTTCCATTTAAGGATAAAGAATATACCCAGAATCAACATTACATTAATGAAAAATTCAGCTTTTTTGTCATCCAACAACATTCTGAATACAACATAGTTTGTAGAAATAGTAGGCAGTGACTGAACCTTTGTTTTCAACCACTGTTAAAACTCAAGTGTCATGTTTGGGTTCTGTGAACTGTGAAGCCTGCCGCCTTTTATTTGATTGGCCATCTCAGTTATTTTTACATTGACAAGCGATGTAAGACTGCTTAGGCATACCTGCCTAAACATAGATCTTTTAAAACTTTTTGCCAATGCAGCAGAATATATATTGTTTTGTTGGGACAATTTGGCCATATCTAATTATTGGGGGTAAATAATCCCCCTATCAGCTGGGATAGAGTGTACACAGATAATGTAAATCTGCATATGAGGCTTTCATGACGACATTAATTCATCTATATGATAAAAATAGTAAATTAACCAAAGCAAAAGCTCTTACCAAGAAAAATACTGTTAACAATCCATGGATGACAAATGGACTGAAAAATGCCTGCAAGAAAAAAATTGTTTCTAAGATCAAGAACTAAAGAAGCTGAAGTTAGGTATAAAAATATAAAAACAAATTAGTTGGAATCATAAGAAGGCAAAAAAAAGGATTACTACACTAAATTGTTAGACAAAAATAAAAATAGTACGAAAGACACATGGAGCATTATAAATTATGTTATGCAAAAAGGCAAGGTAAAAACAACATTTCCAAATAAGTTTACAAAGAATAATGTTGACATTTGTAATAAAACTGAAATTGTAAATAAATTCAATAATGACTTTGTAAATATTAGCCCTACTTTGTCACAACAAATTCTAGATGGAAACACCAATGGTGAAACAGTACCAGATAATGTTGGCAGTATTTTTCTTGAAAGTGTACAAGCGAGTGACATATTGGCAATTGTCCAGAAGTGTGCCAATAAAAAATCAAATTTATACTGATATGAATATGGTATTGATACAGCAAATTATAGATTTTACCTATATCTGTAATTTATCATTTACTTCAGGGATATTTCCAGACTGCATGAAAATAGCCAAAGTAATTCCACCGTTTTAAAAAGGAAATTAATCTGAATTTTCTAATTATAGACCAATATCATTACTTCCACAGTTATCTAAAATTCTGGAGAAATTATTTGCGATTAAACTGAATACATTTCTAAATTAATTTAAGGATTTAAATTAATTATGGAACTAACTGAAGAAATCACCAATGCTATAGACAAAAAGCACTATTTAGTAAGCATCTTTGTGGATCTTCAAAAAACGTTTAAAACGCTGGTCCACAAGATATTGTTGCATAAATTATATAAATATGGTATCAGGCACACCAATGGGTTACCAGCTATTTAAAAAACAGAAGTCAGTTTCTTGAAATCGACAACATAAAGTCTAAAAATTGTAACATAACTTGTGGGTACCACAAGGATCGGTCCTAGGACCTATACTTTTTCTTCTATATGTAAATTACATTGTGTCTGTGTCTCAGTTACTTAGGTGCATTCTGTTGTTTGCGGATGACACCACTTTATTCTATTCAGGGAAAAATATAAGATTTTCATACAAATCGTAGAGAATTAATTTCAGAAAATTATGAAGTGGTTCAATGGCAATAGATTATCCCTAAATATCAGCAAAACTAAATGTATGATATTTTGTAGTAAAAAGAAATATGTCAAAACATCATTGTTTATTAATGGATTAGAAATTGAAAGGGCACATGAGATTACGTTTCTAGGTATTATGATTGACGAACATTTGACATGAAAATCACATATTGATAATATCAAATTAAAGGTATCCCAAATAATAGGTGTGCTGCATGGGTGCATGCAGCACACCTATTGCTGCAAGTTAAAGATTCTCTAAATAAGAATGCATTGTTTTTGTTGTATAACTCATTGATTGTTCCATATCTGACCTATTGCATTGAAGTGTGGGGAAGTGCCTGCAAAACATACATTAATCCAATTTTACTTTTACAGAAAAGAGCGATTAGAGTTACCAGTGGAAATGGATACAGAGATCCAACTAATCCATTATTCATACAACTAAAAACTCTGAAATTTAATGAATTAGGCTAGTAGAGTATAACCTTCTAAAAACCATGTATAAAGCTCATCTGGAAAGTTTACCAAACATTTTGCTAAACAGATTCACCAAGAGGAAAAGTAGATATGAACTATAAGGTACTGAGGTTTTTACAAAACCCAGGTTCCAATTGGCTGTAAAGGAAAAATGTGTCACTCACAATCAAAGGAATCAGTTTGTGGAACAGTCTTGATTGTACAATTAAAACTTCTAAGTCCCTTTATGTGTTTAAGAAGTATGTTAAATTATCAATGTTGCAGAAATATAATACTGCGGAGTAGCAGATCAACTTTATGTATTTTTGTGTTTTGATGTCTTAAAAAAAGAGACGGCTGCATGAGACAGCTCAAATGAACTGGAACTGTAAATTATTTTGTGTTGATAGGGGGCAGACAGACATTATACGTTTTTACTTCTTTCTGCTCCTTTTCATTCATGTTAAATGCTGTTGTTGCATTTGTTTTTAAATGAATTAAATAAATAAGAAAAGAAAAAGAAAAGAAAAAAAATGTTGATTGTGATTACGGCCCTGACCGTATATAGTAAGAATGTTTGGGGTTATTTTGGCAGTGTGAATGACTGACATAAAGCGCATAATAATGCATAGCGCTGGGTAATCTTTCACTGTTTCCTCAGGTGTTTCTAAAGAATTGGTCTTGTTTCCACTCATTTTTATGCACATAACATTTCTTCCTAGTTCATTTTTACCCACTGTTGTTGTTTCTAGATTGTAATGTATTCTTGTTCATACTTTTCTGTTGTACATTAATATCTCCTGATCCTTTTAGTCCCTCAGCCTCCTGCAGAAACTTTCCACCGCTCTTAACATCTTGGAGAAGTATGGCTCCAATCTTACCAACCCCAACAGGCCGAAGTACTGGCGTACAGTCAAGTACAACAACCCTGTCTTCAGGACGACCGTAGACTCTATCCAGGTGTGTGGTGGATAAGATTAAGAGGCTTTTTGTGTGAACCATACAAAATATCTGCAGTTACTATTATTTTTCTTCCTCTTTTAGGGTGGCAGAGCAGTACTTAACCTGTACGGCTACACCAATCAGCAGCATGATGGCTTGAGCTTTCCTGATGAGGTTGTCCAGCCAGATGTTGAGAAAGTGGCATCAGTGACTCTTGAGATCATGTGTCTTCGTATGGAACTGGACATGCTAATCAAGGTCTGAGGCTGTGAAGTAAAAGCATATTATGAATTCATCACAAATGAACGTTAAGCTCACATATAGAGTTTGTTCCTTTTCTGTAGGGTACCCATTCTCATCCAGAGTTTTTTGAAAGACTTATTCCCTCCCTCACTGTGCAGGTAAAGTTTTTTTTAAATGTATATATAAGAAATGACAGTGACAGTAAAGACATTTGTAATGTTAAAAAATATATATAATTAAAATAAATGTTCATTTGATCTTTCTATTCATAAAAGAATCATGAAAAACAGCATCGCTGTATCCACAGAAATATTAAGCAGCACAACTGCTTTAAACATGGATTATAATGATAAGAAATCTTTCTTGAGCAGCAAATCAGCATATTAGAATGATTTCTGAATCATGTGACACTGAATTTCAGCATAATTACTCCAGGCTTCAGTTTTGCCATCGCAGGAATAAATTACATTTTAAAATACATTAAAATAGAAAACAGTTATTTTAAATTGTAAACATTTTTACAATATTAATGTTTTACTGTATTTTTATCCGATAAATCCAGGCTTGGTGAGCTTAAGAGACTTCTTTCAAAAACATCTTACCACACATTTAGACAAGTGTTTCTTTTAGATTTCTTAGCTTTTTTGCAGGTCACTTAAATACATGTCCATATAATATCCATATAATGTCTGTACAGGATGATGAGGGAATCAGCACAGATGCAGTTGCAATCTCTCCTAGTGAGAGACCATGGGAAAAACAAACTCCCTCATCTATGTCTCCTTCTCAGCCTAAATCTCTATTCAGTCCAGCTCTTGCTCTCTCGTCTCTAGTGCCATCTACACAAATAGGTAAATACATAATGTTCACCAACCCTGGCTTTTCTTTTAATGAATATCTTTTATTGTGAGTGTACACTTTTATCGTTTCCATTCTACTTCATTGATTTTCAATTGCTTTGCAGAAAACTGCACCATATGTGGCATCTTTCCAGTGTCTGCTCACTGCCCCACCTGCACTCAGCGGCTATGCACAGAATGTGACCGGCTGTATCACTCCCATTCAGGACGGTCCACACACATCAGGATCCCTGTGACTTCCTCAAAAGCCACAAAACGGCACAGGTTAGCACTGAGCAATTTAAGATGTTGAGAGAACATGTTTGTGTAAAGGATTTTGTTAAACAAATCTGTATGTCTTTATTTCTTTCCTTAGCTCATCACTGTCATCATGGCAGTGTAAATACTGCACTACAGTAAATGCGTTGCAGCAGGTTTTGTGTGAAACCTGTGATCGACCACGTCTGTCCTCTTCTGCTCCATCTCTACAAGAGGAGCCATCACAGCCTTCTACAATATCTGGTTAGTCTGTACAGTCCAGCATAGGGCTGCACGATTATGACAAAAATCATCATTGGCGATTAATCTCTTGAAATTGTAATTGTGATTATTATTTACGATTATCACAATTTACATATGCCTATATATATATATATATATATATATATATATATTATATAGGCATATTATAATACGTTTACACAAAAACTGTTAACTCACACACAAGTACTGTCCCCCTTTACTTATCATACACATAAATTGTAAGAATATGACTAATAGTAAAGACTAGTAATAAATAGGGCTGTCCGTTAAACGCGTTATTAACGCAAACCCATTTTAACGGCGTCAATTTTTTTATCGTGAGATTAACGCCTAGCAAACTTTGTAGTTTTTTTCACATGCTTTTGCAACAACGTAACGTTAAACTACAACACCACACCGGATCTAGCTAGACCAGAAACAAAACAACAGGCACGGCGCACACACTTGTATTGCACACCGGACGGCGGACACGCACTTTCTCAGTTTATGGCCAGCAATAAAAACGCCGAATTGCGCCGCCGGTGTGTGTACACTCATAGAGAATAATGTGTTTGAATTTTAAATACGAGGCGCTGCACTTCTCGTCCGGTGTGCGACCAACTTTAACGTTACGTTTTGAGTGGATGAATGATGAGCGTGAGACGCCGAAATGGATGCCAATAAGATTCTGAATGGAAAGTTTACTTTTAAAAAGTTGCCAAATGGTTCAATTGACAAGACCAAAGTGATCTGTGTGTTTTGTCGTTGTGAACTGAGCTATCATCGCAGCACGTCCAGTCTGAAAACCACTTGATACCCAAGCACACACACAGCTGATGCGTTTCTACGCCCACTCGTCAATATCAGTAACGTTACCTCGTCAGTATTTCTTTCACCCTTTTATTGATGGACAGTTACATTGTGTGAGAGGTTTATTTGCCCCAAGTGAGAATGTTAGTGTGGAATTGAACACAGTTGTTTTCAATAAAAAACATTTGCACAAAGCAAGCTGATCCACTTTTCCATGTTGATTAAGAGCATTAAAATGAGAAAAAATAATGGGACAAAATGAAATCAAGAGACATTTGGAATAGAAAAAAAATGTGTGATTAATCGCGAGTTAACTATGACATTAATGCGATTAATCACGATTAAATATTTTAATCGTTTGACAGCCCTACTAATAAATAAACATTATTCCTATGCTAAAGCTATTAAATAGCAGTCCCAAACTAGTTTTTGTTAATACAATGTTGGTATGAGCCACCACAGTCATTAAAAAAAATAAATAACACAAAGTGAAAATAAAGTGGCATTTTGGGGTTAATATGGAAACGACCGTTACCATGGTGAATACACATTACTAACAAGAACTGTTAATGAAACATGGAAACTGCTCCTGGTGAATAGAATGAACATCATACCTGCAAATCCTTCTCAGCTAACACACGACATACCAGTAACGTGATTCTATCACTTTGGACCATAAGTCCTGCTTGACCTTTTGAAAAATCAAGGTGGACATTGAAACTAACAAATAAACATCTCAATTTGAATATCATTGTGTTAATTCTGGTGTTTTGTGCATTACTTTTGTCAATTAGAGTGGCAGTGTAAAAGCTGCACAGTGGTTAATGCTGGCAGCAGCATTCTTTGCGAGGTGTGTGATCGCCCCCGTCTGGCCACCCGACCTCCTGTCGCCCCCTCACGTCCGACCCCCTCTGCCACAGGACTAATGGACAGCCAGGTGCCACTATTCAGTATATTCCAAATGCAATTTTATGGTTTCGTTTCAGTACAATAGGGGCTTTCTCGCCAGAGGAACCTTTTCATAGTTCCTAGAACTAATGGCAGAAGTACTTGCTTTTTGCCGTGTTTGCACCGCACAAACTGGGAACGCTTTTAGTTCTAGGAATCATGTTGGGGGAACTAAATTAGCTCCTACTTCAGATTAGGGTCCAAAATAAAGGTCACTTTACAGTTTCTACTGGCGGTGCAAATGCTACCAAGAAAATGGCCCTACTAGGAGAACTTAAAACACGTCACCTTTAAAGGGATAGGTCAGCCAAAAATAAAAATTTTGTCATCATTTGATCACCCTTAGGTTGTTCCAAACCTGTTTCAAAAGAAGATGTTTTGAAGAATGTCGGTAACCAAACAGTTGATTTTGATTATGCTTCCAGCTGTTTGGTTACCCATATTCTTCAAAATATCTTCTTTTGTGTTCAGGAGAAGAAAGAAATGCGTACAGGTTTGGAATAAAAAATTGAGGGTGAGTAAATGATGATAGAATTTTCATTTTTGGGTGAACTATCCCTTTAACCCAGTGGTTCTCAACTCCAGTCCTGGGACCCGCTGCTCTGCACATTTTGTATGTCTCTTATATCTGACACACTCAGTTCAGTTCATGGAGTCTCTCCTAACGAGCTGATGATGTGATTCAGGTGTGTTTAATAAGGGAGACATACAAATTGTGCAGAGCAGTGGGTCCCGAGGACTGGAGAACCACTGCTTTAACCTATGCATATTCTGATTTGTTATTGCTAAAGAAATGAGCATAATGCTGAGTTTTATCCTGAATACAGGTTCCTGTTTTGACTCCTTTTTTTTCTCATTTAGTGGATTTGCCAGTTTTGTACGTACGTCAACCCCACACCATCAACTGTGTGCGAAATGTGTTGCCTTTCAAAATCAGAATCTGCCCTATCACCCTCTAAGCCCCTCCCACTCTCACCGGTCAAGGACGTAACGCCGCTTTCAGTCGCACCGAAAGTCATGCCCACTGAGGACCCTGATTTGAAAAGGCAAAGACTGATGAAGGAGGAAGGGCTTAAACTTATTCAGCTAATTCGTGTAAGTCTGATATTGTTTTATGTTGTTGTAGCCTGGGCATCATCCTCAGAATCTTAAAAGCATTCTTATTGTCTCTGTCTTTTCTCAGGAGGGAGAGAAGAAAGGAGTGAGTCCAGAGGAGGTTTATACCAGCATGTATGTGTCGGGAAACAGTAACGTAATGCCATATGACTGGCTGAAGGCAGAGCTACCGCATGTGCTTGATGAGATCTGTGTGATGGCTGCGTCCTGTCAGCAAGAACCCAATGCACAATCAAACTCTTCTGGGGGGAACGATGGCCAGGATGGAGAAAAGAGCAATGCTGTCCCCTTGTCCAGGGCAGAAGCCAAACGGGCCTGGCTAGCAGCAGGGGGCGTTAATGAGAAAGCCGTCAGACAGGGTCTCAGAGATCGCAGAGTTAAAGTGAGTTCTTGACAATCCAACCTTTATATAATAACTTTTATTAACATTTACAACAGTGTGTGTATATATATACATACACAGGTGAAACTCGAAAAATTTGAATATCGTGCAAAAGTTCATTTATTTCAGTAATTCAACTTAAAAGGTGAAACTCATTTATTATATAGACTCATTGCATGCAAAATTAGATATTTTAAGGCTTTATTTGTTATAATTTTGATGATTATGGCTTACAGGTTATGAAAACCCCAAATTCAAAATTAGAATATTGTGAAAAGGTTTTAATAGCTGTGCAACTAATGAAGCCCTTGATTAGTAGCATCAGGTGTGCTTGAGACAACACCTGTTTTGCAGATTTGTGCTGTTGTAAGGGATTCTATTCAGGGTGTTGAATAATTTTAAGACTGCAGAAGTCATTAAAAGTAGAATTTTTGTTGTTGAATTTGAGGAAACCACTTAACCACTAACACTCACTTGATGGACATTTTTTTAATCACTAATAATTGAATTACACTGATAGATGTAAATGATCTTTATTAGATCTCAAAATTATTATACATCTTCCATATTGTACATTATAATGTTGTGATGCCTAGTTTATAGTGTTTTGTTTTTTATTTATTTTGACAAAGTAATGTAGAAATTGAATATAATGTTAACTTTCACATACTTAAATTATGTAATTATTTCTGAAATATTTTCATGTTATGGCCAATAACCTGGCAACATTATCAGCTTTTCTGTATCGGCCAGAATCGCATAGTGTATTTCTAGTAAATATATCTAGTAAAAATGTTGTATGCTAAATATAACATTTTGTCTGTTTTTGTTTGTTAGGTAAAAGAGCTTGGCTCTCTGGGCTTTAATGATGTGACCCGCTGTGAAGAAGCCCTGAGGCAGAGCGGAGGGGATGTTAGGGGGGCTCTCGTCCTGTTGCAGCGCCCTTTACTGGAGCCATTCCATCAGCGCATGTGGAGCGACGAACCAGAGCCCCCCATTGACATCAACCATCCGGATAAACAGGTGACTGGCCTTTTACAATAATGCAGCTTCACTGAGAGACTGCTTTGCTTTCTCACCACTAGATGTGCCAAACAGTTTTTGCAGCTTAGTCTGCATCTTCTTTTGTGTGATAAATATATATATTAATTAATTGCATAATGCTGGCTGCTGAATATATTCAAGGTGGTCATTAGTAAATTAAATGTTATCAAACATTACTAAAGTTACTTCTCCTCTGTCTGTGTTAAGCATGTTTGCCGTAGGCTGCTAGCGGTGTTTGAGCTGCCCAGCTGGGGGCGCTGTGAGCTGGTTTTGTCTTTGCTGCGAGACCCTACAGCTACATACACACTGGAGGATGTGGTTCAGGCCGTGCGTGAATCACCTGACCGGGACTTCATTCGCCGGGTGCTGAACAAGGAATGCCCTATCTGCCTGTCAGTTTTTCCCCACAGCAAGGTACTTTGCATCACCTCCTATGATAGGCTCAGAATCTTGTATTTTTTACAACAGAGTGTCCTTATCTTATATGTACACTGTTAAAGGGATAGTTTTCAGTCAATAAATTCAGTCAATATTTACATATAAGAACATAAAAGAAGATCTTTTGAAGAACATTGCTAAATAGTTTTGGTTCCTATTGTCTTCCATTGTAATTTTTGTCCACACTACTGAAGTCAGTGGGATCCGCAACAGTTTGGTTACCAACATTCTTCAAAAGATCTTTTACGTTCCACAGAAAAAGAAAGTCACACAGATTTGGAACGACACGAGGGTTAGTAAATGATGATAGAATTTTTAATTTTTGGGTGGGCTATTCCTTTAAATGGATAGATCACCCAAAAATCATCATCATCAAGTGATCATTTACTCGCCATTGTGTTCCAAACCTGTATAACTATATTTCTTTAGTAGAATTCAAAAGAAAATATTTTGGAAAAATACTTCGGACTGTTTATATTGCATGCAGCCTAGTCTTACTGGGTCCTTTTCACAAATGAGCTCTAAATTGAAATGTTATAATGAAATATCTAAATTGAAATTGCATTTTTGGCAAATGTATGTATGAAAGCATTGAGTCATGAGTCTATTTTTTGGTGTACTTTTCAGATGCAGTCGCTGACATCCTGCCAGTGCTCTGTGTGCTGTGGTTGTTTCAAGCAGCATTTCACCATAGCGGTGAGAGACAAGCACATCAGAGACATGGTGTGTCCTGTCTGCTCAGAGCCTGACATCAATGACCCTGAGCACCTTAACAGCTACTTCTCCACTCTGGACATACAGGTAGTGCAAAAGAGCAAAAAATAAAAAGATGATCAGTTCAGTACTGGGACTTGAGTTGGAACACAGCAGCATATAACTGGGCTTCAAGCCTACTTACTGTGATATCTGAAACGATCTTTTGTGTGTGTGCGTGACTGCCCAGCTCAGGGATTGCCTTGAACCAGACGTGTACGATCTCTTCCACAAGAAGCTGACTGAGCAGGCTCTCATCAAGGACCCGAAGTTCCTGTGGTGCAGCCATGTGAGTGACACTGCACTTCCTAACTGTCTCTGAGAGTGCACTTTCATACTAAACAGCTGTAGTCTTATTCAAGAGCATTTTACAGTGATCTGAAAAGAGGTGCATGATGTTAGTAGTCTTTATTTGCATCTAGTGCATCTCTTTTACTCTTATCTCGTTCTCACAGTGCTCATATGGCTTCATCTATGACGGCGATCAACTCAAGGTCACCTGTATGCAGTGCAGGAAAAGCTTCTGCGCTCAATGCAAAAAACCGGTAAGTGTTTTCAGAAAGCAAGAAACAGATCGCCGGTGACCTTGCATGAATATAGGAGATGAGCGTCAGTGTTGGGGAGTAATTCAGTAGCGACACTATCAACTCATCCACTATTTTCAGCAGCAGTAGTGAGCAGCTTTAAAATAGTCACATTTGGAATAACAGATTATATATTCCAGCAAATCTGAAACAAACTCTCATATTCATGTGTAATTAAAGTAAAAACTGATTCAGTGTTGTAAATCGTTTATGTATATGTGTAATGACGCAAAGTCTGATGCTGTCTAGTGAATCATGAGAGAGTTTGTTTCAGGTGAATATGTGTGTGTAACAAAAGAAAGTTTCAAAGATTCATTTTGGTGGATTGTTTTGTTGAACAGAACAAATTCATAAAACTTAAGTCCCTATGCAGCATTTTAATTATTTTTTGTGGTGGAATATTTAGTATAATGCTGCTGTTTATTACAGTCTTTTTTTATATACATTTAGGTGTATTTTGTGTTACCTTAATTGATATTACTCATTAATTAAGAATGGTGATGGTAGTGAGTGTCTTATTCTCTATCGCTTTCTGCAGTGGGAGCCGCAGCACGTGGGGCTCTCGTGTGAGCAGTTCCAGCTGTGGAAGCGAGAGAATGACCCTGAGTACCAGAGGCAGGGTTTGGCCGGATACCTGCGTGACAATGGGATCAGTGAGTCACCTTTATATCTTCTCTAGAAGCCTAATCCACACCTACCCACAGCAAATGATTCTGCCCCTGCCCCACTCTGACTACCAGAATTAACCTTAGAAAACATGTTGTCTGCTCATACAGTCTGTTTGTTTTGTTGTGTTTGGTCAATTGGTGAAGGGAAACCTGATCAAATTTTAATGTGGAGCATTTCTCACTCACAGGCATTTTTATTCAGACTTATTTACACTTTGTGAGAGAGTTACTGATCACACAATAGTTGTTTATAGTGTTGCGTTTCACTTAAGGCTGTCTTTCTCTGTTCTATTGAATCGATCCATTGGCCTGGTGTTCTTTTTTTCTGTATATGTGTCATCTATAAATCTTGGTGGATATAAAAATGTACTGATTAAGTATGATGAAATGTAAAAATACAAAGTTCCTATTGTTATAGATTTTCCATCCAATAAGCAAATAAATACAAATCAATGGTTAAATATATATATATATATACAGTCATTAATTACAGTCAGAATTAATGGCACCCCTGGTAAATATGATCAAAACTGGCTGTAAAAAATAAATCTGCATTGTTTATCCTTTTGATCTTTCATTCAAAAAATTGCCAAAATTCTAACCTTTCATTGAAGCAAGAGAATTGAAAGTGGGGCTAAATCACATTATGAAATAAATGTTTTTCTCCAAAACACGTCGGCCATAATTATTGGCACCCTTTATTAAATACTTTTTGGAACCTCCTTTTGCCAAGATAACAGCTCTGAGTTTTCTCCTATAATGCCTGATGAGTTTGGAGAACACCTGACAAGAGATCAGAGACCATTCCTCCATACAGAATCTCTCCAGATCCTGCAGATTCCCAGATCCATGTTGCTGCTTCTTCTCTTCAGTTCAGCCCACTCATTTTCTATAGGGTTCAGGCCAGGGACTGGGATGGCCATTGCAGATCTTGGTTTTGTGCTCAGTGACCCATTTTTGTTTTGATTTTGATATTTGTTTTTGGATCACAGTCCTGTTGGAAGATCCAAACATGGCCCGTTATAAGATTTCTAGCACAGTCTGTTAGGTTTCGATTTTTTTATCTGTTGGTATTTGATCCAATACATGATGCCATGTATCTGAACAAGATGTCCAGGACCTCTGCTGTATATTTAATGCTCTGGGCCTAATTTTCTGCCAGAGTATTTCATTTTACACATGGGGTACTTTTTTATCCCTGTGTGCACCAAACCCATCTTAAGTGTTTGCTGCCAAAAAAGCAATTTTTTTTGTTTCATCTGACCATAGAACCCGTCCCGTTTGAAGTGCCAGTAGTGTCCGGTACTTTTAAAACGTTCTATGGACAGAGGAACCAAAAAAATAGCTTTTTTGGCAGCAAACACTTAAGATGGGTTTGGTGCACACAGGGATAAAAAAGTACCCCATGTGTAAAATGAAATACTCTGGCAGAAAATTAGGCCCAGAGCATTAAATATACAGCAGAGGTCCTGGACATCTTGTTCAGATACATGGCATCATGTATTGGATCAAATACCAACAGATAAAAAATCGAAACCTAACAGACTGTGCTAGAAATCTTATAACGGGCCATGTTTGGATCTTCCAACAGGACTGTGATCCAAAAACAAATATCAAAATCAAAACAAAAATGGGTCACTGAGCACAAAACCAAGATCTGCAATGGCCATCCCAGTCCCTGGCCTGAACCCTGAAGAAAATGAGTGGGCTGAACTGAAGAGAAGAAGCAGCAACATGGATCTGGGAATCTGCAGGATCTGGAGAGATTCTGTATGGAGGAATGGTCTCTGATCTCTTGTCAGGTGTTCTCCAAACTCATCAGGCATTATATGAGAAAACTCAGAGCTGTTATCTTGGCAAAAGGAGGTTGCAAAAAGTATTTAATAAAGGGTGCCAATAATTATGGCCGACGTGTTTTGGAGAAAAACATTTATTTCATAATGTGATTTAGCCCCACTTTCAATTCTCTTGCTTCAATGAAAGGTTAGAATTTTGGCCATTTTTTGAATGAAAGATCAAAAGGATAAATAATGCAGATTTATTTTTTACAGCCTGTTTTGATCATATTTACCAGGGGTGCCATTAATTCTGACCATGACTGTATGTATATGCATGCATGCATTATTATATTAAACCATATGTAACTATATACTGTGTGTGTGTGTGTGTATATATACACACTGTTTCTGATCCCTTGGATTTACCTCAATTTCTTATAAATTGTTAATATTTTACAGTAGTCAATTTGATGATTATCACGTCAATAGACAAACATAGACTGCTTGACTATGTAAATTATTTGTTCATATTTTTATCGAATGCAAAATGTAAACATCCACAGTATTGGGTGGGAAAACTGTCACACAGCCCATTCTTTCTTTTATACATTGGTTTTATCTACTGTTCTTATGTCTGTCTTGTAGCTTGTCCTAACTGTAGGTTCCAGTATGCTCTGGCCAGGGGCGGCTGTATGCACTTCAGTTGTTCCCAGTGCAGGTATCAGTTCTGCAGTGGATGTAACAACCCTTTCCACACAGTGAGTTCCTGTCTGGTCTTGTTGTCCTAGAATTATTTGTGCCTATTTGTATCTCTATGTGAATGTTATACGGCTCTTTACGTGACTATGATATTCAGATTGAAGCCAGCTACGGTTGGACTAAAAGTAGCAGCCTTCTCCGGAGCACGATTACTTCTCTCCTTTTTATTCATCCTCTTTTTCTCTCACACTCTTGCTCACTCCTTCTCTGGCAGAAGTGTGCAGTGAACCAGTGTACTGTGACAGGTCTGCATGCCCATCACCCCAGAGACTGCCTCTTCTACCTTCGAGACTGGGAGCCTGCCAGGCTTCAGGCCTTACTGCAGGTATACACACACACACACACACACACACACACACACACACACACACACACACACACACACACTCATGCTTTAACACAGGCACGCACATTTCCTCCTACACATCCACACGCACAGCACTTGTGTGCCAGGGTTGGTTGAGAAATATCACTTCACATCGTTTTGTTTCGAATACTTGTTTGAACGTAATTTTGTTTCCTCAGAAAAAGGCGGTGAACTACAATACCGAAACTGCAACAGGAGCACAGACTGGTATGTCTTTTTAGTATCGATGCTTTTTTTTTTTGTTCGGTTTATTCTGACCATGTGTCCATATTTCAGTCTGACTTATCTCCCCCAGTACTTCTTTAATATGTTTATCTGTCTGTCTCTTCATTTAATTTGTCCGTCTAAGTCTAGTTTGCTTCCAATGTCACTCTTTATCTCAACTGCCCAGTGGAACAAAATCGCTTTTACTGTAATGAAAGCATAAAAGCTGAACATCCTAAAGCAATGCACTGTTTTCCTACTAAAACAGCCATCCAATTACCGCTTCTCAGACAAAGGCTATATTTGTACCATGAAATCGTTGTCAAACACACACATACACCTACTCCTTACAGCTTTATTTCACACTCTGTTCCACTTCTCTTTACTGAAAATATCTCCCTCGAAAACTGCCTTTCCCCCCCAAATGCATCTCTGCTTCTTTTCTTTGTTTTGCGTCAGGTGTGTGTGGAGTGATCGAGCAGAAAGATGAAGGGCCTCGTCCGACTGATTCGCCGTGCGGGGCTCAGACTCAGCCGGGACAGGCAGGACTCTGCGAGTGAGTAACATCGTTGTTACCATGTTGACTGCTCCCTGCACTCTGAATCTCTCAAACTCATCTCTTTTTTTTTTTTCTTTTTTTTTTTTTTTCATTTGCGTTGTAGGGATTAGAAAAAGTACCTGAGTACTCAAATTACAGCTCATTGATTTAACTCAACTTGATTGCTTGATTTAACTCTACTCAATTTAATCTGAATTTCAGTCCAGATTGAAGAGTACTCATTTAGTTTTTTCTTTGGATTTACTGACAATTTTATATATCCTATATATATTTTTCTATATATATATATTTGTCTATATATATATATATATATATATATATATATATATGTCACAAAAGGGTGTGGATTATTGAAGGAATACACGGGTTTCTGTGCAACGTCATCACGTAGATGCGCGCGCATCTAAGAGGCAGAAAGCAACAGTCTTTACGGCTATATCTAGCAGAAGCAGAGATGACGCGGAGCTGTTGTGTTTTTATGATTTTATACTAATGTTTTTATGAATCGCAAACTTAGTTGGACAATTTCATACTAGTCAACTAACTAACTTTTTACATAATGTTATATTAATATGCAAATGAAACACAAGCAAACAGATTCAACTCTGAAATTGCAGTTTATTATTGAGTCAACAAGAATTTACAAACAATGCGAAATCTACGTTAATTACAATGTTCTTTTACAGAACTCGGCATAACATATAGCGGTCTTGCCTCTTGGATGTGCGCGCATCCGGTATTGTTTGTATACAAGAAACCTGTGTATAATCTCTGAGCGCACTTTTTTTTTTTTACATGTTTTATTCATCAAGACCACAAATATATACCAAATGCCTTTTTCAAAACACGTAAAACCTTATATATATATATATATATATATATATATATATATATATAAGTATATTAGTTTATATATATAAGTATATATAAACTAATTTCTTGGCTTTGGACTTATTCCTGCAGCACACTTTAAGAGACAAGCACCATCACATTTTTAAATACTTGGAAAGTGCAAATGCAAATATGCAATATAGCAAAGATCAAAAATACAAAATTAGGAAGATAAAATGTGAGCTGAATTTGTAATCATGTTTGGTGAAGATGGTGTACTTGACAAGACAATATGACACACATGCCTCTCCCTACTTTTTAGAGGTAAATAAAATTGTGTTGTGTTTCAGGAAGCATTATCGAGAGTACCTGGTCAGCCTCATTAATGGACATTCTATTGACCCCGCCCTCCTTTACGCTCTTGATGAGCTGATCGTGGCCTGCCGGAGATACCATGTGGACGTCATACAGGGGGAAGGGGAAGATGAGAGAGGATACTTTGCCAGACTTAAGGTGGGCTGATGCTGTCCTTTCTTCAGACTATAAACATGACCTCTTTTTGGTAGTTATCAAACTTTCTTTACCTCATCTGCAGAAACTCATGGATGACGTTCCTCTGGGTGACAAGGTCCTTCGCAAGAAGTGAAGACGTTTTTACTTTGTTCATTTAACCTGTGCTGACTATTTTACCCACGTGCGCCTGTAGCTCCGCTTTATGATCTGAGCTGAGAGGCTGACAGAATTTTTAACTCAGTGCTTCCCTGTTCTCAATGTGATGTAGTTGCACACATTTGCACAATGCACACACTGTTTTTTTTTCGTTTTCTTAAGGTTTTGTGATGGGAGATTCTTCATTTTAATCATCATGTTTTGATTTTAATCACCTTCTAATAGCGTTATAGCTGTAGCTTGATAATTAAAAAAAAAAAACAGACTAAGACAAAACACTTTGAAAGCTATAGTGAAACCATTTATTGTTTCTGTGAATGCATATACGTTTTATATTTTCATTAAGTACGTTTTAAAATTAAACCGACAAAAATCGTAAAACAACAGCATTTTAAATGATTTTGTGTGAACTTTCTGTTGATTGTACCTCAGGCTGTTCATTATCAGTTTATTCAACCAAATTAAACCAAAAACAAAATCTGCACATTTATGGGTGTCAAAAGACGTACAATCATGGGTTTATATGTACATATATATATGATTAAACATAATTTATAAAATGTTGAATCTAGTGAGTCTGTGGGTTTTAAAGAGAGCAAAATGATCAATAATCATTCATAAGCAAAGCAGTAAAACCACCAGTCATGTTGATGTAGTTCGATCTACATCTAAAAGACATGTTCTTCATTCCTATTCCATACAATCGTGTCACGGTTGTCTCTTGAGATCAGAGCCCTTAAAACGCCTATTTGCTCATCAAGTCTTAAAGCCATTTACAGTGGGGTTGTAGTCAGGGAAACCACTGATCAAATTCTATTTTTATTCTGAGGACATTTGTGCATCCAGATATTCCTGAATTTTTTTAAATATAATTTTTGATATGCATGATCATGGAAAAGCACTGGCCATTTTAAGCAGAAATTAAAGGCACACACAATGAGAAAGTCGATGATATTTTTAAGAGGTCATTATTCTTGGCAATGAGAATTACATGCACTGTAAAGTTTTATGATGCTGATTGGTCACACATGCAGTGATTTAATTTCCCCCCTAACTTTACAGTATTTGTTGCTTTAAATCTGCCATCACTTTAAAAATCACTTTACCTATATAATATATAATAGTCTGTTTTGCTGAGGTTCACCAATGGCAGGTTCTTCACAAGCTCAGCTGTAAAATATTGTATTTCCTATCAGGATATATAATATCCTACCAGCCACTTATCTCGCCCTAATGAGGGTGAAGCACAAACCGCTTGCCGTTTGCTGCATGACAAGGTAAGATATAATTGATTGACACACACCTTTCTCTGACAATTATTCTTTTGAGTGTTCTTATATAACCAAAACCTTGATAGCCATAATCTAAAATGAATCGTAGTCAGTGTGTTTTAGGCTTGTTTTGTCCCATTGCTTTGATTGGCTATGCATATGCATGATGGGATATGGTGACAGATGAAACCTCATGAGGAGCTGAGGAAAGACTGACACATGGTTCGAGGTAATTGTCTGTGTGAGAGCACAGCAGTGAAAGAGGTGAATATTGATAGTAAAGCTTTTTAGTATTATCATTCAGAGACATTTTGGTAACACTTTAGAATAAGTTACATTAGTTAATGTTTGTTAATGCATTTACTATGGTTAGTTCATGTTAGCTCAGGTATTTAAAATATTAAAAGATAAAACATTGTTAGTTCATGTTAACCAATGGAACTTTATTTTAAATTGTATTTTTTATTTTTATTTTTTGCAACATTTCTCATGTTTTTATAATTTTAGCATGGGCACAGAATCAGCCAAAGCAAATTAATGCCGAGGTTAAATGTTAAAATGCATTGTAACCGATTACATTTGTCTTTGCATCACAATTACATCACACTGTCTGCAGCTGAGGCCAGTTTAGAGTTTTATCCTGAATAAGAACACTCGTAGTGGCTTTTTCCTCCACTATTACGACAGTTGTGGCAAGCTGTGATGTGACGTCTAACTTGTTTTGACAGATGGCCTCACCTGTGTCTCTGGGGCTTTTGGGATAGATGAGGTTCTGGTCTTTAGTAGAGGAGGGAAAAGAAAGAAAGACCGAAATCTACCCCAGCCCGGCTGGGTCTGTAATTCTGCTGAAGTGTTTCCACATCTCTGACACCCAGAGCCGCCGCTCCTTTAGTGAAATGGAGCTAGTGTTGTGTGCAGTCACAAGATATCTTTATAATGAGCTCTATTGCTTATTTTCATGTTGCCATTTCATATTCTCATTGATTTGCATATTTCAATATTTACTACTTTATTGCGTGATTCATTGGTGCGTGTTGTTTCAAATATACTTTTGAATCCGCTTTTCATGGTCCAGTGGATAAAATCGAGCCCCTATGCTGAATATCCTGTTTCACTTGAAAATATGTCCAATAATGGAAGTAAACTGGGTTGTGATTGCCTTCATGTTGACTAAGGATTCCTGCAAGCTCTTAGTGTAGCGGTGTAGATACTGTATGTGCAGGCACTGTATGCCCTCAGTAGACAGATGGGACCAGGAAAGGGGCCCTAGGAAATGGGTTGTATACATCACTAGGATCATTCTGATATGTCTTTAGGCCGCCTTTCTTTTTTAGTTTTCAAATCTGGATTGAACCATTAAGAGACTTGTACACGATGTACACCAGTGGTGTGTCCTCACAATTTATATATATATATATATATATATATATATATATATATATATATATATATATATATATATATATATATATTGAATGGAAATGTATGTCACTGTTACACTTAATAGTTAAATAAACATTACATAAAAAGAGAGACCAAATACAATTATATTTTGTATTTTTACAACATGTAATGTTCTATTTATTAAAACCAAGTATAAATTTCATTGGTTTTTTTTTTTTCACTCATGTGTCTGTTAAAAGTCAATTGGCTCAGGGGAGGCTGTGACTTTTTTTATATTTGCATGTTTTATTTAGTAACATCCAGTTTTGAGGAGACAGTGCCATCTTTGCTTACTCGGAGGAAACGTCCCTGATGTACACCTATAGTAGGCCTATATTTGTAAACAAAATCTGAGTGGCCACAACATTAAGAACTAGTTAAGGGATATACTCCTCCCAAAAATTATAAATCTCCCATCATTTACTCCTTGTGACAGTAAACGCATCATCAGAGAGGGTGTTGTTATAATTAAAGTTATTTTGATTAAAGATTATGAGGGCACATGAATAAAATAAAAAAATCACAGATAAATCATGTACCCTATAATATATATATATATATAGCCTAACCTAAAAATAACGTATACAGAACGTTTGGTTTAAAAATAACTTCCCTGCAACGTTCTGGTAATTATTTTATGGTTGTAAAATATTAACCTAAAAACCATTAGATAATGTTCTATACAATTTATTTTTGAGTTATTTAAAAATAACCTCCCTCCCTGCAATTCTGGGAATGTTAGTTTGACAAAAAATATTTGCCATAGGCTACTAACGTTAGGGGGAAGGTTCTGTGTTTGATGGGAATGATAAATATATAAATATATATTTTTAAAGTCACGTCCGAGATTTGTGCATATCCCTGATAAAAACTTTGTAATGTAAAAAAAAAAAAACAATAAAAAAAAAAACTTCTTGACACATTTCTTTTACACATTTTCACATTTGGTAAGTATAACTTGAAACAACAATAATTTAAATAAAAGAAACAAACAAAAAAAGGAACTTAAAAAAAAACGTCTGTTTGTTTTTAACTCTCGCGGCGTAACGTTACATCGCGGAGTAGCGCCAGCAGTGGCTCTGAGCGCCAGGTAACGTTAGGCCCGCCCACGCCGAAAACATGGACGAGGAAAGATTGTGGAAATTTCGGTTCACACTGTAAGTTATGTATATACAAAAAAGTGCACCTGGTGAAGCATCATGAAGCAAGGTATGTTATTTCAACTCTTAAGATAACTTGTGTTTGGCTGGCTGTTTTTGTGTTTGATGTTTTGGACAAATTGTGTCTTCGCTTGGTTCGGAACGATGTTAGCCTAGTCCTAGGTCACTAAAATAGGCTGTGGTGTTCTTTGTAGTGTCTGTGCAGAGTACAGACTTCTGTCAACAAACGCAGTTTGAGAGTGGGGTCAGAACAGCAGGAGCTCTTTAACATGCACCGCACCTCTCATTTGACCTTCATTATCTTGCAAAACCAGATAGCAGCGCAAAGCAAATGTAGTGGTGGAATGCTGATCAACCAACTGTATCAGAATAAATTGGCACCAGCAGTCAAATTAAAATGACAACATTCAATGTTTCAAAAAAACATATATTATGTATACTACAAACCACACTTGTGATGAACAGATACCGTTTAAAAAATATTATAAAATTGTTATTTAATTAATGATTAAATATCTGAGTCACATCCTGACTTAATTACATTTTATTACAGGAAAAAATCCCATCCATTTCAAGGATATCCTAAAGGATATAAGATATTTTGGCTGAATCCATTATATTGAAATGAGCAACTGGGGCTTCATGCTTGCTGACTTTCTGACTGGCATTATCTACACCGCTTTGACTTTCTAGGTTGCAACAACTATTATTAAGACACTCACGTCTGTTTTGGAGCTGTGCAGTATTCAAAAGTTGCTGATATCCCACAGGACAATCAAATGCTAGAGAAAGGCAGAGCAAGGAGAGGGAAAGACAAGGGGTGAAAGGAGACTGGGCATTTGGAAAGCTTTCTGTGATGGAAAAACAGCTTCAGAAAACTATCTGTTTTCTAAAAGCATGTTATTGATCCTAATGTGAACAATTCATCTGTGCGTGTTTCAGTTTTAATTCAGTTCATAATTATTAATCAAAGCGTTAAAACTCGATCTTCTGGTGAATTGACCTACTTCTCTGTAGTGACATATGCCGGATGTCTCAATTTAGTCCACTTAAACCCTGCCTCTTTCTTTCAATGGACTGCAAGCTTGCCCGATAATCTGTTTCACTCGGATGTAGGCTATGTCACAATACAGATTTTTTTTCTTCGCTATTTCATTTCATCACAACTTTAAGATCACTTGAAATCAAAGTTCATTCTGTTTTCTTTCTTGTGCATATTCCCGGTCTTAATGTGAATTATTAGCTAATCGGCAGATTTAGTCATCATAATCCTTGATCAAAACAACAGTTTGCTCGTCTTTTGTAATTTTCTTATGAAATGTAGGCTACCGATAGACAAAGTAGACATTTAAGTAGCTAGCTATAAGTTTAAGTTAAAGGGGTGGTATAATGCCCTTTTCACGAGATGTAAAATATGTCACTGATGTGTGTATGTGAAGTTTTAGCTCAAAATATCCCACAGATATTTTTATATAGCATGTTAAAATTGTCACTTTTTGAGTGTGAGCAAAAATATTTTTGTGTTTGTCCCTTTAAATGCAAATAAGCTGCTGCTCCCGGCAACGGGGGCGGAGCTTCAAGAGCTTGTGTCCTTTTATCATAGACCGTATATAAACTGGACACAGCGACCCCATAGGTTTCAACGGAGAAAAGTTAAGTCAATTAGAAGCACTCACTTCCTGATGGCTGGGCGAACTGCGCAGGCTCAAACTGAGCTTGACGACGTAGATCACGTGAGCAACCTGTCTGACAGCTGTCAGTCTTCTAGTAGCTGTGCCGAGAGAAATCTGAATCATTCCCTTCCGAATCTCGCAGAGACGGAGAGCGTGAGTATTAGCTGTCCATGAGCTAGCAGCAGGAGCAACTTTATGACTCTCTGTGGGCTTCTCCCTTGACTTTATCGGACTTTATTCCTACACATCCCCCCGATTGCTTGCGAGCTTCTCCGCCGGTCTATACGGTAATTTATCGACTGTGCGACAAAGAGTCGAGTGGTTATGACTCAATCGTTAGCCTATTTTTACAAAAACGGCTTCTACGGGGCCATAACGTAAGATACAAGGTAATGGAGTCTTTTATAAATTGTCGTGTTTCTTTAGAAATAAATAATGGACAAATGAAGTCTTTAAACGCCTCAGATGTAAAGTTATTCGCTGTCAAAGTGACGCCAAAATGAATGGGAGTCAATGGAAAGCTAACAGAAGGTGATGGCTTAACAGCCAATGGCGGCGCCCGAGGAAGCTTCGGTTTCAGGAGGATGGATTACCCCCTTACCTTTTACCTCACACAGACAAATAAAAAAAACGTTCAGCCTTTTATGTTCAAACCGGAGTCAGATAAAGATGGAGTGGGGTGGCGTTTATGTAAATTTTAGGGTTGGTGATGTCACTGACCCGGGAGGAATGTCCTGTAGTCCCTACCAACCGTTTGTTGTAGTCCTTAAAAAGCCATTTCTTTAAAAGGAAATATCTTTCGTTGGTTTGAACTTTGTAACTTTGCAGATGTTGTTTATGCTCAAACAGCAAAATTGCACACTAACTAAAGTTAAAAAAGTGAAATCATAATCAACCAACCCTTTAACTTGGATTTGGTCTGGCTCCATTTTTTTCCACCTTCCAATCGAGCTGTGATCTAGTCCCACCCTATTTTTTCCCACTTTAAATATGCATCCGATAGCAGAAGTAAAATAGGTTGAAAACAGCTATTCACATCTGAAGTGGAAGAAAAACACAAACTCCTTTAAGAATGTAGTGGTGCCGTAAAGTGTTTGACTACTTACTGTAAAAAAAAGTTTTTATGAGTTTATAAGTTTTTATTTATAACAAATATATTGCTTAAAATTAAACTGTTCTTTTGAACTTTATGTTCATTAAGGAATACTGGGGAAATAATTATCATGGTTTCCACAAAAATATTAAGCTACAAAAACTGTTTTCAATAATGGTAATCATAAGAAATGTTTCTTCAGCACCAAATTAGCATATTAATGATTTCTGACAGACCATGTGACACTGAAGACTGGAGTAATGATGCTGAATATTCAGTTTGCCATCACAGGAGTGAGTTACATTGTAAAACACACACACACACACACAGTATTTTAAGTTGTAACAATAGTTCACAAATCACAATATTACTGTTTTTACTGTATTTTTTTATGAAATAAAGGGAGCCTTGGTGAGCATAAGGAAACATCACCCTTTGTAATTATTTCAGTATTATTAATATTTGTATTATTATTAATAATATATAATTATTCATCTTTAAAAAATTGTGATCCACTCTCGGTTGAAATCATATTCCAGGGGCAGTCGTACCGGCAACATGTGAGAAGTGATCAAATATAGAAGTTATAGAACTAAATATAGAAATATAGAACTTTGAGCACAGAGCGTAGCAGGAGTGCACCAAGGATCTTTGTAAAAAAAACGGTTCAGTTTGAACTGATGCATGATCCTCTCCAGGCTTCCTCCTGTTGCCCCACATGAACCCTGCACAAGCTCCCCGGGGCTCTGACCATCCAGGCGTGTCTGTCCCTTTCCCTCACTCTCTCTCACTGTCGCTGCAGGGGACCTTGGCACGCAAAGCCATTTCTCCAATATGCATGTGCTCAAACCACTCCATTAATAGTTGGAGCTGTGGGTGCCCATTTTAACAACTGGACGTCTCCGGGTTACCCAGCCTGGTTTCCCTCATGTGAGCGATGCGGGCTCTAGGGCCCTGTAACCTAACAATATCAGAATCAGAGCGGATGAGCCACTGACTCTATAGAGTGTACTGTGGGGCTTCAACTCTTTCTGTGCCTTCCAAACACAGATGTGTGGAATATGGACCTGACGATGTGACAATTTCTGTGATTATCTCAGACGCCTGATGTTATGCAGCATAATGACAAATCATTTTCCATCAAATTAAGCCGCTGAGTTTGAGTCAAATTATCATTCTCATTACGGTGGCTGTTCACCCATGACAAGGTTTTAAATATAGGGTCTTAAATGGCCCCCTAACAAATGTCATTTGCACACATGCTGTACAAGACAATTCTGTTTCAATCATGTGGCGGCTTCTCCCCACTTTCTGTATTTAGCTACAGATGACGATGTTTCATTTTGAAATGCCATGGCAATTAAGGCTGAGCTAATGAATTGTGCGGTCCCCTGTGCCCAGTTGTGGCTTGACATATTTCCTCCGGTGCACTGACCATGGGTCGCAGCATACATCAGCTTGACAGGCTCTCAACATGCACATGTATTTGTTCATATGCAGCGGCCTCACAAAGTATTTGGACAATTAACTCATGCTTACAAATGCGTGTAATTGCAATTGAAACAATATATCAGTGACATCTGCAAGCAAATGATATTAGACTATCACTTAATTTATTTTTGCATTTAGTTTGAAGGTGATATTTAGTGGATATCAAGTCATTTTCTATCAAGTTCACATTATGGTACCTAGAAACAATACTGTATTTTTCTTATATTTTTATATACATTTTAAAATTAAAGCTTTAAATAAATATTGTATATATTGTTATATGTAATGTAATATAATTTTTTATTTAAAATTAATTATTACATTTGTTTGTTTTGTAGGCTATATAATGTGAAACTTTACAAAAGCATTTTTTTTTTATTGATTTTGTGCTATTTTTATTTTTTAAATAACGCTTGATATTTTGTTATGCTATACAAATACATTTATTTATGTTTTTTGTCTTACATTTTGGGGCTACTGTACTAATATAAATATATCTATTTATATCTATGTGTGTATATACTGTACTCATTTTTTTTTTATTATGTTCACCAAGGCTATTCCGTAATATGATTACAATTTAATATATAAAAACATTTTTTTTAAATGTGAAATTATAATAATTTATTCCTGCGATTGCAAAGCTGATTAGCATCATTAATCCAGTCTTCATTGTCACGTGATCCATCAGAAATTATTCTAATATGCTATTTTGGTGCTTAAATTGTAAAAAGTAATAAAAAAAAACGCATTTATTTAATAAATATTGTTATTGTCCCTTTTGATGAATTTAATGCATCCTTGCTGAATAAAATTAATTTCTTTAAAAAAAAATTTTTTTTTTTCCCCACCCACACACTTTTGAATGATATTTTGTATATTTAGTTTAGACAGACAAAACGTGACAGATGACAGACAAATGATAATTCAAAAAGTAGCATGTGGAAAGTTATCCTTATAGTTCTTTATCGTATTTTTCTTGCTCATTCTCATTCTTATTTCCATAAATTGTCATATGGGTGTACCATATGCTGGCATTACATGCTGAAATAAAGCATGATTATTTTTAGGAATGAAAGCAAACGTGTGATTTACATATTGATGTTTACATTTACTCTCGGCAGATGCCACGTTTCCAAAGACATTTATGTCTTAGTGCTTATATTTATGTGCACTTTTGTGCACTTTTGCTATAATCATTTGCTATTAACAAAGCGTACCAATGCAGTTGCAAACATTACAGTGACAACGTGGTTGATACAAATCACATTATGAGATGAGTCAAATATTTAAGTTGGACCACACAGTCCCATTAGGAATGTTCACAGGCTATAGGGTTTGATAATGGCGTGTGAACAGAGATCCAGGGTGTTGGCTGCATTATAAGATGGAAATAGTGTCTCTTGGATTTATTCTGGCTGCTGTGGGAACCCAGTGCAGTGAGCTGAGCAGAGGCATAATGTGCAAGAATATGAAGATGTTTTTTTGGGGGGACAGATGGAGAATGGGGTTAAGATTAAGAAAGTTCTTGAATGGAATGTTTGACAATGAGCTACAGATGTAGTAATAACGCTATTTCATGTCTTCAGAATATATTGATAAAAGTATACAAAGTCATATGAACCACTTTTATGATACTTTGATGGTGCTTTTTTGTGGTCATTTTGGTGCCAGTCCTCATTCACATTCATTTTATGTAGTGGCCAGGATATTCTTCAAAATTGTGGGTGGAAATTAGAAAAGAAGAAAGGTAAATTTACCTCATTCTTTTTTATATAAACCCTGCCTTTTAGTAATTTATGCTTTCGCAGCAATACACAATGTTATTTCCACTGTAATGGTCATCTGTCATTTATACCCCATCATTACTGATCCTTTTTATATCCCAGTCATCTGCTGTCCTGTTCCCTTGCCTTCTACACCAATACCAATTGCACTTACACCCTTTAAAAAAACAAAATTCTAGTTAAAATAGCTTACAGCATTTCATTATTTGTAGGCTATTTGTACTCTGAATAATGATAAAGTTTAATCTAATTTAAAAAGCAAATGTCCAAGGGCCATCTGTGGATTTTAGTATTTAGTTTTCCATTTAGTTCTCCATATTTTCTGTGCTGCATTTAGTTCAGTTAACATTTTGTGGAGGGACTCTCGCAGCCATGGGCTGATGTCTGGACAGAAGGATCATGGCAGAGAGCATCAGATATTTTTAGGGGGTGGATGCACTCAGTGGTATTGTCTGCAGACATGCAACATAAATTATATTGCCTTCTCTGTGGTTCAAATTTATGCATTCAGCAGAGAATAATGACGTATAATCAATACAGTAGTTCACCTTATTTTTTATATATACACTACCAAAATGTTGGGAGAAAGTACTTTTTAAAAAGAAATTGTTACTTTTATCCCACAAGGAGGCATTCAATTGATACATTTCTATTTCAAATAAATACTGTTCTTTTGAAATGTCAATTCGTCAACTACAACGTTTCCGCAACAAAAGCCGCTACGCTGTTTTCAACATTAATAATTATAAGAAAGTTTTCTTGAGTACAAAATCAGCATATTAGAATGATTTCTGAAGGAAATGTGACTGAAGACTGGAGTAATGATGCTGAGAACCATCACAGTTTATTGCAATTTTACTGCATTTAAAAAAAAAAATCAAATATATGAGCAGATGTGGTCAGAAATTAGTCAAATGACTTACCAAAAGTCTTACAACCCCAAACTTTCAAACAGTAGCATATATAAATACATATTGGCAGAATATTTAGGTGAACTATCCCTTTAAATCCTTTTCATGTTACGGGACTCATTAAACGTATGATACTGGTACAGCTCAATAGATTGGCCATGTGATTTGTATTTAGATGTGGTTCTTTTCTATTGACAGTAGGGCTGTTTAACTCAGTTGTGTAAATATTCTCATGGCAGGGCATATTTGGTTGGCTGAACAAGCCCTAATGTGTCATCCTGTGCTTTACAGTGACTGGGGGTATTTTAACTCGCCTGTCTATGAAGCATGCAGAGGCCAGTGGCCCAGTTTCTGCTTGACAACTCGCTGTATAAGAATCTCTTCCATGGGTCTGTCACAATGGGTTGCTGTCTTACTAGAAGCTCATGCACAAAACCTGAGAAATTATGGTGTGTTGCTGAGCAACTACAGGCTGTCATTCATGTCACAGTTGAAGCGTCTACAGAACGTTGCCATATCTGATTGAAATGCAGCATTTCAGTCTGTGTGAAACGCTAATGTGAATCTATAGGCTGCCAGCACGAAGGGTGCAGGTTAACCCACAATGGTCACTGAAACCGCAACTGTGCTTTCATGTTTGCCTACAGCAAATTATTCAATGCCTTTAACCCATTTAACCTTTACATTTTTGCTGAACGGTGAATAACAATAAGATCCAAGTGATGTTATTTTCAGAAGAGAATCACATGCCTCAGAGGACAGCATGCAACAGCCTTTTATGTTTCCACACGGCTTGTTGCAATGATCTCTCTTCTTTTTGTTATACATGTCATGACCGGAAAGATCACGAACCAGAGGTTTATATGTGCCGTGATGGTTTTGTATGTCTGTCAGAGCTCTGAAGGGGAGAGCGAGTGTGGATGGATGAAGTCTGTCTGATAATGCTGATGTATGGAACCAAGTGCCACAATACATTCATAAGGCTGAGCTTCTCTGGCATGATTTTCTAGTGCTTTGTAATAATGACAGCCTGTGTAAGCATTGCTTGAAATGTCACACAGCTAGCTAACTTTCAATGCATACCTCATTAATCAAATAGTCCTCTATTGAGACCTCCATATATATATATATATATATATATATATATATATATATATAGGATATATGATATTACATATTTATATAATTATAATAATTTTTTTTACAAAGAATTCTGGCTAGAATCTAAATGCACACACTTTTAATTTATGGGCTGAAACAATATTTGAAAATGCTTGGGATTGTGTGATGGCTGTGTGATTTTCTGATTGCTGATGTCATTAAGATTGAATCTTTAAATGGCTGCTTCGAGTATGAAGGGCTGTGGAGCTTGGTACAGTCTTCTCACAAAGAGCCTGTTCAGATCAATAAGAGAAGACAGCTGTAATTATATTGAGGTAGCAGGGAGGCCGGTCTCCACTGAGCAGAAAACGCTTCTTAATAGCTAACACAGACAGCCTCTGATATTCAGGACCAGCCTAAGCTTGAACCATGCAGCTCAAATCCACAACTGACAGTGCTGGGTACTTACTTACAAACTGTAGTCGGTTACTGATTCCTCATTACATGACACAAATTAGTTGGTAATGTAGATGACTCATTTTAGGTAATGTATTCTGACTGCTTTTTGATTACTGTTGACCTAACTCTGTAATCATTGACTTGAATAGGATGATCTTGTACCATATTGATATACATTTACAAAGAGAAAGAAAATCTATTCCATTATTTGTTTTCAACAACATTACTTGCATTAAATATTACATTATGTCAGGGTTTCCCAGACTGGGGTTCATGAAGGAACTGCAGGGGTTTGTGAATTTAATGAAAAGCTATTAAGTCATACAATTTAAAAAAATAACAATCAAAATTATTTGCTAAAAAATATTTGTTTAACTGCATGTCATATGACAATTAACCAACATCACACATGAAACATACTATTTATTATTATTATTATTTAATTTTATAAATGACCCAACTTGTTAACTTAAAATATGCGGGGTTACTTCAAGTAAATATATTAGAGCTGCAGAATCCCTGCATTGCATGTAAAAATTAAATTATGTGAATTTGTACATTTTAATTAGTTTGAAAGAAAAAAAAAACTTCAAGTCAGTAATACATGGTTAAATGACTCACTGAGTCCAAATAATAATGAATGTTCATCAGGAGCTGATTAGATATGCAATGTTGAGAAAGCGCTTCTTGATTTCTGTAAATCCAGTGATCAAATGCTGTGTGGCTCTCAGTTTTCAGTGTGCAATTTTACAAACCTGGAAGACCTTCTGAACATAAGTGATAACATAATAACATGAATTACATAACATAATTCTCCATAAGTGAATAATGAATAATAAATATATTTATTCCCATTGTGAGTAATCATGTAATTAATAGAAAAGTAACTGTAGTCTGATTAATAGTATATTCAAATGTAATCTAATTACAAATGTTTGGAATTGTATGTAATCCAGATTACATCTCAATCATTACCCAGCACTGACAACAGGTGATGGCAGTCTGTGTGTCAGTGGGGCCTGAAATGGACCTCCTAACATTGCCCACAAGTCACCACAGGATGCTTACCCCTGCCTGTCTGATGATGACAGATGGCATCATTTCTGAAGCTCAGGTACCACACAGGGAGAGTGGCTAAGCCATTGAAGGGCCTGGCTGTATTTATGCTGAACTCAAAGCTGGTTCAAATTCGTAATATTCAAATGTATGTTTCCCTCTAACTTTGTTGTTTTCTGTCCTTCTTACTTTGTTGTTTCAGCAGTATTTAAATAATCCAGTAACCACAAAGTTAGCTTGTAAATTTGTCAAAATGCTCTATCTCGTGAAGTTACGTTGGCCTGGCGTAATGTAGTCTATATATATATAATTATATTGCGTATTTAATCTCTGTTGCATCTCTGATGCCAGCCTATTATTGAAGTCAGTTCACGACAGCCCACTTATGTTGACGGTTTGACGCCATCTGTTCCAGTGCCCAATCCCAAACAGCATGTGAAGTTTAAAACCTGAGGCGTAATAAGATCGTGGCAATCAGTGTTAGAGATGCTTACGTCAGAGCCTCGCTGATTTATCTTTTCTAACGAATTTTTGTGGGCGATGTGTCTCATTAATTCATGTGATCCTTACCTGGCAGCATATGCTGGTGTAATATGCTAATTTTCTCCCCGTTAAACTTGACTCAATACAATATCTTAACACCATTCAGTGTGTGTCACTCATAGTGGCTGTTTTTCAACGCAGTCACTTGCTTTAAGTGTAACCGGCGAGCAGAGGGCGTGTCGACAATACAGCGCCGTAGCCTACTACTCAAGGGTGCCAATAAATTCAGTAATGACGCCAGTTAGCCCACCCAGCACAATACGCCCGATGGCACTGGAGCGTCCTTAGTGATATATGGAGCTCAGACGCGACTCGTTGTTTATGGCGGACCTTCTGCATGGCCCACAATGAGACATAATAATGAACTGAGACTGGGAGCTTTCCGTGGTGCTGAACCTTGATCCATTGTACGAGACGAGAACGCGTTTGGAAGATTTTTTTTTTTTTTTTTTTTTTTGCAGGTTTATTCAGCCTATGTTCTCTTAGCTGGTGGGAAAAAAATGCCCATTGTTTAGATTTAAATACAATACGGCTATGTATTTACCGGCAACGCAACGGATTGAGTCTGTCTTCTGTGAACGTCGAAGCTGCACGTCATAATAGAACGTTACTAAAACACGGATAAATCAGTTGTAATTTAACGGTTGCCGCTGACTGCAGCAACCGTTAAATTGGTGGATAACTATCGTATCCAACTTTAACGGAAATCCATACAAAAATGTAATTATTATATAATGATGATTATTAATAATATTATGTTAGCATTGATACAACTGCATACATGTTCTGAAAGAAATACAAACGTCCCCATCTGGGTTTGAAAGGTCAAAAGTAATTAAAAAATGTAACGAATACAATTCACAGAAATATATTTCTAAACTAAAATAATTTTCTTTCAGACGGTTTAGGAATAATAAATTGTCTGCAGTAGATGTGCGGCGCGTGAAAAATAGAAAACCGCCACAACGGACGCTTTCCTATTTATTATAAGGAGCGATTTACTTTTTAACGCGCCGCTTGCCTCCGCTCTAGACAGGGTAATATTGGGAAACTGCACGTTTACAAATGCCATAGCAACCGAACAGTCACATCTTTTATGTACCGCTGCCGTAGACATCATTTTTTATGCACGAATGTGGAGTTAGCAAAAGGCTGTGCTGCAATAGCTGGATATTGAACACCATGATGTGCGCCTGAAGAAGAGTTGCAAAGCAATGATGTCATAGTTTTAAGTAGGAGCCATGGGAGAGCATATGGTTCGTACCCGCTACCGAAAGGAAGTGTTGCTTTGTTATGAGCAGGCGGCGCTGTAGCTGGCGGAAGAGGAGGTCGCCCAGCCCAGTGTCTCTTCGCCTGGAATAGAGAAGCCGAGGAGAAGACGCGAAAACGGTGGGAAGACAAAGCTGCTACAATGGCCGCGAAATCCGACGGGGTGCTAAAGATGAAAAAGAGCGATGTAGCATTTACGCCTTTGCAGAATTCGGATCATTCGGGTTCGGTTCAAGGGCTCGCTCCGGGATCGCAGCCGGATTCTGGAACCGGAGAGGCGGACTTCGTTAACGGCGAGTCGCGGTGCTGTGGCTCAAATTCGACATGTCTCCGCCTCAGCAGGGAGCAGCAGAAATACACGGTCTGGGACTGCCTGTGGATCCTCGCCGCAGTGACGGTGTATTTCGCGGATGTGGGCACTGATGTTTGGCTTTCTGTCGACTATTACCTCCGCCGCGAATACTGGTGGTTCGGGCTTACGCTGTTTTTTGTGGTGCTCGGCTCGTTCTCAGTGCAGGTCTTCAGTTTCCGATGGTTCGTGCATGATTTCAGCACCGAGGAGAGCTCCGGCGGCGGCGCGGCGAGCTGCTCCCACATGGACGGGAAGCTGCTCAGCTGCTCCGCTTCGCACGGAGACGTTGGAGCCCACCCGTCTACGCCTCAAAGACAGGCGTCCACGGCGAGCAAGAGCAACACCACAAGCAACAGCAGCAACAGCGCTACTGCAGCCCGGAATAGTAAGACACGCTCAGCATCCTGTTCCCTCTGTATCTGGCTGTTGCAGTCCGTCATTCACATCTTACAGCTCGGACAAATCGGGAGGTAAGCTATTATTTTCAATGGCACTTGTGATTTGAAGAGCTGAGGTCGCGTATTTATTGCTTGTCCTCTTTAAAATGCATGCCTATTTTGTTTAGAGCCGCGTGGTTGAATGACACTCCAAGCATGTTCTTGAGTTTGGACTGGTTGACACGTTAAGGCCTACACACACACATTGTGTAGGCTGTAGAGCTAATTTATCACCCTGCTTTCACTGTAAAACTCATGCTCATATTCATCTAAAATGCTTAATATCTATCTTGCAACAGAACAAGGAAAGTAAGCACTTGTAGTTTTTTTATTTTTAGGTGACCTGACTTACACAATGAAAAAATATTTCTGGTTTGAAACGAGCTCGAAATGACTGAAGTGTTCATGAGAATAGTGTAGACGTTCATTGACTCGTTCCGTTCAAATCCATTATTAATGTAATTGAGAATAAACCTCATGGAGAACTAAATGCTATAGTGGGTGATTGATCGCCTTGTATGAAAAGTGGTTGCAAATATTTCCCTGGTGGCATCTTACGGTGCATGAGGTTATTGGCCTACCCATGAAGTTGCATTCTCTTTGCAGATCAATACATTAATTTGCCCATAGTTGTACTCAATGCTTACATCAGTGACAGAGCTAATGAACGGCATCAGAAACCTATTCAGTTTCACAGCGTCAGCCCATCAGGTTCTTCGGAAGGCTGAATGAGTTCTGATCAGCATGTTCAATAGAGTGAGATTCCATTTACTCAAGTCTTTGACCCTGAGGGTTGTATGTGGATGCTGTCCAAACAGCAAAGGATGTGGAATTGCTAAATTGGAATGAGGCCATCAAAGCTATGGTCTGACATATAATAGTGAGTGCAAAGACGAGGTATGTTGTGATCAGCCTTAAAGACACCATTATGAAATCACATAATAGAACATGATGTCGTTACTTACAGATGTGGCATTTTCAGAGAATGGATGCAATCTGCTGTCTTACAGCTGGTTTGGTTTGGGCTCCCATATTTGTGTCCAGTCAGCTCTGAGTTTGAAGAATGTTGTTGCTATTTGCTAATGAATTAAAAGCTAGAAGTGGGAAAGCTGAATGGAATGACTTAATAGCGCCCTTCAAAAAACTAGGCCACAACCACACCAAACAGCCCAAATCCTGGTTATTTTCGTAAACCATAAGTATTGTTTTGTTTTCTGATTAGGCAGCTGATTTGGCGGGTTATTTTTCTTTTTCTTTTTTGGTGTCATCCTGTTGGTGTCACATTGTTTAGGGTGATGGGAATGTGTTCTCTCAGAGGGGGAGGATTGTTGAGACATGCGCTGCACGTGGCACTGTGCAAAGGTTCACCAGTCTGGGGACATCTCACAAAGAAAAGCAATTTAAAAATAGCTAGCTTCACTAATAAAGTTCTTGATATTCAACAAAGGAAATGTGACAGGCTAAGTGATAGAATGGGAGATTGATTGTGCAAGGTGAAGGTCTACATTTAGTTGTCATATGTTGATGTAGGCCTATATAATATATAATATGTATTCCCATAGTAGTGTGCAGGAAAAACCTTGCAGAATTGAGAAACCTCTAAACCTCTAATTGTTGTGTTGCATAATTTTTTTTTTACAAGAACTTATGACATTTAATTCAAAGGAATGCACATGCATAAAAGAGACTTTAGGTTGACATAATATATGTATTTCTGTTGCTGAATCATGCTGGCCTATTTGACAGTTTTTTTTCATTTTTTTTCATTGTGGTGCTGTGAAATGAATATTTGAATGTATTGTGAACATACATTTTTGAGTCTCCACATCATTAAAGTATGGTTATCTGACCGTGCTGAGAAATCTCTACCTATTCATGTTCTATTCTCTGAGTTCAAAATCATTCTGCACCAATGCTGGAAAATCCAGGGAACCAAAACTTAAAAGATGCAAAAAGGTCATAAAGGTGCCGTTAAATTAATCCATATGAATCAAGAGGAATAAATTCTTAGTCTTGTGAAGAGATATGATTGCTTAATATGATGAACAGATTTAATTTAGGCTTTTATTAGCTATAAACACATAGAGTGCATCACACATGGTAAACATGGAAGCTTCTGCATGTTACATGAAAACATCATAGGTTGTTGTGTGTGCAACACAGTGCATTTGCAAGTTTCCGTGTTAACCATATGTGTATGTGTGTTTATCATTGTTTATGTAAATAAAACCCTAAATTAAGTGTGTTGTTACACTTGTAGTTAGGTCCTATTGGTCCGACTCCGAAAAAAACAAAAAACATTATCCTGGTTCTCTTAGCCTTCACACTGTCATTTTTAAGACTGACCCTAAAGATACCAAACAAAACAAGACCAGCTTTAATGACGTGTATTTTTTGCTACAGAACTTACCAAACATCAAAAACAATTCTATGTGCTGGGCTAAATGCGCTTGTTGCATGTGCGTACATATGATGGTATTTTTATCACCTGAGAACTCGTGAAGATCTTGAAATGTGTAAAGAAGTCAAATCAGCACCAGGAATTCCTCTGTTACACACAACAAAGATCTGCTGCAAGGAGAAAGCGTTTTTGATACCTGTATACCAAACTGTGATGGGCTATGACGAGAAAAAACGGGTATGCTTGAACATTCTGTCCTTTTTAGAGTCATATCTTGTCATCACATCCTGTTTTTGTTTCATTTAGATATCTTTGGTCCGTGTTGCGTTTATATTTCAGTCGAACCGCACTAGAGTTTTTTTGGAAGCAGATCGAGACCCACCTTTTCAGTGCTCTCGGCCCACTTGGTGTGCACCAGGGTTCAGATGGCAGCATTCACACTTATTCAAATGAACCGCACTAACAGAGAAATCAATTTAATCAAACCAAAGCTGAGCAAACCCTAAATCTGTTCTTATAAAGCGATTGTACCTGTTCACCGGACTTGGATTAAACTGCTCGAATTCTCATCCGTGGAATGCACCACTAATTTAGTAATTATTAGTACCGGGTAATTTAGTGTTGTGCCGAATTCTGACCCTCGCCAAATTGTTCCCCCCCCTAGTATTGGTAGGTTTAGGATAAATTGTGGGGGAGGGGTTTGGATTAGGTAATCAGAAACTGACTTCAATGAGGGGGGTAATAATTTGGCAGGGAATCGAAATTCGGCACAACACCGGTATCGACACGGGTAAATTGCAACCTAGGATCTGTTTTTTTAATTCAGCACTCGAATTTAATCGAGAAATTGTGACAGCCCTAGCGTAATTCCAATGGATTTGTTTTATGGCACTTTTATAAATGTTTTGGATCTTGGCACCTTTTATTATGTTTTTGATCTTTTACGTTTTGGTTACCTGGACTTTCAATGGAGGGACAGAAACGCTCTCAGGTTTCATAAAAAATATCTTAATTTCTGTTTTGAAGATTAACAAAAGTCTTATGAGTTTGGAATGACATGAGGTTGAGTAAATAATGGTAAAATGTTCATTAGGGTGCTTTCACACTTGGTTCGATTGCCTGGTCCGAACCCGAGTTCAATTGCTCCCCCCTCCCCCTGCCCCCGCTTGACTGTGTGAACTCATATTTATATTATTTGGATCCAAACCGTGGTGTGTTTGCGTCATTAAAGAAGCAGCTGTTTACCCCGTTGCTTGGTAACGACAGCGCAGGAGAAGGCGGAAAAATGCGTAGCGTTGCTCACCTCCCTTTTATATTTTGGTTTTTGAGCCATTGGTTTTGTTTTCAAAGCTTCAGTACATAACTGCACTTGCGTCTTTCTGCTGGGAATGCTCTGAAGAATGCTGAAGGCCGACAGATGCCGACCAGCTGTGTGAATTGGCCTTTAGTAGACATAAGATGGAATTCATATCTCCTGACTTTAGTTTAAGACCACTGCATATTTATGAAATTCATATCTACACATAGCCTAAACCACTCTCTTATTCCTTCATATGTCTTACAAGCTAATTATTTTTAATTGCAGGTAATTAATTAAGCCCCTTATAATTTTGAAAGCCATTCTGTATGCGTTTCTGCATGTGAAGTCTTGCTGATTGTGGTCTACATGATTGCACTGCAAATGAGAATGCATCACACCACTGTGTGCTTGCCACTTGCCACTACATGCTGTGTATGTATGTATATGGGTCTGAATAAAGTATGAAGCATTTATAGTCACACAGTAGGAGTCTACTTGGCACTGGGGTTATTATCCACGCCTGTATTTAACACACCATGCTTATCCCCTCCATGATGACCATATACTCCTCTGGTAAAGAACATGGGTGCAGGTCACATAGACACTGCACTTCATTGCAGTCGCTCAGCTAATATTTTATTTATAGTAGTATTGATGTAATACAGAAAGTAACCAAAGATGGATAATACCCAGCTAACAGGGAACATGCTCAGCTAACATTCTGGCACGGTTCTCTTAAAGTTGTGAACAAACATTCTTCCAGTAACATTAATAGAACATTTGTTCAAAATGTTCTGGTCTTTAATAATGTTCTCAAAACAATATTTATGGATTGTTTTTCTTTTCTTCTGAAATGTTTTAGCTGGACGTTCATCTAACATTTTTTTACTACTTGTTACTAGAAATCATTCAGAAGTAACATTCCCATAATGTTTGGAGAATGATAAAACGGAATTAATGTTTCCTTAAAGTTTGCATAACCAAAAAATGTTACGCTTTAAAGCATATTAAAAACTGGCCATTTTATGTTTAGAAAACATTCAGAAATAATGTGTTGATAACATAATGGGAACATTAGCAAAACGTTCTTAGTTAGCTGGGTAACTGCTTGTGTTATGAAGCCAATGTGTAAAATGGGGTCCTTATCTCACCTGTAAAGAGGCTCCTTTCGAAACAACAGCTCTCCAGTGAACTCAGCCTAAATGACCATATTAAGTTAAACATGGAGATTTATGCCAATGAGTGTGATTTTATGTATAGCAATGCAACCAAATGGTGCAGCTGAACCAGGCCATTGCTATTTAGCTCTATCCATGTCACCCATCCTCCCACCCACACTGTCTGCCACATCTCACTGAGAGTAAAGGCAACATGTAGCCTATCATTTCGAAGCAAGGTGGCAGGTATCGGCATTCGAACAGTCCAGAATTTACACTTTAAAGTTGAATTAATGAGCCATCACGCTTATGCATGCAGAACACTGTGCCTAATTTCATAAGTTCTCATTTAATTCTGCTCTTATTTTAAGCCGAGATCCTCTGTGAAGTGCGTTCTCTGAAAGATGTCAACACACCAGTTAGGCGAGTATTAATAATCAGATGTTTTAATCACATTGCACTTGTCATGAATTACATTCAAAGTAAATCAAAATGGAGGGGATATAATAGCACTCATGTTAAACTCAAAACAAAATACAACGAACAAAAGCAAACATAAAAAGCACAAAAAACTGTCTAGTTTGTAGGAGTGGGAACCTACAAGGCAAAAATATACTTATCTGTATCGATTGAACCAAGCTTGAGGAGATAAAAGCTTATTATCACTTTTAGTATCACAAAAGAAAAAGAAAATGGCAGTATCAAAGTTAAAGCCTCTTTAAGAACAAAGATTACTCCAGGCTGTCTTGAAGCAGATCTCACATGAGAGTTAAGTGAGATTAGATCTGTGTATAGGTGCTTGCAGCTGGGCTATGATCTTCTAGTGAGAATCTAATTTTCATTGAACTGTAATACACATCTAACAATACAAACATTTAACAAAGCTCAATTTTGGTGCCATTAATAGGAATTCCACTGAGAAACGGGATAATAGAGTATGTGAGGGGGTCATTTCATTCCATCAGCATTAGAGACACCAAACAGCTAGCAGTTGTTGGTCACATTTTAAGGTTTTAGAAGAGTAGAGACATTATCATGCTTTTTGTAGAAGCCTTCTTGTTGTGGGATAAGACAAAATCAAATAAAGCACTTTTTATTTTTATTTTAATAGTTTAAGCACATTAGTATTTTTAAAAAAGGTTTTTAAGCCAGTTATTAATATCTTTAGCTGTAGTGTGTCAGTAGGAAATAACAGTTTACATTCTCAAACATTCCTTTTTCCATTAATTGTAATAATCCGCTGAGATTTTTGCATGCACAAGGAGTCTGACAACAGCCGGTATGATCCACACAGATCTGATCTGACCGTCGAGTCCATCTGTGATTACATGAAGAAACAGAAAAAACTGAGACAGACTAAATCCAGAAGAACTACAGCAACATCTCCAAGATGCTTGACTGACTAAATTAAGACCTAGGAGAATAATGTCTACTATTAAAAAAACTAAAACAAACATATAAGTACTATACTATACACACACTAGTTGGGGGTCGATTAAAGTCTCTTACCCTCTGCAAGGCTGCATTTATTTGATCAAAACTACAGTCAAATTGGGAAATATTATTACAATTTAAAAAGTTTTCAGTTTTCTTTTTTTATATTTTTTAAAAATGTAATTTATTGCTGTTATGCTATTACTGCCATTACATACAGTGTCATATGATTCTTCTGAAGTGCTGATTTGATGCTCAAGAATCAATATTTAAAACAGCTGTGCAGCCCAATACGAAAACCATGCTTTTAAATTTAACTTTTTGTTGAATAGAAAGTTTAAAAGAACAGCATTTATTTCAAATTTAAGAGTATATCTTTGTTTGAATTGGCTTGATGCTTCTGTGCAAGCCTGTTATGTCTCCCCCTGTCACTATTGATAAATATTGATGGAATGCTACAGTTGTTGGTTGAGACATTTTAAAGTACTTTGTAGGCTCCTTTTGATATTTTTTTCCTACTTTTGTAGAGCTGTAAAGAGAGAATCTGTGTCATCTCTCTAGATGCATTCTTGCTTTTAATAATCTGAGAAGTGATGAACATTGGAGGGCCCAAATGCTCAGGGTGATGCAAGTATGGGACAGCATATCTCAGGGTAGAATAAAATAACTGGTTTCAAATTTTTAGATACTAAATCGTCCAAATGCATCTGCTTGGAGTGCTGGGCATGACAGGTCCCACCGGCAGCCATTGTTTGAGTGTGCTGGTGCTGATGACCTGTTTTCTCTGAGCTGGGTGTTTAGAGGAGGAGACATCAGGAGTTATCTCACCAGATGCAGCCCTGCAGTCCAGCCTCGACTGGCATGTCCTCTCTCACACACTCACACCCCAACAGCACATTTATAATTAATGTTGAAAAATACAATTATAATTGTGAGCATGGCTCATTTAACTAACAAACAAGTTCAAAATGATTCCATCTGTAATGTATATTTGCAGGACCTGAGTGGAAGCGTTTGTGGACTGATGTTCTCGCTTTCCTCACCTTTCTCTTATCTGAGAAATGGTGACTGGTGGCTGAGGGTGTTAATGATTTATACATGTCATCCAACTCTATGAATAAGCTCAGACTTAATTGTTTGTTTTTTTCATCACGAAGTCAGTTTATTGGCATTTTTATTGTGGTAAGGTTGTGTCATTTGGATATGAAGTCTGATATTGCATATCAATCCCCATTTTGTTTCCTCTAGATATGTTGTATGATCCAGATTAGATGATAATTGGTCCTCATTATGTGCCTGCAATTTAAACCATCTCTACATGCTTAGAATTTTATGCCCTCCGTTGTGTTTTAATGCTTATTGATTTGTGTTTAATTTTGTATTGAATACACTGTTCGTCCCTGATGTGGGTGGTAAATAATAATTGCTGATTGCTAGAGTTTAAAATAAAAAATGTTTTAATAAGCTGTGAAATTGCTACACATTCAGGCAGAAATGGCAGAGAATGGCACTCTTGAACTGTACTTTTATGAAGGATGTACAGTAGATGACCTCCGTTGAACCCTATAATAATGAAAAAAGCTGTTTGGGGCTCAACACCAGGATGTTAACAGCCTTTGCTTCACTCTAAGCTGAAAATAAGTGAGAAGGTGGAAATGGAGCCCTCTTCAGCAGCCAAAGTCAATAAAGAACAGCATATGCAGATCCTCTGGGATTCGACTTCAGGATGGGTTTCTCTGAGAAATGAGCTTGTGGACGGTGATCAGATGAAGATGAAGATGCTGATAGAAAGTTAATTATTACTCAGTTAACGAATTTGCTTCTTATCGCCTCATTTTTGTCAGGTTACCTGTTGACTCAGCAAAAAGAAGAGAGGAACAGTAAACAGTGTGTGGGGTGCTGTGTTGTGACCAAGACAGCACACGACACACTAAGTTTACACTGCAAGTCTTAATGTACAGATCCGATCTTTTGACCCTATCAGACTTTTTTGGCCTGCCTGTTTACATTCACTTCAGACAGGCATCCGATATCTGTTTACGTTAATTCCCACCCAAAATGATTGTCATTGATCGCTTTAGTATGCATGTGGTGTGGTAGACCCTCTGGTTTTGAATGACCATGCTATTAGAATTATTTATATAATTCATGTCGAGTGGCCATAATTATTTTCCAGCATGGACAAGATAACAGCTGTCATGGATGTTTTGCAGTGCAAAATCTGAACGGCTACAGGAAAATAACGCTAATTTTCTTATCGACAGCTAGTTAGATCTAGAATTCTGAAGTGAAATAAAGTATCGCTGTAATATTAAGTTTTTAATGGATTCTAATTAATTAGAGAGAGAGCAAGAGAGAAGCCTAATAGTTTAATTACAGCAAAGTTATCACCTCATTGCTGATAAATATAATATAGCTTTACGTAGTGAAGCTGTTTTATTTATAAATCTCATGGCTACAGGTTAAAAAAACAGCCCCTGAATGTTTCTGTATGCACGCCAATGTTTTTTTCTTTATAAAGTTCCCACCTCAATAAAAAAGCTGCAAGCGCATACAGGCAAATCTGCTTCATAATACGGCAATAAAAAGCTATCTTTGTGGGCAAACGTGTCGCTCTCGCCTTGTGGTGGCTTGGAATTCAAGGAAGAATCGTATTTGTATTTAGACGTAGGGTCGGATGTTCAAATATCAGATATATTAGATATCAGATTTTTTTAAAAATCAAGGAAAGTGGAAGTAGAAGTGGCTCAGATCGGATGAGGAAAAACCGGATCTCGTGCGGATGTGTTACACATGTGCAACAAATTCCAATCTGTCTCAGATGCGAGTACAAAATGTTTTTTGCCGGTGTAAACGCAACCTAACAGATTACATTCACAAACAACTACTGTGTCTTACTGTGAACATGGGAAATGGCAAAATCTTTTATGGTCAAGCGTGACTTTAGAGTAAACGAATGTGGTGAACAACGGCCTAGAATAAATTGCGATAATAATAGTGTTTGGATTGCTTTACAGAAAATTTGCAGGGAAAAAAAGAAAGTTGTTTGGATGAAGTCGTGTTATGCTTCCGTATTCCTTCAGCTCACTTTCTGATTGGGTATTCTTTCATTCCATGTGACAATCTACAGACTAGAGTGTTTGCACGTTTGTCCTGGGGGTTTCCCCCACACAACAGGATTTCTGATCGCAAATATTCAACATGTTGGATATTTATTTACGATTAAAGATCGGTGTGTCCCGACGTTCCTCCAAGTAGATTCATTCACTCTTAACATGCCTCACACCACAGGGAAATCTGATAAGATGATCTGTCGAACCATTAAGATAATCAGGACTTTACCTAGGAATGTCGGAAGGGGAGAACTTGGTCCAAAATCGGCCCAATTATCTTGTAGTGTGGGTGCTTTTAGATGCTCTCTAGGTGCATGTTTGCATAATAACGCTTTGTTTTGTTTGGCTGAGAGCTGGTGACAAGGGAGCGATCCTTCTAATGCCACAACTATGAGCAAGGCCCGGCGTGGGTTGCCCACCTTGGATGAATATTTAACATTGCGTGCTGTGAGAGACCTGACTGCCACCTCTTGCATTATTTACCACATTCCGGCTTGTCAGGCGGTGCGTGCCGTTCTCCCTCACTACCTCACTGCTTAAAGTGAGCGAAAAACACTGACAATGAATCCAGCTTACTGTTTAACACCATTTCATCGGTAGTATGAGTAGATATCAGAGCAGCAGCTTTGCGAGTATGACCGGAGATTCAAAGGAAATTTAAAAATGACCATCCGTGTCTTTAGGTTTTCAGATGTTTCTCCTGAGAAAATGGCCCCATAATCTTTTATGTTTCCTTAGCTTCAGAAGAGATTACAACAGTGTGTCTCAGATTTGCCAAGATTCCAAAGTCTGCATCAAAAGTCAGAAATTTCAATATAAACTCACAATTCTCTCATCAAATATATTTAAAGACTAAATTATCTGAGCAAGCTGTGCACATTAATCATTTTGTCACTATTATTGAACTGTATGCCAACAGTTGGCTTGTTTGTATCAATTGCTTTTTTTCCAATATAAACAGATACGTTTGTTTATAGACAAATAGACATATCTGGGTATTCTGTTTAAAATTAAATGTATTTCTGTGATGGCAAAGCCAATATTCCAGTCTGCAATGTCACATGATTCTTCAGAAGTCTTTCTGATATGCTGATGTTCTTATTATCATCAATGTCGAAAACAGTTGTGCTACTTAATATTTTTGTGGAAACCATGATACATTTCCCAGAATTCTTTGATGAATTGAAAGTTCAAAAGAACAACATTTAGGCTATTTGAAATAGAAATCTAACTTATAGTAATGTCTTTACTGTCACTTTTGATCCATTTAATGTGTCTTTGCTGAATAAAAGTATTAATTTCTTTAAAAAGAAAAAAAAGTCTGACCCCAAACAGTAGAATAATCTACCATATGCGTGTATTAGCATTAAATATTATAAAATGATTAAGAACTCCATTAAATCAAAATTAGTTTTGTGACTTGTTGTCCATGTCTGCTAGATTTGAGGTCATTTTCATGCCATTATATTGATAAAAAATTAACCTAAATTACACGTTGATTTACATTAATTTTAAAAAACATGCTTGTCAAGCTATTTTAAATGAGCTGCTGATCTCATGTGTGTCTGTGGAGACAGAAGTGGCAATAGTTTGTGTGGTGATGATCAGTCCATTGAGCATCTGCCCAGCTCTCCATGGCCCATCACTCCTCATTTGATCTGTTGCTTGAAATCAAGTGAAAAATATCAGGACACTCCATTAAGCTCTCTTCGCATCAAAGATGTGAGGTGTGTATAAGAGAAAGAGAGAGAGAGCGAGAAAGAGAGATTTAAAGATTGCATTGCTGAATTCAGCAGTGAGGGCAACAGGAAGCAGGACTCTCAAGAGCAGGTACAGCTTTTTCACAGGACTGTCACAAGATACAGCAAGGATGCATTAACTTGATCAAAAGTGAAGTGACAGATATTATGTTATAAAAGATTTCTATTTCAAATAAATGTTGTTCTTTTTAACTTTTCCATACCTCAAAGAATCCTGAAAAAAAACATCACAGTTTACAAAACTATTAACCAGCAACTCTGATGATAATACTCAGAAATGTTTCTTAAAGGACAAGTTTGGTATTTTACACTTAAAGCCCTGTTTACAGATCGTATCTGATGAAATAGAACGGTTAAGATAAAAATTTGGACACATGCTCCTGTCCCGAGAATTTTAGGTTTATTTCGCTTTTGTGGACCTATTTTGCCAAACGCGTCACACCCGTGATTCTTCCGTTGAAAGCTTGAATAATAGACACTCCAGCCCAGTTGGTGGCGATAATGCACCTTTGCCAATTGCAAGCAAACCGCTGGCATTTCATTGAATACACAGAATACACATTTTAATCTTAACCGTTCTATTTCATCAGATACGATCTGTAAACAGGGCTTTAAGTGTAAAATACCGAACTTGCCCTTTAAGCACAGAATCATCATATTAGAATGATTTCTGAAGGATCATGTGACACTGAAGACTGGAGTAATGATGATCAAAATTCAGCGTTGCCATCAAGTTACATTTTAAAATGTATTACAATAGAAAATGGTTATTTTAAACTGTAATATTTAAAAAATAATTATGTTTTTATTGTTTGTTTGTTTGTTTTATCAGATGCAGCATTGGTGACACCAAATACATCAAAATCATTTAAAGGGATACTTCAGGATTTAGCATTAAGCTTTGTGTCAGTAGAAAACCTGTAGTATTTTCAAATTACCGTGCTTCCCTCTCTCATATCCCCCTGAGACAAGAGATTTATGTATTTTTTGTCTGTAAAAAATGAAGATTTTTGCGTCATCGGAGGCTTTTTTTGGCCAGAGGCTAGAAACTACAGCCAGTAGAAGGTGCTAGATAGATCCGCATGTTTTCAACCCGCCCATAGAGGGTTACCATCCTCTTTTTCCCGGACATGTCTGGCCGCCGAGATCGTCCAAAATCTCCGGAATTGGGCTTTTGCTTTCTGCAGTCGCCATTCATTATGTTTACATGCACACCTTTTGTTGCAATCTAACTGAATTCATTCCGATTGGTGAATCTGAATGTAGTGTGACCATGAACGCTAAACAAGTGATGGGTTAATGTGAATTTTAACATTGCTAAGAAAATTCCCGCTCCTCCGTGAGAGATACGAGACCGGTGCGTCTCACAGGTGGCGCTCATCAGTAATCACGCCACCGGCCTCGCGCAGTTCTCCCGCGGCCCTCAGCCTTTTCCTGCTCGCCACAGTAAACATAATGAATGGCGACTGTAGAACGCAAAAGCCGAATCCCAGACATTTTTGGTGATCTCGAAATCCCGGGTTGACTTGTCACATTGTAGCCTAGCCTTGTTGTTTAACTGCGCTCTTACCGGTAGGCGTGGCTTGGAGGTAGCCTCCTAGGGCAGCGAAGCAAGTGCATTCTGGGAGTTGTTGTCTTTCATCCGCATGAGCCAAAAATACATTTTCTGGTTTTTCTCAGTCTAGAAGGCTCCAAATTCAAAAATAATTTCACATTTCTACTACATAAATTACCCATTTTAAATACACATTCATATTTCCAAAGGTGAAGTATCCCTTTAAGTAAAATTTTAAATGTAAAGCATTTGACTGTGCAGCAATAATGTATATTATACAGTGAGCATCAGTGAGTACAGTAAACATCATGACAACATAATGCATTAATATGCTAATATGCATGTTTATAAGGCAGGCTTAACATGCATCATTCAATTTGATACAATTAGTAACAGGAGGTCCCTGCCTCATCTCTCTCTCTCTACCAAGGGATTCTTCACCTGAAAATAGTTCAATACCCCGGGTCTAAAATGCTTTAACATGTTTCAGATTGCAGTACCAGCTAAATGTTTCTCAGAGTCTGATAGTATATTTAAGCATCAAAGCACAGTTTGTGTATCACACAACAGATGTAAAGCAGCAGAAAATAAAGATTAAATGAAGGAATAATCTGAAGATGCAGAAAAAGAGACTTGGTGGACCTCAGACAATTACTCTGTTTCCATGGCAATAGACATTGACTTGATGACATGGCGCTTGTTCTCCATTACCTGCGTTAATCTGTTTTGCCAAAACAGGCTGTCTTGTTTATATTGCTTTGTCGAGAATATAAGTATGTGTCTGTATAGCGCAGAATCAGTTCTGGGAGACTGGATTTTGATGGTGCAGCTTCCAGTGATGTCATCAGCGTGATGTCGTAATCGCATACTGACTAGTAGGTTCTACATTTGGTTTGAAATTTACTTTGCGACCGTTAAATAAAGTATGTTCTAAATAGTATGAATATGGATGGGTAGGATGAATGAAATTCAGATGTATATCCATCATGGCATCACCGTCATGTGACCTACTGCGTCAGTTGCGTTGCTTTACTGTAAGTTAGTAGGTCATCCGGGTACTTTTCACCTACTGTTTCCTAAATACTATATGAATTTGGACACACTACTTGGCTCACATATAGGGTTGCCACCCGTCCCTTAAAATACGGAATCGTCCCGTATTTACAAGTAAGATGATGCGTCCCGTATCAAATCAATAAGGGACGCGATTTGTCCCGTATTTTACATTAGGCCCACATATAGTTGAATAAAAACATAAGGATTTTGCAGTATGGATAATACTAATAGCAAATATAAAGAAATCAATTTCTTAGTAGAGAAGCTCATTGCGTGATTGCATTTTAGCGTCTTTGTTTCTATAGCGACTGAGTCTCGTAAACATGCGCTGTAAACCTGCACGTTTTTAACCCCTCGTGCGCTGTTCGGGTCTTTGACCCCAAATGACGTTTGCTGAAATAAATAAAACATTATATTTGTCCAAATGATGTGAGACTTTGCACGGTTGACAACACTTTCTACATCTACAAAAAAAAATTAAATAAATTTGAATAATATCTGTTTTTTTATGTTAGTGTGGGGGGAAAAAGTCACACTTGTGTTGTTTCAATAAAATAAAATTTTGAAACATAATAGTTTTTTTTTTAGGATTTATAGTTTTAGGAGGATTTATTATATATTTTTTTACTTTAGGCTATATAAATAAATATTTTTTAAACAAAAACAGTAAAAAAAAAAAAGTTAAATTCACTTTATAAAAGACCCACATTTCTAACGTTCATGGATATAGATAATTTGACATGGTTTAGTGTAAGATTTTTGCCCATCTTTTGGAAAATGCTGTTTTAAAAGTAAAGAAATTATCACTTTAGTAGATGGCTGCAGAGCTACACCATTTGCTATTTGACTAAAATACATATTTTCAATAGCTTTTAGTTGGATTCATATCTACATATTATGAAATCACAATTATAACAATAAAAATGACTTTGTCAAAGTTGAGCATTTGGGGGGGGGGGGGGGGGGGGGGCTGGATGGGAGTCCCTTATTTTGCCACACTGAAGGTGGCAACCCTACTCACATACTGTTTTTCGCCTACTATGTAGGGAAGCATATTCGGACACAGGGTAGGTCACAATAAAACAGGATGCAGAAATTTGTAACTTTTCAAATGACTCAATCCAGAAAATAAGGAAAGAAGCAGTTTTGCATCTCTCAAATCACCCATCCTTTATTTAATGTGCAAGGAGAACGTTTCATTTGAGTCTGTTGCTCTGAAATGGAGAGCTCTTAAATATATTTCCCACAACTCTTGAATCTGCTCCACTTTAAAGGATGCCTGCTGTTCTAGACTAGTTCCACATAGTTTGACTGAGCGGAGTTTCTCCCTCAAGCAGTGAAAGCACGCAGGAGATCATCACGGCACTGATTTAACGGGTCAAAGCTCTGATTATTATGAATCCCAATACACAGAAAATCACTTTGACCCTTCTGCATATCCTTAATTGCTCTCTAGGTTTTGATTATGCTTTTACCGTCTGATATGGGTCATTTGAGATGTTGTGTCATTGGACTGCAGGATTCATAGAGAGGCAGAAATGCGAGTTTGCTCGTGAAATGTGATTCATTTGCAGTGTGCTCTGCGTGGGTGAACTCGAAATGAGTTCAAGAAAGCGCCCTGGCCGCTTTTATTCATTGAGTGTTCTGTCCCATGCATCTTTTCATATCTACTCACTCATGTGAGGACGGACATTTCATGTAAATATTAGAAATTGTTCATTATACAGTGTGAGAGGAAATGTGTGGCAAAAGGAAATGAAACTTTCATGCTGAAATAATGATTTAAAACCAATTGAAAGCAGCAAAATCCCTCCTGGTGGCCGTAAACATGAGATGTGTTAAACTAAACTGTTTATTATCATTATCATCATTAACAATAATAATAATTCCAAATCCAATTCCATAATTGTAATTCTAATCTAATTAGTATTATACACCGAATATCTGACTGTGACCATACTTATTTTATATCAACATAAATTATGTGTATAATGGGCTTTTAATAAAACGTGGCTATGTATTCAGTAGAAACACACAAACAAATGAATTCAGTGATGCATGACTACAAAACAACGGAAAAAATGCTGTCGCGTTTCTTTTTGCCAAAAAACTTCAACACCCATAATGCATTTTTGATCTTTTGGCACCGCTCCTGTTCATCCGCAAAATGCAGAAGTTTGATCTTTAGTTTTAACAAAAGCCCTGAAGCTGTCACAAGTTCGCCAGATGACGCAATATAAAATGACGCGTATGTGCACGTACACACTTGTTACGATTTTAACAGAAGCTTTTTTTTTTTTATTAAATACGCATCTTGCACAAATGATTAGTGAATGAGACCCAATATTTGTGTGGTCACAGAGGTGGACTCCCTGCAGTGGTTCAGTTATCTGTGAGAATTGTGCTCATGGGTCGAAACTGTCGTCAGTAAACAATGCAAAGCCTCAATCCAAGCTTTCCCTCAGAGCTTTTCAAGGCTTAGAGAGGATGCAGCGTTTATTGGTGGCTGAGCAGGCAGGCCGCTACAAACTTGAGGGAGATGAATGCACACAGAGACGAGGATTAAGAAGTGTCTGGGAGGAATGACAAATCCCAGATTTCTCTTTTAATGCAGAAAGAAGCCGTTAACGCCACTCTTGATGAGGTGTAAATGCAGAACGCGTTCAGCGGCGCAAATCTAAGCGAGCCAGACCCCACTGCAAGTTTGAGTGGCAATGCAAAGTATCTCGGTATGTATGAGATATTTTTTTATGTTTTTGTCGAAGTATGAAGATGTAGGCTATTCTTATTCTTGAATTTTCTCATCTCCGGTATCAGTTATGCAGTGCTTCGCTCTCATTGATGTGCCATATCCACACGTTCTCATACTAACCTGTAAAAATAGGAATTGGGTTGTTTGTGTATGTGAATTCTTGCAGGAAATGTTTAGTATGTGTGACTGTTGGAATAGTCTATACGGACTATATGGAATAGTCTATATGGAATAGTCTAATAACTCCAAGGTTTTCACTTTGACTTTCCTGAATTTAAACCAGGGTTGTATGTTTGAATTAAAAATGCTTTTTGAAATTCGGTATAAAACAGGATGCAGAATTGCAATTCTGAATTTGAATGTAAGGAAGTAAAATGTAAGAAATGTCACTATTGAACTTTGTAAATAGTTTTTATATTCATATTTTGTGTAGACCTATTGGTATATTTATATTCATCATATTTAATTAACTTTTGTGGACCAGGATGGAAGAACATTTCATTTCCTAGAATACATCACCTGTTGAATTTCTTTGAATCACAATTCAATAAATGTGTCTTCCTCTCATTCCAATTCAAATTCCACTTGAACTTGGGATGTGTGCTGCATTGCAGTGCATTCACCTTTGAGAATGTATGTGTTTGTGTGTGTGTGTGTGTGCAGTGAGCTAATTACGTCATTCTTGTCCAGCACAAATCACAACCTGGGCCGGTGCACGTGTGCAGCTGGAGCACAGCTGGGAAGTACTGGCAGCACACTGTGTGTGTGTGTGTGTGTGTGTGTGTGTGTGTGTGTGTGTGTGTGTGTGTGTGTGTGTGTGTGTGTGTGTGTGTGTGTTTGTAGCGTGCCAAGCAGCCCAGGGCTGCCATCACATGATAGCGCGTTTTATGAATGCTCAAGCCAAGGGTGCTAAGTGCTACGCTCTGCAGAATAAATTCACAAAAGTAAAGAAAAGTGTTTTACTGGAAGGATATGCGCATGAAAAAGATTGCTTCGTCCATCTAAAGGCCATCATGGTGATGTTCTCTTGCGATTTAATTTTCAAATACTCCATTGACAATGGAACTTAATTTCATGCCTCATTAGGTTTATTTGTAATGAAAAGGAAGTGGAAGTACTGATGATAACTGGGACGGGAATCTCAAGTGGCCTTTGAAGTGGGATCTCTGAGTCACATTTATTTCTGTGTGGAGACTGACCAGCAGAGAAACCCTCCTCACGCTAGGACAGACCAGCTGCGAAACCACTCCTGTTCTGAGCTACTACCTCTATTACAATGTACAGTATGTGACACTTTCCATGGACAGAATGCAGGATAGGGCCAGACATTATTTTAAAAGTAAAATATTTGATTTGTCAGTAAATGGTGAAATGGAAAGTGAAAGAAGCTCCTTAATTGACTATTTTGGGACAAACTAATTATTACATTTTATTTGAAGTTACATTTTTTAAAATCTTTTTATCAAAAATGTCTGAATGCAGTATAAAATGTCTGAATGCAGGATTTTTTCGCAAGAATAGATTTATATAGTATATTAATAAACAATTACATTAATAATTAATAAAATATTACATACCATATAAAAAATATGAAATAAAAAAATATTGTATTTATTTTTTTTTATTTTTTATTAAATGTTGGATACAGTCACAAAAGGCTCAGTACCTCAAATGTGGGAAAAACTATTTTGTAGGGAATTTAATGTTTAAAATAAAATTCCATGAAAAGTTGATTTTACATAAACGCTTCTCACTACATAAAATCATGTGATTTGTGCTTTTAGTGCTTCCAAATTAAAATATTAATTTCAAATTAAGTAGCTACTTCCGACTTAAAAGTTCCAAATTCATAGAAAGTGCCATATCAAAAAAAATATGATGATATGTCTTTCATTCAGTAAGTGTTGGTTCTCTATAAAGTGATTTCTCTTTTTGACTGTTATCTTGGAAATGAATTGGACCCATCATCAGATGTGTTGATCTGAGCTGTCAGTCAGTTGAGTGGATCAGCGGAGCACTGGGAGACTACGAGAGCTCTGGTGGACAGGACAACATCATCAGTCCAGATCAATATGCTAGATAGCTCTTGGACAGTGTGGGGGACGGGGAGCTTTGACTTAAAGTGGAGGAAATGATTTGTCAGAATTAAAGGGTGTCTGCAGTTTTCAGAGGCAAGGATGGATGTTTGCATATTTATGTCAGAGATATTTAAAAAGAAATGCTCCTCAACAGGGGGTAGTTTAGATGTAAGGGCAATTTGGAATTCAGAATGAGGGAAGTTTAAACGCCATGCTTCTGATTTCAGATTTTGTTTGTGTATAAATAAAAATGTAATATACATTTCAAAATAAATTAAATCGAAAACAATTTTCCGTGCCGGTCTCTGTTCCGGTGTCCGTGCCAATGTCTGTGCCAGTGTCCGTGCCGGTGTCCGCTACGGTGTTCTTTCCGGTCTTCATGCTGGTGTCCTTTCCGGTCTCCGTGCCTGTGTCTGTGCTGGTGTCCGTTCCGGTCTCCTCCGTGCTGGTTTCCGTGCCAATATCCGTTCCGGTCTCCTCCGTGTCAATGTCCGTGCCGGTGTCCTTTCCGTTGTCTGTGCCAGGGTGTCCGTTCCGGTTCCCGTGAAAATGTCCATGCCGGTGTCCTTTTAAAGTAAATCAAAAACAATGTTCTGGTGTCCGTTCCTGTGACCGTGCCAGGGTGTCCGTTCTGGTCTCTGTGCCGGTGTCCTTTCCGGTGTCCGTGCCAGTGTCCTTTCCGGTCTCCATGCCGGTGTCCTTTCCGGTCTCCGTGCCAGTGTCCTTTCCGGTCTCCGTGCCGGTTTCCATGCCAATGTCCGTGCCGGTGTCCTTTCCGGTCTCCATGCCGGTTTCCAGAGTTCGTGCCAGTGTCCGTGCCGCTGTCCGCTACAGTCTCCGTGCTGGTCTTCATGCCGGTGTCTTTTCCGGTCTCCGTGCATGTGCCAGTGTTCATTCCGGTGTCCGTGCCGTTGTCCTTTCCGATCTCCGTGCTGGTGTCTGTTCCGGTGTCCATGCCAATGTCCATGTCTGTGCCGGTGTCCTTTCCGGTGTCTGTGCCATTGTTCTTTCTGGTCTCCATGCCGGTGTCCGTTCCGGTCTCTGTGCCAGTTTCCATGCCAATGTCCTTTCTGGTGTCCGTGCCGGTGTCCTTTCCGGTGTCCGTGCTGGTCTCCGTGCCGGTGTCCGTTCCGGTCTCTGTCCTTGCCGTTGTCCGTGTCCGTTCCGGCACCGACAAAAAACGTGAATTTGACTGTCCGTACAAGTCCGTGTCCGTGCTCGTTCCAGTGTCCGTTCCGTTGTCCGTGCAGGTGTTAGCCTATATTGTAAAGTGTTACTATGAATTAAAGATATAAATTCCTTACAATTTAGAGTTGGACATGGACTTAATATTTAATTTGACTAGATGTATTTCCCCAAGCTAATAACACTTGCTATGGCCTTGGATAAAAACAAATAACATTGTCAGACTCAGAATGCGGCTAAAATCGAGTTATACTTTTATTATAGTTAAGCTTAACTCGCATGTTGCCAAAAGTTTTACAGTAGCATGGTAGGATAAATGTAACTTTTCCGTATTCGCTTAACGTTACCTGCTGCTCGTGTAGTTTGAAGACTCCCGGCGAACGGCTGCAAACGAAACTCCGCCTACCACTTCACCTCCGCCAAAAGCTTCCGCCAAAAAACATTTTTATATAATATTTTTTTTGTATTAGCCTATTATTGTTAGTGGCAAAGGTGTATAAGTGTATTGTTATTTATTATAATATTTATAATAATTATTATTACTATTTACAATTATCAGAGAGGGGCACAATACTTTTTAGCATAATATAATTTTTAGCATCTATTACTCCAGTCTTCAGTGTCACATGATCCTTCAGAAATGCTAATTTGGTGCTTAAGAAACATTTTTGCGGAAACTTTCGGTGTCGTTGGTGTCCATTCTAGTGTTCTAGCAAGTGTCCTTTCCGGTGTCCGTTCCTGTCTCTGCCGGTGTCCGTGCAAGTGTCCTTTCCGGTGTCCATTCCAGTGTCCGTGCCGGTCTCCGTGTCGGTGTCCGTGCCGGTCTCCATGCTGGTGTCCGTTCTGGTTTCCATGCCAATGTCCCTGTCGGTCTCCGTGCCGGTTTCTGTGTCCTTGCTGATGTCCGTGCAAGTGTCCGTTCCAGTGTCTGTGCCGATGTCCTTTCCGATGTCCGTGCTCATTCCGCTCCAGTGTCCATTCCGGTATCCGTGTCTTTTCAGGTAACCTCTCCAGTGTCCGTGCTGGTGTCTGTGTCCTTTCCAGTGTCCATTCTGGTCTTCGTGTCCTTGCCGGTGTCAGGGTCCGTGTCGGTGACGGAACAGACGGAACAGAATGGACACGACACCGGAACCGGCACGGACACTGGTACTGGCACGGAGACCGGAACATGCACCGGAACGGAGAACGGCACCGACAAAAAACCACCAACCAATAAGAATATGCATGTATCCTGTATATTTCAGCTGGCCTCGACACATCAATATTAATCATTTTGTAAATCGCCTGCTGTTGTTAAGGGTTGTTGAATTTGTTATTCATGGGGCTGTGGCCCAGTATCCTGCGTTTCCTGTGGGGCTGTTAGCTGAGAGTGTGGTGAAGGTGAATCAGGCAGGATGAGTGAGTCGAGGAGTGCTGTGAGGCCACTGGAACGTGCCTGGATGTTACCACAGGCTGAATGTAATTTTCGAAATCACTCATGTGTACACACACACACACACACACACACACACACACACACACACACACACACACACACACACACACACACACACACACACACACACACACACACTATCTTTCCTGCTCTCTCTCTCTTTGCGTTCTCCCAGTGTTTCCCTCACACATCCATTTCTCTTAATCAGAACAGGGAATACACACTGTTTGAGAGAAATCCATGATTGATTGAGTGTGATGATGAAAAAATATTTTAATTTGAAAGGTAACTGCTGACTTGAAGTTGTTCTCTATGCCATGATAAAATAGTCTATCTGTTTACAGTTCTTAAAAAAAACAGCACTGTATTTTTTGTCTCAAATATGGGCATTATGGCCAAATAAATTATTTGTTCTAAACCCGTTATTATATAGTATTCAGCCCGACATCATGACAGAATTAATTTGATATAAATCCCCAATTGACTAACTTATATTAGCCATGTTCATTAAATTAACAGTTCAAGAAGATAATATGATAGTTACAAAATCTCTTACTGTTCCATTAAGCCGTCAAGTAATTTTTTTATCAGGAGTGGACTGATTTGATGACATTTCTTTCCATAAAGTAGATAATAAAGTTTTTCAACTCACATGTCATGGTTACATCTAAACGCTGTGGAGCTTGTTGGCTGGAATTTATTGATATAGCAGTGATGATGCCATTGTGTAGGATTTTAATAGGATTGGTAGTATCTTTCCTACATATATTTATGTTGTATATATATGTTATATGTTGTGATGTTGCAAAATTATTGGTCTTGTATTGCAAGCATATATTTAACTATAGCCATTTTACTGCACAGTGACTGTGTGCTGATTCCTATGTGTAGCAGATTGAAGATAAGACACATGACGAGTGTCGTGACATTGTCAAGGCTGCTGTGATGCAGCATTTGAATGACATAGCCTAGAACTTAGCTGAAAAACCTAAAACATCAACATTATTCTTTTGCTGCCTTCCATTCACTGGTATTTCCTCCAGAAAATGTAAAGGAGATAGTTTATTGTTTATGGGACTTACAGGACAACATGTGTGTGCATCTATGAGTGAGTTTTATGTACAATCAGAGAGAGAGAGAGAGAGAGAGAGAGAGAGACCTCTATTTTGACAGTCTAAACATTTGAACATGTTAAGGAAGTCCTTTTTGCGAGTTTGCTATAAACCTGTCCCTCACCAGTTTCTTAGTATGGTTTAGCCTGAAGGGACTGGCGTTCTGTGCATTTAATGAGGGCTACATTTGCCATTGAGGGAGCATACTACCCAGCAGCCTCTGCACTGGGCTGTGTTTGGTCACCGCGTCACCGCGTGCCTGTCATCTTTCTCTCCATTGTTCTTGCTATCTCTCCTTCATTTGAGAACTGTGGTAACAACGCGCTGTCACACTTCTTCTAATGCCACAGCTGAATCTTCCTTTGGCATGAGCGAATGACATGGTTCTGTGAATCCATGACTTCCCGACTGATCTATTTTAGACCAACTACGTATCAGACAACCAGAAACTCAGTTCATTCTCCACCCTCCCAATTAGCTTTTTTGTGAGATTTAAGCTTCTATTACACAGCATGAATAACTGCTATGTGCTATCATTATTAATCTCACAATTAAAGGATATTATACAGTCATTTTTAAATGTGAGCTCTTGAAAGCCAAATCGCATTTGATTGAATTATGTCTGGGGTGTGGGTGTGCGAATAAATTCAAAGGAACTGAATGTTTATTATGAATCTATTAGGCTATGTGTTTAATCATTTAAATTCCCGAATTAGCACTTTGGGCCTGTTGTGAATTCATCCGTACAATTGTTGCTGATGATTTTATTTTATTTAGCTGGCCATGTTGCTGTCAGTCATGTACATTTTTCCACCACAATTTTTTTTTTGCTGCTGCAGTTTACCCTCACAAGCTTCTAACTTATGTCCCTGCAGTGACTGGTAAATGCAGGAAAGATGGGCCGTGTCAAGAATTTATTACACAGCAATATTCAGCGTCGGTGAGTATTTATGATGCGTCGTGTGCCAGTGACCTTCTTTTCGTCATAATGCAGCAAAAAGCCAGGCGTAATTGTTGAATAACAAGGTTCAATTGATTTGGAATGAGTCGGTCCCTCTTGGCAACTAGATAGCAGACATTTATCATTGGATGAGCTTTGGGCAGCTGTGTAAGTATATTGAATTCTGGCCTCCTGTCTGCAACGAGCCTCATGGGCCATGTGGATGTTTAGATTTTCAGTCCAAATTTATATCTGCTGCCATGCTAGAGTTTTACCTATGCCCTGAGACATTCTATTATACCCTACAGTCAGTGCCAGCCCTACTGAGGAGACCAGAATAAGCTGGTCGACTGGTTGTGTTGGCATGTGGACCATGTGTTTTGGATTCTGGTCTCCAGGGTTTATGTTCAAGGTTTGTAAGCCCATCGGGTTTATCAACTAGCTTGCTAGTGAACAACATATTTGTACTGGTCCAACAAGAACTAAAGTAGGACTAACCACCATAAACTAGCCTTTTGGAATAGTAAATTAAATGTCATGTATATTTTCATTTAAATATCAAAAATAACGTTAAATGTTCAATTTATAACGTTAAATGTTCAATTTATAACGTTAACTGTTCAATTGCAAATACATTTTCAACAGTGATAATAATAAGAAATGTTTTTGAGCACCAATATAGCCTAATTTCTGAAGGATCATGTGACACTGGAGTAATGATGCTGAAAATGTTGCCATTACAGGAATAAATTACATTTTAAAATATATTAAGTTCTCTCTTAGTTCCCCTGTAGTCAATAATTGTGTCCCTTAAAACTCTTCTTTGATAACCAAAATTACATATTTAAAGTTTTTTTTTTCCATGAAAAAAAACTTCACGTCTTAAAAAAGCTTGAATGTAACTCTACACCCTTGCCTCATTTAGTATAGGCTACACGGTTCTATGAATATGGAAATTAGCCCAGCATCCACTCATGTCAGCTCAGAGATCCACTTGTTGCCGATTACACGTTGACGTGATTGGTTACAAGGTAGTTTGTGACATCAGAAACACCAGCGACTTCAAACCCCGATTTCGACTGTCTTTGGTTCACTTCAGTTTTAAGGAGAAAATACTCAGCAATGGTGTTGACTTATGATTTTGCACATGGTTAGTCTTAAAGCATATTAAAAACACCACATAGATAAACAGGATTGTGTGTTTAAAGGGATACTTCACCGATTGGCATTAAGCTTTGTATCAGTAGAAGTATTTTCAAATGGCCGTGCTTCCCTCCCTCATTGTCACATTGTTAATGTGTTTTCTGTTGTGTCCATGGACTTTTAGGTTGTTTTTTCTCATTCAGTGTTTTTCTTCCTCTCTGTCGTCATTTTCATTAGTTCATTTTCATCACCTGTCTAGTTAATCAGTTAATCACCCTTCATTGTCTTCACCTGTCGTCACTCGTTGTCATCTGTGTATTTAAGTTCCTGTCTTTCACCCTTCAGTTGTCGGTCAATGTTTGTATATGTCATTGTGTATGGAGAGTGTTACCCTTGCCTGTACCAGTTTTGTTTAAGTTTTATTATAGTAAAAGTTTGAATTGGAACTTTGGGCCTCAGCCTGTCTTCATCCGCACCATACCCGTGACAGATTGACCGACCAAAAACGCTATGGAGGCATTTCTGTTTAATCAGAATGGGAGTTCTTTGGAGGAGTTTGTGGAAGTTTACCTTCATCTTCATCTGGATGTTTACTGGGAAGAGGAGTTTTTGAAGCAACGGTTCTGGAGAGGACTTGATGATCCACTAGCCCAGATATTGCTGCTCAGGGACTTAGATAGACCTTTTATTGAGTTTATGGACAGAGCACTTTGGGTGTGTGGTTCCTCACTCACTGTGGGAGACGTCCAGCCAGATCTTGAGCCCGCTGACCCTGCGCCAGAGCCCTCGTCGCTGCCCAGCACAGAGCCCTCATCGCTGCCCAGCACAGAGCCCTCATCGCTGCCCAGCACAGAGCCCTCATCGCTGCCCAGCACAGAGCCCTCATCGCTGCCCAGCACAGAGCCCTCATCGCTGCCCAGCACAGAGCCCTCATCGCTGCCCAGCACAGAGCCCTCATCGCTGCCCAGCACAGAGCCCTCATCGCTGCCCAGCACAGAGCCCTCATCGCTGCCCAGCACAGAGCCCTCATCGCTGCCCAGCACAGAGCCCTCATCGCTGCCCAGCACAGAGCCCTCATCGCTGCCCAGCACAGAGCCCTCATCGCTGCCCAGCACAGAGCCCTCATCGCTGCCCAGCACAGAGCCCTCATCGCTGCCCAGCACAGAGCCCTCATCGCTGCCCAGCACAGAGCTTCCTGCACCGCTGGTCCCGTCCAGCCCTGAGCTTCCTGCACCGCTGGTCCCGTCCAGCCCAGAGCTTCCTGCACCGCTGGTCCCGTCCAGCCCAGAGCTTCCTGCACCGCTGGTCCCGTCCAGCCCAGAGCTTCCTGCACCGCTGGTCCCGTCCAGCCCAGAGCTTCCTGCACCGCTGGTCCCGTCCAGCCCAGAGCTTCCTGCACCGCTGGTCCCGTCCAGCCCAGAGCTTCCTGCACCGCTGGTCCCGTCCAGCCCAGAGCTTCCTGCACCGCTGGTCCCGTCCAGCCCATAGCTTCCTGCACCGCTGGTTCCGTCCAGTCCAGAGCTTCCTGCACCGCTGGTCCCGTCCAGCCCAGAGCTTCCTGCACCGCTGGTCCCGTCCAGCCCAGAGCTTCCTGTACCGCTGGTCCCGTCCAGCCCAGAGCTTCCTGCACCGCTGGTCCCGTCCAGCCCAGAGCTTCCTGCACCGCTGGTCCCGTCCAGCCCAGAGCCTTCGCCGCTGGTCCCGTCCAGCCCAGAGCCTTCGCCGCTGGTCCCGTCCAGCCCAGAGCCTTCGCCGCTGGTCCCGTCCAGCCCAGAGCCTTCGCCGCCGGTCCCGTCCAGCCCAGTGCCTTCGCCGCTGGTCCCGTCCAGCCCAGGACCGCCTTCGCCGCTGGCCCCGGTCAGCTCAGAGCCCTCTTCGCCGCTGGTCCAGTCCAGTGCTGACCTCCCCAAGAAAATTTTGGGGGGGGGCAATAAGTCCTCTGAGGGGATCGTGGAGGCCCTGCCGCCCGAAGGGTCCTCACCGCCATGGCCGCCCGAAGGGTCCTCACCGCCATGGCCGCCCGAAGGGTCCTCACCGCCATGGCCGCCCGAAGGGTCCTCACCGCCATGGCCGCCCGAAGGGTCCTCACCGCCATGGCCGCCCGAAGGGTCCTCACCGCCATGGCCGCCCGAAGGGTCCTCACCGCCATGGCCGCCCGAAGGGTCCTCACCGCCATGGCCGCCCGAAGGGTCCTCACCGCCATGGCCGCCCGAAGGGTCCTCACCGCCATGGCCGCCCGAAGGGTCCTCACCGCCATGGCCGCCCGAAGGGTCCTCACCGCCATGGCCGCCCGAAGGGTCCTCACCGCCATGGCCGCCCGAAGGGTCCTCACCGCCGTGGCCGCCCGAAGGGTCCTCACCACCGTGGCCGCCCGAGGGGTCGTCTCCGCCGTGGCCACTCGAAGGGTCCTCACCACCATGGACGCCTGAGGGTCCGACTGCTCCGCCATGGCCACGCCCTCATCCTGCTCCGCCCTGGCCACCTGCACGTCCTGCTCCGCCCTGGAGGCTTCCTGCTCCAGATCGGCCACCTGTCCATCAGCCTCCAGGGCGCCCACCCTCCCACCCCTTTGGATGTTTTACGGCGCGAGGACGCGCCTGGGGGGAGGGGGGGGTTCTGTCACATTGTTAATGTGTTTTCTGTTGTGTCCATGGACTTTTAGGTTGTTTTTTCTCATTCAGTGTTTTTCTTCCTCTCTGTCGTCATTTTCATTAGTTCATTTTCATCACCTGTCTAGTTAATCAGTTAATCACCCTTCATTGTCTTCACCTGTCGTCACTCGTTGTCATCTGTGTATTTAAGTTCCTGTCTTTCACCCTTCAGTTGTCGGTCAATGTTTGTATATGTCATTGTGTATGGAGAGTGTTACCCTTGCCTGTACCAGTTTTGTTTAAGTTTTATTATAGTAAAAGTTTGAATTGGAACTTTGGGCCTCAGCCTGTCTTCATCCGCACCATACCCGTGACACTCATGTCCTCCTGAGATGAGAGATTTATGTATTTTTTTTTGCTTTCTGTAGGCTTAAAACTACAGCCAGTATTAGTAGCTAGTTCCGCATGTTTTCAACCCGCCCATAGAGGGTGGGATCTCACGCACAGAATGTACAAAGTGTCAGCCATTTTTTAAGCTAAGCTAACAGGCTCCACCTCACTCTGTGGAGAAAGCTGAGTAGTAGGGGTGACCATACGTACTCTTTTTCCCGGACATGTCCGGACGGAATTTCAAGATCGCTCAAAATGTCCGGTATTCGGCTTTTGCTTTCTACAGTCGCCATTCATTATGTTTACATGCACACCTTTTGTTTAAATCGGACTGAATTTATTCCGATTGGTGAATCTGAATGTTTACATGAATGCTAAACAAGTGATCGTTTGATGTGCGTTTTAGCATTGCTAATAAAATTCCTGTGTTTTCGTCTCGGTCAGGATCCGCGTGAAGCAGAATGTTTGACCTGCAAAGCTGGCACGTACGTGTCAGTGTCAAATAATGTTAATATAATGAATGGCGACTGTAGAAAGCAAAAGCTGAATTTTTGTGCCATTTTGAGGGATCTCGAAATCTGGTGCGCAAATCCGATGCTTGTGGCTACCTGTACGAGCCGCAATACAGCGAGGAACAGTTGCGGATGATGGAGGAACAAGAGGCGGCCGGAGCAGCTGCTGCAGCAGAGGAGCAAGACCTGCTTGGCAGTCAGGAGGAAGAGCCCGGGCAGACTCGAGCTGGGGCGGACTAACTCGTCACGGAGACTCACGACAAAACGGCGTCTTTTCAGTTTCGAGTCAACTAGTAGCCTAGTTGTATCATTTCTTCCGATACTGCCCTCTGCAACCGGTAGGCGTGGCTTGGGAGTGGCCTCGTAGGGCAGCGAAGCAAGTGCATTCTGGGAGTTGTTGTCTTCCACATGAGCCAAAAATACATTTTCTGGCTTTTCTCAGTCTAGAAGGCTCCAACTTCTAAAATAATTCCACATTTATATTACATAAATGACCCAATTTAAATACATAATCCTCTTTCCAGCGGTGAAGTAAATAGCCTTTTAACTCTAGTATAGCTTCATTAGCTTGGCTTGGTATGCTGAATAAAATAGATTTTCCAACCGGTGTTTTCAACAGGAAGGTCCTGTGAGTCCAGAGATTACTCATCTCATATTACATGGACAGAAAAGCAGCAAGCTCAAGAGGCTTTATGCTCCAAATAAAAAAAATACAACTTTGTTTTGTAGTACAAGACCATTAAAGATCAGAGTTGTTGACTCATGTGACTTTTGAATGAAGCCATGCAGTTTGAGAAGCACACTGTACATCAACCACATGGCCTCATCCCATTCTGTTGATATGCGACCGTTTCTTATATGCCACCAGAACGTGGCATTAGTCCATCTGCCATTGTGTGACAGCATGCTGCCTACACAGTGATACTGATATTACTTTAGAGTCAGAGTAGAGCAGGCATCCTTCCATGCATCGCCAGCATATTGCTGTGAGTGTAATCTTTCACTTCTATGAGTGATGATGGCTGTTAAATCTTGGATTTATTTTCATTTTTTCTGTTTTATTTTTTTAGTTCCAGCAGATTGCTTTTAAAATACTAGTATACAGCATTGCCTGGGAATAAATCAATAAGCTAAGGTGTTTTTTCCACTGAAAGTTGCACTTTCTTTAGTTTTAGTGTGCATAAGTTGTGTGAAGACTGGCACGGTGAAGGCATTCACAGTATTATTTTTCATTCTACACTTAGGTGTAAAAAGAAGTTTGAAATACCATTGCAGCGATATACTGTTAGCGATCATCCTGACGCCGCCTACACTGTTTGGAGCCGTTTTTAGATGAAAATGTAACTGTGCTGAACACTTTCTTCTCGATAACAAAATGAACACAACAAAAATGCTTTTATAAATACAATATAGCTTTGGTAAGTCAAAATCCGGTTGATAACTTGTATCAATGTTATATCATTATATCGTCCGGCCCTAAAACTTGTATACCGGTAGTTTTTGTCAGTGTTTATTTAAAAACATCCAATTTTGCTGAATACAATTGTAAATATTTAATTGATGAGTTGTCAATACAATATATGTAGGGTTTGATTTTACCCCAAAATTCTGCATATTGACACAAACTGATAACTGCAAACCCACCTTTCGCTGCCTGGAGTCCAGTTGTTTTTATGCATTGCAGCCAAAAATCATTTGCTTATCTGTTCTGTAGCTTTGTGTAGTCTGTTAAAATACCTCAGATTTCTTGTGAAATCTATTTTTTACAGTCAACCCCAAAGTTCTTTCCCGTTTTAGATGTGTTTTGTTTGTTTTTCGTGGCATTCACGCTGAAAACCAATGCTGCCGCTCAGTCTTTTTGCCACTCCATTCTTATTTTGGACTCCTTTCTCTCAGAGCTTTCTCATGTCTCAGTTGTGCCTACTTTTATTTCTCCGAAGGCATTTTTGGAGAAACATCTGAGACAATTTTTAGGCTAAATGAGAGATATTTGAGAATCATCACAACTAAGTCTCCTGAGCTTAAAAAGAGCAACCTCTGAGCAATAAAATATTCCCATAATGGAGTCTTGAAAGAGATTGCAGCAAGACAAGAGATGTTTCTTCTTTCACATTCTCAGTTTTGACTCTTTGTCTCAAATATTTCTCATGTCTCATTTGTCTCTACTTCTATTTATCCTAAGGATTTTTCAAGACATGTAACAGCTTAAAAAAAACAGGAGTGGGGTAATGATGTATTTTATGTCAGAGAATAAAACGTGAAAATTATTTTGAGCTTGTGTTCACCACAAACCTTATTTCAGCCATTTAACCAAAAACCCATTCAAAAACAAAGTCTAAAGGCTAAAATGCTAACTCTTCTCCGTAGTTTGGCTTACAAAGTGATGTAATACCTGCAACTCTCTATTACGTAATAGCCTCGGACTAATGGCAGTCTGAATGTTTTTTATCGATATAACTTGAAGTATATAGGGGTCTTAATTCTCCCTTTGGAGTTAGTGGACCCCATGCGCTCAGCAATGAGATGAAGAGCAGGCGCTTTCCCTCTCAGGGCCTAGACTGTAGCTGTCACTCATGCAGTCCCGCTCACCTTCCACTGTAAAAGCAAAGTCCTGTTCCTCACTCACTGCTCCTTCTGTTGCCATTAACAGGTCAAGTTCTTTCAGGCGTGAAAAGTCTGCCAGGAAATGCATGTCACTCAATAACCTCAGCGTATAAACCCAAATCCACTGAAGTTATAGTACGTATAACTTCAATGGATAGAAGAGCATGATTTCATACCATGACGGACCAGTGCAGACTTATTGATTGAATTTCTCTCCTCTGAATGTCAATGAGTGACCACCTTTGAGTGAGGTATATAGTGAGGCGAGAGCTGTGTTTGAAGAGGAAGAATGATTTGACCGTAACAGATACACTGTAAACAGTGTACATAACACTTCACAGTTTCCATCGGAGCATCCTGAATCAAATTTTTTGAGCGAGCATGACTTGCATTTCTGGCTCACTTGGTGGCCTAGATAAAAAAATGAAATATCACTCTTTTCAACCACTTTTAGAGGTTTATTCTACCCAAACAAGTGATTCTTTATATAATAATAAGAATAAGAATAAGAGAAACAATGCAAAAAGAATATATACGGTAGTGCCACTGCCTAGAAACATCCTGTATATGTGTATAAACTTTTTTAATTCGCAGAGAGAGAACCTGGAACCTCAATCGAATTGTTATGAATAAACAATGACCCAATACCCATTCATAATGTAAGTGTAGTATAAGAGGGTTCATTCCTTGGTCAGGAGGATGTGCGTTCACCCTGAAATAACCATCCGCTTTCTACAGACCCTGCCATTGCTTTTTTTTATGTGGTGCCTGTTTCAAGAATAGAGTGGCTGTCCCCTGATTCAGGATCCTGAAGTCTTGTAAACACACAGTGCTGCATAGGAATACCAACAATCTTTATTAGAAGCGTCGTTACTTTCTAAAGTTGATTAGATTTATATTCTAGATCATCGGCAATGCTAACGCAGATTTGAATGTTCTGCTGTGATTGTATTTATCAAAAGTTTAGTAGACAACCAATCGTTGTCATTAGGAATTAGAACGAGATTTGCGATCTTTTAATGATTAATTGTGCAACTATTTAAAGGAATATTCCATAGTTGAATGGGTTGTCTCAGCTGTTTTTAATCCATAATGTGCCTTAAATTGTTGATGGTGAAATATTGAAGGTGAAGATCAAGAATGGAGCAAAGGCTGTTTCTAAGGTTGTGTTACATGATTGGTGCAGTTAAAAAAACGTTATAAAAATATGATGCAACTATATGACAACAACAGTACAAACAAAACTAAGCTCTCACAGTGCTGTTTTCTACTGCCTGATTGGCAGGTTAGGGAAACGCTGAGCTCCACGCTGTGCCAAGGGAGGATGCTCTTGTGAAAGTTTGTGTATGTGATGGCCAGTAGTGGCAATGGTTGGGGAGTTTAAATGAGACAGTGATGAAAAGGAACCCTCTAGCTTGAAGTGAAAAAGAGAAATGTCAGGATGAAGAGGAAGCATCTTGCACTGCCTCAGGCCTCAGATCAGCCTGACCAAACCAAAAGCTTTAATGTACAGCTAGAGACACACAGGCATGTGGTTTGTGTGATGTCATTCTCACTGGATTCCTCTAGGCAGGTGTGTGCGTTATGTGTTAGTGTGTGTTTTTAGCTTTCCAATTATAGACCTTATAGAAGTCCCCTGACCTCATTTTACACCTTGCAATTTCATATAGACCTCTATAATACAAAATATGTTTAGAAGATTATCATTAGTTAACATTTTTCTGTTCTGACTGTTCTGAATAAATTATTATTATTATTTTATTTATTTTTTGGGGGATGGGGGCAGTTTTTAAATAAAAAATTGTGATTTAATTTTATTTATCGTTATTTATTTTTAAATAAAAATAGTTGGGCTAGCAAACCAATCAACAATCTCTTGAAAAGATTTTAAAAAAAACCTGGAACCTCAATCGAATTGTTATGAATAAACAATGACCCAATACCCATTCATAATGTAAGTGTAGTATAAGAGGGTTCATTCCTTGGTCAGGAGGATGTGCGTTCTTCCACTGAGGACACAGTAGATTAATTGTATTTATGAAGAAAATGTGCAGAAGAAATTAGGTAGTCTTATATGTTAGGTAGCAAATCATTTTATGCCAGACTGCTTCGCAAACGAAGGCCAGTTAAATGATGGATTTGCACAAAAGTTGATTCTGAAAATTGGTGTTCTGTTCGTGCTCAAACTTAATATCCAGAACAAGCAAGTATCGGACTTCATGTTTTGTGAATGTTTCCAAATGGTGTTTCTGAATGTGCTTGTTAACATGCTGTTTGGCCAATGTACAGGTTTGGAGCACCTGTACAACAGTTTATAGATGATCATAACGGAACATGCTAATCGATAAGTTGAATAAATTAACTCCACAACAACTACATCAATTCATCAACTAACCATTCAGAAACATCCTGTTGAATTATAAAAGTTACTTCTTGAGTCTCTCCATCAGTGTCCGACTCCGGTTCGAACATATAAGGCTGAACAGTAAAATTTCTGACATTTTGGCTGCGTTGGATTCTGCAGTTTTCAGAGTATACGAAACACAAGCTGTAAAGGCTCTTTTAGAAATGGGGAGGGGGGCAGCAGCTCATTTGCATTTAAAGGTGCACACTGTAACGGCTTGTTTTTGCTCACACCCAAATAGGGGCAAATTGGACATTCTATAATAAATGATCTGTGGGGCATTTTGAGCGGAAACTTCAGACACATTCTGGGGACTCCAGACACTTAGATAACATCTTGTAAAAAGGGGCATAATAGGTCCCCTTTGACCTAACTACTTTTTCTGTGCTTTTAAACCTCTGCACATGGCCATCTTTCACTGACGTGTGATCTGAATGCATATATGATTCATGATTTCCTGAAGCAATTGCGCTGTTTATGTTACCCGCCCCCACCCCTCTGATTGGCATAGTGCTGAGATGCAGGAATAATCCAATCAAGGCAAGAGGATGCACATCAACATCTGTCTAATCCCATTCTGAATGGGGATTAGGTAGATAGCACACTTTGAGCAGCATGCAGTAATATGATGCAGTGGCTGGCCAGACCTCTTGGACCTATGGTTTCAGGTAGACCGTATAAGAATGGGATACATATTGCAGTGATGGAAACAGAGACTATCAGTAGCTTATCTGAAATCCAAACAGCGGCCATATGAGAGCGTCCTCTCTTAGTTTGGCCTTTAGGGTGAGTGGTGGAAATGCCAGGAGTCTGCGTGTCTGTAAGCGCATGCCTAGTCTGCAGCCCACTTATCTGATAAAGAAGCTGGACAGACGCCCACTCTTAAGGTCATCCGGAAGATCATACTGCGACCCTGCTGCTCTGCACTACTTTTGTCATGGTGGTTTTCCTTTGAATCGACCACTACTGATATGGTTCCCATGATGACAGAGCCAGACAATATCATCTATAGACTTGATTTGCCATTATTACTTTATTTTGAATAGTTTCTTTGGGTGAATTGTCCTTTATTTGAGAGGTTCATAAACACTTGTTTATGTTTATAGCTGAACACTGCATGCTATCTGTACCTACACAATGTAAAGGCAAGGCAGTATCAAGAAAATGGCCACGGTTTTGATACCGTGAACATCCAACATGACAGATCTAGAACAGTGTTTTCTGAACGGTCTTATGTAGCCCCACAGCCACATCAGTAAGACACAGTGCATTCATTGCAGCCAAACCAGAAATGTGCTCCATACACTGGTTAGTGAATACCATCCTGAATGATCATTCAAGTTATTAAAATGGCCCTTATTACAATAACTCACTAAACACAAATCACTAAAATCAATACTGTGGGTGAATAACAGACTTGAGCGTCCTCTCAAATGGAAGCAGTTTGGGAAATAGTGTTGGGAAATGGTATCATTTATTTATTTATTCATTCATTTATTTTCATTTATTATTACTTTTTGTAAATTCTTTCAAATTAAATCTTTAACAGTCCTAATTATTATTATTATTATTTTTAATAGCTACTGTTTTATAGATTTATATCTAGTTCAGTCATGAAACTCTAGATTGTTGATTGTTCCTTTACATGCAATCTGCAAGCGATCACATCATTGCTGATTGGCCTCTGCTGATCCTGCTACCAGGGAGAATGCTTGCTCAGCATTCAAATAGTCTGATTCCGTGTTTGCTTTAGGCTAGTCCAGCTGCACAATATCATATTTCCTCTAAAACCGTCCACCTCCCCCAGCTCCACCTGCTTATATCTGATACGGTATGTATGTATGTCTATTCACGCAGCAGCAGCATGTCTGTGTATGTATTGGCAGCAGCAGTAGCATCAATAATCAACAGCAGCAGCTCCGTAGAAGATCTAGTCCGCCAAGACCAAATACATTAAATGGGTTATGTATTTGCTATATGCATGGTTGCTTCCTGTTTTGCGATAAGCTAGCTTGAGCATTTCTGGTGAACTGTCAGCTGTCAAGATGTCAATCATGGAGCGCAGATAAACTGATCATCTCTTCCTATTTTCTACTAGCAGGAATTAAACATGAATGAACATCAGACGATATGTTGAAAGATATTATTTCAAACTTATTGAAATGTATCATGTCTAGTTATCGCTCAATAATGTTAAAAAGGTTGAAATTTACTTCTGCGTCTGATGTTCATTAAAGCTGTAAGCCAGTCAAGTTGGGCAAAAGAAAGCAATAAAACACAGGCAATCACATTTTATAAGTGAACCAACATCAAATAACAACACGGACGTATGAGTGGAGTATCACAGCTTTTATACCGAAAGACCAACATATCTTGTGTAGAAATGGATTGATCCATTTTATTTATGATCCATTTCTTTCATTGTTGGCCCTCAGTGGGGAAAGTGTTTAAACTGATGATCGAATTTAATTTTGCTGAGGAGGAACACTGAGGGACGCAACAGTACTGTTCTCACAATGCTGAAATTAAAACGTCATTTTCTTCTTGTTTTACATGTAAACAACGAAATTGCTAGGCCTGAATATTTACCATATTCTGATTATAAACTGAGAGCCCTATTTTAACGATCTGAAACGCAAGTGTCAAAGCGCAAAACGCAAGTAACTCTGTGGGCGGATCCCGGCGCTGTTGCTATTTTCCCGGCGGGATAAACGACTCTTGCGCCTGGCGCAAATCTAAAAGGGGTCGGTCTGAAGTAGCTTCATTATTCATAGCTGTGGTTTGGGCGTAACGTGAAATAAACCAATCAGAGCGTCCTCTCACATTCCCTTTAAGAACCGGCGCGCTTGTTCCACGGCGGATTGCTATTATAACGGCGGATTTGCCAGCGCACGCCAGGAGCGGTTCACAGCCAGGAGACCGACGTTCTCGTCAGGGCCGTAAAACACAGAGAAGTGACATTGGGGATGATGGGAGAAACACACACAAATTAGCTTCGGTTAAACAGGCGTATCATTTGGGTAAATGTGTAGCCTAATCTAGATTTTTTTATTTTTATCTAGATAGATCTTTTTCACATCTTCACGGACACAACAATGATTTCCCTCGTGTGTTAATATTTTTCCTTGTAATAATGTATGATTTGCAAAAATAAAAACTGCTGCGTCTGTTTATAATTATTAGAGAATCAAAGTGGATGCGCGTTAACACGCTACATTATGGCAGAGCACGCGCCCTTAAAATACCATATCACTAACGCGCAACGCGCCACTGTCTTTAGACTGTTTTTTTCCTGGTCAGTGGCGCAATTGCTTTCTAAAACTGGAAAATAGCACCAGGGAAGTTTTGCGCCGGAACACGCCTCCTCTTTGCGCCGAACCGCCCCCGCGAGCGCAAGTTCATTCCCTAATTTACCGACGTGCGTCTGTGGAGGGAAAAGTCCGCTGTGCGCGGGTGCAAAATAGGAATGATACATGCATCGGTGTTCAAAGTCAATTGCGCTGGGTGCAAGATAGGGCCCTAAGTGTTACACTATGGATGCTGTTAAAGCTACCTCAGAAAATTGAAGATACCGCCACACCAACAAATGACTTTTCCCCGGAAGTTTTCCAGTTGGCTTATATTATTGTGGAAGTTCGTAAGGACGTTCCACGCATATTGCTAAAAAAAATTTGACATGCAAAAGGTCATTGTACTATTAAAACATCCTGTAAGTTTTAGATCTCAAAACTGATTTGTTAGTCCAAAAACAGCTCGTATTGAAACCAAGATCTGAAAAGGACTAATTTCGGATTGTGTTACATTATGACGTAATAGTGCTACTAAAGTCTGCATGCAGAATCAGATTAAGGACTCTACATCATTGCATCTTTGGCCCCGGCCACTGACGCATTATTGAGAAGAGTGATCCTGTATCTCTCTCAAAATAGTTGTCATGATTGAAATAAATGTAATTAATTTTTTTTTTTTTTTTTTTTTTTACAATTGCTATTCATTATAAATTTATGTAATCAAGATTCAAGATTCTTGAACAAGATTCAAGAAGTTCATTTTATTAAGTATACTTCAATAAAGTTCAAGTATACTTTATGAACTAAGTATACTAATATCAATGTACTAGTAGTATACTTGTAAGTATACTATTTCAATACTACTTGGCCCACTAAATTGGCCCACATTTTAGTGTATAAAAGTATACTTTTAAGTGGGTAAGTTTCATTTAAAAAGATTATGCACACATAATCATTTGACAGCTCTCATATTTTTAAAGTCATAAATTATGGTATAGAATTATCAAATCAAAATAAAATAAAAACATTCCAAATACATCCTTCGAAAATATGCAGAAATAGACTAGAAGATGTTGATATAGTTCCTTCTACACATTTTTATTCAAGCATGTTTTCCACAAACACGAATACCTAAAGGCAATATTGCTGTATTATTCTGATACGAGGGAAGTGCTTCACGTTTACCTTAGTGAAAAATGTTTTATGTCACTAAGTCAACGTATCCTTTATCTTTTGCTTGTAAACTCATTGCCTCTAAATTGATTGAAGTTGGCAAGTAGTGTACTATAAAATCATGCTTTGCATACAAACGATCAAAGTGAAAACTGTAGCAGAGAGAATCTGGCAGACAGAGTGGGTGGCCGCCACTCTCAAAGAAATCAATGACAAAACATTGCAAACAAGACTATATCCCCATAAGCATTTGTACACATTGTGTTTTTTTATGTGTGTGAATGTCTTCATATTCAATACAAATTCTGTTGATTGCCAGTGGTTTTGTGGATTTGGGGAAACTCTTTTGGTAAAGAAACAGATGATGTAGTGTTCTTATCATCCTGTCAATGAATCTCTGGGGAGAGAATAGGTGTGGTGAATGAAAGTGTGTGTCTGTTCTTGGCTGGATGCCTATCAGGGTCAGAGGGTAAACTACAAGGTAGGGATTGCTGGAGAAAGTGCAGGGATAGGTCACTTGGCAAAGGCACACCACTGGAAGCAAATGCCTTTAGCACCACACTAACCCACAGGCCACAGTAACTCACCATTCACCAAAACATTATTATTAGTTTTTAAAAGACCTTTGTGTCGCTTGTACATTTAAGAGTGTGTTTGCTTGCGACAGACTGTGATGTTAAGGCTTTGCTTTCCCTGGAACTTTCTGGTGATTTGTTGCAAAGAGGCCAGTGTTGCCATAGCAATTCCTACAGATTTCCCACCTTTTTGCTAGCCAGACTTTTTGAAAGTGAATTTGTTTGAGATTATTGTTGAGTTGGTACCATGAAAAATAGATTCGATTTCAAAATGTAATGACTTCAGATGCTAATTGGTGTTAAATAAATAAATAAAGATTTTTAGTAAGTATATGATAAATTATTCCAGTGCAGCAAGCAAAAACGGTTGTACCTATTATCTTTAGGTACACGTGAACTCATGCAACAAATATAGCTGTAGCATTTAGGATATTATGTAATAGTGCTTAGTTTCTTTGTTAAATGGTAAATATCTACAGTGTATATACTATTTGAGGATATAAAGTAGAACTGTAAACCTCATCTGTATTCCCTGCCTTATCGCAAAGGTGCATATTCAAATGTTTATTTTACATTAGGAGGAAGATTAGAAAGGTAAATATAGATATAATAATTCATTTGAAATACTTGTTTTTGCACAGGAACGTTTTTACTTTAATGCAAGCAAGCTAAGACAAAAATAGAAGTACACTTCAAGTTCATTTTATTAAGTATACTTCAATAAAGTTCAAGTATACTTTATGAACTAAGTATACTAATATCAATGTACTAGTAGTATACTTGTAAGTATACTATTTCAATACTACTTGGCCCACTAAATTGGCCCACATTTTAGTGTATAAAAGTATACTTTTAAGTGGGTAAGTTTCATTTAAAAAGCAACATTTTGAACAAAAAAAAGAAAATGGTATTTTTGTCAAAGATTACATCCGGATCAGATTCACAGCGATGATCTAAACATATGGAGTAGGCTAGATCACGTCCAAAAACACCCCCAAATCGTCACAGTCATTACCTCTTCATGGGTTTGACATTTAATTTGTTTGGCAGTTTTGATTTATATGCTGTTTAATGTTTGACGATCACATTATTTTTACATTTGCATGAGCAATCTTCTACACTTGTTTCTGTGCCGGAAAATCGGCACAAAAATTCACATACTCAGAATTAGGAACAAATTTGTTTTCAAAAGATTGAATACAAGTATTTGCCAAATATACTTAGACTTTTCTTCTGTCAGTATAAGTCAAGTATACTTACCGGTAAGTGTATTTCTGAGAAGTACATAAAAAGTAGACTGAAAGTATACTTATTTTTAGTTAAGAAGTATACACAAATAGCACAATTGAATAAACTTCTTTTTTGAAAGGGTGTGCATGCAAAAAGGTGGAAGTATGGCAGTGTTTCACTCTAACAGTGACATAACTTTACAATGACAGTGTTCTATTTTTTGGTTAAATCATTGAGATGTTGTGTTGAGTCATTAGCTTTGACATTAATGTATTTCATCAGCAGTTCAAAATGGGTCCATCCACTGCATATCTTGTTTACAAAACAAAGCAGGGACCAATATAGCTGGGAACAGTCTGTCTGGTTGTAAGATCACGGAAAGAAAAGCAGACAAAACATTGAGATATTCTAGCCGAGTGTCTGCGGCGGAAGCAGATTCTGCTCTCTCATTGAGAGTTCATTGAGAGTTCAGTGAGAGTTCAGAGAGAAAGAGAGAGATTTTAAATGGGTTTTCTTACTTTCTCTTTTTTTCTTTCTTGTACAGGTACTTCCACACCATCTACCTGGGCATCAGGAGTAGGCAGAGCGGAGAGAATGACCGTTGGAGGTTTTACTGGAGGATGGTGTACGAGTATTCAGACGTCAGCATGCTCCACCTACTGGCCACGTTCTTGGAGAGCGCCCCTCAGCTGGTGCTCCAGCTCTGTATCATCATACAGACTAACAAGCTCCAGGCTGTGCAAGGTAACACAACACACACACACACACTTTTATTTGTTTCACTATATATTAGTGAGGACTTCTTATAAACTTCCATTGTTTTTCTATCAGACCTGACCCCAACCTCTAAACATAACCCTCACAGAAACTTTAGCAAAACACTAGATTTAAATATAAACATGATTTGACTGATTTATAAACTCATTTAACTAGTGAGTTCCAGCTGTGTGTTCAACAGGTTTCATCATTTTAGTGAGGGGACATTGAATAGCGAGATCATTTTGGACTCAACCTTTCAGTGCATTTTAAAAATCCATCCTTTTTGGCTTGGCTGGGAGCCACCTTTACCTGGTTTAAGCGGTCTTTTTCAACAGGGATCCCAGTATTTTATTATTCTGATTTATGTCTTTGTAAGCATGTAGGACAGTACTGAGGAGAGAGAACATCAGGTTTACTGCCATCCTTCACTTTACACATCTCATCCTGTCTGTATAACAGTGATGGAGAGGGACAGAGAGTGAGAAAAACTCAACTGCCACTGAACCTTAAAGACTGCTGCAGAGGAGAGAAGTGGAGTGCTTTTTCAAGAGCATTGCCAAAGTGGGGTTTTATTAGGGAGAAAGCAAGCTTTCAAAGCAATGCTTTTTGGTGGGCCCCCTTTTTGGGGGAAGCACCATTTTTGGGGTATTGTGAAAATTAATTAACTATGGAATTCTGAGAGAATATTCATAACGTTGTTTAGCATTCATAAAGCACCTTTTGTTCATTGATGTTATAAATCCTGTAGTGTCAGCCACAGTCCATTTAACTGACTGTCGGATGCAAGCAGGTCTATAATACCTGGAAAAAGCCATCTATTAAATTTCCCATTCATTTCAATAACAGTTACTCCACTGACAAATGACCCTCTGGAAGAATGTGATTTGAAATCTTGCTCTTGGGCATGTGAGTTCCAGATATTTTCCCCCCATTATCACCAGGGTCTGGTTTAAAAAAATCCCTTAAAGGACAAGTTCGGAATTTTACACTTAAAATTTACACTTAAATTCTCTCTCCTCAGTACGCTACCACAGAAACCGAAAATTCTCGGGCCAGCAGCATGTGTCCAAATTTCAATCTTAACCGTTCTTTTTAATGAGAAATGATCTGAAAATAGGGCTTTAAGTGTAAAATACCAAACTTGTCCTTTAAGGTAAGAAACCTTTTTGAATGAAATATCACTACGATTTTTTTAACTTAAGGTTTTTTTAACAACCACTGAGCTGTAAATGCCATGTGACTGCTCACACTGGAGATGCAGGAAAGTGACGTCCTGACAAGACTAATTGGCTAAAAACTGACCCGGCCAGCTATAGGCCAATCGCGCTTAAAAATCTTGATAGAAAAGTAATTACTAAAGCGTTGGCTACTCGGCCAACATTTACCCTATGTCATTTACCCTGACCAGACCATATTTATCCCGTATAAGATGTCTTGAAGTGGGGGGCAGGGAAGCTCTTATTAGTCTGTATGCTGACAATGTAATATTGTATTTGCGGAAGATCAGTTCCCATTCTCTTCGATTTAATTATTTGTGTAGGCTATTGGGGTATACTATTATTCTATTGAAGAGTAATTGTATGCCTCTCTTTGATACTTTTAATCCTGTTTTGGGGATTTTTATCTTGATATTTAGGGATCATTTTATGTATCTCTGATTGACAATCCCAAAGATCCAAAATTAATATTTAAGTTGAATTTTGTGGAGTTTCTTTCAAAACACAAACTATAGAAAATTAATTTAAATGAAATGAAATTAAATTGGTTTCTCTTCCTATATTCCTATATCTTTGTTAAAATCTCCCTATTTTTCTAACCTCTGCCTTCTTTATGGAACTGGATTCTATAATCCTGTTTTGATTTTGAAGATTCACCTCCAGAAAGTCTGTAGGTGGTTTAGGTATGCCAGTAATATTGCTTTAATGTTCTGGCTGAAGGGGGCACCAGGTAATCTGACCCCTTGTGAGTACAAATAAAGTCTAACTTTGCTGTTGGCACCTCTTTAACGGCAATGCTGTTCTCTAATAAGGATAAGCCCAAAGCATTGAATAAACTATGCTTTGTTAGAAAGACCAAAAAGTGTCCAGGGAGTTCAGTCAGATGTTTGAAGGTGACCTTTGGGGTCGGGAATTCAAATAAATGTAGAAAAGAGACAATCCAAGGCACTCTTCTTCAAAATTATTTAAAAGCCTTTATTTTACTGGCTATTTCATAATAGAAAATGAAAAGACATGGGGAGAAGCAACCCACACGTAGCGGCGCAAAGCAAACAGCCTTCTTCAGGGTAAAGAAGAACTATGCTTTGTGTTGAAAAATTCAGTCAAAGTCTTAAATCATGTGAGAAGTGAGAAGTATGGATAGAGGTGAGAAGACCTCTATCCATACAGCAATCTGTTAACAATCATTCTTTTTTACCCCTGTGGTCTGATAGAACTTACCACGTCTGGAGGGAGAAGGATGTACAGTAGGTTCCATTCAAGATATTTGTTGAGGGGTGGTTTGCATCCTTTAGTCAGTTAAAGGGAGAGTTCACCCAAAATTTCTGTATTCTCCATTGACAGCTACACAACTACCACTTTGACGCTTCAAAAAGTTCATAAAGAGATCGTAAAACTAAACCATATGAATTTAGTGGTTTAGTCCCAATTTTCTGAAGAGACTTGATCGCTTTACCTGATGAACAGATTTCATTTAGGTTTTTATTCACATTTAAACATTGATCAGCGAACATGAACAGAAGCTCAACCGAACTTGCATGACGCTCTAGAACAAACCTCTTTGGTTCATGCGGGAGCTCAAACATAGGACATGAGAATGAACCTCATTGGTTCTCATTGGCTCCGTTTACCGCAACTGACGTGTGAGTTGATGAATGTTTATATGTGAATATAAAAGCATATATTAAATATGTTCATCATATAGTGTCTCTTCAGAAAATGTGGACTAAACCACTCAATTCATGTGGATTAGTTTTAAGATCTCTTTATGAACTTATGAAGATCTTGATTTGTGTCCTGAAGATGAACGAATTTAAAGGATAATTCCGGTATTTAACACCTTGAGTCTATATTGTAGTTTGTTTTGGATGAACAAGAGTGGTGGACAAATTTTTTTTGACTGGTTCCTCTCTCGAGTTTTTGACTATAATAGAATTGGCCATGGACCCATTTAACATTGGAGTCAATGGGCATGTCCGAAAATGTCATTAAAACAGCCAATAATGTTCGTTTACAAAACTGTTAAACTCACCGAGTGGATAGTGGTGTTCGTTGATGATTATAAACAATATATCGTCGCAATATATGATTCCAATCCGTTTATTTTGCTATAGTGGAACTATTTTTTCAGACACTTCACAACCGTGTAACTTCCGCTCAATATTTGAATCTGAAGCGTTAGCACACTCCCGACCACTTGATGGCGATAACCGATGTTCATGTCTCGCGGGACACTATCCACTTTTCATAATCCATGTTACAAGTAACAATTAATGAAGGTTTTGTTTGTTTATTTCGCTTACTCTCCCGGAGCACAGTTGCTCTGCTCGCTAGCCTTATGGGAAACGGAAGCGAGCAAAAAGACTACATCGACCAAATGTAAACAGCCCCCTTTCCGTTTCCGGTAGCGCATTTATATTAACGAGCACTCAGTCCTTCAACAGAATTCAATGGGATTTTACAAAATGACGAATAAAACACGACAGAAACTGTATTTCGCAACACTTTTTGTTTCTGGAACATCAACTAACATCACTAATCACTCTGTGAGTTGCACAGTTTTGAAAACTAATGTTAAAGGTTTTTTTAATTACATTTTCGGACATGCCCATTGACTCCAATGTTAAATGGGTCCATGGCCAATTCTTTTATAGTCAAAAACTCGAGAGAGGAACCATTGTCAAAAAAATGTTGTCCACCACTCTTGTTCATCCAAAACAAACTACAATATAGACTCAAGGTGTTAAATACCGGAATTATCCTTTAAGTCTTATGGGGTTGCAACGACATGAGGGTGAGTAATGACATAATTAACATTTTTGGGTGAACTAACCATTTAAGGGAGAAATTTGATTTGCCTCAAAAAAAAAAATGAGACTGTGAATTCTAAAATTTGTAATTTTGAACTGTTCCCGGAGAAGAATGTGTTTTTGACATATTTTTGAATCCTCCTGCCTGAGAGGAAGACCTGAGCTGAGCTCTCTGAAGATATGTAGGACAAGTGCTTGGCCATGATGCAGGCCGGCTCTTTCAACAGCACCTGATCCAATTCAAAGTTGATAACCGCTTACATTACACTAAAGTCAGGTTGCATCAAATTTTCCCCTCTGTTTCACCAATGTGTGACAGGTGTAAGGTGGTGGAGGATACGGCTTCCCATGCTTTCTGGTTTTGCCCTTTTATTGTCAGGATTTTGGTTTAGCATATTTGACTGGTACTCCAAGGCTAACAATTGGCCTCTTCCACCGGATGCTGAACTTGCCATCTTTGGCCTTTTGCAGCACACCAGGTGATTTCTTCAGTGTTTACTGTACAATCATTTACAGGGACTTTGGTATTATTTGTAGTTTTTCATACCCGTTTATTATTGTGGTATCATTGATTACTTAAATGGCATTTTAAAACAAACAAAAATTGGTCGCTTTACATATTGGTCTGTTCCTGTATAAGAGGGAGGGTCTTGGATAAGAATATGTGGTTTTACAGAACCTGACTTTTAGAAGTGAAGAAGATTATCTGTTATCATGTTTCTCATTGCTACTTGTGTCACTAGAACACTAGGGTCGATTTATGGGACACTTTAAAACCTTCAGATTGACATTGTGGTGACCTTTCAGTCAGCCCACAATAACCAGCACTCATAAAAAATGGTCATGTTACCAGAGTTGTTCATAAATGGCTATTCTGTTGATTTGTGCTTCTGAGCTTTGTGGATTGCAGAACCCTGCCTAGCAGTTAAATCTTCAGTGCCTTTATGTGCTGTCTTCTGTTCTTCATAATCTTCCTTAAACAAAAGTGCCCAGGGACTGCCAGAATTTTCTCCCATCAAGGCTGAAAAAATGATTTCTGAAAGCAGAGGTCCTGAGCTCCTAATGCAACAGAGCTGCGAATATCCTTTTGTTTTGAGCGTGAGGATCTGAGCGTCTGCTCCGTGTGACAGTGGGAGCGGGTCTGGAGGCAGTTTTGCTCGTGGTGTTTGGTAGAGCAGAGCGGAGAGCCTTCTGATGCTCTGAACTCTTTCATCTGAGACTTTCCTTTGAGATTTGTCGCTCTTGCGCTTACAAGTCAAAAACAACATTGAGAAGTGTAAAAATTTAACCCAACAGAACAGTCATAATTCAAAAGCTCAATGTCTTCTAAATAGACTAAACAGCTTGGCTACCATTTGATGGCAGTCGGCAGAGGCGCAGTGGTGAAATGTAGGACGCATTTGATTTGTGTTTCTCTTACTCAGGCTGTCCCTTGTTCGCTCTACAAATGCATCCTCCCTAACTTTACCAGTATATGTCGCAGTAAAACACACTGTCAGTCAGTAAGGCTGTATCTTTTCTCACTATTTTCCTTTACGTAGCTTGCCTTTGAACCCCTGCCAGAAATAAAATCTCTCTACCTGCTCACATAAATGGGCCACTCAGCCTAACCATTTCCTGCAACAGTTCAGCGTAGGAAAAAGTCTTGCTCATAACATTTACCCAGTGGACTGTTCTGCTCAAAACTACAGGAAGCAGTTTTTTTAACTTTCTTTTTAATTAGCCTATTCTTCATATTTAATTTTTTTTGTCTGAATGTCATAAACACAAATGTGTCCCCTGTCACACCATTAGCTACATTTATTTTCTTTATTAATTATGCATTGATTTTTTTTTTTTAGTTAGCCTATTTAAGTTATCATTGAAGCATCATGAGAATCAACTGTACATTTTAAACAGGGGTTTTCAACAAGGGGTCCTTTACCTGCCTGCATAATTTGATGTATAATACAAATATTTATGACATCATTAATGATTATTTTAATGGCACCAAAGTGTACAAATCCCAATAAGTATGTAAATGCATTGATATGGTACTGTATGCATGTTATTGTAGACCAGGCTCAAAATGCAAGTTTATACGATATGTAACGTATCATCACCATCATATTTTCCTGGAAAACTTTAAAGACCCATGTCGTAAAACAATGATGCGTTGATTAATGTGTAGCTGTCTATACATTTTTTTTTTTTTAAAGCTTTTTATGTTTTATTTATACACATGCATACTGTTAATCTCAAAAGTACTCAGGTCTCATATTTCAGGATCTTTGCCAGTGATTATTTTTCTAATTAATGTTTTCCACTGTAGAGGAAATTATATTACTGTACCATACAGTTTCCTCTAGTTGGCTATACCATCACAGTTCGGAGCAAAAACACATTTTACAGGCAAGTTGTGGCCCAACCATTTGTTTTGATTGTACGTCTATTTTAGAGAAGTCGGGTGCAATTGTAACATTTTTATCAAATCTACCTTCCATATGTTGCTATAATAAACATTTACCGGTATATGTGCCAACAGAGCGTGTAATATTAATAGATTAGCAATAAGAAAGCATAAATACCGTAATAATATTTAATTTAATGAGTGAAATATACATTTTTGAAGAACCTTCACCTAGCTCTTTTCTATACAAATGCGTTTACGCTCCTAAAAGAGCTAAACACCATAAAAGCAATGTGCGCTACATTTCAGGATAAAAATAAAAAAAGACATCCAATAGCTTTGTGTGAGGAAGATTCTTTTAAAAAAATCTCCTTTTCCTGTGTACACAGATAAAATGACAACATGGAGAGTTTGGAGCGACATGAGGGTGAGCAAATGTTGAAAAATGTTGACAGAATTTTCATTTTTGTGGTTAAATATTCCTTTAATGTGAATGGATTTGAAGGGCCTGTAGAAGTAGATAAAGAAGATACTGCAGTGATGCTGTGGTTTGCATAACCCTGGTGCTGCCACGCACCCTACAAACACACACTGTCTATGCCCTCCTCCCCTCTCCAAATTACTGCAGCCCTCATGAGCAGGAGCAGCAAGGAGCATTACGTCACCTCTGCCGCTCTCGCAGCCTCGCACGCTGGACCGTGGCAGGTTCCCGTGGCGACCGTCTCCTCAGGATGCGCTGCACGTGCGCAGGATACGAGGGAGGGAGGGAGGGAAGGAAGAATACACGCACCCTCGCTGTCGTTAGAGAGCACCGGAGCCAAGCCGCAGGCCAGATAGCCCACGGAATAAGAATTATAGCCTGGCTTCTGTCAGTTAATTACCCCACTTTGCAAAGTAGTCATTACACCCCCTCAGCTCTCTCCAGCTACTAATGGGCCAGATTTAATCTAAGTGGGTTAAACATGTAAATAAGCTATTGAAAAACTCACACAGTATAAACAAACACTAGATGATAGATGTATAAACAAACACTAGATAAACGACGGAATGATAGATAGATAGATAGATAGATAGATAGATAGATAGATAGATAGATAGATAGATAGATAGATAGATAGATAGATAGATAGATAGATAGATAGATAGATAGATAGATAGATAGATAGATAGATAGATAGATAGATAGATAGATATATATTATGGATGGATGGATCGACTGACTGATTCAGGAATGGAATAATTCAAGAATATTCCTTGCCAGAGTGATTATAATGTGATTGCTATTCACATATTATAGAAAATATATATAGCAGGGGTGATCTTACTCCCCTTCCAGGCCATGAGATGATGTGGTCTGTAGAATTGTTTCTTGCTTTTAGTGCAGGTTATGGGTTCATGGGTTTTTGTTTAATCAAAAATACAGCAAAAACATTACAACTGTGAAATATCAGCTGTTTTCTGATTGAATACATTTTGTACCGTATATCTGTGATGTCAAAGCTGAATTTTCAGCATCATTACTCCAGGCTTCAGTGTCACATGATCCTTCAGAAATCATTCTAATATGCTGATTTTGTGCTCAGGAAACATTTCTTCTTCTTCATATAATAATGATAATTATTATTAGAGATGGAGCATGTGCCTGAGCCAATCTGGATGTTTACGGCTGAGTTATAGTAAAAAATAAAGAATAGGAAATATTTCCCTGAGATCCAGTAGAATCTTTAGGCCTGTGTAATCCAAAGAATATTGTAATGTTGATCACTGTAAATGAAATGGTAACTGAATAGTTTATCTTGTCTTTTATGTTGTCAGATTCAGCTGTGTAAACATGCCTAATCTGTTCCATGCATTGGAATAATATAGTGATTTATAATTATCTTTAATTATGGGAAATTATTCACAATCTGGATGGATATAGACCTTGGGTCCAGATCTGGACTACAGTCTGCTAATTGGTGACTTGTAAGACGCTCCGTAGAGGACGTGACCACTACTAGGCACTCGCTCTGGGAGTGTCGACATCACACATTTCTGTGCTTTCATTCGCTGTTTAGACTAGTGAAATAGATGCCCATGGGTGCACATTCTCTGTTATGAATGTGCTATCTTATGCTATCAAAAAATATATTGGTGTAGAGTGCCCATAATGTACAGCTCATCTGAGAAATGGCATCTCTGTCTGTCGCAGTCTTTGTCGAACAGTGAACCTGCAGGCTGCAGCCTCGGTGAAATGAAAATAATACTCACCTTTATTTGGACACAAATTAACACATCTTTGCACATTCATCATTTCACATGAGGACTTATTCAATTATTCATGGCCGTGGACCGCGATGGTGTTATCTTAGCAACGTGAGATTCTGCATTTTTACTGATGCCGTATGAAAGGGACTGAAGCTTCCTGTTATCTCAACCTCTCCTCTGCTTGCACTACAACATTATACTGAAGGATGATAAAAAGGACATTATTCTGAAGCCTGTGTCTTGTCTTGATATGATTTGGGTATGAATATCAACCTGAGGTAAAGACAAGAGAATATTTACACTTGGGTTTCATTTAGACTTAATAAGGGAACTAATAAATTCAAAGTGTGTCTTGGTATCTCAGGAACAGTTTAATGCAGTGAGAATGTCAAGATTTATTCTGGGTTTTTTTCTGACGAGAAATAAACTTTTCAGTATTAATATGTGCGAGCCATATGCAACAATATTTTAACTGCTAAACATTTGAATGAATCATAGAGAAACGTTAAACAAAAATGATCAACTGCATAAGTCTTTTTCTAAATGTATATTTGGTTTCCTTTAAAACACTTTAAAACAACTGTTTTCTATATTAATATACTTTAAAATGTAAAACCGTTCTGCTGCTTGATAATTTTGTGGAAATGGTGATACATTTTTCCAGGGTTCTTTGGTGAATAGAAAGTTCAAAAGAACAGTCTCTACTGTCACCTTTGATCAATTCAGTACATCCTTGCCGATTAAAATTGACCTTTCTTTCAAAAAAAAAAAATCTTACTGACCCCAAACTTCTGAACTTTAGTGTATTTTTTTATTATCATTACAATTTTGTTAAGGCAAATTACTTTGACCCCAAAAAGCATTTGAATATTTAAGCCGTATGGATTATATATGAATATATTTGCATTATATAACAAAATATTGCCATTTATTCAAATGTATTGTATTTTTCAAGTAAAATATTTCACAAAAACAATTATGTTACAGAGATAGTCCACTTAAAAATTAAAATGGTCATAATTTACTCCTCATGGCTCCCTCATGACTTACTCTCTCCTGTGGAACAAAAGACCAAAATCATCCAAAAATGTAATTGTACGGACCAAAAAACTCAAAACATCTTTTGTATTTAAGAAGAGAAGAAAGTCATACACGTTTAGAACGATATGGGGGTGAAGAAAATAATGACAGAAACTTTCATTTTGGGTAAACTGTCACCTTGTGAATTTAGTGACCAAACACACTTTTTGGGGCTGCTGATCTAGATAGTGTTTCAATATTAAGCTTTTATGTCAGTATCAGTTTTAAACTTGAATGTAACACTTTTTACTGTGAAATGATTCATTCAGTGAGGAGAGACTGGACAGTGTGTGTAATCTTTGTATTCTGTCTCTCACTCATACAAGAAAGTGATCTCTCCATCAGCTCAAGCGCACAATAGCCATGGCAGCTGACTCCAGAACAGTGTCACAGCGGTAAATACGGGCATCACGCACCTCTAGTCACTGCTGGCTGCTTTACTGTACTCCATCTGATGCAGATGGCTTGTAAAGCCTCCTCCATTAAGCACAACTGAGTATTTTGGACAACATGATGGATAACATCTCACTCAATGGGCCAGCGAGTCATAACTGTGGAAAAATGCTGTTCAGCAGAATTCCAAAGAGGCTGTTTTCCCTGAGGAGGAAATAAAACACAAGTCTCATCAAAACGAACCATGTCTCTTGAGTCACCGTTTATCAGCTTTGATCAGGGCCGGAGCTTGTAAACCTTGGTGTGGTGTGACTCACCAGAGGGTCGAGATTTGAAATCTCAAACAGATTCATTACAGGATGGCTGCATGTGACATGCACTGGAGCGCGAGCCATTGACAGACACTTCCATGCGCAAGCTACTCCATTAGCCCACTTCCGACTGTGGATGTGTAGTAATGAGATAAATGCATTTGCATGCCTTGGTGAGCACTTCTTATTCTGCGTTTGAAACCAGTGTCCTATTGTATCTGTGTGCTTCACATGTCAAGATACATTTATAGCTGGTTAACATAAAATACACTGCAGCCCTCAAGGGGATTCATAGCACACTGTAAGGACTGTTTCTTCTGGACACTTTTTAAAGTAATGAACTAGTTTATGTAATTTGTCTACTAACAATATCCAACAGAATTATACATAATAGATGTGAAAGTTTTGTCATTACTTAATTTTAAAAGACATGAACAGTTTACCTTAATTTTCACACCACAGTTTTACAGCTAGCATTTTGTCTCCTAAATGTACACACCTGAATGATATTTTTTGTACTTTTTACATCATTTGACAATTACAGATAGATTAGAAATATTCTGCTCACAAGTGATATTTATAATTATATTTCTTTGTTTTATTCACACACCACGCTCCACTTTTCATCTCAAGCTGTGTTTCTCTCTCCTTGGTAAACAAGTACACTAACTTTTGATAAAACTTTATTTGTGTAAAATGTGTTGGTTTGGGTGGAAATTACTTATAAATCTTTTACACAAATATTGAAATGATTGCTTCACTCATTATTAAGATGTTTATAGTTTGTGATAGTATTGTATTTTAAATGTAATATTTCAGAATTTTATAATGGATTTTCATAGGTTAAGACTGAAAATCTGGGCCTGGTACAAGAGTAAAACAATAAAATCTATACAGAAAAAATGAGAAGTGAAAAGACATAAAACTAATTTCTGTTACTTTTAATAAAAATCAACACCTGGCATGTGTCAGTGTAAATAAACACTGAACGATGTCATATTTATTTTACATACTGCACATACATTCTGAGTAGTTTTATATGTTCTCCTATTTCCCGGGTGAATTGACACTTAGATTGTGACGTTCAGCCATAACCAATGCTTCTCTCCTTTATTTCAGGGATGACAGCGGCTGCTTCTCTGGTGTCACTAGCCTGGGCTCTGGCCTTCTACCAGAAGGCCTTGCGTGATTCCCGAGATGACAAGAAGCCCATCAGCTACCTTGCCATCATCATTCAATTCTGCTGGCACTTCTTTACCATTGCCGCTCGCGTGGTGACCTTCGCTCTCTTCGCCTCTGTGTTTCAGCTCTACTTCGGCATCTTCATTGTGCTGCACTGGTGCATCATGACCTTCTGGATCGTACACTGCGAGACCGAATTCTGCATCACCAAGTGGGAGGAGATTGTCTTTGACATGGTGGTGGGCATCATCTACATCTTCAGCTGGTTTAATGTGAAAGAGGGACGCACCCGCTTCCGCCTCTTCATCTACTACTTCATGATCCTGTGTGAGAACACGGCCCTGAGCGCGCTGTGGTACCTGTATCGCTCACCCCGCAACACGGACGCCTTCGCCGTGCCCGCCCTGTGCGTCATCTTCTCCAGCTTCTTCACCGGCATCGTCTTCATGCTCATGTACTACGCTTTCTTTCATCCCAACGGGCCGCGCTTCGGCCGCTCGGCCAGCCTGGTCCAGCTCGAGGACCCCACTGCTACCTTTATGCTGCCACCTGAGGGTGCCACCAACTCCCTGCGCTCCAACCGCGGAGGCACGCTGGCCAGGGACGCTGACCGCGAGGCCAAGTACAGCGAGCGGGACGGCTGCGTGCCTGTCTTTCAGGTGCGGCCCACCGCGCCCTCCACACCTTCCTCCCGAGCCCCGCGCCTTGAGGAGACGGTCATCAAAATAGACTTGTGCAGGAACCGCTATCCTGCCTGGGAGAGGCATGTGCTGGACAGGAGTATACGTAAAGACATCCTGGCCATCGACTCGTCTCCGACCCCGCCGCGCCTCCAGTATAAAGACGACACGTTGGTTCAAGAGCGTCTGGAGTACGAGACCACCTTGTAGCCTGCGCTATGGAAACACATGAACATGAACACATTACCGTCCACTTGAATAAACAGCAGGACTGTGGCAATAACGTTTCTAGCGTACATTAGCATCTAGCCATGATGTTGATTGTCATGGACAAACCAATATAGGCACAACATATTTGTGGACGGATGGAGTAATCGATCTTTTTTAAGCCGTTCTCTCGTTGCATTTAATTTTTTATTACTTCTGTCTTGTCAGGGAATATCTGGGTTTTTAAAATTCATTGCACTGGCTGATATAGACCACTAACCCCTCGCTCCATTCCAATAGTTGATCGTCCTCGGGCCAACGTCTATAAACTGCGAGAGGACATCCAGAACACTTCACAGGTTGTCTCTTGCTGTAACTGCAAAACAAAGGCCTTTCCCTTTGAAACCAAGCATCCAGTGCAAAGAAACGGCCTCAAAACCGGCCGCGCTGAAGAAACAGTGGTCCAAATATCAAATTAATGGTACACCCATAAAAAAATGCTGATTAGACTCGAGACGTCCTTGTTTAGGGTGCTGTAACCTATAGTAGTGTTTCATCAGCAGCTCTGTACAGTACCAGTGCCAAACGCTCCGCTCACACTGACTTCACGCTGAACTGTGGCTTGACCACAAACTGTATATATAAACAGGGCAGCATTTCAACCATCTACTTGAATCCTATACAAAGAATAACGCTGAGAAAAGAAAGTATGTGACCATCACAAGAGTCCAAGCCACTTGGGACGACAAAACAGGTAGAACACATGCTTGTTTTCTTCTTTGGGAGACGACAATAGGCCAAGAGAACACTTCCTGGCAGCTCCCTTCGGCGATCTGGCCTCATTCGCCTCACCGCTGTGGGCTGACAAGGATCCGTTTGGTTCACAGCAAAGTGGAGGGCACAGACCACCAAATTCACAGTGTCCGCCAAACTGTATTCGACAGAACCAGGGTGCAATTCATCTTCTAGGTTAAAGATACAGTGTTCTTCTAGGCTGGGTCAGATTTTGGTGTGTCTATGATTTGTGTGCTGTATCAATACAGAAAAGCGAGTAAAAGGTGCACGTATACACAATAAACGGGGTCAGTTTTCAGTACCTCAATTCATCCGGAAAGCCGAAGCCGAAGGGTACTATTCCAAACTCTGCAAAGCAATCAAGACTTTCTCCATGGGGCTCTTCAATTGCCAACTCACGGTCTACAAATCGAAGCGTCAGGGATAACTAGTCTGTGACAGAGCACAGACTAGCTAATGTGCTCAGAATGACACTCCGGGCCCTACCGTTCAACACATCACATCTGCCTAAAAGAGCACTGTATCTTTAAATCTGCCAAAAGCATCCTTTATATATGAAAGTGTTGGAGTTGTAAACTTTCTGTTCAGTTGCAAGTGCTTCTCTGTGTCTTTATGTCGAATATCCAAAGGCATTTATGGAGACGTGGAGGTGAGGGCAGAAAAAGAAAAAAGAAAACAAGCACAAAACTTGTCACAGGAAGGAGTCTCAGCACAATGAAGGATTTATTCGGTTGTTGTTACACTTACGTAGAGAGACAACTTGAAATTTGACTGCACAGAAGCTAGATGTGCCTGTTGTGGATAGTTTGAGATTTTGAAAATGTGGGGGGAAACAATGTTGTTTTATGTGTAACATTTTATATACTCCATTTTCTTTTGTTTTTGTTGGTGGATTTTTAAGGTGTCTAGCAAAATATTTGATTTTTAAGGTGCACATTATTTTGCTTAATGCCATTTAAGTGTGTGGAGATGACTGATATAGGACATTTCGATTTGTTTTGCTTCAGTTGGTCAAATCTGAACTGTAATTTGGGTTTTATTGTAGCTTTGAAAAACACTCCTGAAGTGTCGTAACGTCCCACCACTGGTGGCAAATGAACTGAAAGCGTAGTTGTTTTAGCCCGCAGCGATCTGCACGCTTGCAGATGAAGATCCTAATTGTGTTGCAAATAAAAAAAGAAAATAGAACAGAAAAAAAATGATTTAGATGAGATCGTATGAATCTATAACCAGTACCACAGTGAAACGTAGACCTGTATATTTTAGCTATTTTGCAACTTTCTTAACGTCCTTTTTTCTTTCTTTCTTTTTTCAAACGTGTCTTATACTTTTATTTCTCTGTGTGATGGATGATGATGATGCTTTGTCTCTTGGCAAAATTTTCTAAATACCCCTGTCGTCAGAGCACACACACAAAAAAACTTGTTAGCACACTTATTTAGCAATTTTCACATTTAAATTGCTCCACCACCTACATAAGATGGAAAACAAGTGTTACATCGCACACGTCTGTGATATTACGTATCAATGATTTTTCAAAATCATTCCACTTTTTTTAGTTTTCCCATAATACCATGATATTTTTGTTTCAGTGATACCCCAAGCATGCTGCATACTGTGTTTTGGTTCATTCGATTAAGAGGAGCTTACTAACGGCAACACTGGCTTGGTGGGTTTTGGTGACATTCATCTTTATCCAGCCATTTTACAGGTGTGAGGCCTCGATCATTTTTTTTATGTTGAAATATTACATGAATTTAAAACACTCAATGCAATGCAATTTGTTCAGCGTAAGCGGAATGAATCAAGGTCTTTACCCAAAAGACTGTGTGGGACTGATGTTTGGAGGTGCTGAATTCACCACACATGCTAGATTATTAGCAATGATAAATACTATCAAAGTCCTGATGAAACGGAAGTAGCTGCTGATATTTCTTCCGTATTGTGATTTCGAATGTAACGGATTAGTAAAAAAGAGAAAATGTAGGACAGGACTTGGTTCTGTACATTGGTTGTTGACTGGATTTTGCACTCAAAAATGGACGCAGATGAACACAAGTGTGCACAGACTGAATTAAGCAGACTAAATGAGTGGAAAATCGTCACCTGAGTGAAGTCTATTGTTTCAACTGGAAGATCCAGTTATGACATTTTGATTCAAACTTATAGTCAAAATAAAAGTAATAAAAAAGAAACATATGAATTGTTTACAATAATATCTATAACGGATTTTGAGAATTTCATGCCTAATTTAAAAATAATCTGGCAGGGAGTGTGAATTTGGCCCAACATCAAGAAGCTATTCACGCAGTTTACATTTTAAAGGGGTTCATGCGTCCTAGTTTAACATGGACGTACAGTGCATGAAAACATTTAAGCTAATCATTTTACAGAAATTATGTATTTTTGTTTTGCACTTCCAGCTTTGTGTTTTATATTTGTGTTTTATCAGTAAACCTGATATCATAGCCCACCATTCCTTCGCTCTGGAAAGACTTTAATTCATACCTGTAACCTACCTCAAAGCGGTATTTTAAACAGACCACTCTCCAGCTCTGGGTGTTGATGTGGCGGATATGAAGGAATTTATTGCAATGTAGTCCCAGTGGATGAGCGGAGGAGTTGAAGGCTGTTCTGTTTATTACCGGTACATCAGTAGAGCTCAGCTCAAATCTACAGGACTTATTTTACAATTATTCACAGCAGGAGAACATTGAATTCATGCAAGCTGATTCAGTTTTATTTGCCTTAACCGACGCTCGCCTTTTTGTGGATTCATTATTCGTGACATTTTCAGTCTGTTTCTTTTGGTTTCGTTTTAGTCATGCATATGATGCTCCGGTTACTGTCATGCTTGTATAATGACGTCGCATTATCGATTAGTGTACTTACTGTGCTTATACTGCAAGGAGACACAAAAAGAAAGCAGACCGAGACGAAATAGCATATGCAGACAAACAATCAAAACGTCGACCCAAATTGTCACGGGTCACAGGCCGTACTGTTACACGATTGTGAGCATTTTTAATTGTAATATCAGTTAGCGAAAACTGAATGACTCGAAGAGCTGAAATGAAGTGGCACTTGCATTTTTTGATTCATCGGAGAAGCTTTCTTTTGTTGAATAAACGATTTGACGATCCTCTCTCACCTGTAGACATAGGCCTAGATGCTTAGATAAAATAGAATACCATAGACGGAGGAAAAAATACATTTACATTTAGATAAATGATAATCGGTGGTTATTTATAAAGCACGATATTAGTACAAGCACAGTAATTGAATGAACTCGGTGGTGTTCGGTTCAGCGTTCATATATGATGTACAGACTTTACTGGTATCTCAGTTACAACGGAAGTTCCATAGTGACTTGCAAAAGGCTATTTAACTGTAAATAAATGTATGCAAATGTACATGTGTAAAAGAACATTCCTTTCTGAGTCCTGATCGTGAAGGGTGTCTATTGACTAGAGATCGGCAGTTATATGACATAATACAGATAAAATAGTGTGGTGTATGTGATGTATTAAATGACATAAAAAAAAGAGCAAAAAAACAAACAAAAAAACTGCTTATTATTGGTCTCTTAAGTTGTATCATGTGATGAAAGTCTGAAGTGCGTAAAATGCATCAAATCTGTTATCTGATTTTATTGTAAATTGAAGAGTAAAAAACAAAAAGAACGTTACATTTTTTGTACATATTGGATTTTTGTAAATTTTTATTTGATTCTAATGCAACACAAAGTACCAAATTCATTTAATAAAGTACACTGTGGTCATTTTATTAGACTTCCTTGCAAACTTCTTTCGGATTTGCAGTTAATGTGTGAATAAGGTCCATTTGAATTTCCAGAATGTCAGCGACTATTTCAAGGTTGGAAGAAAAAGCAATGGTGATGAGCAATGCAGCTTCTTCTGAGACAGTCTGTCACAACAAATACTTGGTGATTAGTTTGTCTGAATATGTATTCTCACAACTCGTATGATTTAAGGTTTCACTCCTTAATTAGAAGAGACTCTAATGAGAGTCTGAAGGAAAATTAGGAGCATATAATGTAATACGAAATCATGAATAATAAGTAAATTATTACTTTCCAAGGTTTTTTTGGTGGGGGGCTGGAGCACAGATGCTGTAAGTCAATACCAAACCAGTTTTATAAATAGCAATGGGGCATTTGCATATCATACACCAAACACCGGATGTGCACAGAGATCATAAGACTGTGTGACAAAGACTGTGCTCATGCTGACATTTGATCAGTCACACACACAATACATTTTCTCCCAGAGGAGCACAAAAGTGCATTAAAACGGTTTTACCAACACTGAATCCATAGGAATATGCAGTTTTATTGTGAATAATAAAATCTCTTATGAAATTTATATACATTTACAACCATTTATTTCCACACTCATCAGATTTTGATCAGATTTGATAACTGCTTGAAATAGCATTTATTACATAAATTTCAGGAATGTTACAAAAATCTTATTGAATTCTGAAAGCCCTGTATGCTACCTCTATAAAGTCATTAGCAGTTGCATACTTATTTTTATCATCATAATGTTGCTCTGAGAGCAGGGCAAAGCAGTATCAACCGATGCTTAAATAGACAGCAGTTCACCAGTTCTGACAGTTAATACAGAGATATTAGACTAAAACGTGTTAAGTTTCAACATCATACAACAAATATTCAAGCATGTATCTTTCATCATTATTAAGTGTGCTTATAAAATCCTCCCCAAAAAATCACAGTATCCACAATTTTGAATTGATTCCTTCAGTTAGTTCATTCACGAGTTCGCCTGCTCATCCAGTCCTAAATGAATTTGGCTTGCTGTCCTCGAACTCCCTATAACGTTCCTATGTGGGAGAATGAGAGTAATAGAGGAAACGCTCATAATGATTATTGACAGAACTGAATGATCAGGCTCCTCCCGAACCTAAATTTATTTATATTATCGATTTCCAGGACAGAATGCCATTTTATTAAAAAGGACATAAAAATACTAGCCAAAGGCTTTGTGGGCAAAGTTTTTGGCAGTGGTCCTTTGATTAAAACCAAAGTGTGCAAATTTAAAAATAATAATAAAAAGAATAATATTCACACAAAAATAATTGTCCAACACACTTCAACATGCACAAGACTATGTAACCAGATATTACAAAGACACACACCATTATTTGATATGCAACATTGATATACCGATACGTCCACTATATTATCAGTAGTTGCTAATCTCATGGTGTAACAATATCATAATATCTCCAGTATTCAGTTGAATTATGCTTGAACTTGAAGCATATTTATATGTTCAGTCTGAGAAGGCAAGTGTGCTAATCTTCTTTGTGTTCCCTTTGGAATCGCTCCAAAAGAGCTCGGAGGACGTTTCCAGGGATCTTCTGGTGTTTGTCGATTAGTGCTTGAACTGCCTGTTGCACCTGAACAGATGGGTTGGATTGAAGAAAATATGAGATCTTTACAAATCAATAGTTAAAACAAACCCCGACTCAACAGACGCATGAATTGAACATGTGACATATTCACTGTGAAACTAAAAGGTATTATAGGTTGACAGACACGTTAGGAAAATGATGGATTTAAAAATAAAATCTCAGTGTCTGAGAGTTGCATGCGTGCGTATCCATTCAAATATTTGGGGTCAGTCCGTTGTTGTTTTTTTACTTTCCATTCAACATGGATGAATTTAATTGATCAAAAGTGACACTAAAGACATTTAAAATATTACAAAAGGTTTCCATTTCAAATAAAAGCTGTTCTTTGAACTTAAGTTATTGTTAGATAAGTTAGATATTAAGCAGCAAAAACTGTTTTAACCTTTTTTGTTTTGTTTTTAATCAATGTTTGAGCAGAAAAGCAGCATATTAGAATGATTTCTAAAGGATCATGAGATACTGAAGACTTTGCTGGTTTCAAACTTTTGAATGGTGGTAAAATAAAAAAATAAAAACATACATACATACAATAATAAAAAAGTAGGGACGCTCTGATTTTTGCAGCCGATAGTAGACTACCGATTTCTTTTCATCATGATCGGCGGATATTCATCCTGATCCCAATCATTATATAAGTGATATGAAATCTCTCGATTGACTGTTACTGTTAAAGGGATGGTTCGGAGTAATTTCAACCTAGGGTCCTTTACACCATGACCTCGAGCCAAACACCCCGCCAGAAGCTTTTTTCCCCTTGGTCGAACATTATTAAAGTTAGAGCTTACTTAGAGATGTATCTCGTAAATTACCCCACTAATAATGCCCGGAATGGTACCAAACTTCTACAGTAGTACAAATAGGTTCTGTACTCATAAAACAAGGCATTTGAAAGTTTGTAAGTACATCAGGAGTTAATTTAAATAACACTTGCCTGATGGCTTATGCTACCGCTAACCTAGACATCGAGGTCACTTCCGTGATTTGGGAAAAGGACTTGGAAAAGTCCTAGGAAAAGGACTAGGTTGAAACTACTCCGAACCAAGACGTTTAACCCCTTATACCCTGAATGCATTTTTAATGATTTCAAGAGATTTCAAGTGGTAATGGCTTCTAACTCTACAACACAAAAAAACAAGGTATCATCGATTACATGGTCTCATTTGATGAACATTTTGATCATGTTTTGAGGTTCTTATGTTACAACACAGATGAGAAAATCCCTTCAAAAAGTTTCCAGTTTCCATTGGACGAACTTTCAAATGAAGTTGGAAAACATTGCGTCATGATGGTGACGCACGCGATTGGATCCCGGAAGTCCTTTAGCTTTAGCATGTCATGTCACTCCGTGAGGATTTTCTCAAGATCGACGCATCATGTTATGTGTGTGGGCTCGTTTGAATAGAGACAACCTGCTCTAAATAAAGATGTACTATGGTTTACCAATGTTTTGTGACGTCACAAAGCAGAACATGGCACAAAAGCCTCATTTGTATGCACGTCGGTGGCAACTTCTTACGGTTTTATGTCATTAAATTGCAATCGGTTCTTGAGATCTAGTGACTACTAGTGAGCATCGCTAATAAAAAGGTATAAAACTTTAAAGCCCTACTTAGACATCTCCTACATCCATTCTGAAAACAAACATTTCATCAAGTTTTAAAGAAGGTTGTTATTACCTGATGGTAGCATGTGATGAAATGAGGGGGACAGACTCGGCTACTGTTCTTATGAACGGATTTTTCTTAAAAAACATCATACACCAAACTTTATTCACTCATAGATACCAATCTGAGGTATCCTTTATTATACAAGCATTCTCTCACTTTGCAGACTCTGTACACCTGCAAATGTGATGAATGGTGATCACCACTCTAGGGTGAAACGTGCCCTTAGGGGACGGTGTAAACAAATGGCGCTAATGTATGTTGTGTAGTCAACAATAGGTCAGGACTTGTCGGGACAGTCTAGAGGTTAGAACCTCTTGTAGATTTGCAAAACACTAGCTCAGCAAATACAACAAAAAGTCTGACCTTTACAGGACTAAAGAGTTACGAAAACAAAACTAGAGGTCTAAGGAGTCCTACCTTTTCAGCCAGCTCAGCAGCATTGAGTTTGGGGTCGTATTGAATGGGGTCACCCAAATAGGTGCGAAATTTGACTGGAAATCCTCCATAGATCGGTGCTATCGGCAGACGAAACCTCTCATACACCCATCGGTAAAATCCTGAAGGAATTTTGAGATGAATTGAAGATTGACTCATTTAACTCTTTCATAATGGTATGTAATCTATTTAGAGTAATATTTATAACTTTGAGGAAAGTTCAATGTTTTCTGTATAACTCACTTAATGTTCCAAGAGAGCGAAATCCCTCCCTCAAGTTTTGAGTAAACATTGGTATAACTGGCTGTAGGGACAAAACACTCTTAGTACAACAAAACTGTATAAAAGGAGAATAATAAGAGGGACAGTCATTTACCACTTTAGAGTCAATGGCCACTTGTGCAAATCCTTTGCGTTTTCCCCAGATCAGAGGGTACGTCTCATCGCTGAACAGGGCCTCCCGTACTCCTCCAGGAGAGATGCCCAGGAGGTGGCCGTTCCGCAGGGCCTTCACACACTCCTCCTGCGGTCCGTGGATCACACTAAACACCTCCAAGAGGAGCTTAAACCCTGCCATGGCCATTACACAGATAATAGAAGCACAATTAACTCAGGTAAAATTGAAAATCTCACCAGTGTATGTGACCTTGTTGACCACACTGAAGGTAACATAGAAAGGACAGACTAACTTCTGTCAGGGCATTGTAGCAATATTTCTTGAAAATATACACATTTATACTTAGGTAGGTTTAAATGAAATTATTTGTGTAAAAGACAAGAAAATGTTGCCATTTTAAAAACTAATGGCAGATAAAGTTTCAGGACATGTTTTGTCCCAAAATTCAGTGAATCACAATGAAATTGGGTTCTGAGTAATGACACTGTCATGAGCAAAATGAGGCTGACTGATCACTTCATTACAGAATGAAAGTTGTTTTACCTGGGACCTTGAACAGAAAATGATCAGCCACCGAATGACAAGTTCGTCCCTTCTGAATGATAAGACTTGCCAAGAAATAATAGTAGTCTATAGGAATCGCCCCATGATAGTAGACAATGAGAGCAGGTCCTTCATCTGGAATCTTCTCTAAACCATGGATTTCATAACCTGTCAAAAAATGTATACTTAATCAGGGAAAAATTATTTAAAAAATGTTTTGTGAAGTACGACACATTGCAACACTTGTGTGTCCAAAAGTGATCGTAAAGACATTTATAACGTATAAGATTTCTTTTTAAATGACCATGGTTAAGCAGCTCAACAGTTTTCAACAATGTTGATAATGGAATAGAAATGTTTCTTGAGCACAAAATCAGCATATTAACCATGCTGTAACCATGGAGACAGACGTGGACAACTGCGTTACGTCTAGCGGCACGCTCACGCTGTTGTCGTTTCGTTCAAACATTATGGATTATGGCAAGCAGACTTTGGGACAAAAGGAGGACTAAAACGAAAATCAATATCAGCGTGGCGTTTTCGAGATGCCGAGAGCTCCACATCCGTGAACTTCGACTTTGCCACTCTTACATGTACTTTATTAGACAGGTGAGCTATGTCTGTAGAAATGTACATCAAACTAATCAATGTTATATAGCTCAACATGATGAAATGTAAGAATATGATCAGTATGTTATTCTAATGTTGATCTAGCTCACTGCTAGTCCCATACAGCCAAACTAACACGTAGAATAACATTATAACATTCAACACACTCAAATGCAGTTTAGTGTAATAGTGTAGACCAAGTGAAACAGCGCTGCGTTTCATTCGTCTAATAAACTGACCTGTGTGAGTATTAATTCAGCATTTGCGGTATAGTTCGATAGAATGAAATGTTATAAATATTCCTTTATATCCGCGGGACTCGCGTGTGGCGCTGATATCTGTTTCTCATTAGCAATCGTGACCTGCTTCGTACCAGTCATGTTAAAAACATCAATATATTCACTCATCCATAAAGATTATTAGATCCATCGGCATGACGACAAGTTCCAGAATTCCGCTTTTGCGTCATCAACCTACGCCTTTGTTATTGTCAGAGGTTAACGACCCCTAACGGCTAAAAAAATACATATTGTAGCTCAGCACAGTAGATGCAAAATATGACCACAATGTAAAAATCCCTGACCACAGGGATTAATTTAATTTAAACAAGATAACAATCCACATCTCAATGAATGCAGATAACAAGCCCAATCCATTACATACCGTGCCAAATAGCCCCATGTCCATCCCATAGGGTCGCCAGAGTTTTCCTCGCACCATCCCACAGGTTATTGGAATAAGCTTCCCTCAGCTGGATCTTGCGTTTGTACACATGGAGGAAGAGTATGGATAGATAGAGGAAGATAACTATAAGAAAAGGCAGGATGAAGACCACTGCTAGAGGCGTGAAAACCCAGACCAAATACTCCAAGAAACTGAGGAAGTCCTCGAGCTTCCCGAGCCCTGCCCACTCCTCCCACACATGAACTAAGCAGGAGAGGAAGTTGACGGATCCATTCTCAAACAGACAGGACTCATTCCCACTGGACATGCTGCTTCACTGTAAGCCTCTCCCAGTGGCAGATGGGCAGACCTGGACATGAAAGACACAAATTGTCTGACATTAAGATGGCATTAAAGCCTAAGTGTACATTTTTATGATATTAAAAAACTTTTTGTAAATCCCAGTTTAATATGCAGCCCCCCTTTAAACGTGTAACATCATATAAATAATATAACAAGTGTGTGAATGGGGTTGGGGGGGGGGGGGGGGCTGTGGGTTTGATTCTCGATACCATCAAATGCAGAGGACAAATTCCGAGTATGGGTTACCATACCAGTATCTATGCCACTGATAGTGGCAATGAGCTCAGCAGCTTGATTTAAAAGACAAGACATTTCAGCGCTAGAACACCTCTTATTTGACTAACCAAAAAAAAATTAATGCCCCGCTAGTTAAAGCAACACCAAGTAGTTTTTCACCCCTTCATAATATATTTCCAAGACTCTTGTGATGGTACATCGACTTACAATAGGTTGAATGACACGTCTGCCATAGCCTGACGGGGTCTGTATCGCTTTTACTGGCACTACGGAACTTCGGGGTTCGGGTAGTAACCCGAGCACAAAAAGAACTACAAAATTCGACTGCTTTACGGCATACCTCACTTCCTCAAATTTGGACGTGAGAGCCCAACTAGCGATTGTTTGCCGGCTGGTATAGCGTCTGTATGTTGTAGTCACGGCCGAAGCAGCAACTAAACCGAAGGAGGCAAAGGTTTTGTCGGAGGAGACTAGGAAGAGAAAAAGGGAGAGTTATAAAATCAAAATCCGGACGAGGATCAATATTGGTCCAGCGTTCGCTCGCTAGAGGAGGAGGGGTGCCCGACTGATGCTGACTTGGCCATCATGCTGTCAGACTAGTAATAGCTACATGATTAGATGGACAAAATCATCTATTAGGATAACTATCCTAATGACTGCAGGCTGATAGTCATGTTTGTTAATTTATTTTTCTGGTGAAACTGTCTTGCCTCAGGCTATAATGCAAATCGATTTTTCAAATTTACAGATTCATCTATGGTAGCTTGATAATATAATATTGACGATATATGGCTATTACCAACCACACAAACATTGAATTGAATTAGCATATCCATTATGTTACTATAATGAGGCTGGCTTGTAAACGTGAGCTCCGCGATCTTTTGGCGTTTGAAAAAAATAAAACCCACGAAATTATATTTATATAACATGCTGACATATATGCCACTGTACTTGGGATGAAGACATTTCACACGCAACGCAGGCAGTCTGCCCACGACGTGAGAACTCCTTCTGCAGAGTTCGGGGGTATCGGCTTGTCAACAAATGCACGTATATCCCCTGGTGTAAACATGACAGATTTTACGGCAGTAGTAGAAGACAATACTGTTTCCCAACTGTAGGGGGACCCCGAGAGCAAAAGCTACTTGGTGTTGCTTTAATTTGAGATGTTTTATTTATTTGTATTATGTACATCCATGCCGCGAGATGTTTCAAAAAGTGGTCGGGACAATATCGAGCCTGGCAAAAACCCATATTGCTCCGCGACGCGTCAACAATGGTCGTGACTCGTGAGGCCAGATGGTATTTATAGAATAGGGGGCGGAACGATTTGCATTATGGAGAGCATTTGATTGGACAGTAGATGTGATGAGAAGCTGAAGTCCGCGGTGACGTCATACAAATCTGTGATCCATTTTGGTGGAAGTGAGAGACTGTAAGTTTTGAATGCTTATATCTCCTAAATGCACATTTTTTTCATTGGTTTGGAACAGACCAGCTTGTTCATAACCTTAAAGCGTAACATATTCATACTAAAAGTAAAAAAACTTAAACTTTGATTTCAGGGGGCCTTTAAGCCTGTGAAATCGGGGAAAAGTATTTAAAACAGTTCAGTTTAATAATAACATGCTCTGCTCTCTTTAACACTGTTAAACTAGATGTACGAAGGAAACTGTTTGCTGAAAATATCCACAGCTTAACTGTTTATAAGTTTAAGCTTAAGTTTATCTGTCAATCGCGCGAGAAAGTTGCACTCTCCTTATTTCACAAGTCACGGGACTCGACCAATACCATGAGTTTGGGGCGGGGTTATTTGTCCAACAAATGGCAAAAGGGTGACTAACAACAATCATCATATTTTCAACGAAGTTTAGTGAGAATAGTAGCATCTAGAATTAGCCTAACACACTTCAGCTTTAACTCCCAAGTCAAATTATAGTAATTTGATAGATTTAAAAAAAACACCTGTATTGAAAAACTATATTTAAAAACAACAACAACTCACGAACCTTCTCCAGCGGAAATATGTTCCTTGGCCAAACATACCAACCTCACATCTGTGCCCTAAAATGAAATGACATTGATAGCAAAGTTAAACCTGCTCATTCACACTCAGTCACAGGTGAGACTGCCGTAACGTTACAAAGGTTAACGTCATTTAAAATGTAAATGAACAACACTGCCAAATGCATGAAAGATAACAAGGAAAGGCGTAAATTTACGTTACACTTGGACATTGGATAACGATCATAGATAAACTAACCTTACAACAACCCTACATTTTGCGTTTTTAAAGCAGTCGCCAATAAATGACAGTTCTTCTAAATGCCACGAAAAGAATGTTTTAGAAAAACCTTTTAAAATAAGAATTTCTTAAATCTACCTACATGATGATACCTCGATGAAATAGATACTGTTGCCCTCAATAAATGTTTTTTTCCTTCACGACTGAACCACCGGCTTTCTTTACATGTGACACAAGCAGGAAACCCATCTCGTCGACGTCCGTTACTGTCCTTAAAACTTCATAATAAAAGTCTAAGCCCTCATAAAGGCCATTTTACTATTGTAAATGTATTGAAAGTCTTTTAACTTGACGGGCAATTTCCAAAACACGAGGGGGGAAATTCGCACAGCGAGTCTTAAACGTGTGTATAAAATTAGATCGATATTTTAGTGCTTTTAATCTTCCTCGTTTTAATCCATAAGTATATTTATATATAGCCTCTCGCTGTCGTTTTTATTTGTAATGTCTGTGTAAAAAAGTGATTAAAAGGTTTGTGACAAAGTCTCGGGTAGATTCTGTTGACAGGTGTCACTCATGGTTATATCAGTCTATCATGATTAATTACGGCGAGCTGAATGTTGTTCCTCTAGCTGATATCATCTTCTATCAAGGTGAAGAAAGAGAGATGACAATACATTGCTTGTGCTCCAGAGCTTACGTCAAGTAAGTTAGTATGTGTGTTGAACAAGATTGCGTTGTGATCAATATAATGTGTATGCAGTTTTTTAAATGCCTTCAGAAAGTTAGAATTGAATGCACCGATGCTTATTACCTGCTGAAAATGACTTAGCTGGTCTTAACTGGCCTGAGCAGCAGAAAAGTGCCTAAAAATGAGACCACACACAGGCTAAGTTAGACTGGTAACGTTAGACCAGTTAAAGGGATAGTTCACCCAAAAATGAAAATGATGTCATCATTTACTCGCCCTCAAGTTTTTCCAAACCTGTATGAATTTCTTTCTTCTGATGAACACAAAAGAAGATATTTTGTGTCAGTAACCAAACAGTTGATGGGGCCCCATTGACTTGAAAAACAAAAGTCAATGGGGTCCATCAACTGTTTAGTTGAAGAAATTCATACAGGTTTGGAATAACTTAAGGGTGAGTAAAATGATGATGGAATTTTCATTTTTGGGTGAACTATCCCTTTAAGACCACATGCCATGTCAACCTTGTGGTCAGTGTGACACGATGAGGGTTTTCGGGTCACTATCTGTCTGTTTTACTTGGGGCAGATCCATTTTTCAGTTGTTGTCCTAATATGCAGTCCTGCTGAAAAACAATCAAGCATAAGATGGTTGCTTGCCTGTTTACTGTTGTCAAAACACATTTTATCTTATTTTCATCCACAGTGATCGAGAATTGTATCGTTCAGATTTTAAAGCCATTCTGAGACAGACTGACAATCAAGGTACAGTTTTCCTGTTAATTTCTGATTATATATGAACAGAATTATGTCCATTTGCATATCGACTTGCTGACATTGAATTTTGCCCAATGGTTCTCAACTAAACTTAAGCTGTTTTAAAATGAGACAAAACAAGCATTCAAGCTATAATAAGCTAAACAATTTAAAAATCAAGATATTTCTTATTTTAATTCACCCCCTCAACAACCTTTCTTCTCTTTGAAGAACCAGGATTTCTGCTGCTTTGGAAAACTGGATTTTATGAGGTAGTAAAATTTCAAACACGTGAAAAGATAATCTCATAATCTATCATTCCTATTCGTATATTGAGTCTCATCACCAGGTTGTTACCCTCACCTCTATCCTTGAATTAAATTTTAACATGCTGCAACCTATATTTTTCTAGTTATGCTTAGCTGAGCTCTAAAATATTTTATCAAGTAGGAATTGTGTTAAAAAAAATATATATATATATATATATATATATATAAAAATCCTCAATCTGTATCCATTAAATTACAAGCAACAGGAAAAGTCATGGTGCCTTTGAATATTGTTTTTGACAATGGGGGTCAAAAAGGTTGAGAACCTTGATGGTTTTGCATGTTTTTTTTTTTTCCACCTGCAACATGTTATGGTCAGTTTTTAGCTTATAATGCTCAAATAACTACACTTTGTTTTTTTTTGTTTTTTCGGTAGATGTTGAAGCTAATGATGGAGAAGAGCTTTTGGAGAATTCTAATCGTTCTGTGGAGGAGGAGGAGGAGGAGGAGGAGGAAGAAGCCATTGTTGATGAAGAGACCATGCTTATGGCCAGTTTGGGGCTTCCTGTGGAGTTTGGCAGCTCATCAGAACATAGGAGAACTGTATGTCTGTTGGATGCATGACCTTGATGTTATTGGGAACTATGGCTGTCCATTTATGTGGGAATATTGCCTATTATTATAATATTCATTTAAAAATCCTTGCCCCAACCCCCCCAGCTCCTGTAGTCCTCCATACATTGGGGTTATGATGATGCACCGACTACTGGCTTTTTTAACGTCCACACTAGTGTCTGCATTGATCGTGCCTGTCAGCCGCATAGGGGGTGCTCTTGAGCACATTTTTGTACCATGATTGGGACATTCTACTGATGTGGACTTTAGATATTTACATACACTACCAGTCAAATGTTTGGAACAATTAAGATTTATCATAAGAATAATATAAGTATTTGAAGCTCACAAAGACTGCATAAAAACAGTAAAATACAGTAAAAAGTAATATTATGAAATATTATTACAATTTAAAATAACTTCTGTTTGAAAATATTTTAAAATGAAATGTATTCCTGTGATGGCAAAGCTGATTTTTCTGCATCATTACTCTAGTCTTCAGAGTCACATGATCCTGCAGAAATCATTCTGATATGCTGATTTGGTGCTCAATTATAAATGATGGTTCTTATTATTATCAATGTTGAAAACAGTTTTTTCAGGATTTTTTGATGAAGAGAAAGTTCAATGAGCAGCATTTATTTGAAATATACAACTTTTGTAACATTATAAATTTATTTACTATTACTTTTGGATGTCACTTTTACCCCAGACTTTTGAATAGTAGTGTCTCACAGTTTCCCAAAAAATGTATCCCATTTACAATTATAAGAAATGTTTTTGAAGCATCAAATCAGCATATTAGAATGATTTCTGAAATATCACGTGACACTGAAGACTGGCATAATGATGCTGAAAATTCAACTAATTATCTTTTATAAAGTAGCCATTATCTTTGTGTGGGTTCCGATACACCTGGCATTAACGTGCAATTTGTATTCAAATACTGTGTGGATATTTTTGAACTGGATTGTCTTGGCAAATAATTTTTAAAAAAGCATGAGCATTTACACATTCGTCACACGTAGTTCAGTGGTCTGATCATAATGTGTCTCAGGTTTATTTACACCTGGCTTTTAATATACTGTATGCATGTGTAAATGCACAGATGTGAAGGGGGCCTGTGAGTCTTTGGATTATCCTATGCAGTGAAGCTTCTCGCTCTTTTTTTGTAAATTGTCATGAAAAAATGTTAAGTTGTACCCCATTTACTTTAGGATATGACTTGGCTGTGGCCCAAACTAATGATTTTGTCTCATCTTCAAGGGCCTAGCGAGACTGAAGAACAAAAGAAGCATCAGGCACTTGGAAACCCCCCCAGATAATGCCGACACAGACGAGGACTCTGAGCAGAAACAGCAGTGTGCTGTGAGTGACATCGCTGAGACCCCCGCCGAACAGACGTGTCCCATGTCAGAGGAGGCCTGGCTGAGGTACTGGCAGCAGCACGGGGCGGGTCTGCTGTGGCAGAGCTGGCTGGAGAAACATCCCGAAAATTCCAGCAGTACAGCGCAGGAATGTTCCCGCTCGGAGGCAGACTGGGACGAGCACTGCCAACAAGCATACCAGTACTACTGGGAACAGTTTAACTACTGGGCCGCCCAAGGCTGGACGGTGGACGAGTCCTATAGCACAACCACTGCTTCTGAGGAACATCAGGGCAGCCGAGGAGAAACAGAGGACCTCAAGAATCAGACGGAAGAAAGCTCGAAGGCAGACGCAATCAGCGTTACACATCTCATAAGCAGCCTGAGCTTATTGACTGAGGAAGTTGACAGCGATGAAGGCGACCAGCAGTCTTTGGTCTGTAACTGTGCCGATGAGCCATGTGATGGTGGAAACCGCAAAAGGTCATCGTCACGTAGAGGCTGCACTGACACTTCGGGTTGGTGCATGTATTTTCAAGACCTCTTTGTTTATTAGTTATGGGGACTGTGGTGTTCCTGCTGTGATGCTAAACCCAAATATGTCAACGCCTTCCTGCTTCATGACCTACTTTCAGCGTATTGAATCTAGTGCAGATGTAACATAAGTTAAGATTTATTCTGTCAGTCACAGCATGGGCCCATTGTGTCTGTTCAATTTTCTGCCATTCAGAATGACATAATGAGGTATTTTTAAACTCATTAGAAATAAACAACATAGAATAATTGAATGGTTACTTAACCACCCCCTAGCATTGACATGCTTAAATTACCATCAAAATAAAGGGATAGTCCAGCCAAAAATGAAGGTTCTGTCATTTACTCACCCTCATGACTTTATTTCTTGAAACAGAGAAGATATGATTACAATGTTGGTAAACAAACAGTTTTGGTGACCATTGACTTCTATTGAATGGACAAAAAACACTGAGACATTTCTCAAAATATCTTCTTTAATGTTCCACAGAAGAAAGAAAGTCATACAGGTTTGGAATTACATGAACATAAATAAAATTACAGAAATAAAAAAAACTGAATTTTCGCTTTAACTAGGGGTGCTCCGATATGTAATTTTTTGCTGAGACCGATAATTCTTTATATTTGAAAGCCGATAACTGATATATTGGCCGACAATTTTCAATCCAAATTTTTATATAATTAAAAAAAAAAGCCTGATTAAAAGAAACAAAAGTCTCTTTTCATTAAAAGCCATGTCCCAAGCACACAATTATAATGTTCTCAGTATAATTTTATGTAGCCTATATGACAGAATTGCGCATGCTGCACTTCACTGTATTTTCCTTTCTTAAGTGATTCCAATTATATTTCAAGCAATTCAAAACCATCATGGTGAACAGTGCGCATCTCAGCTGAAGGAAATAATCCATTATTTATCTGCTTTAATATATTGGCCAAATTTTCTTATTGGGTCGATAACAATAACATTAAAAATAAACATATATCGGCCGGTACCGATATGGTGGCCGTTATATCGTGCATCGCTACCTTTAAGTTTTTTTTGTATCTTATGCATTTATTCACACATTTTTGCATAATTAAAGAGCATTATCTAGTGTACTGATTGTGTTGATGAGAGGAAGAAATAGCAAACCTGCATTTTGGTTTCTTGCTGTAATAAAATATAAAAATCCAAGTTTATCAGCCCTGTAGAGGATCACAAAGTAAGAAAATTATCAGATAAAGGTTGTTGTTCTTAGAGTCTTTTAACTTTTTGTAATCAGATGTATTTCAGATAAAACAAGAGGGTAGGACTGGTTGCATGGGTAAAAAAAAAGTAACAGGGTTGCAAAAGTAAGAGGGAAAAAAACAGAAAGCGTGTATTAGGCAAGTAAAAAAAAGCCGATAATATTGGTGTCATGTTGACTTTTTTGACTCCAACCTTTTTTTTTTTTTTAGTTGGCTTGCTCAATATGCTCTGATGGAAACACCTGTGATCATGATGTCCTCATCGCACTGTTGGTATCACCACGATATCAAGCCACAATTCTGTTCGCTCAATGACAAATGCTCAATGTGTAAAAGCAGATCTTTTTCTCCAGAGGTCTTTTTTTGCAGCCTAAGCTTGGCTCTGCCTGAATGTTTAATGCATCACATCAAAAGATGTCAGATGTTGAATGAAAGGAGCATGTGACTTTGGCCTATGCATTTTTAATGCCGGTACATGTGAAGAGCGCAGGCTCCCGGGTGCACGAGTTGATCACAATCCACTCGCAACCGCTCTAAAAATGGCTCTTGTCATCCTGATTGGCGGGCCATGACTGATGCCATCTAAACAGCAGCCTTTTTAGTGCCGCTGGAACGACTCTTATGCCGTATACATCAGGCAGTATAAGACTCAGACACGTTATTTTATAATGATAACGTAGCTGTTATCAATAGTAAACTGAAAGTGTGTGATTTCAGATGGCAACATGAAACAGACCTCTGCGCCATTCAATAATCGGTGTGGACAACCAGTAAAGAACAGATCTAACGATGAGGATCAGAGCGATGATGATGATGAACCTCCAGGGAACAGACGAGCTAAAGTGAAGAGAGCGTAAGCTGTCGATGTGTTATTCCGTACATTGTATTGTATCAGACTTGCATGCTTAATGTTTATGGTTTCAAGGTATAGTTCTTCAAGAAAAAACTTATTTTGTCATAATAATTGTTTCACTGATTTCATTCAAAATCAGTTTGCTGTTTTTTCCATGGAACATAAAATTTAAGATTTTAAAATAATAGTTTGTTACACAGCTCTTGCCAGACAATGACAGTTTATAGTGACCAGGGGCTGTCAAACTGCAAAAACTTTCCAAAAAACACCCCCCTAAAAAATATAATAGTGGTCCATGCAACCCATTTGCTATATTTCAGGTCTTTTAAAGTCATGATTTAAATATACACTACAGCTCACAAGTGTGGGGGTCAGTAAAAAAAAAAATATATATATATATTCAGCATGGATGCATTAAATGATCGTAGTAACTTTAAAGACTTTTGCTGCTCTGTTCACAGTCATGAGCTGGATGCCGAGGAGCTTGCGGACGTGCCGGTTGAGGAGGCATGGGATGTTCTCGGCCTGAAACGTAGTGCACAGCCCAAGTAAGAACCCACACAGAGGCTAGACACTGCTTTACTGCTTTGAAAATAATCTGGGGCTCTGTTAACATCCAAATGCTTTTTTGTCTTGGCAGGTTTGACAGCGTTGTGAAGCTGAAACCAGTCCAGGGTCCATACACGGGCAGGAGGCGTGAGGAAAAAAGAAAGCCCCCTGAGGAAAGAAAAAAAGCAGCCTGCAAGATCAACAAGCACATCTTTTTTACTGATGATGGACCACAAACTACAAAGCCAAAGATCAGCAAAGCCCTTCAAAAAGTGAGTCGGTTTTCGCTGCATGTGCAATTCATTTTTAAAGGCATAATTCACACAAATATTTAGTCAGGAGTTTTGAGGAATATTCACACTGAGCAAAAGCATATAGGGACCTGGCCAGGACAAATCAAGCTCCAAATATGCCATTTGGTTATTTTGTTTAAGTGTTATCACAAAGTTCAAATATGAAGGTGAAGGTGAAAAATTCTAACAGAGTTTTAATTTTTTGGCTGAACTATTCCAATATGTTTTGTTTAAACATGCTTTTGTTTTGTCTTAATTTGCCCAGACAGTTGCATCAGTTTAAGCAAAGACAACTTTGGATTTTAGGGCTGCAGTGAGTAGATTAGATTTAATAGCTTTTGGGATGCAGTATTCTAATGAACACTTTTTAATTATAAAAGTTGAACAAAATAAATATAAACAATGGCATTTACCCGTTGTTATTTCTCACTGATTATGAACAAATATATACATCAAGACTCTTAAGAGCAATGAATGCAAGGCCTATGCACAGAGCTGATATTAAAATAAAAAGTTATTATTTACATTAGCAAAAAGACAAATTGACCGTTTACATTAATACCTCGCAGAAATGTTCTTTTTATTTACATACACAGGCATATTACTTCAAGATACAATACTGTTCAAAAGTTTAGTGTCGTAAGGTTTGTAAGGTTTTTGAAAAGTACTTATGTTCAACAAGGCTGCATTTATTTAATCTAAAGTAAAAACTGTAATATTACATTTTAAAATAACTTTTAATAAATTCTGTCTCAGATGTCACATGATCCTTCAGAAATGGTTCTGCTGAATAATATTTTTGTGGAAACTGTGATACATTTTTCATGATTCTTTGGTAAATAGAAACATCAGAATAACAGCATTTATTTGAAAAGGAAATATTTTCGAACATTATAAATGTCATTACAGTTACTTATGATCAACTAAATAAAAATAATATTTTGTTTTCAAAAAAATTCTGATCCCAAACATTAGTAAACACTGTACTACTAATATTACCAGTACCAGTGAATGTTGTTGTTTTTTTTAGTTGTTTTTTTAGTACTGACAATTTAGATATCTCTGTCAGATATGTTTTTAGAGACCCTTCTGGTGGATAAAGTTTTAACTTTTTTATTATGCAGTTTGTAGTCCTTCATGCTTAAAGGAACACGCCGACTTTTTGGGACTTTGGCTTATTCACCGTATCACCCAAAGTTAGATAAGTCCATACAAACCCTTTTCATCTCCGTTCGTGCCGTAACTCTGTCTGACGCTCCCACTGCTAGCCTAGCTTAGCACAAAGACTGGAGGTAAATAGTGCTTCCCAAGTAGCAGTCCTTCGCCTTCTGAGAATATAGTTCCCAGTGTATACGGTTAGAAGATGGCTGTGTCTCATGTGACCTTGTTATTTGTACACGCTGTGACTATACAAATCACAACATGTAAATAGGAAAATGTTGGCGTTATTTTGTCACTTATTGGGAGCAGTATGCTAGCTGGAGCCATTTACCTCCAGTTTTTGTGCTAAGCTAGGCTAGCGATGGGTGCGTCAGACAGAGTTACGGCACACACGGAGATGAAAAGGGTATGTATGGACTTTACTTACTCTGGGGGATACGGTAAATAAGCTCCCAAAAAGTCGGCGTGTTCCTTTAAGATCCTCTATATTTCTAGACAACCAGATGCATGGTCTAGATTTGATTGAATTACTTATTAAATAAATAAACATTAAACAAATAAAATAAAAAATAAAATAAATAGGAAATAAAAACCTCACAGATATCACAGGTGTTTATGTAGCCTAGCTAATTAACATGAATTAATTAAATAATGAATCACTGGTTTATGAAGAAAATGTTACTGATCAACTGCGGTGAACTTCATTTATAGACTCCTTTCTTGCTGCATTTTTTGATCGCCCAGTTCCACTCGGGATAAGGTAAAACTGCGCACTCTCCCGGGAGATTTGCGTCGGGTACCACGGTATCCCAATCGCAATGTAGTCCTCTAGTATGGTCCTCAACTGCGGTACTTCAACTGAACGATGAAATGCATATGTTTGTGTCGTTCCCTGAGGTTTTATTGACACATGGATTTTGTGGGATTACATGCAAGATGTATCATTCTGGTCGCCTTACTATGGATCAGTGAAGCACAGTGTAAATTGTTCAGAGTTGAGTGTGTGTATGAGAATACAATGGGCAACGAGCCAGAAGCGGTGAGGCTGACACTTTATGCACTCTGCACAGAGCTGCTTCATCTACCCTCACCCCATCCCATCACAGCGCTGTCACGCAGCACCTGCTTACTGCACGCTGTCAGCTCCCGTCAGACAGACAGACCGCTCTAACCTCCAGACTCACCCCTGACACTAACACACACGTTCCCAGCTGCCAAACACACACAGGACAGGTTCAAACTTGGTCACTGGCATGGCATGTTGAATATTCAAGAAGAAAAGAGATGAATTGTTTTCTTCAACCAAGTGCATCTAGTCATCTTCTAGATGGACTTTTTCAAGGTGGATCCCCTTCACCCCACTGGATTTTAGCCAGTTAAGAGACTAGGCCAATTTACTGCAGTGCTCTGGAATTGATTTCTCTGTAGCACAAATTGATCTGGTGGAAGACGAAAACTTTACTGCAACAGACATTATCACCAGTATCTTTTCAGGCTGGATGCCTAAACACGGCTTTGTTGGGGCTTCCTTTAAGCACATTGAGTCCTGCATTTCTGCTGCCTGATCCCAGACTTGTTCATTACAAGGAACCAACAGATTGAATTATGTAGTTTTTATTGGTGTAAGAATATTATTTGTCTGCCTCTTTTATTTTAAGCTAATTTGTTGAAAAAAGCCTTTGGTGGAGATAAATCAGTCAAAGGACTTTGTGAGGGACTCTGTTCCTGAAATGTACACTACCATACACTACCAAATGTTTTTTAATACTAATACTTTATTGATACTTTTATTCAGCAAGAACACATTGAACCAAATCAACATGGATGCATTAAATTGATCAAAAGTTACAGTAAAGACTTTTACATTCTATTTCAAATAAATGTTCTTTGGAACTATTGAATGTCAAAGTTTCTTGAAGAAGAAAAAAACGCTATCATGGGCCCCGAAAATATTAAGCAGCACAATAGTTTTCAATATCGATAATCAGTGTTGGGGAAAGTTACTTTGAAAAGTAGTGCATTACAATATTGCGTTACTCGCTTAAAAAGTAACTACCGTAATAGCGTTGCTTAGTTTACTTTTTAAGAAAAGTAATGCGTTATGTTATGTTGCTTTTGCGTTACCTTTTCTCACCTGGGCTGGGCTTGTTTTTTTTTTTTATTAAAACATTTTTAACAAATTGGCAAATGTAAAAGGCCCCTTTTACAACAAAATGTAACTAATAGGGCTGAAGGAAATGTAAATTCACAAGTGTACAGTAGAGGGCGCTGCTCAAACAAATCTTTCATGTGTGCTGCCATTCCGGATAGCAAAGGAAGAGGATGCAGAAGAAAGTTCAGCACTTACTTGTAAAGTAATTTTTGCTTATTGTTTCACTGAATCATCGAAGGTCAGCAGCAGCAAGTACATTGGTCAATAAAGTGAGAATAAATGCATACAAATATTTATTTTATTTAACGTATTTAATTATTGGAGGTTTGCGTAGTATTCTGTTTTTGTATTTCACTGGTTTTATTCATTTTAAGGAATACTGAATCTTTCAATTGTGCAATTGAGATCAGAAAATGCATGCTCACATTTAGTCTAGAAATACAGTAACCATCATGCTCACACACAACGCCTCTGTGCTTACTCACGATTTTTCTCAAGAGAGCTATCAGTCAATAAATGGGAATTGTTTCATATTTTTCTTATTTGAAAAAGTAACTCAAATATTTTGTTGTAAATTTAAAAGTAATGCATTACTTTGCTAGTTACTTGAAAAAAGTAATTGATTACGTAACTCAAGTTACTTGTAATGCGTTACCCCAACACTGTTGATAATTATAAGAAATGTTTCTTGAGCAGCAAATCATCATATTAGAATGATTTCTGAAGGATCATGTGACACTGAAGACTGAAGTAATGATGCTGAAAGTTAAGGTTTGTCATCACAGCAATAAATTACATTTTTAAATATATTATAATAGATAATAGTTATTTTAAATTGTAATAATATTTCACATAATTGATATTCATCTAATAAATGCAGCCTTAGTGAGAAAGAGACTAATAAAAAATAATACAAAAAACTAGTACTAAAAAACTGTATATAAACTACGAAAACCAGTAGGCCTAGTGTATATTTTTCCCAATATTAAAATATAAGATAAACATTTCTGTCTGAATTAGCCCTTTTAATAATAAATGGTGATTAGACTGTGGTGTGAAGTATTTGGGTTTGTTCCTTCCTATGAAAGCTGTACGTCGTTCACTCATACCCTCACAGGTCCAGAGTTTCCTGCAGAAGGTTCAGACTGATGCTGTCTCTGAGGAACTGACCACGGCCTCCATGCCTGAAGCTCCGACTGGGCCATGTGAGCGAGCGGACGAGGGCAGTCTACCTACGCGAAACGAGGAAGAAACAAACAATGCGATGGATGAAAAAGAGTGTGAGAAGACTCCTGAGCTCAACAGAACATGTGAAAGAAGTGAGGAACATCAGCAGAACATTCAGTGTGCCTTCATGCCAGAGCCAGAAGAAAGACAGGATGATGATTCAGATCCCAGAGGAGAGCTGCATCCCTTAGACGTCCCTGACTTCTTGCTCCCTGATGCTCCTGAGCACACTAAGGGAGGTCAGCATCAATGTGCTCTGATACTAATGAGATAATCACTGGCTGTGCTCCTATAACATACAAGCCAATGATTAACACAGTTAGGCTTCTCATTTGGTGTTCACTGGCACGTTGATATAATCACACTGTTTTCTTTCCCTGCAGAGAGTGTGCAGGCCTTTAAAAAGAAGAAGAGAAAGAACAGGAAAAGGAGAAAAGATGTGGAGATGCCACCTGAGATTGCAGCAGAGCCTGAGCTGGCCAAGTACTGGGCCCAGCGCTACCGTCTGTTTGCCAGGTTCGATGAGGGCATCAAACTTGACCATGGTGAGTCAGCACAAAGCCACCATCTTTATTTGAGGGAAATCATGAATTAATTAATTTACATTTACTTGTTTTCATTTAGCAGACGTACAAATCATTGCTACTGCATCAGGGACATTAAGTTATTTATTGTGAAAACATGTCTTTTGATGATGTTTTGTAACTATAAAATGGTAACATTGTACAATAAGGTCTCATTTGTTAACATTGATGTATTAACAAACATGAACTAACAATGATCAATACATTTGTTACAATGTTTATTAATCTTTGTTCATGTTAATTAATACAAATAGTTAGTTCACAGTGCATTAACTAATGTTTACATATACAACTTTTGATTTTTAATAATGTATTAGTAAATGCTGAAATTAACAGTAACTAAGATTAATAAATTCTAAATAAGTATTGTTCATTCTTAGTTCATATTAACATAAGTTAAATAGTTAAAAACCTAGTTAAGTGTCACTGTTAAAATCTACTTAAAAAGTGGTCATGTTTTCTAGTAAATAAGCAAAGTGAAGAATATTTAATCATTTTCATTAATATGCACCGATATAATAATGCATACAATTATAGAGCATAGAAATAAATACATAGAATAAAAATCAGTGAGAGCATGTTTTTAGCTAAACATATTAATAGATTTTTTTTTTTTTTTAAGAAATGGCACGTTAAGATTTGGGCGAACATTTCTGAATTATGATGCAAGCAAATCAACTAATTGAAATGGATTGATTTGCAGAAAACTTGGTCAAATTAAAAGTGCATAAAAATCATTATCACACAGTGTATTGCAATTACCAAAGAAAACTGCAAATATATTATGAATATTCGATACATGAGCTAGCCATAATTCTTGAGGTCAGCATCAATTTCAATCCATTTCACGCCAAAAATGAGATGTTTAGGAGAGAAACCGGACATTAAAAAAAAATGGAGGGCAAGGATTTTTTTTTTTTATCCTGAATAACACGCACCTATGAATCCTTCACAGTAAGACCAGTGGATTTAAATAACAAATAGAGAGCATGCTGAGAACTGCAGGACGGAGCAGGATGAGATGTATTCGGGGAGGTTGTACAGCTGTATGTGTGGGCTGACTGACTGACTGACTGTGTGTGTGTGTGTGTGTGTGTGTGTGTGTGTGTGTGTGTGTGTGTGTGTGTGTGTGTGTGTGTGTGTGTGTGTGTGTGTGTGTGTGTGTGTGTGTGTGTGTGTGTGTGTTGTGTGTGTGTGCGCGTGCGCTGACGCTAGACACGGAGCTCTCATACCTCCTGCGTCAGAATACAGAAAAAGAGAGGGAGCAAGTGAGAGCAAGACAGCAGGCAGCTTTTAGAGCGCTCGGGAGAGCACTCTTTTCGTTCCCCATGCTACTCTTTGCTCAAATAGAGTGCTCAGCCTCAGAGGAGGACAACCTTTAGCTCTGGTGCTTTACCTGTGTTCTCTTCTCTACTGTTAAAGTGGGTCACTCTCTTAATAGATACAGTATATTCAACTAGACATAAACCTGCTTGTTAAATGCTTTTCGCTTGTCTGAGTTTGTTTTATATAAGGAATTTATCGTTTTCATGTTTATACTCGTTAGAACTGCTAAAGAGATCTCATTTGGTCTTTTTTTGCCATTTATTATTTGTATAGATTGAGCATTTAATGTGGCAGGCAACAAAATTGCAGCTTATAATTTGCTATTTTGAGTTGGTTGGGATCGTTGGGATGCTAATATAGTTATTGTTAGTTATTGTTTTTGATGTGAACAGGCCTTAATTCATTACACAGCAAAAAAAAAGTATATCTTATATGAAGTTATAAATATTCTTTGACAAAAATCCTTGAGAATATATTTGCTTGAATTTAGTTGAGAAGCAACACTACATAAGATATGAAGACTTGTTTTCATAGATTGTATCTTTAATACAAGTGTAATTTGTCTTACTGCATGATTGGGCACAAAAAAAACTTTGTTGTTTTTATACTTCAAATAAATATCTGCCAGTGCAATAAGACAAAACACGCTTCTGAATTAATTAATTAATTAATTGTGTATTGTAATTGAAAGATGTATTTTCTTGATGTATCATTTGAAGCTTTAATATCTTTGGCAGGGTTGCTTCTCAGGTATTTTTTATAAAATACTAATTATTCATTTTTTTTTTTTGTAGTGTAGCATTTAGAAATTAATTTTTGTATTAGTTAGCAATGCTTTGGAACCACCTCCATCGTAGGATCATGGTAGCGACTTATGCTAAAGTACCACTAACATTTTTTTTTTCATGTTAAAAGATTTGCTCCCTGCCAAGTAAGTCAGTTTCGTTGTTAAATGTAATGGTGCAATAACCATAGTATTGGTGTAGGATTTCGTTTTTAATAAGGCTGATCTTGGGAAAGATGCCTTTTAACATCAGCCCCAAAAGAACGGTTTTACTTCTGGTACCATAAAAGGTCCCGTTATTTGGGATTAGAAAATCTTTCCTCACGGACGGCGGATTTCCCTTTGAATTCTCCAAAGTACCATGACTAATGTGTTTTTATACATCTCTCACTTTCGAATCATAACTCTTTCACTAAGCATCTGGAATTCTGTTTGAAAGTGAGATCAGAGCCTCGTATCTATTCACTTATTCATGTCAACAGAGGCAGTAGCCCATAGACATAATGAGCCTCTTTTCCTTCAGCACTGCCTGATTGGACGGAGGAGAGCGAGAAAGAGAGGTAGATCAAGAGCGTGGGCTGAACTGTGTATCTCCTACACTTCCATACAGGCATTGCAGATTTCAAGTCAACATGAACTGGCATACACAAGTCATTTTACTTCCGCAATGTAAAAAAATGTCCATATGGAGCTATTCTGTGAGACTTAGGTGATGTCAGGCAAAAAGGAAAGTTGTTTCAGAGATGGAGAAAGGTATGTATCTTTCTCCATCTCTGAAACAACTTTCCTTTTTGTGAAGGAATGAAATACCTTTTTTGTTCTGATGAATTGTGCACAATAGGACCAGGAATGTGTGTAAAACAGGCCAATTTATACGAACTCACGGCGTAGGATGTGTAGCACGCGTAGCCTACAGCGTACCCTGACATGCACCTCTCCAAAAATTTAACAATGCTTCAATTCTACGTGAACCGCAATCTGTGATTGGTCTGCTAGAACATTATCGTACATTTTATCCAGTTGATAGAAAAATATTCTTAAAAAGCATTCTAAAAATAATTTGTAATAGATAATTATTCACGGTATTTTAAAGTACCCACGATAACAATGCATGTTCATTATCATGTTATACTGTATTACCATATATCGGCACGTCTAATTGTGACTGAATTACAGTATATGGGAAAGAAGATACAATAATCAATATAGTATGGTATGTTTAATGTAGGATTGATCTTTTTCAGATGAAAATGTCACTGCAATTGTGAAATGACACTAATGAAAGTATTAGTATTTTTTATTATTAGTAAAACAGTGTTTTCCTATTTGTAAGCTTGTAATAGAAAATTAATGTATCACTAAAAAGTGAGTTCTCTTTACTCGAGGGCACCTGTACAGCCGCCCGCTGTCCAGACCTCACACTGTAAACAGGAAGTGCTGAACGTGGTTGCTCCAGACTAGTGATTGTTGCTTTAGCAGGTGTTTTATTCTCAGTGGAGAGAAAAATACGAGAGGCGGAAAAACAGAGATGCGTTTGCAGAGGCTAAAAGCAGATGGTGTTGGTCTCCACAGAATCAGAAGAGGACATGCTCCGTTTCACTGCACACTCTCTGAGCTCTCTGACTGCTTCTGCTTCATCAAGACCTTAAAATGATGAAAATCCAGAGATCCACAGCTCTGGTTTGCAAGTATGATGCATTGTTTAGAGATACAGCAGGAGTCTTATCTTGAACACATTATATGGTTTTGTACTGCTTCTCTTAGAAATATGTGTTTTTCTGGCATCACATGATATAGGGGTGATAACTTCTATTTTAAATTTCATAGATATCAGCTAGATCATCCTTTTGTCAACAGAGGCTCCTCCTAAAATGGAAATGGCTATATATTTAGAGAGGGAGAGACAGTCTTTGACATAAGCAGAGCCATGCTTCAGGTCTTCAAATAGAAAAGGAAAGCTACAGACTCCCTCTGGTGGTAAACAATTCTACCACATTTGCAATAAAAATGAGCATTTAGGTGCATTTAATTATAATTTGAGTAGTATTCTGTTCATCTTACTACAACGATGCAAAAAAAGAATGCATGAACTGATAAAAAGCCTTTTCATTTGAATGATGATGTGCATAACATGTGACTGTTCTGTCCACAGAGGGCTGGTTCTCAGTGACTCCTGAGAAGATCGCAGAGCACATTGCTTTGAGGGTGCAGGACAGCTTCAGCGCGGAGCTCATTATCGATGCCTTCTGTGGTGTGGGTGGCAATGCCATTCAGTTTGCCCTCACTGGGAAAAGAGGTACAGTTGCCTTTCATACTGCTACAGAACCATGTCAGCACAATCCTACCATGCTGCTAACACCCATATGTTGGTTTCCATTGTCTTGAGAAACCATCTGAAAATCTTTTTTGAGATATGAGATTTATAATACCGTTTTGACATCTAAAAATGTCTTTTAAAAACACGTTTCCATTGTGCGCACGGTCTATTAATTTATCAAAAAATACATTGAAAATGCAGAGCACACACATGTATGTACCATATATATATATATATATATATATATATATGTATTTTTAAGTTCTGAATTTAAATTAATTTACATAATTTAGGATCTTTTGTAATTCGTAATATTCAATATTTCTGAATGTTCACACTCACCAACATGGCATTTATTTGATCAAAAATACAATAAGAAACGGTAATGATGTGAAATATTATTATAATTGAAAAATAACGTCTCTATTTTAATATATTTTAAAATGTAATTTATTCCTGCGATGGCAAAGCTGAATTGTCCAGTCTTCAATGTCACATGATCCTACAGAAATCATTCTAATATGCTGATTTGCTGCTCAAGAAACATTTCTTATTATTATCAATGTTAAAAACATTTTCTTTTCTTTTTTTTACTTTTTTGATGATTGTATACTCCCACATATTCAAGGTGTTACTTTTTACTTAATTTTGTTACACCACATGACACTTTTAGAGTCATTAAATTGAAACTTCTTGAAAATGTATATATTTTTTTATCTATTGTGGTCACTTGTTTCCTGAGAAATCAGTGCAAAATATCTGTAATTAAAATAAAAGTTGCTGCAATTGGGGAAGCCACTGTGGCTTTTTTTCCTCCATCATAAATGACTTGCATCTCTGAGCGTGCAGACGAAATGCAATAAACGCAGTCATGTTATCTTGCGTTCGGATTCCTGGTGTTTGGGAACCAATCGTGTGAGACACTTCTCGCAGGGCATTAAACCAAATCATTCTGACGACAGACTTTGGCTCAGGGATTTCAGAATGATCAAACCAACATTTGAGATGCTCTGCAATGAAATCGGTCAGCTGGTTAGTCTGTAATCCAATCACATGCACTCTATTGATATTATATATATATATAGGTGGATGGAAACATAGCTACTGACTCCAATACTTTATCATTTTTGTTAGTGAAATGTTGTTTTTCTCCCTCTACCATCCAGTGATCGCCATTGACATCGACCCCATACGCCTGGCTCTGGCACAGAACAACGCAGAAGTGTATGGTGTGGCGCACCGGATAGAGTTCCTGCAGGGAGACTTCTTGCAGTTGGCTCCGCGCCTGCGAGCAGACATGGTTTTCCTCAGTCCCCCGTGGGGCGGACCAGAGTACCTCAGTGCTGACGTCTTCAACATCAAGACCATGATGACTCCTGATGGATATCCTTTCAGTCTTACACTCTGTGCTTTTATTCTATCTATTCTAGACAGTGCCCCTTTCCTTTCAAATTAGGTTTTCGTTCAAAGTGGAAAGTTCAAGTGTGTCCTTTTTCACAACACTCTTTGTGGTATTAAAGGAGAACTCCGGTCAATTTTAACATTGAGCTCATTTTTTTGTACATTTGGAGTGCTGTCAATACAGAGAACAACGACAAAAATCGGTGTTGCCTACACCGTGTTATCCTCTTTTTAAAATTTGCACCCTATTGACTTCAATGGGGCAAGTTTTAAACTTAACCAGTTCTTAGTCTTAACATCCTTGATGTGTCATACAAGTGCCCAGCCATGTTAGATGATTCCTTCAGAGTGAACACGAGTGAATCTGACTGCAGTAGATGTGAAAGATATGAATAAAAATGATGTTATATCAGTCAGCGCAAATACCTGTATTTACATTCTGTTTTCGGTTGAAGTCCAAAATAGTCGATTGTCGAGTTCACGCGCATAGGTTTAGTTACATATGATCACGCGCGTGAACTCGACAATCGACTACTTTGGACTTTGACCGAAAACAGGAAGTAAATACAGGTATGTGCGCTGGCTGAAATAACATCATTTGTATTCATATCTTTCACATCTACTGAAGTCAGATTCACCGTGTTCACTCTAAAAGAATCACTCACATGGCTGGGCACTTGTATGACACATCAAGAATGCTAAGAGGCTAAAAGCAGGTTTAAAACTTGCCCCATTGAAGTCAACAGGGTGCAAATTTTAAAAAGAGGATAACACAGTGTGATTTTTGTCATTGTTCTCTGTACTGACAGCACTCCAAATTTACAAAAAAAAATTAAAATTGACCGGAGTTCTCCTTTAAGTATATACTTTCTATTGTATGTGGTCATGATGCTTCAAACCACCTGTTTCAACTTCCTTAACCATTTATACATTTGAAATTTTCAGGTTGTCAAAAATGATTTCAGACAATATTGTCTATTTTCTTCCTCGGAATGCGGACATGGAACAGGTAATGGTCATTTATTTACACAAATCAGTTTTAAAATGGTAACCTGAAAACCCCCCTTTCTATATTGATGCTTAAAGTTATTTTGTTCACAGTAGCATATGGATTAACTTAACTTTAATTCACATCTTAAAATGGGCGTCACATTGACCACAGTGGTTAACAAATTGTCAGTGTTTTGTGGTTGTTTAACAGCATAGCCACATTTGTGCTCTGTGTCTTTATCTGTTTTGTGCTCCGTTATACTTTTGTGACCAATACTCAGATTTCTTGTGTTCTTTTTTTAGCTTTATTAAACATAGAAGTTGCAAGCATGTTCTGTTAGCACAATACATCAGCCAGTGGTTTTAATTCCTATGTAGTCAAAATCATCTGTGGTTGGTCACTTGCTTCAACCCTTTTAGCATTTTTATTATTAGTGCACATGGCTGCTGTGCTTATATTTATTCTTAGACATATTTCTAGTTACTGTTATCACTTTAGTGTCTCATCTATCTGGCAGTACAAAGTCAAAGTGCCAAAGTTCATCAATGACATATTACTTCTATAATCAGAAATTATTTTCACAGAATTTGTTTGTTGACTGTATACCTGGGTTAGTTTAGTCCATATGATGTCTGTCAATTGCAGCTGTATCATGGTTTCTGGTAAGGTCTTGTTGTCTGATGCAGTGTGGTTGCACCTTTTGAAACCACACTGCTTTCCGGTGTATTCTGTGTCTGACTATAGCCAATTTCTACACTAATATCTAAAGTAAATACATCATTACCATTTGCCTATCACTGTACTGATTGTATTGTTAAATACTATGTATTAGTGTGACTTGTGATTAAATTCAAGAACAATTTTCCCTAAACCAAGATACTATGATGATAATATACTGATATGTTCATATTAGCAACTAGTGACCATGTTGCCTGTGATGGTAACTCAAACACCTGCTCTGCCTCACTTCTTCTTCCCCTTTCTCTTCATACACCTCCCTCTTTCTGTCTTTCACTCTGTATAGATCGCATCTCTCGCCGGCCCAGGTGGGAAAGTGGAAGTGGAGCAGAACTTTCTGAACAACAAACTGAAAACAATTACTGCATACTTTGGCAACTTAATTAAGTCAAAAACCTAAAACATTTTATTTCCTTTTTCTACTTCTTTTAGTCATTTATGTTATCTGTACGTACTTACTTATTGCACTTGAATTGTACTTATACACATTATCTGCTGTTTACTGTTTTGTAAAGCCATTGACGATGAATTTTACAGACTGTGTACTCATGATGCTGCTAGTTTAATCTTTATTTTAACAGTTTTGTTTTTCCAGCATATTTACCTATTAAAGTTCATTTGAAGGAACCATGCATGGAAGTCATAAAATTGCACAGCCTGAAACACCCCATGTTTAATTATCTATCTATCTATCTATCTATCTATCTATCTATCTATCTATCTATCTATCTATCTATCTATCTATCTATCTATCTATCCTATCTATCTATATTGGTCACACTTTATATTAGGTGTCTTTAACTTAAAGGGATAGTTCACTTTAAAATTAAAATTCTGTCATCATTTACTCACCCTCAAGTTGTTTCAAACCTGTACTCAAACCTGTATATGGGTACAGTCTACCAAACGGTAGACTGTACCCATTGACTTCCATAGTATTTTTTTTTTCCTACTATGGAAGTCAATGGGTACAGTCTACTGTTTGGTTACCGACATTCTTCAAAATATCTTCCTTTGTGTTCAGCAGAAGAAATAAATGAATACAGGTTTGAAACAACTTGAGGGTGAGTAAATGATGACAGAATTTTAATTTTAAAGTGAACTATCCCTTTAAAGTAACTTTTAAGTACTTGCATAAAAATGTTAGGTACTTATTGTGTTCATGTTGTATTGCAAGACACGTTTGCTGCTATTGAGGTGGGATTTGGGGAAGGTTATGGACAGGTTTGTTGTTATGTTAGGTTTAAGGGTGGGTTAACTACGTAATTGCAGAAATTAATTACAGCTCTAAAATTACATGTAGGTGTTTTTTAAATTTAAGTCGAATGTAAAACCGTATAGCCTATGCATTGAATCAAATGATTATATGAGTAACTTACGTACGTATAGCAGGCCTAGAAAAAGACATACACGTGCATTTATGATAATTCAACAGGGTTTAAAAAACGTCTATTCGAACTGTCACTACCAAATAATATAATGTTTCCTACCACATAGCCTACCACATTTTGTTTCCAGCTACTGCAGAATCTGTATTTGCCAATCGTAATGTCACTGCGGTTTTATGCAAACAAATAAAACGTACAGAACTCTGATCAACACGGTGAATAGTGTACACCAGGAAGTAGAAAGAGCAGTAAAACAGCAGGCGTCCAGTCTCGGGTTCCTCATTCTGTGTTTGTGTGTGTGTCGCTTCAATGAGAGTCAGAGAGCGCGCACTCGACGGGCATTTCTCTCAGAAACTACCGTTAAATGCGAGTTAACCTCTTTTTCTGATATTTGACAGGTAGGACTCTTCTTTCTTATCTTCTCTTCTCTTGTAAATACTTTTTTACAATCTGTACTGATTACAGTGAATGTGTAATTTAACTGTTTAATCCAGCATGTATCGGTGTTTGCCTTTCTTCCTCGTAATATTTCTTTTTGGGAGGTTTTTTTTTTTTTAATGAAGTAACAATTTAGTGATGTGTTTGATGGAAACTCGGCTAAAAATCTTTTGTAAAAAGCCGGTCAGCCTAATAATTTTCCTGGAGTTGCCTAGTAAACTGGCTGTAAAATCTGGATAATTATTAACTCATGGGTTTTAAATTATCACTTTAATCTGTCAGAGAGAGTTTTAGAAAGATTATTTTGCCCAGTCATCACGCATAACATTACAAATAACATTTCCCATAGAAAAGAGAAATCACAAATTAATTCAAAGTCGTTCTGAAGTGCTCAGATTTTCTGAGATAGGCTATCAAGGCCTGCGGTCAAAAATTGTATTTAAAAATGTACTAAAACGTTTTACCATTAGGCTAAATCTAAGATCAAGTTATCTCATTTGAGTCCATTTTTATTTCCCCTAAGGAATGTGAGGGACATCAGAGAAATATTGTCAGCATTAAAATTACAAGTAACTTGGAAAATAAAATCAATATTTGGAGGAAAACATGACATTTTATTTTCAATTTCACAGTTTGTGTCTTGTTTAAAAATAACATGTAAAACATGAACTTTCTGTTAAGGTCGGCGTCCTTCTGATGGCATGCCTCCTATGTTATTTTTAGATAAAGATTGTGAGTTTTTACACCATGACACTTGACCTGAGTTGTAGCAGTGACACCCTTTTCAATATCCCCCCCCCCCCCCCCCCTCAGAAATCAGGCCTACTGACTGTCCTTTCTCCAGCCTCTCAAATGTCTGTATAGCAGGCTACAAAAACTAGAGTCAAATAGCCTGTATTAAGTTGCATCATTCAACAAGTCAATCTCAAGTTGCGTATAGCGTTCAGACAGGCTGTAGACTGAAACTCAGAAGTAGTTGAGAATTATTTTGTGTCTCTGTCTTTCCTGTGTTACTGAACGCCCTAGAGAAGCTGGTCAGAGGAGGAAGTGTGCAGCCCCAGTGGCCTGCTTGCTCATGCATTAATCTAGCATTATATCCTTGATACTTGTTTCCTGCTGACATCTAAAAATACTGTCACATCAGTGGAGTCCGGGAACGGCGCAGTTTCATCCGAGTGTTGTGTAGCCGTTTAACAACTAGTTTCACCTTCAGGACAATGGAGGGCACTTTTCCCACAGTTTCTTCCTTATTACTTCTGACATCACATCGATTGTAATATGTACAGAACAATGTCTGTTGCTTTGAGAGATATAGAAATAACTGTTTTGGACTTTGCTTTGCTACATTATAGGTGCCCAGACAGTATTGACTAAGATTATTATTTTTTTGGCTACGTTGGGCACTGAATTGGTCAAAAGGAAACAGTGTTAAACATTTCCTGAAATACCAAAGGTTGGAAATAATTGCCAAACAATCTTGTCAGAATTTCCCAGAGGGAGGGCAATGCTGGGTCAAACTATGGGATCTGATGAAATAAGGTTATTTTTTTTTAATTACGCAGCTATTTGCCTCATTTCCTAAGAGTTTAACTGTATATTTTTATTCGCTGTTTGAATTGTAGCCTGGTAAATAGAAAAGGAAATGAAGTTATTCAGCGTTTACTGCTTATTGATCTGAAGTGGATTGCCTAAGAGATTTATGGAGATTTCCTCCTGATAATCCTGTTGCCGTTGCTTTGGTGAAGCTGACACCCAATGTTTATGACGTCCACAACGACCCTGATTTTAATAGAGAATGTTTACCTCTCCACAAAATTCTAAGCTGTGACAATAAGGAAAGGACATCTATTCTGCGGGAAGTACCTTGGTTTCTTCCCTATGAATATCTAACCTTGAAAAGCTCAGAAGCCTCTTGGTTGATGATTTATATTAAACAGGACATTGCTTCTAACCTTAATGTTTGCTATAATGTGTTCACCTGGCCTTCTGTTGGGTTTTGCAAGCTGCAAGTGTTCTTTACAACATGCTGAAGAGGGCGTATCATTATTTAGAAGGTATGTTATTACTTGCTTTAGGCCTGTATGAAACTGGCAGCCTTATACTGAGTGATTTGAAACTTCTCATGACCTAAGTGGATGAGCACACATCACTGTTTTAAATGCAAATGAAGGAGTTCTCTATGACTTCATTTTATTCATCATGGGATACAGCATTTGAAACCAAATTCTGAAGTAAGTTATATTCACCTTCCCACATGTGTTCAGCCCCTTTAGTGAACACATCTAAATAACCATTCATTCTTAACTTAAGTAATAAATGTGTATCTTAACAAATAAACAAAGACAAAAACTAAGATGCTGCGGTCATCTGGATTGGAAAACAATCAAGTTACATCTATAGTAATTTGAGTATTAAACTTGTTGATCTTCCCCCGGTTTCACAGACACTGCTTAAGCCTATAGTCTCAGACTAACATTAATGTTTGAGCTGTTTTAACTGAAAGTAACTTGCACTGAAATATCTTCAAATATGTCAGTGCATATTAATTCCGAATTCTGTTAATATTTTATGAGATGACTGTAGTTAATCTTTTCCTTGCAGGAAACATGGGTTGTAAAAAATCCAAGTTGGATGGTGACCAAAATGGAGGTGTGATTGAAGGGAACAAACACCAGCCAGTACGTACTGACCAAACTGTATATGTGAGAGATCCAACCTCCTATAAACCTCATATAGTAAGTAGTGAGCTAGATGGGGGGAACACATTCAGTCTTGCCATGTTAAAATCAACTTGGATGTTTTGACCTTCATAGATTCTGAGGAGAAGGGTTTCTGATACTTTGAAAACATTTCCATGATTATCTCATGAATGACAAATGTTTTATTTCACAGAATAGTCAGACTTCCGGCCTCCTGCCTGGTCAGGTGTTCGAAAAAATGGAAAGTAGGTCTGATGATCTTTGTTGCACATTCTGCTTCGTCCTATGGACGTCCTACTGTCCTACAGTCGTCCTACTGTTTTTGTAAAATTGCTTTTATGTGATTTTTTTATACAGAAAAGGACAAACTAGTCATCACTTTGTATCCATATGAAGCCATTCATGATGATGATCTGGGCTTTAAAAAAGGAGAAAAGTTAGAGATCCTTGAAGAGTGGGTGAATGCCATCATCATCCTTTCTCTACTGTTATTTTTCTTTCCCTGTTATCCTGAAATGTGATTTATTTTTTTCACCAGGCACGGAGAGTGGTGGAAGGCAAAGTCTTTGACCACACGAAAAGAAGGATTCATTCCCTCAAACTATGTTGCAGAAGCAGACACAATAGAGACAGAAGAGTGAGTGCTGCTCAATACAATGAATTACAAACGAAACAATGACACGTTTTTTCTAACGAACACTTCTTTTGATGCACAATTTAGATGGTTCTTCAGAGAAATCACAAGGAAGGATGCAGAGAGACAGTTGCTGGCACCCGCTAACAAACCTGGATCTTACCTAATCCGGGAGAGCGAAACCTCAAAAGGTGTGCAGTTTAATGTCTGCTCTGGGGTTTTGTTGTGTTTTTTGTTTTTTTTGTGGAAATATACAATTGTTTCATTACAATTGTGTAACACATTCATTGTTGTGAACAGGAAGTTATTCACTGTCAATCAGAGATGTGGATGCTCAAGGGCAGGATGTTGTTAAACATTATAAGATCAGATCTCTGGATAATGGCGGCTACTACATATCTCCAAAAATCACATTCAATGACATCACCAGCATGATAAAACATTACCACAGTAAGTTACATGTATACACAGAATCGGTTAAAGGTTTGGGGTCAGTAAGATTCTTATTATTCAAATAAATGCTGTTCTTTTGAACTTTCCATTTTTCAAAGAATCTTAAAAATTTTAGTAGCACAACATTAATACGAATCTTGAGCAGCAAATCATCATATTAGAATGATTTCTGATGGATCACGATACACTAAAGACTGGAGTAATAATGCTGAAACATCAGCTTTGCCATCACAAGAATTCATTAGATTAAATAAAATAGATACGTTTTTTTTTTTTTTATTGTAATAATAATTCACAATATTGTTGTTTTTACTGTATTTTGATCAAATAAATGCTGCCTTGGTGAGCATGAGACTATTTATAATCTTTTAAAAACAATTTTTAAAAAAATCTTACCATCCCTAGACTTTTGAACGGTGGTATAAATATATATATTCAATTATGTGCACTCCTTATTATTTTCGGTTGGGGTTTGTTTGCTGAAATAATAATGTGCCTAATCTCGTCACAGAACAATCAGACGGATTATGTCGAAAACTAGAGAGATCATGTGAGAAGCCCAAAGCACAGAAACCTTGGGACAAAGATGCCTGGGAAATCTCTAAAGAATCCATAAAGATGGTGAAGAAGCTCGGAGCCGGGCAGTTTGGAGAGGTGTGGATGGGTGAGTTAAGGAAAAGAATCCCTCCAGCTTGACAATGCTTTACGAAAATATCCGGAAGTCGCAAACATGCATTTAATCATGGAGTGTTGCTCTCTTTATGGTCTTGTTATTCAAATTCTCTCCGTTTCTAAGCTCCCCCAGGTGTGCGATCAAAAAAACCACAGTTTAATGTGCTCTTCAGAGGCTTAGAAGTGACATCCTTCTGCGTTTGTATCGATTAATCAACCTAAAAGATCTTCTTTGAACATGTGTAGGCTTATTGTTATTATCTAATTCTTTGAGGCATAAAAGCTTTGACGACACCCATTCAAATCTCGAGTCTTCCTGCTGTGGCTTCTGGCGGGCATGAATGGCTCCCTTATAGCTCAGACTGATAGTGCACAGAGACCCGGCACAGACGAGACTCTTATCAGTCAGATCTGAGGAGGAAACTGCTATGCAGTTGACGCAGGATTTGCATTTGGATTTCGTTATTATTCATCTCTTTCCCATGTAGCCGACATGATGAATTGCAGGAAGCGGTCTTAGCAAATATACAAATGGCTCTCGACTGCCCGTGGCCAAGATGTTTCCTTAGCCGCCCCGTGACCTTGTTGGCACAGCGTTGCCAGACCTTTGACACACAATAAGGCTGTATGATGACAGAAGCACTCTACGGAAAGACTTCCTACTGTTTGGTGTTCCCCTTCTTTGTTATGTCTCAGCTAAATTTTAGACAAACTATTGGATTTGAACTGCTCAAGTGCACATTTGGGCATGAAATGTCCAGTAGATAATTAGTATGCAAACTGCAAAGTTGCAAACCACTTCAAAGGTGTGGAAGTTGTCTGTGTTGTTAAACGGGAAATGGCATTTAAGTGGAACAAGAATAACAATACAAGTTCACAGTTGTGCAACATGTCTTTTGGCGTCTCTGTGGCCAGTAACCATCCTTCACTCTGTGGCGCTGTGTCATCACTTCTGAGAAATGTACGGCAGTTTATGGATAGCTGTGCGTTACGTAAAATCCTGAGAAAATGTGGGGATTTGGAGTCACTTCCTAAAAAAGGGTTTTCAAGACTGACTAACAATTCCTACATCAACACGGATTAATTTAATACTCTGTCATGTGGTTGCATTTCTCACTAGGTTTCCTGTTAGTCAGCTTTTAGTTCACTGTTTTGTGGTTGGACTGCAACTGTGTGTGGCATTCGAACAGGAAGATCTTTATTAACCACCGAGGAATATCACGCATGTTTATTTGTGGATTGATTTTGTTTGCAGCCTACTACAATAACAGCACAAAAGTGGCGGTGAAAACGCTGAAGCCGGGCACAATGTCAGCGGAGGCGTTCTTAGAGGAGGCCAACCTGATGAAAACCTTACAGCACGACAGACTCGTGCGCCTCTACGCTGTCGTCACCAAAATTGAGCCCATCTACATCATCACTGAGTACATGGCGAACGGTACTGAAATACTCTTCTGATCATTCAAATGAGAGAATATGCCTTGATACGAGAGTTATACCAAATGTTTGTTTCCTCTTCTTCAGGAAGTTTATTGGATTTCTTGAAAAGTCAAGCTGGCTGCAAAGTACAGTTACCAAAGCTAATCGATTTTTCTGCACAGGTAAACATTCGTTCAAGACATAAATTAGCCTGCATCTTCTCTTAGCCCTCCATTTCCGTATTTCTCGAGTAACTTTTGGGGGTTTTGCGTCACGGAGCTGGTAACATTTTTTCCATTAGTTGAAGAAAAAGAGGAACTGATTCTCTTGTCTGTCAGTATTTAAAAACACAGAATAATTATTCATTTTCTCAGATATGAAACTTCTCATTAGATCCACAAATCATACATTTCTATTATTATGAGGCAACGAGAATAACACTGAGGTAACTCTTATCAATGAATTGGACGAATGAAAAAATATGACAGGGTAAAGCATAATTTAATTCATACAGTATTTACAGTCATAACTACTGATTCAAAGAATGATCCATGTAATCTAAGAAGAAAATGTGTTTTCTGTATATGAGTCTTTAGGACTTCAGAACTCATTTAAGTCTTAATGCTTAAAACAGCACCAAATGGCAAAAATGCACATCCTGTTTCAGAGAGTGAAAGAGGATGCTGATGGAGAAGTGAGAACATCTCTTTCCCTGTGTTAAAGCAGTTATTACTTGGTAACAATTAACTGAGAAATACAACTACACCCAATTCTAAAGTGGAAAAACCCAACAATTGCTCATTTACTGGTATACTCTACTAACCTAAATGATGCATTATGTACACATATACATATGCATACACGATTGTTGTAAAATTCTAGATGTTTTTGAAAAAAGTCTCATCAAGCTGCATTTATTCATATCATAACAGTAAAACAGTAATATTGTGAAATGTTTTTACAATCACAAATAACTGCTCTATGTTAATATATTTTAAAATGTTATTTATTCCTGTGATGGCAAAGCTGAATTTTTAGTCTTCAGTATCGCGTGATACTTCAGAAATCATTCTAATATGCTGTCACTTTCAATCAAATTAATGCATCCTTTCTGAATAAAAGTATTCATTCCTTATTATAAAATCGGACTGACCATAAACTCCGGAAGGTAGTATATGTCTTTTTGTCAGTAATGCGGAGCTTGTGTGTGTTTCTGCAGATAGCTGAAGGTATGGCCTACATTGAGAAGAAGAATTATATCCACCGTGACCTGAGAGCAGCTAATGTGCTGGTTTCAGAAAGCCTTTTGTGCAAAATAGCTGATTTTGGCCTGGCCAGAGTAATTGAAGACGACCAATACACAGCCAGAGAAGGTGAGTGTGACACCTGTCAGAGGTTTAACCGCATACTGGATGGACAGGTCATTTTCTACAGCATTACAATGTCAGACGCCGCTCCTGGCTGTGCTTGTTAAAGCTGTTATGCATACTGATATTGTGATGGTTGTCCTGCGCCAGTGGAGGAATCAGAGGAGCTGACTGATATGTGAATTTGAGGATGTGTTCTGTCTCTCTTTAATTCAGGAGCAAAATTTCCTATCAAATGGACGGCACCTGAGGCCATCAACTACGGATCTTTTACCATCAAATCGGACATGTGGTCCTTTGGGGTTCTCCTGTATGAAATGATAACATATGGGAAAATTCCTTATCCAGGTAATTGAATTGTGTTAATGGCACCCTGATTACATTTGAGTGTAATGCCAGCTATCAGCATAACTCAAGGAGAGAGCTGCAGTGGAGTAATGGTGACCAAACTAAATCTTTTGTCAGGACTTTGTCGCCATCTACTTGTCATGTTGTGTTAGATACGTTTAAGTATTGAAGTTTTGGTCAATTTGACACATCTGAAAGGTGGATTGATTGTTTCTGTGCTGCTAATGTTACCAAATGTAACTGCAAAAATAATGACTGGTTTCCTGAACACTCATTGGTTAAACAAACTCACATCATTGGTTGAGCCATGTTGCTATGTTGGACTGGTCACGTATTATACGTAATATTGTTTAGCTAAATTAAGGTAGGACAGCACAGGCAAAACTGTTGTTGTTCATGCACTGGTCAATTTTAAGATTTTGAGCCATTTTGCTTCCATAATGTCTTCCTTCAGACTAGTGGAAAGAAAACATCCAAAATACACATTTAAGTGTTTATTTTATTATACATGATCTATTTGCATCTGTAGACTTTAATTACAATGTTTACTCGTTCTCCACTCGTCGACTACAAACCGAACGGAACTCACTCCCGCTAAACATTAACTCTTTGAATTCCTGCACCTGGGAACGATACAAATCGACACCATAATGACTAACAGATCGCTAAGAAGTATTTTCTACTAAAGCAAGATGGTACTTGACTCTGGTAAGAGTATCTTTAATGAACTGGTGGACAGAGTTGCCAGGTCTGCATAACAAAACCCACCCCAAAAAAATCTTGTTCCGGTGTAGTGCCGAATTCTGTGACACCAGTAGGTGCTGTATTGCGCTAATCTGACCTACTCCTAATCCCAATCCTAATCCCAACCCTACTGTCACTACAGGGCCTACTGTCCAGATACATATCAGGGTGTAATGATTTCACTGTGGGCGAGCTTGACAAAACCCAAGTGCAGTATTTGAATGACTAGACTAGACAAGACATGAAACTCACCAACAATGGTTACAGAGACAATACTAAACAAAGTAACAAGGCAGACATGAGGGCATAAAAACACAAGGACTGATGACTAAACAATACACACCTCCTGTGAACAGTCAAGACAGTAAACAACAGAACACATGAGAATTGGGAAGCACATGACATGATCACATGAGGACAAGGGGAGCACATGGCAAACCAGGAAACATTAAAACAAAAGGTTACCAAAGTTTACATGGGCAACATCTGGGCCACACACAGCAAGCCGTAACTCATAACACTAAAACCGGCTTGATGTGTGAGGCCTGGAATGCATGCTATTGCCAGTCACACCCAGGTTGCATCATCGCCGTTATTCCATGGGATATGTGGGCCAGAAGAATGTAGGAGATGTGGGCCACAATTGAGCCAGATATCATTTGCTATCTGGGTAGGGTCACAGAATCCGGCACAACACTGGGGGGCTTCAACCCGCAGACTAGAAAAACAACCCGCAGCAACAGTGTAAAAGTAATCCAATTCAGTGGGAAAACTGCGGACTTGGCAACACTGCTGCTGGGAGTGGCAACATGACCAGTGCATTATGGGTGTTGAAGTTTTCTTACCTATTTGGCAAAAGGGAAGTCGACACCCTTTTTCAAAGAAAAAATGAAAGAAAGAAAAAACCTTTCCACTGTATAGGCAGCCAAGTTTGATTGAAAGCCTGTTTTGCCAGCGGTGAAGGACCCCTTTAGACATTGGAAAAGAAATGTCTTTCTGAAAAGTGAAACACAATAAATGAGACTATTTCATTTCTTTCTCTTCTTTATCTGTCCACTTACCCTTTCACTTCCTTCTTTTTTTCTTTGCTTCAGGCATGAGTAACAGTGAAGTCATGAGCTCTGTCCAGAGAGGATACCGGATGCCCCGGTCTGAAAACTGTCCCGCTGAACTTTACGAGATCATGAACTCGTGCTGGAAGAGTAATCCAGATGACCGGCCCACGTTTGACTATATTCAGAGTGTACTAGATGACTTCTACACAGCCACTGAGGGCCAGTACCAACAGCAGCCATGAGGATGCAAAATCAGCCATCGTATTTTTGTACTGTTTCAAGATGATCATAAGATCTGAGATTTAAATATGAGTCAATGTACTAATATGTAACTAATAATTGTATCTGCTTACTTATATGTAAGCAAGGTTAAGATTTTCTATCTCTGCTTCAAATTGAAGTTTTAACTGCCTATTTGCAACTTTTGCTCTTTACATTCACATTTTCATGGCTACATTGAAATTTATAAATATTTTTTTATATTTCAAAGTACCCTATCAAAGTTTTATTGTTATTTTTACACACCATACCATCTCTTCTTTTAAAAACTAGGGGTTTGAAAACTGGAATCTGGGTCACTATGGGTTATGCAAAAAAATTAAGAGAAAATAAAAGATTTTACAAAAAAATATATTTTTAGGGGCATCCAAGGCCATAAAGGTGCATTGGAAGGATATTTACTGTGAAAGGAGCTATACCAATATATTTTAATTAAATGAAAATTCAAGTTACATACAAATAACAGTACTGTACTTATATAAATGATCATAAAATGAATGTTGAAAAACACGTTTTTATGTCTCACATGTGTTTGAAATTGGTATAAATGATTTATACATGAAATTATACAGCTACCTTTATGACTCTATTTTAGTAAGAGGGACCTTTGCAAAGGGAGCATTAATATTTGGAGGTCCTTACAATTATGATCAAATGAAATCCATGCACTGTAAACCACTGTAAAGATGATAATGAACATGGTATTCTCTCTCTCTTTTTTTTTCTTTTTTTTTTTTTTTACAGTTTTTAATAACAATATTGAAAATGTTACAATAATGAACAGTGGCATAAGGCAATATTTTATCATACATTTTTAATTAAACCTATGCAATGCCCTGCCGTTGATTAGCTAAGAATTAAATGCTTTGTACATTTAAAATATTCTGTACATTATCTAGAAACCTAATAAAGTGAATATTTTGTGATTATTAATGCAGTTCTAGATTGTAAAGAATTATGGGTCATAAAATACAATGCTGCTGAAACCCAAGAATGAACTTCTACACAACCTTGACAAATGTTTACAGTAGGTTATAACTTTGCACTCAATAGCGACGACACTGCAACTTTATGACATGGAGTCTGCTAATACTAGGAAACGACTAGCACAACACAAACTCCACATAATAATACAAAAACTCGTTTGTAAACGTATTGGTTGCAATCTGAAACATCACCGCTAGATGCCGCTGAAAACTCCATACAGCACCTTTAAGTCACACTCGCATCCCCTCAAAGTCCTGCCTACTTATGGTCACGTGATGATTTCAAAATGGCCGCGCCCTTCAGTTTAGAGGCGTGACGTTATTCATATTGTTACAACACTGTTAAACGGTAAAACAGCTTGTCACAGCGTGCAGAATTTCATTAAAGCTCTCCGTTGAAGCCGGTAATAATGGACAAGGACAGTCTGATTCTGTAAGTTAATAATGAATGAATGCTGATTGGAGTAGTTGGATGATTGCTTTATATTGTTATAGGGCCAGAGCTCACTGACATGATAAAATAACATTTAAGTTAAGCATTATTTACAAACGTCTTGTTACAAAAGCAAAAGACGTTTTTACAGGGCTTCAAGAAGCAGCTGCTGTCAGAGAATTTGCAACAGAACAACTTAAAACTTAGCAAATTGATTCCTTTGAGTGTTTTTAAGTTGAGAATGAGATGTTTTGAGTTGAAATCCGTCACATGTCAATGTTTTTATTGAGATGTCATTGTAAGTGCATAATTGGCTTTCATACTGTTTCTATTAATTTATTTGTTTCTTGTGTGTCTTTGTATGTATGAAATGATGTGATGTAATTTTGCTGCCTATCTTGGCCAGGTCTCCCTTGCAAAAGAGATTTTTAATCTCAATGGGCTTTTCCTGGTTAAATAAAGGATAAATAAAAAATAAAACTGTTAAGCAGTTTCGTATTGAAAACATATTTTCTTGATATGTGGAAAATTTGTACAGTTCAAAGTGTCAAACATAAAGTAAAAATAACTAATAATAATGGCACTCCTAAATGTCGTTCTTTAAATCACAATAAAGGGAAAGTGAATAATGTTCAAACAGCATTTTATATCAGTATTGAATATGCAATGAATAGTTATAGAGGGTATTATTATCATCAAATCATTAATATTTAATGAATTATTTTGGAGCATTCACATTCTACTGTCTTCTTTATGTAATTAGTTTATGAAGTTGGTATTATATCACTGTTACGTTCTATTGATCAAATATACAAAAACATTAAGCAGCCACTATGTAAAAGTATTTAATGTCACTTTTGACCAATTTAATGTGCCCTTGCTGAATTAAAGTATTAATTTCTTTAAAAAGATCTTACTAACCTCAAAATTATGTATATCTGCATGACTCTGTAATGTGGATGACAGGGTGTGTTTTGGGCAGCACGAATGCTTATCAAGCTGTGAAGATTGAGTAAACCGTTAGGCCCCTGATCTCAGAAGCCCTTATCTACTCTGTTCACTTGCTGCTTAAAACATCTGTGAAACCTGATCATCAGTACCTGAGGGAGGGGATTCAAACGATGCATGAATTCCCATTAAGGGTAAAATCTTTCCGTGGCAGGGGCAGCTGCCACCGACGCCTGTCACTCGACCTGTCACCGCTATATGCGCCTGTCACTCGACCTGAAGATTTGAAGAAAAGTAATGTTTTGTGAATTAAATATTGATATATTTTGTCTTTGCTATTTTCCATCCCAGCCCCAAAGGCTTTCCAGAGCTGAAGAATGACACATTCCTAAGAGCTGCGCGAGGAGAGGAGATTGAGCACACTCCAGTGTGGTGTATGAGACAGGCTGGCCGCTATCTGCCAGGTACGTATCAGTCTTAGGTGCTGATGAGCACCTCCAGTGCTGCATGCTGTCATTTCTCATGAAGTTATTCTTTTCATGCTTTATTATCTCTTTTACAGAGTTCAGGGAATTAAGGGCGTTGAAAGATTTCTTTGAGACATGCCGTTCCCCTGAAGCTTGCTGTGAGCTTACGTTACAGGTTAACACCGCTGAGCACCTTCTTACCTGCTTCCTTCTTATAATTGTAGCATATTGAGTTTTCATACTCTCAATTATTTTTTTTCAGCCACTCCGACGATTCCCATTTGATGCTGCTATCATCTTCTCTGACATCTTGGTGGTCCCTCAGGTCATTGACACATAATTTGACCTCTAACTTACCGAATTAACATTGTACATCAGTGTGCATGTCTTTTCATATGTGAAATGTGTATGAGCAGGCCATGGGAATGGAGGTTCAGATGAGTCCAGGAAAAGGCCCCACATTCCCAGAACCACTGAAGGAGCCTGAAGATCTGCAGAGACTAAAGACTAAAGTGGACTTGTCGTCTGAACTCGACTACGTTTTTAAAGCCATCACGCTGACACGACACAAAATAGAGGGAAAAGTTCCTCTCATTGGCTTCACTGGAGCTCCGGTGAGGAAAACAAGCAACGATCCTCTCATAACTAGAGATACTGCTTTAAAAAGAACACAATGGCCTCAATCGTCATCTCTTGTGTCTTTTATGAATGCCAGTGGACTCTAATGTCCTACATGATTGAAGGAGGAGGCTCTGTGACACACTCGAAGGCTAAACGCTGGCTCTACAGGTACCCAGAGGCCAGCCACAAACTACTGAGCCAGCTAACAGATGTCATCGTGGAGTATCTTCTTGGGCAGGTGAAAGCTGGAGCTCAGGTGAGAGAAAGAGTGAGATGATATGAAGGAGGGGAACCATTTCAAATTATGTAGCCCTATTTTGTTTTTACAGACAGAATGTATTTTAAACAGTTGACACTAAATGTCTTTCCTTTAGGCTCTGCAGGTTTTCGAGTCTCATACTGGTTGTTTGGGCCCAGCGGAGTTTAAAGAGTTTTCTCTGCCATATCTGAGAGGCATTGCTCGCCGTGTTAAGGACAAGATCAAAGAATCTGGTTTAGACAATGTGCCTATGGTGAGTAGAGTTTATCTTTTGAGCTTGAGCACTGTTTTTAGTTTTTTACTAAGATGTTTTTTATTAACTTTTATTTTAACTTTATTATCTTAAATTTGTATTAATGTCTTTCTCCAATCTCACAAATATTTTTGTAACGCGCATTATAATAACTTTTAATTAATAAGTAGCTGATGTCTTTCAAATATGGAATACAAAAACATAATTGCAATGCCATTTTTTGGAGCGAAATGAATAGGGAAAGAAGAAGGTATTATTATTTAAATTATATTGTTATATAATAACAGTGGTTAATGTTCAAATAATTTAAATTGTTACATACCATAACATTTTTGTTTTTGAAAGAAGTTTCTTTGGGTAGGTTCACACAGAATGTGTTTTTCCTATTAAAAACGTGAGACGCAGTTCAGTGGAACAAAAAAAAGGTCTAGAGATGCAGGTTTTTTTAAAAGTTGAACTTTCTTTAACTCGAGCGCTGCGTTTTTAGAATGCCGCATCATCATGTGTGAGATGCTACAAAAGACGCAAGACTCGAGCGCACAGCAAAGATGGAAAAAGAATGTAAATACTTATGGGTCTCGACTGGATCAGTAGCACAGTCAAATGCGTTTTTCCATTCCACTGTGCCATTTTATTTTTTATTTTTTTATGTAAACACGCTAGACAAGCTTATTTTACTGTTGCGCTCACGTCTTTTACAGCATCTCATGCATGACACTTGAAGGACAAGTTCGGTATTTTACACTTAAAGCCCTGTTTTCAGATTGTTTCTGATGAAATAGAACGGTTAAGATTGAAATTTGGACACATGCTGCTGGCCTGAGAATTTTCGGTTAGTAGTGTTTAATTAACCGTTTTGTTTTTATTACCTAAGGGCACGTTTGCACGACAACGATGTGCTTAAAACCGAGAAGTTTTTCCTTCGAGTTTTCCGCGTACAGATGACACCATTGTCAAAACGATCCACATTCACACAGATCTGCGAAAACGACTAAAAACGCTGTATTCTGTGGCCAGGCCATTACCGGTAGATGGCGATGAAACACTATAGACTGAACACGTTATACGCGTGTGCATGATGTCATCGTCTTCAGAGATTCGCGTTTTTGTTGTTTACACTGAGACCGTTTTCAAAAACTTGCACTTTGAAACCCATTTTTAAAAGTTTTCGTTTTCAGGCACACAAAACGGCGTTGTCATGTAAACGAACAGCCAAAACGCATAAAAAGTACATTGAAATGCGCCGACATGTTTCTACAGTAGCCCTAAACGGACAAATGTGTTTGTCACTATGTTGTTCTTTGTGCAAAGAAGCAAGCTAAAGTCAGCGAACAAAACACTGACACAATGATGAACAAGTAACAATAATATTTGCAACATATCGATTTACTGAATAATTAAGTTAACTAGGGGTGTAACGGTACATGTATTCGTACCGGACCGTTTCGGTACAGGACTTTCGGTACGGTTCACATGTGCACCGAATGCAATCTGTCACGTAAATTAGGCTAGTTTTGTGTGCAGAACATGCGTCAATTCCGAGTTTCCACACGAACATATTAAGTGTCGGAAGTCTCCGCGTTGCACTGATTAAATCTGATTAATCGTTTTTGTGATTCAAATACATGTAAAATATTACCATGACGTCTGTCTTCCTGTGTGCGGAAATTTGTTTATGTTGCTGTGACAATGAAACGCAGTGTGACACAGTGCATGCGCGCCTGTGTTAAGAGCGCTTGTTGCTCCATGCGCGCTGATGTGCTCATCTGTTGACATTTCCAAATGCCTTTCAGTTGCTTAACAAAAGCGGGCTTTCCACACAAACAAACGTACCTGTGTCATTAGTATGAGAAAAAAAAATGGGATTTTAACTCTCGGGTCGGGCTCGGACATAAATATCTTTATGCCTGTCGGGTTTGGGTCGGGTTCGGTTACTGCTGTCTAAAATCTACTGCCTAAAATTCGGCCCGATCACCACATACACGGCACGCTCGCTTTAGCCCAGCCTCTCACTAGCTATGGCCAATATTTTATTTAGTGGAGAACTTTGCAGCAGTATTTTATTTCTTATTCTTTTTTTATTTTATATATTATTTATTATATTTTATTAAAAAGTGTGTTTAAAAAGGTGTAAACAAATTGTTAAAAAAAGTTTATAGTAAACAACCAGCAGTTTAATGTTTTGCATTTCTTTCCCTTACTGTACCGAAAATGAACCGAACCGTGACTTTAAAACCGAGGTACGTACCGAACCGTGACTTTTGCGTACCGTTACACCCCTAAAGTTAACCTATTTTCTTAATTTATCTTTGTAAAGAACCCTCATTGTTTAACTGGCTACTCTCTGCTGTCTCAGACAACGATATCTTTTCCTGTCGGTCACCGTAACTTCTGTTGGTTACAATTCGCAATTTCACCCGCTAAAAATTACACAGTGCACCTTTAAGTAAAAATTTTGAAATATATTTACAATTTTAAGTATATAAAATCGCATAGCTTATATAGTTTAGAGTATATTTTCATATATTCATGTTGAATGAATATGAAAATTATGTGTGAAGTGTTATGTAATGTTTGTTTTTTACTTCGTTATTATATATAGTGTAAACATTTTCTTTTTGAGCATAAGTATGCAGAGACCAGCAATGTTCCACAATGCACAGCACACTAATCCACACTTGTAATAACATCATTTGCCACTAGTTGTCAGTATCAGGTCAGGTTTTGTTGTAGGTCCCAAAGAGAGTCTTCTTTCATTATCCATTGGGCCCTCTGTAACTTCTGTCTTTTCTGTTTCATTTGCAGATTGTTTTTGCTAAAGATGGTCATTATGGACTTGAGGACCTCTCTGAGTCTGGTTATGAAGTTGTGAGTCTCGACTGGACCATAGATCCGCGTTCAGCACGGTCAGTCGCAGAGATGTGATGTTTTCTGATTTCTGATTTTGCCTGCAAAAATGTTCAGACTCGTAAGCAGTTCTCGCTTCAAGATCCTACGCTGTAATTTTCTTCCTTGATGGTTTTATTTCAAAGCACTGAAACTCAAGTTTATATAGGTGTGAATGTTTTTTATTTTTATTTGTTGGCCTATTCTCAGAACGATTTGCTCCATATCGATGGCAGTTTATTTGGTGACAATCTTTTTTTTCTTTTTCTGAAGAACAAAAAGGAAAATGTCTTATAATGGCCCATTATAAAACATTATCCTTTTTTTTTCCTTTAGAACTTTAAAAAAATATTGTTTTTTCCTATATGTATTCGCACCATCCATCCATTGTTTTAATAAGAGTAAGATAGCCTCCAGTCTTACAACATGATGCCACTACCACCTTCACCATGGAGCTGTAGACAGTGTTATTAATATTTCACTTTGAGTTTTCGCTAAGCTTTTGGTCTTCATAAAACAACTCACCATGAAATATTTTTCCACATTGCAAATAAATCTGTTATGGTTTTGGCCAAACTCCAAAAAAAGTTTATCCAAACACATTTTTTTTTTCTTTTGGATAAAGAGCTCTTTACTCTTTAATGTTGAGATTTTCTTGTCTTGTTTTTTATATTAGTTGTTTTATGCTTCATATGTAGAGGTCAGTTGTAAGACAGTTGTGTCCTCATTACATTTTCATTAGTTTTTTTTATCTGTATAAACTGAAATAGAACACTTCAGTTTCTAGACTTGTCAATATAGGATTTCTAATCCAGTAAAATTAAAAAAATTGGTAGAGTCTGAATACTTCTGCAAGACAGGCAACTTATTCTCTGTTATTGTGGTTTCAATACATTTTAAAATAATAGTAGTCACCTACAAATGGAAGTATGGGAATTAAGTAAATATCTTAAATCTAAACTTTCAAATAAATGCTGTTCTTTTGAATTTTCTATTGATAAAAAAAAAAAAAATCCTTTTCCACAAAAGTATTAAGCAGCATAACTGTTTTCAACTGATAATAATATGAAATAATTCTTGAGCACCAAACCAGCATATTATAATGATTTTTGAAGGATCATGTGACGCTTAAGACTGGAGCAATGGCTACTAAATACATATTTTCCATCATAGTAATGAATTCTTTCAAAACCCTAAAAAGTATTTTTCGACCCCAAACGTTTGAATGGTAGTGTATAATCTTGTTTGTGTTTCTCAGTGTCAGGACTGGAGGAAAAGTTAGTTTGCAAGGCAACATGGATCCCTGCGCTCTATATTCCACAAAGGTGAGGACAGGAACGTCACAACACAACACAAAACAAACCAATTCTCTGCATCACTTCAGTTTAGTCTAGGCTATATAGAAGTGTTTTGTGCTTGAAAAGCAATGCTTCAGTTCTGGTTAGAGAGGCCATTTTGTTTTTACAAATTTAGGCCCTGCTAGAAATATGAGCCTTAAGAACAGCTGTTTTCCACACAGAGCCGTCTCTGGCTTTCATTGCTCATTCATTACAAGCATGGCTTTCATAGCATTGTCTTGATGCCTCCCAATTATAATTTTCATCATTTCAGAAGTTCTAGGGGTGTGACTGCCCAGCCTATTTGAAAAACATTAGCTCAAAGATTTTGACAGAGGATAAATTCTTATGAATGATATCCAACCTGAACATTTCTCTTTATGTGTGATCAGGAGCGCATATCGGAGATCGTGAAGAGGATGTTGGAGGGCTTTGGTACTAAGGGCTACATCGCTAATCTGGGTCATGGCCTGTACCCTGATATGGATCCAGAAAATGTGGGCGCATTCGTGGAGGCCGTACACACCCACTCTCGCCAGCTCCTCAACCGCAAATAAGACGTTACTCTCCTATCACAACGCCAGAAGCCGATGAGAAACAACAACTGTTGGTGTTAAGCGGTCGCTGTAGCATCAGATGTGTTTTAGGAAGAATCTCACAAAACCTGTCAAAAAAAATCCATTTGTATTTTACTCTAAAATCAAAAGAGAGAAAAAATACAGCAATACCATAGTGTGATTTTTTTTTTTTTTTTTTTTTAATACATATATATATATATATGTGTGTGTGTGTGTGTATATAAACTGTATTGCAGTAATACGAATGTAAAACTTCAAGCATTACAGTTATGAGAATTGGGGATAAAATATACCTAGTTGTCATGAAAATAATGTCACAATGAAAAATGTCTTAATTTTACTGAAATGTAGGCTTTGGTGTCTTTATGCAAAATCTTAATACAATTTTTTTTTCTAATGATTTTGTGGTGAAGTGTGACCCAGATATTTCTTGACAGGCTTTGAGAGATTCGCATAAAAGGCTGGGCCCGACTCATTTCAATTATTATGTAGGCCGTCTTTCTATTTTACCTACATTTTATAATAGCTCCACACCAATCCATCTAATCTTTAATATAATTTTTTAGCTAGATTAATGTGCTTTCATCAGAGCCGGAGCACTGTACACTGGAGAATGTGGAATAAGTGAAGGAGGATGGAATCTGATTAAGTCTGAAGTGCTGTATAGGTTTGTTTTTAATGCAGTGCCATAGTAACATCTGGGATGAGACTGTCTTCACTGGAATAGTGACTGACATTAATGAACCACTAAGAATGTGTGTACATTTCAATGGATGTTTCATATGAAGCGAAATAAAGAGTAATCCTCCTTTTAAGACAAACATCCCTCAGGGGAATTTCTCTGAGCTGAATGTCACATACCTAAATCATATGATTTTCTATTCCCTTTGTTTAGCAGGAGTGTTTCGGTGAGGGGTTTACCCCCTTGATCTATGATTACTGTCTCTCTTACTGCCTTTCGCATTTAGTAATAGAAATGTTAATCCCAGAGGACGTAATACCAAATGACGAATAAGCACAAATCCTTAAATCCAGTTGTTTTTGTTTTTGGGAAGGTGGGAATGGGATTCCCCAGCAACACATCACATGACGTGGTGACATACCAAAGATGTTTTTGAAGAACCCTGAACTTCAAAACAAGGATTTATTGGAATTACACATTTTTTCAATCATGTTAGAGCTTTCTGAACCCCATTTGTGTGTATGAAAAAGCATAATTTTGATACAGGATTTCAAACCCGTTATTTGTTAGCAAAACAAAAATTATTCCTAATTCAATTAGGGTCAAAGTTGTTTACTGTCTGTTTTAAAAGCGACCACAGGCTGTAAATTGAAACAACATGATAGATGTTGTCCCACACTCGTTTACAGTCATTTAGTTTGAAATGGCGGCAGCTGCACCGCTGGTGTGCGTTGTTGTCAATGCAGGATAAGTCTGGCCTTGATTGTGTGTTAGGTGCTGTAAGCCCCGCTGAAAGAAGAAACGTCCTGTAATCAATTTGCTGATTAGTGTTGTTGGATTTTTAAGCCCCTGCCGGCTCGCCGCTAGTTTGTGTCCATGGAGCACAGCTGTGATTGGGGGGCTGGGCCCGTTTCCTAGTGAGGCACAAGAACATACACACACGTGCACACATTTATTCTGTGATACCTCAAGGGGCTCCTGGCATTATTTTTAATTGCAACAATGAATCTATTAAAAAAAAAGAAGCTAAATTCCCCAAGGCCTCCTTTAAGATGCCACAAGGGGGATGAAAGTAGGGGGTTTGGGCTCAATCTCTCAGCAAATCAGCAGGCCTGAAAATCCAATATGTTCCTGAAGACAGCAGGCTGTACATCATTTGTCAGGTCCTTGCTCTATCACTGCTTTATCAGATGGGAGGGTTTTGGGGGGCTTGGCTCAAGATTGATTTGAAATATTGGGGAAAGAGAGGTAGAGGACTTCAAGTTGGTGTCAGTTTGGTGGAGTCACATCTTGTAAAATCGATTGGCTATTCTCACAATTCAGCATGTATGGTCATTAACATTTAGTTTTTTCTTTGGGTTAGATTTTGTTGCGGTGGGGTTAGGCATTTGGTGTGGTTGTTGGTGGTGTTGTTGGTGGGGGCGGGTTAAGCGATCGACAGCTCCGGTCTCGAGACTGCTGGCCTGGCACTGCTGTCAAATATGACTATGCGGGTCTGCAGATTGACGTATTAAAGACTTTAGATTGGACATCTTACCTCCACTCCGGTATTGCAGTGTCATACTAGTACGCAAGCGTGAGCCCGCCCACATGCTTTTCTGATTGGTTGTGCTTTGTGATTGTTTTGTAGCTAGGACACAATAAGGTTGGGTTTGTAAACAGTTAATGCAATAGCTAACATAGAATAACAACAAACAATCCTTAGCTTTTATTTATCTTGGTTAATGTTAATTTCTAAATATATAAATGCACGTTAATAAAGAATTTAAGTAACTTACATTTTAAGTAAAAGCACAAATTGATGCACTTCTCCGAGCCATGCATCGCAATGTTCCCCTTTGAATCAGTGATTTGATACAATTTCTTGAGTGAGTGAATAATTCAATGACTCGCTAAACAAGATATGTTGCCACCGATCGGCGTACCGTAACCTGTAAAATTGTTACTGAAAAATCCCATCACTATTACACAGACTGACAGTCTGTATGTAATGTGCAAACAGAAAAGAGTGGAGTGATACAATCAGTGAAAAGTCGGACTATATATTAGCGTTCCATAATCCACTCCAGCTCTCCATACCCGCTTAGCCCACACCACCTCCCACCTAAAAAAAAAGTCCCAAGCTGCCCCACCCCTCCTCAGCCAGTCTTCCGACACCCCAATTACAGAGGGATTCTGGGAAAATCAGAGCAGCAGAACAAAGCTCTGCAAATCAGCTCCCTGAAGAACACAATATGTGATTACGCTGACAGCAGAACCTGCCATGCAGGGTGCAAAGGACAAAGCTTCCTCTCACTGCACAAACCTGCCCAGAAGCACAACAGTTCTCAGAGTTGCCTGACAGGCTTGTGTGCTCCATGACTGCGTTTAGACGTCCTTTTTCTGATGATGGGTTGGGTTCTAATTAAAGAAAAGCCTCTGTAACATTGTTACACGTATAAACAATGCTTGTTTTCCCCCACCAATCCCAACACCTACTCCTCGCTCCAAATATGACAGCCTCAGCCTGCGCTGGAAGCTCAGAACAAGGTGGGAAAGCCAATTACTCGTCTCTCTTTTTCCTGGCGTGTCACTTCTGTTAAATCACTGAGCTAAGGAAATGCCTTCTCTTTGCAGCGTGTCTAACAGAGCCAAACCCATCCATATTTCAGCCAGCAGCACAGCCATGCTTGACAAACACTTACTCAGTGGTCCTCACAGGAGCAGAGCGCTGCACCGGGTCCAAGACACAATGAAGAGCAGCAGCTGTGAGGGACCCTGATGGATGGTACAGTTTGTATAAGCAGGCCCAAAGAGCATTGTTCCTGTCGACTGCATCTCTAACACAGTCAATCACTCTGACACAAGGTTTTCCTGGAGTTTATTGTGGTTTTAGTCTCAGAGTTTCTAAAGAGGAGACCGAAAGAGAGCTGGAGATATAGTCTGGACATCATGTGTCGGGGCATCAATAATTTTTTTGCAACTGCAGTGATTTTTCTGTGCGTTAAAGACCTCACGAGATGCGTGCATGTTAGCATACAGACTAACATACACACCTAACCTAAAAAGTTGACAGAATAAAGTTGTCTTTCTCTTCTGGATGAAAAAAATTTGTCCACTACCACTCAATGGTTTGAGGTCAGTAAGATTAAGAAATGATAAAGTCTCAAGGCAGCATTTAATTGATCAATAAAACATTGAAATATTTGAAATGTTTTCTATTTTAATACAATTTCAAATGTAATTTATTCCTGTGACGGCAAGGCGGCGTTTTCAGCATCACATGATCCTTCAGAAATCATTATAAGCGGATTTGCTGCTCAAGAAACATTTCTTATCAATGTTGAATACCGCTCTGCTGCGAAACCTCTTTTGTGGAAACTTTCAAGATTCCTTGAGGTTCAAAAGAACAGCATTTATTAGAATTTTGTTGTAAGTAGTTAAATGCATTTACTGTCACTTTTACTTTCTTTTCAAACCATCAGTTGGGCACAAATGCAGTGGCTTTGGTCATCGCTAGATAACAAAATGGACCCTTTTCACATTTACAGGTTTCTTAGAAGCGGAAGTCGTCATAATTGGGTAAAATTCTACAGTAGTGAACGGGAGACAACAGCAAACTTAATTTTTGTATTTCTATTTGCTTCCAATATCAAAATTAAAAATCCATGGTACCATTTCCCCAAATTCCCAAAATAGTGAGAAAAAAAAAATCACATATACTGCCAATGTCATAGAATACAAAATATAGCGTTATAAATGTATATTACTTAAAAAAAAAAAAAAAAAAATGCAATGATTTGCAATGTTGATAACTGGAAATGCATCACCACAGTTTATGAAAAAGGTCCATCACAATTTATTTGCAGCCCTGGTATCAGTAAATGCTAATATTGCAAGAGTTTCATAATAATAATAATAATAGATTAAGCATCTACACATGACATTGTGGTATTTCTGGACCATGACAAACTAAAGGCTACTGACTTATTTTACCCCCCAAAATAAAAATATCCGCTATATCCCAAATACCTGTTTCGAGAGGAAAAAAATACATACAAAAATAAAACTTGCACTTCATAAAGAGCCAAGATTACAGTAGCTGTAGATCACGTTACATTGAAATAGGCAAAGACGTGTTTCACACTTTATTCATAGAAAAGCACTGAAATTCAACACAAATCATATAAAATGGTAGTAGCATTACATAAATAGTAATAAATTTTTGTTTATAGACATTAGCTCAAGAGGTTGCACAAACAAAAAGTGTTGATGAACTATACTTTTGTGGCAACAAATACTGGATACCTTTTTATAATTCAGTAGCACAAAGAGGCGACAAACACTTTCCCTTAAATTAAAACGAAACAAAATCAAACAGTAGATGAACTAGTGAACAATCTCTACCAGCGATTATTTTTTTCCTTCTAAACTCTAGGGACAGATCAAAACACTGGTACAGTTAACACATACAGGACACTTAAGAGTATGGAAGAGAGAAATCAAAAGCCAGAGGAGGTTATTCTCTTTTTGAGATGCCATTGGACCAACTAGTTAGCTACAGAAAATGCTCGTTTTTTTAACCTTTTTCTTTTCTTTCTTTTTTTTATATAGTTTTTCTTTTTTTAATCAAACAGGCAGCACTATTATCATTCTGCAAATGTGTTGAAAAAAAATGTCCTAATCTGTGAGCTTCCTCTTGGGTCCATCCACTGAGCTCCCTGACAGAGCAGGTTGAGGAGCAAAGGCTGCATAATGTGACTAACACCTTGTGGTTTGAGTATGCCACTGCTGAGGCAACTAGTATGAATTTTTAAACAAACTATGAACGAAAATAACCAAAAATTTCAACCAGCAAACTACTTAAATGAAAGTGACCAACCTTAACCAACAACATTGAGAAATCTCCTCAAGATTTAGCCTTTACCGGAGCATCTATCAAGGTCTCAATTAGGCAATAGTAAGACGCAACCTCAAAACAGGCCTTGTTGCCCTCAATACAAGATAATCACGACCCTAAAGTACGTTGACCATGTCGCAGCGAAGGAGAATGCCAGATGCCCTTCTTCCTTGTGTGGGCCAGTTGAAGGTGTAGGTCCATTTTCTCTTGACGATCTCCACTGACATTAGCAACACAATGTCCTGAAACACGTGCAGTGCTTTCAGAAGACTATAAGGCTTCAAAGTAAAGAGTTGTATGTAGATCAAAGGCAAAATCCATCCAAACTTGAAGCTCGTGCAGATTACTTTACTTACAGATACAAACGGTTGAATTTCGGGAGAGCGCCCCCACCCCCCAGCCAAACAAGGAGAAAAGTCAGAGGAGGATCAGGGGGGAAGAGGGCAAATTATGAAGTGGTTCTGCATAGTCTGTTCATAAACGTTTGTCCTCTCCTTTCTTCTTATTCTTTACATGCTTCTTCTTGCAAAAAGGTATTACAAAAACAAAATAGGATACAAATAAAACAGTAAATCAGAAATGTACACAGGAGCACCTGAGAAATGTTCTGAAGTCTTTCCTCTTACGGTCATCACATTCCCAGCCCAACAAATTCAAGTATCCGAAAAGAAAAACATACAGTCATCATAAATAATTATAACTTTACAATTTTTTGAATTGACACTTTCATATTTACAATATCTTAAATGCTTATGCTACTATTTTTTTCTGTTTTGTTTCTTTAAGTGATTCCCTGAGAACGGAGTTGAGCATATCATTTCTTGTTTCCTCTCTTCTCGTTTTCCTTCAGATGGAAGCCGCAGAGTGCATTCTAAGTGTTCGGATCCACTGGGGCACTTGTGGAGGGCGGAGGTCATGGAATGTGGAAGATATTACAGTTTAAAGCCAGCTAATTTCGTATTCTGCCAATACAACCATTTTTTGTCCAATGCATCTATACAACTCACCTAATTTTTACACAGTAAGTAATTGCGTATCCGAATGCGTCGTGTAGGGGATGGAATTTAATGAAGTGCTAGTACATATATATTATTACTGCTACTCAATCTCACACAAGTCTTTTTGTTTCTGCTTCTGTTTTTGTTTTTCCACTGAGGTAACAGAGAAACATATATGGCTGATATTGATGGGTAAATATCTTGGTTTTGTTCAAATTCAGTAAGACCAGGAAACAGCATGGAAGGATTGAGCACACAGGTATTCTTTTAGGTCGTTGTCTTTCCTGCACTGAATTTTCGAACAGAGATTAAGATGAGCCGATAGTAACAAACACAGGAGAGAGGGGAGGGCTCATGTCTTGTGGCTCGCTTGAGTCGTGGTTGGGAGGTTCAACAGAGTTGCAGTATAAGTTTGAGGTGATGTGATGTGCCTGTCTCACTCTTAAAATCAGGCCTTTTCCAGAGAGAGTTAAAGCTGATCCGTAAAATACGATCGAGGTATGCTGATAACACTGTATGCGAGTGTTTCAGGAATGACCGTTTTGATTTAAGTGTTCAAGCCTCTTTCCAAAACCAAAATCTCCCCCACGCTCAATTTACCACATAATCATTTGGTTTCTCTTTATGTGCCACTTTTACATTTTTATCACAATATCTTGATTACACAAAATCAAGAATGTGCCAAAACAAAAACATAAATGGTCAATATTACAGTTGTTCTTCTCCCCTCCACAGGTTCGACCTGGTAGAATAACTTGTGAACAGGAATTGTTCACAATAAAAAAAAACAAGACGAAACAGATCAAAACAAATGGATAAAATGTAAAAATTCACCAAAGATGACCAAAAAAGGAAGAATAAAATAATGCCTTAAATAAATGAAGAATGAAAGAAGAAAGAGTTTCCCGCGGTCAGGCGAGGTTCAACCGAAACGTTCCCGTACCAACATCATGAGTTTCTTCTTGCCCTTATAGATTTGTTTGAGGTTGTCTATAAACTGGGCGAACTGAATGTGGCCATCTTGGGCCAATAAGAAGGTCTCGCGTGCCTTACTGAGAAACTCAATGAACTCTCCATAGTGGCGCGGGCTGATGTGCGTGAGGCGGGAGTGGGTGGTGTTGATGTAGGCGCTGATGGTGGCGTCCAGTAGCTGTCTCAAAGGGGCTTTGTCAGTGCTCATAAGCTTGCCCGAGTTACGTCTGCCAGGAATGCCGGCCAGGCCGGGGGCCGTCATGGTGCAGCGCCGCAGAATGTCCGAGAGCACCGTGGCGCAATGAACGCTTTTAACCACCAGGGGGATAATGGCGGCCAGCTCATTCTTGCCCAGCGAGTGGCTGAGAGCGCAAGCCCACAGCACGTCGTTGATGGCCGGATGAGTGTCTTGGTTGTAGGCCAGGTTCAAGTGGGTCATGGCGAGAGACGCCAGTTTGAAGGCTCTAAGGGGGTAGCCGCGGTGCTCCATGTAGCGGGCGATGGTGAAGAGCTGAGAGTAGGTCATGCCTGTGGAGGCAGCGTCGATGACTATCTGGTAAGCCGTCTCGAAGGCGATGTGGTCCTTCTCGCAAAGGGTGAGGGCGGACAGGGCACAGTTTTGGGGATCCTTCATGGCGCACTGCAGTGCCAGGGTGCGCGCACAGCTGGCGAGTTCCTCCCGCTGCGGGTAGTCGAGGCTCAGGCGCAGGATGGTGTTGTGGGACATCACTGTGGCTGCCACTATGCTGGTTGCCTCAGTGGGGGTGAAGAGAGTGTACCAGCTTTGCAATATGCTGACCAATGCTCTTAACCCTGCAATGAGACCAAAGAACCAATCAGAACAGAGACAACATTTGCCTTGGTTCTATCTGCATTTAGAAACCACAATGATAAACGTATCATCATTTTCAGTTAAACTATTAGCTGATTTCACATAGTACTGCAGTTTAAAAACATTGCAACATCATAGGTCTGTTAGTTTGATTTAGCCAAAATGGGACGGATGCGATTTCCGTCTGGAAAAAAGCATTTACATGACATTTTAAAAACACAAAACTATTAAAGTGCATGTCAATGTCTTGAATGAAATCCTTGTTAATTTAAACATCAAAATCAGAGTGTTGCTTGATACAGACCGACTTCAGTAGCACATGTGACTAGCCAGCGAACCATCTCCCTCCGCCTCCAGTTGAGTGTGGAAAGGGTCATCCTCATCACCTGCAGAGAAATCATATCGCATTAGACACAAAAGATGCAGAACAAATATGCAATGAGTACATTTAAATGTACATCAAAACAACTACCAGAAATAAAACCGACATATAAAACCAGACTATAAAAGAAAACAGTCTTTACGCTACCGGTAAAAAAGCTCGGGTCAGTACGATAAAAAAAAAAAAAAAGAAGAAGAAATTAACACTTCAACAAGGTTACATTAAATTGATCAAAAGTGACAGTAAAGAAATCTATGTTACAAAATATTTATTTTATTTCAAAATAAATGCTGTTCTTTTGACCTTTTTAATTTATCAAAGAATCCTGAATGTTTTTTTTTTTGTTTTTTCATTTTCACAAAAATAGCAGCACAGCTGTCTTCAACATAATATTTTTTTGAGCAGCAAATCATCATATTAGAATGATTTCTGAAGTATCATATAACACTGAAACTTCGTCAGGAATAAATTACATTTTAAAATATATTCAAATATAAAACTTATTAACAGAAATTGTAAAACCATTTCACAATACTCTTCTTTTTTTTTTAAACAAATAAATGCAGCTTTGGTGAGGATAAGATACTTCTTAAAACAAAAATTAACAACCACCAATGGTTGAATGACAGTGTATAATATGCACATCTGTTTACACTGGACATCTCGTGTAAACATCAGAAAAGGGTAAAAAAGTATATATATGCAGAGAGAAATTGAAGGTAATGGGGAAGAAAGAAAGAAAGAAAGAAAGAAAGAAAGAAAGAAAGAAAGAAAGAAAGAAAGAAAGAAAGAAAGAAAGAAAGAAAGAAAGAAAGAAAGAAAGAAAGAAAGAAAGAAAGAAAGAAAGAAAGAAAGAAAGAAAGAAAGAAAGAAAGAAAGAAAGAAAGAAAGAAAGAAAGAAAACTGTGGGCTCATTGGATGTCCAATAAAAATAATGTTTTAGGATGACTTTTCATGTTGGCATAGTTGGTCTAAGACCAAGAATGTAATCAGACTCAATAATGAACTAAATCAAACCAGACATCACATAATGATCCATTTAGATTTACCTGGAGGCCGAGCTCCAGCGCAACATTGAGCAGCGTGATGTCAGGAGGGTTATCTGCCGGAGTGGCGATCTTGAATGCATCCTGAGCCAATTTGAAGATGAGGGAAGAGGAGTGGATGTGCTTCTGAATGGCCTCCAAAACAGTCCGCAATCTCAACATGTCACCTAAGACACAAAACAGACTCCACTTAGCTAAACATGGGCACAGCACATAAAAGTTTGTTTAAAGTGAACCTCACGTGACTCGTCGTGAGTGATCGTGTGTAGTGCTCACCCTTAGCGGCAGTAAGCATGGTGGAGGCCAGTTCACACTGCTGAGACTCCAGGTGGCCCAACGTGAACCAGCGTGGGTATCTGCTGGGCACTATGGAGATGCCGTGGTGAGGGTGCCCTACGTCACCCGAGGGAGCCGTGGACTCCAGCACTGGAAGCCTGCAGTAAACATGTTTATACTGGATTATTCACACATGTAAGACTCTCGTTATTCACATAGCCTATAACAAGACCAATATATAAGCTCAACACCGTTGCGATTCACTGATTTCTACAGCCTTTTACTCTGTATTCTGATAATCATGTCTGAGTAAACAGAGTGCTACTTCCACACATACCAGTACTCATGTTTCTGCTAGCTCTGTCTGAATGCAAGTAATTGGAAATAGCGCTCTATGCTCTGCTACTCCTGTCTGAGTGAACACTACACTAGCTCAGACTCACAGAAGGTGCGCAGAGGGAGCAGTGCTATTGATTGTGTATCAGTGAGGATTGTGATGAGCTAGACTCAGATAATGATGCCTCGGTGCAGATATACAGTAATAAGGTCCCATAAAGGCTTTATATGGCTGGAGCTAGAGTGTAAATCACACATAATGTGGAGATTCGATCTAATTTAAGGAACTGTGCTCCATAATTAAAGGTGAAAACAATGCACACATTTAAAATGCACATTAAAAACATCATTTACAAACATAAGTTTTCTTTTAGCTTTAATATATAGCACTGTTCAAATGTTAGGGGTCAGTAAGAATTTGTCTAAAAAAAATAATACTTTTATTCAGCAAGGATGCATTAAACTGATCAAAAGTGACTGTAAAGACATTTATAATGTTTTTTAACACTGATATATTATTTATATATTTTTTTTATCAAGTGGCGTCTATTGTATTGTCTTATTGTTCGATGTGGATGTGTATTGATGTAAATTAATGTGAGACCGTAACCGCTGTAGGATGCAAGACAATTTTTGGAAGAAATTCCAACAGTAAAGTGAAAAATTTAATTGAACTGAATTCGCACCTCATTGCACGAAGGCCCAGTTTATACGCCAGGTCGGTGTCATGCGGCAGGAGAGCGGTGAACAGGTACTTGGCAAATGTGTGCATGGGAACGCTCTCCCTGTGGATGACCTCCCCCAGACCACTGAAGGGACCACCTGTACATACGGAGAGAGAGAGAGAAGACCATATCAAAACCGAGCTGTCCGTCTTATCACATTGCAGGGTTGAGTCAGGCTTGATGGACAGGAGGCTGGTGAGTCAGTGAGGGCACGCACAGCAAGTGAGAGAGAAATCTGAGTCGAGCGTATCGCTGGGACGGCTGGGGAGGACGATGAGAAGGCAAACAGGCGGCAAGGCCTCATGGGCTTTGACAGAGTCTGTCCTCCCTAGTAGCAGCGCAGATGTCTGCTCTAAGGTTACACCGCATGTCAGTGGGAGGCTCAGATGCAGGGTGGCCTGTTTTGGGGAAGGGAGTTGGGGACACTGCAGAGGCCAGCCTGCAGATCTTTTTACAGGCATAACACTCTCTCTCTCCCACACACATACAAATATATATTATATATATATATATATTCAAGCTAGAGATGGGGAGGAGGAAAAGATAAAAGTAGGGGGGGGGGGAAACATGGGAGAAAAAGGTTGTGGGAAAAGCGAGCGAACAGTGAGGGGAGGAAACCGCTCCACACATGGAGGATAGTGCCTATGGGGTGATGACAAGAGCAAAAGGTTGAAAAGTGGATGTAATATTGAGAACAAGAGAGTTTGTACCTTCTAAAAGGAGGATGGCTTGTTTGCGCAGTGTCTGCACCAATACGTCATCCAGCTCCATTTCCTGCAGCTTGGCCACAATCTGCTCCTCATTTCGGCACACCTTGTCCTGGGCGTACAGCCCCTCGGGCATCAGCCGCTGCTGCCCCATGCCCATCAGCGCCACCTCTAGCGCCAGCGCCAGGTATGACTCTCCTCCGTCAGGACATCCCCAGACTGGTACATGCTGGTAAACTGGAGGCTTGGGCTCACCAGAATCTATTAGGAAACAAAGTAGCGTTTGTTAAATGTTAATTTACAGCTTTTTACAAATGTTCTTTTTATTAACAAAATAATTTGTTATAATTTGCATTGCTAAAGATAAGGCAAGTATATACACTACCATTCAAAAGTGTGGTGTCAGAAATACTTTTTAAATGTAAATTGTTTTGTCTCTGCTCGCCAAGGCTGTATTTATTTGATCAATAATAGTGAAAACAATAATGTGAAATATTAGTACAATGTAACAAAAGTGTCACTTTTTAATCAATTTGATTAATATTTGCTGAATAAAAGCATTTCTTAAAAAAAAAAAAAAAAAAAAAAAATATATATATATATATATATCTTACTGACCCTAAATTTATACATATAAAACACCACAAACTAACGCATCTATATAAATGTCCGATGATGTTTGCATGAAAGCTGAGAAAAAACACCATCTGTTTGGTAAGAATTTAGACCCTAAACACCAGCTCACTTAAATCCCCCTTGCAATTTATACTGTTGGTCAATCCTGTTTGTACAGAAGGGAGCGGACAGGGATCAATGGGTTCACCATCATCCGGCTACACTGTAACAACATCTCTACTGGCATTTCACAATCATAAAAAAAAAACATACAAAACAACTTAACCAAGCTATGGTGTCCTATCCTGATTTGGTTTTGGTTTACAGTAAATTGCCAAAGTAGTAAAGCAGAGAGATTAGAGAGAGCATTGTTTTGGCTTTCCACACTGCTGTGGCCGCCGCTGCAGCTGCTGTTGCTGGTCCTGCTAAGCTAAGATCCTGACCTTCGGACAATCTGATTGGTTTAAACTGAGAGTCCGCCCCCATCCCAGCACATGCCAGATGTTTCCAACTGTGCAACAGAGTCAAACAAAGAGCTATGCTCTCTAACACATATACAAACATACAGTGTAATACACAACAGACGCAAACACACCCCAATACAACCGCTACAGTGCCATGGCCAAAGGGAGAGTGCTACAATGGGACAAGCGCACAGATATGAACAAACTCTTCCAAGTCACAGTACCATTTGCCAGTATTATTCAGGGACACAATGCCTCTCTGTGGGTTCCTCATTACAGGAATACAATGGTCGACACTTTCCACTGGCCTGAGCTGGGAGGGATGTATGGAATGCAAATGCTGATTGATTTTATACGTTTTACACCACTGAGTGGATAGAATGACCTTTCTGATACAATAGCACCCCTTAACACTGCACAGAATAGGAGGGCAATTGTAAAGAGCGAGGAGATGGGGCTCCAGCAGACTGAATGAAGCTCTCAAAGACACAGGCCAGTTGCTGAGCGAGGAACCGAATAATGCCCAAGGCGTCTCAGAGAGTTGTAAAAGGACAGAAGCCTGATGACAGCATATAATTGTGTACCTCCAGTATCCATGGTATTGTCATCCTCCACTCGACAAGTCTCTGTGAGGGTGGCGAAAAGGCAGCCAATAGGGTCAAGGGGGTGGCCCACCCAGCCCTCAAGATTGGTGGTGTTGGTCATTCCCCTCTGCAGCAGTTCTGAGGACAGAACCAGAAATATTTACTTGTATTGGGAACATATGAATCAACATGTCAATGCTTAAATTACTATCAAAACAAGCACTTTTCAATTTTAATGGTGCACATGGCTGTTTCTAAAGTCACCCTGAGCAAAGTTAAAAGTGCAGAAGTTCTGAAATATACTGTACTAGTTTTCTTTTGATGAGTCTACAAATTCATTGAAATGGTTATTCTTGAAAAGATAAGGCTAGTGATTAAGCAGTAATAAATACAAATTTGTGAGCACTTGGAGCTAGGCCATACATTATGCAAATCAGAACAATGTGTGTTACCTTTCTTTTGATGCTTGTATATGTCTAATTGCCGTTGCTGTTGGAGCCGGAGGGTGTTGATTATTGCAACAGCCAGTCGCAAGGCTTCTCTGGGGTAACCATGGGAACGCAGAGCATCCACCCTGGCGCAGGCTGTAGGCACATGATCTGGAACAAGTCACATGACATGGTATAAACATGGTGGGGCTCCTCTCAGATGGGACAGTTTCTCAGATTTCAAGTTACACGTTTCAGACCAAAACTTAATGGAAACTGCTTATTTTAGTTCCTGGATCATACAGAAGTGAAATCAGACAGATAACGACACAAAGCAGAAAGGGTCTTACTGAGAGCGAAGTTTCCTCTCAGACTCTCCGTTTCTCACCAAGAACGAGAACTATAACTATAACGATGACTACTCAACTCAACTCAGATTTATTTATATAGCACCACTAAAAGCATCAATTGTTGACCAAGGTGCTGTACATCAGACGTCATCAGCATTCCGCACCGAGTACAATATAGATTACAAACGAAATACAAAACAGACCAAACACAGCACACATCAACTACAGTTATAAGCCAAAGAAAAAAAATACGTTTTAAGTTTTGCTTTAAACTCAAGCAGTGAAGAAGCAGTTCTAATGGGGACAAGGAGGCTGTTCCAAATATATAGTGTCCACACCAATGCACGATAACATTCGGTTTAGAAGTACACATTGAGATTTCCGCTGCTTTAAATTATCAAGCTCGGGTGGATTTTGAACTGCTGTCTATGTTTTTATCATTCATCGGCTGGAAAAGTGATTCCAACAATATCGTTCTTCTGTGTAATTATCGTTATAGCTGCAATTCTCATAAAAATTTAGCAATTATTAAAATTTCATAGTTATTGCCCTTGGTGTGAACAGGCCTTTGTTCAAGTGTCTGATTTAGGAAAAACTCACCCACTAGAGATCCCTGAACTGACTGGCTTCTCAGAACAGAATCAACACGGTCAAACATAGCTTGAAATGGCTGAAAAGTATGTAAATACGTACCCAACCACAGTGGCAGGCCCTGGGGGTTGAAGAGCAGGCTTTCTCCCTCTCTCTGGTAGGCTGGGGACATGTAGAAATCACTACTGATGATTCTCTGCAAGTGACTATCCTGCCAGTGCAGGTCACAGGCCTCCATTGCTCTTGTGAACACCGTTCTTCTAGGCCGGGCCAGTGAGTCTACACAGAGTAAAATACGGTTATGTGAGCAACAAACATCGAGATAAGTGGATAATTTCAGGTTTGGATCAACTGAAGGGAAGCTTACCCTGAGCCAGGTTGCTCTGTGGCAGAGCATTGGTGATGTTGGGCAGCTCGCTGCCGTAATTGCCATCCTCTAGAGGGCAGATGTCCATGTCTCCCCATTTTTTCAGCTGTCTCAGCCAGCCGTTCTTCTCTTCACTCTTACAGTGCGGGTTCAGCACGATACACACCCACAGCGCACCTGCAAACCCACAGTGCACAGACATCTTTATAACTGAAGTGTGGCTTATAAAAGAGTGAGAAACTAAAAAGGTAAAATGAGCATAAAAGAATAAAGAGAGAAAAAGAGGAGGTTGTATTGAATTTTAGGTTGCCACTTTTCCCATTTTTATGCACTATTTAAACCAGTTTAGTCTTTTGATTAGTTACTTAATGTGAAATGGAAAATCAGTGCATTTAATGGAAGAGGTTCTAGCGCATCAATGTCAAATACTGGTACTGAGGAGCGTATGAATTTTGGCATGTGTAGGGTTGTCTGGTGCACTCGTGTAACTGGTGGGGTTGCGCGATGCCTTTTTGTATCTAGGTAACAGATAGGTGGTCTGCATCTTTTTCCACTGCTGTCATGTACACAAAGCTCTTATTGGCCGAATTGCTGTGCTCCGGTCAATCAACACGGCTGTCAACTGAAGCACAGAACTGTCTTGGTCTTGGACATTAATTAGACTCTCATATTGTGCCTGCTCTTGAAAATCAGAATGCACAGTCATCTCAGCAGTTGCGTCTTGTTTACAGCTACAACCGTTTTGGAGGAAGAGGAAGCCAGAGATGCAGCTCTCAAATGAGCCTCTTCAGGATGTGCTCTCATCAACCTCTTTAAATGGCCCGATCAATAGGAGGCAGCTTTAAGCCTCATTGATCCTGGCCCTTTCATGACATCCCGATAGAGGCGGGCGGCCAGTCCTGTGTATGTGCCGCAGACTAAGTCAGTCGTGGACTGATCCACTTGCCCTGACTGAACTGCTGCAGGTCAGACGGTGCACATGGACAAATGTGCTTAAGGCTAAGGATATTGAACCAAGGAGAAGAGGAGTAAGTAATAATGATTAAGATTCAATTCTGTAGAACTACAGAAGAGGGATGAGGATGTACGTTAGTGTTTAAATACTGGTCTTTTGTATACTGTGCTGCTATGCTGCTCAGAAAACGTGATTTAGCTTAGTAGGATACCTTCTTTAATACATTGTTGATAAAGGAACCACATCCTAATAAACGGTAATAAGCTAAACCTTGCAACTAACCCTGCATTAAACATCCTAAAATCAGAGGTAATTTTGACTGGTTGATAAGAATGTTCCTGGACAAGCACGTATGATGATCGAGAAATGTGCCTAACGGGTTAAGCAGACAAAACTCACCCAGCTCGTCCCAGAGTTGTCGGCACTTGTCGGTCATTCCTGTGCCCTGTTGTCGCCACAGAGATAGACGCGGGTCAGCCATGAACTGCTCTGTGATGAGCGTGAGCATCCGTGCCCCGTTTGAGTCGCGCATCCTCAGCATTTCCCTCACCTGCACAACACACAAAAATCTTGGTTTAAGTGCCTCATGCATCAAGTATAGGACTAATACGCACCTGTGTCTGACACAAATCAGCATCATATTTTGAAGAACAAAGCATATTTTATATAAACAGCAAAAATCTTTTAGCTGAAGGACTATGAGATCAGAACACTTGTGTTTGAGCACTATATTCAGCATCAATATCAAAAGTTGAGGTGCAGTTCTTCAAATCTTCAGATAGCAGACAGGTAAAGCAATGAACTGCACTGGCTATTGAAAATAAGAGGCAGCATGACATTTAATTAAAATACATTGATTTAAATGGGCCTCCTAGGATTTCATGGGCCCATAATTCACCATAATAGCACCTTTTGCACTGAGCATCTCTCACACACACGCACACGTCTCACCTTGGCAAACATTGAGTTGAGCTGCTTGCCTGAGCCATAGTATCCTCCCTGAGAGAGGAACTGCTTGACCTGTTCCCTCACTTGCTCCTCATCCAGGTGCCAGCAGTTCTCGTCATCAATACTGGCCCCTGCTGTAGGATCTGGGGCCCCTGGGAGAGAAATACATCCAGTAAACTTTGGATATTTTCAGCAATAACACATCTCATTTATTGGTAGAAAAGCAAAGCGTAAGCTTGGGTTACAAGCTTATGCAATTCAACAGTAGACAGAATAATTTGCTTGTACACATTAACACGTAAAAAAACAGCACTTCCTGAGCATGTTTACCAAAACTGAAATCGATAATATCACTTTCTTTTGGCGGAATATCCATGTTTCATTTTTTACCATTACAAACTGATAAGAACACTGAGGTGAGGTCAAATCATAGCTATCTGGGTTTGATTCTTAAAAGATTGCTTCCCATTGTCACTCTGAAAAAATAAAAATAAAAGAAAAATGCATTAGAGGCAATCACTTTATCTGAGGAAGGTCTTACTGTATTTCCAATATGTCGATGCACTTTAGCTTTACAACACGCCACCCCCACCGTCCATTCCAGAACAAAATATTTCAGCACATTCAGCCCTATCGAATTCCACTTAAAGACACCATGAAGCTGCTTCATATACAGACTGCACAGAGAGTTGATCTGCCTATTGGCCCCTGTGGGTATTAAACATATATAAATGCTATATATGGAAGTGAAACGGTTGAATCTGCATCATTTGCACGTTTCCCTGTCCTTGGCATGCTTTATATGATAAGAAGATCCATCTTGATTTAGAGATTAGCTCTTAAAAGGCTTGGGTGGACTTAGGGGAGCAATAATAACTTACATACAGTAGATTACCATCAGTGTGTGACATAAGCATTGGTGTTATATACTATGAGAGTATCTAAATGTACAGGATATCTATTGAGCCAGCTGTGCTGCATGTAAAGTGCTTTGAAATAAGAGAGCTTGTTTTAATGCTTCAGATTGTGGTAGACTGTAACCATGTTCAGCATAATAGTAAATTATTAGTGTACTTAATGACTTTATAACGGCTGCAATGGGCTAGTGAGGTGCAAACTGATATAAACAGAAGGTCCTCTGTGTCATTGTATAAGCAGGACTCCAGCGTAGGTGTCCTTTTGCACTTTTGATCCAACATCTTGGCAGGTTAACACATTCTGCACATTCCGGATTCAACGCGTAGCTGCTGATTAAACATTGATAAGGGGCTTCTGCCTGACCCCTTGATTCCTATTCAAAACAAGAGGGCAGGAGGATGGACTTCCTGGTTTCAGAAGTTCCTTGGACAAACCATCACGAAGAGATGGAATTTACTTTTGCATAGTGTGTTGAGTAAAGATTTAAAAAGGGTATAAGAAGGACTGGGCGATATGACTAAATCAGTTGATATCGATCATTTTCATGATAAAGGTCAAATCTTTATTTCTTTCCAGTTTAAAGCTAGATGCTTGCACCCGAGTGAAAGTTGTGGAAACCAGGCAGTAAATTATGGTTTTAAATGACTCTTTATTGTCATAACATAAAATATTAGTAAAATCCTTTTCAAGTCTTTTTTCACTAACAAAAGAAATATATTAATAGAAAAATTTATTTGATTGATAACTTGTATCTTCGGCACATTTTGCAGTGCAGGCTGCAATATTAATAATATTGTGCGTTTTTGTCTCTTAGAAATGCACATTTGACCGTAGCAGTAGCTTTCATCAGGATGTTTGAGTCACATAGCACCTCACTACCATGGCAAAATATGGCTTCTATGGCAGCCTAAATAAAATAAATTTATAATTACAAATGATATAGCTTAATAACAAAAAATACTGAAATTATATTCATCACTCCTCTAATACATGTCTACATTAATAAAATGCAATATGAATACACAACATTTCTGACACAATACTGCAGTTTAGGGGCGGACTGGCCATCTAAAGCACCGGGATGTTTCCCGGTGGGCCGCTGTACAATGTGGGATGGCCAGTTAGTGTTACTACAGTAAATCCATGGTAAATGATGGTGATTTGTAGATTGAAACGCTGTCAAACTGGATTGTTCATGTAACAATGTTTCTTATATTTGTCAGTGCTGTTGAGAATGTCAGTGTGGTTTCTTCTGGTTAAAACTAGTTTAAATCACATTGTGTTCTTTGCTCAAGAACTTACCACTTTTGTTTAAGTGCTTCCCACTGGATCTCACAGCACTGTTTTGTGGTCACGCGACCAGCAAGTAAACGCCTCTGCTCTAGTCAACTTGCGCTGCCGTTTGAGTCTAGTGGATAAATGGTCCATGTGGCGTGATTTAAAAGAGTAGAGCCGTTTCATTCCGATTTTGGCCCATAAACATTACCTATAGGCTATTAAACATTCATCGAACCATTTTAAATTGTATCGAGGAAAATTATAAATCACAATAATTATTGTTATCGTTTTATCGCCCAGCCCTAGAGGTGTAAAGCCGGTATTTTTTCTTTAAATTCTAATGGAACATTTGGCTGTGGAAAAGGGATTTTGGCCATGTGACCATAAAGACACTTAATATGTGCTGCTCACCATGTACTTGGTTGATCTCAGAGTTGGAGGACAGGATTTCATCTGCCAGTTTTTGGGCGGTGGGCAGCACTTCTGTGTGGTGGGCCGTGATAAGGTACTGCACCAGCTTTTGCAGCTGGTCTCTGTTCATCTGGAAGAGTGTCTCTGAGATGGGCAGCCGTAGTTTGACTTGCTCGGGTTTGCGGATGCGGTATAAAGACAGTGCCACCACGTGCGCACAATAGAAAATGTCACGGTTGCCACAGCCGCATGTCACCGATGTGATCTTACAGCGGTCGAAGCTGATGGCCACCTTGTGTGTCGTCTCTGGCTCGGATTGCGTGGCTGGCTCTGTGACTGTGCCACTGAGGTGAAAACCTGGATAGAAACAGGCAGAGAGAAAAAATGTTAAGTTAACAATGACATTTGACGCAATTCGAATAGTTCTGGGGGAGTTCATTAGTTCTAAACAAAATTCTCAAGCTAACTGTATGATCGTAAATGGATCTGGAGGCTGTAAGTCAAGATTGGTAACCAGCAATGCCTAAACAAATTAGGCTGCTACCAAATACGTATCTGATTGTTTGACTGTACTAGAAACTAGTTTGGTAACTAGTGGTTACCAAACCACAAGATATGTGAGATGTTTTCCAATTGCGGAGTGCAATCCATCTCCACATCCGAGAGGATCATGCTACAGTAACCCTAATAGGGAAATTGCTGCAAAAGTGTCCAACATTAAATCCAAAACATTTTACTCAAAATCTCCACAATGCCTGAAGATACTGGTCGGTCGAAAACATGTTTGGAGACATCAGAAGATTACAGTAAATATCAAACATGGAAAGATGTTGCTTTATTTCCAGTTTCTGCAACATCCTAGAGAAACAACCCAACAAAGCTTCACTGAAGACCTAAAAACATAAATGTAGAAAGACTGTATGCATGTCTTCGTGGCCAATACGAGGACTTGTTCTTCACTTTGACTGCTAAATAATAAATGATGAAAGCCAAGGGAAGGGGGTTGGGGGACTAGAATTACTGTATCACTCTAAACCTTTGCAATGGATCTGTCCATCATAATCCACAGGAACTTCATGAATTCACAGAGATCCTTTGAATCTCAAATAATTATGTAAGCTTACAAGTTACAGAATCAGGATCCCATGTATCCTTGCAGAGACAACAGCTGAAATGATTCAAGGAACGGGCTGTCGAAAGAAACAGGCAGAGCAAGTCTTATTCGTTATCACCCCATATGCCCAGAAATGTGTCCAGCTGACAAATAAAGCCTCCGTGACCAGAACAAACTCTATCAGAGCTAGAAGGTGTCTCTACATGTGCCCACATATATATACACACACATGTACAGGGAGACAGACAAACGCACACATCACAATTAATTCTAGGGTTCGGCTGGTGTGACAGGGGTGCCTAATAAGCATGAGCAAAGCCGGCTGTTCCCTTGCCAAATCCCACAAAAGGCTTTTTCAGATGAGTTCTTCTGAGAAGTTGGCCCCCTCCTCAGCCCCGAGATTTTGGAGAAAAGAAATCCGACGTCCAATTTACTGCCAAACCCTTTCAGGCACAGCCAACACAACAGAGCCATCTGATTAAGGGGAGTTTATGGTGATGTCTGTTTTCATTTTGATAAAAGACAGAAAAGGAGAGGGAGTGCCCCTATGTGTTGCAAATTACTTTTGGCACAATACAAGTTCAAAGTAAATTTGGTTAGAGAAACAAAGATCCACAGGAGTGTGTAAGATAGGAGTGCATGTATAGGGTTCATTTTTCTTTTAAGAACTACAGCAAGACTGATCAAACTGTGCGTTTTTGCCATGCAGAAACTGACACTTCTTTATTGCGTAAGCGCAGCACTACGGTTTCGACTGTGAGTGTACTATAAGACAGATCTTGTTTACAAAACGCAAAGTATGAAGGGGTTTTACAGGGTTTTTTTGGGGGGTAAAAATAAAAATAAAATTCACATGTGTTAGGCTCAATACACGTTTGCAAGGCAAACAATGGATCATCTTGCCTACCACAAAGTATGCAAAGACTGAATTGTTTTACATTTCAAAAATGCCCCGGGCAATCAGGGCGCCTTCATGCGAACCTTTGCATTATCAGATCATGCATTATCTTGGACTGCAAAAATCTACAGTTGAGACTAAACAGCATTAGTCACATGAAGGACACATCCCACCCACTATCAACGGCAGCTGAGTGACCCTCCTTACAATGATGTTTAGGGGTAATGGTGGCTTATTACGTACATTTCCTAACACACTGCAATGTAAAACTAAAGTTTAGGGGTTTGTTCAAGATTAATAATAATAACAATAATAAATAGGCTTTGTAAACACGCCTATTACAAACTGTGCTAATCACAGAAAGTGGATTTCTGAGCAATGCATGTAGGATTGGCTGTGACGGGCATCTATGGTATAGATCTATCTATGGCACCATCGGTGGGGTTATGGAGGAGCAGATGAGCCTATAGGCTCATGTGACAGGGGTTGCATTGGAGAGAGCACGCATCTGCTACTGATGGACATGAAGAGCCCTCCTTGTCTTTTTATTCTCGCTCTCATATCGCTGGCTCTCCCCCCACCCTCTCCACCAGGCCTTTTGTTGCTCAGCACTGAATGCTGCTCCACCAACCCCTCCACAACTGCTCTTTTCTGGCTAACCTCCATCATGGCGCGAGCATAGATCCCTCTCCCCAACCCCCCATCTTTAGAGGCTTTTCGATCATTTGCTACCTGAGAGGAAGGGGATGGACAGAGAGAGAAAGGGGATGGACAGAGAGAGAAAGATGAACCCTGCTGGGAAATGGAGGAGGTGGATGTCATAAGCAGATGGAGTGTTGGTATCAGTCAAAATGAGCCATGCAACGTCATCTAGAAGAAATAATGACGCTGCAGTTGTTAATATCAGTCATTCAGACCACACTAAGAATCTCGAGTGTGTCTGTTGTGTCCGCACCAGGCACTACAGATGATTTCATCATTTTCCAGAGGCCTGCTAAACTGTCTATAAGGTTTAAGGTCAAGTTACATCGAGAACGATGACAATAACTACATTAGCGTCCACACCAACGCACAAAAACATTCTGGTTATTATAAGAGTGTGCAGCAGTTATATCATCTGCTGCTTTAAATGCTCAAACTCTTTAAAGTCGAGTGGATTCTGTTTGGCTGTCAATGTTTTTAGCATTCATCAGCTGGAAAAAGTCATCCTGAAAGTGATTTCAACGTTAACGCTCCCCTGTCGTTAAAGCTTGGGTGTGAACTTGATTTGAAACCAAATCAAAAACCTTATAAGTTACTGTTTATATATTTATTAGAGCTGTATCTAACAATTGTTTTATAATCAACGAATCGATAACACAACCATAACACAATTGACAGCATGCTATTGAATAAACGAGGTGTGAGCTCATCCATCAGATATTTTAAATACTTAAAATGCTATATGCTTTGTAACCGAGAGCAGAGAGCACATTTAGCTCATGATGCAGTTCACGATATGCGGTCATGATTATACAGTTCAGTGTGGCTCTCACATTATATGACATAGCAGACAACTAGTTGTCCACTGTGGTTCCCGTTCATTCAGCGTGGGTTTGTCGAGATTGCGTTTGTGAAGAATGCCTGCAAAAAAAACTAACGTTGTATGAACAACTGTATTAAGTAGCGCTGCCACACTAGCCATCTAAAAAGGAAACTCCAACAAATTCATATGCAATAAAGTCAGCCACAAAAATAACACCCTTGCCCGCCTTTTCAGCTGTAATTCTTTCACTGCGTGTCTTTAGTAAATCGTGACAGTAGTTTTTTAACATAAAAAGAGGGTTTGCGCTGATGCAAGCTGTTGGTAAATCTAACCCTTGGGGTAAAAAGAACTTTAGGACAGGAAAGATAGAAAATGCATTCAGTCTATGTTTTTAAGCCATATCAGGACCAAAGGCCCTTTTAAATGGCAAAAACAGAATAGCATAAAACACAGTAAGAAACAATAACCAAACACTTACTAAATACTAATGTGTACTTTAAACTGGCAGCAAAGGAAACCGAGTGACATAAGCACATGCTAAATTAGAAGAAACTAGAACATCAAACCAAACTCCAACGGCAGCAAAGTGCTAAAAACAGATGTGCTTCCTTTCCTCACACATGAGATGCAAACAAAACTCAACAAAAGTAACTTCAAATGGATGTTACACATTGAGACACTAAAACATGGAGTTTGGGTGAATTACATGAGTATCACATCACTGGGGAAGGAATGTGGGGTTTCGTGTCACCGTCCAAATGACATGAGTTTCTCTCAGGAAACGCACCCCTCTTGGGCCGACTCTAATCTTGGCGCCAAGCTTCACGCTAACATTGCGACACAACAGAATCACCCGGCCACGTTACGATTCACTGTGTATGTGTAACAGTCATAATTAATCCGCTAGCGATGCCCGCCTAATGCACGCTCATCCAGCCTGGGCTTTCGGAGTCATTTTAGCCACTGAGCTCTGAGCCACTGGCCATCTGTTGGGGAGGGATGCATATAGGGGGAGCTCACGCCGCTGCGATGGTCACTGATCAGGGAACAGGAGAGGAGTCCCCCTCTTTCATTCATTTACTCACAGCCTCACTCTATCCGTGCCATCTGCCACCCCCCCAGACACGCCCACTCGAGAACCTTTCAGCCAATCATGACAGCATCCCCACACACTCTTAAACCATTAACCTCTAATCAGCCCTGGAGGCCAAACGGGGTCCTGTACGGCAGGCACTGGGCCAACGCCGCATGCACAAGAGCCTCCACCCCTCCTGCCCTTCCCCTCCCCTCCCCTCCTTTCCATCTTCCATCTGTCCCAGCAGCAATATGGTTAACACCGCATCAGCATCCCAGCTCCCCCCACTCATATATCTCGACACAACAGACATGCATATGCACAGGCACACACATTCAGATTGTGCACAGGGGTTCCTATGTGCTCTGATAAAGGCTTGATTGATTCATTTGTGATGTCCCTCAAACAGCAGCCCCCCTGAGTCATTTGTCACGATCACACATAATTGATTTCTGATCCACCGAATTGTGAACCTCAAGAAAGAGCTGCACGGAGCTCAATCAGCATTCCTTTCAGTGGGCTAGCGGCAAGCAGCAGGTTTGACGCCCATGGAAATCGCAGATAAGACCCGGAGAGGAGTATGCGGTCACCATTAGCCTGAGCCTTGCGCATTGTGCGTGAAGTGAAGGGGGAAATTAAAGCCGGGCTAATCATACAGGCCCGGATAGTTCAAAACCAACAATTTAGCATCTGATGCAAACTAGCCCTGGCTGAAGAGCCTTTATTCTCAGATAATTCACCCAGTGAAGGCTGAAAACAAGCCGGAGAGGAGGATGAATTTGAAGGCGTCCAGGGCAAAAAGGAGGAGATGAATCGCACTTTTGGACAGGCCGTAAGTGCAACCAGATGTCCTGCTTGAGATAAAAGCAGATGCACTTGAAGTGAAACCGTGCGGTGTGGAAATAGAGGCGGGGATATCCTTTCATTGTTATTTCTGTTCAAGGTTTTCTTCTATTGCATCTAAAAAGCTATCTGAATATGCATATGTTTCCATTCGCCTGCTCAATAGGGAAAGCATGCTTCTCCAGAGCAGTGTGCGGTACACAGAGCGTACTATATTGTAATTCTTGAGCTGTTCTTGTCTTTGTGCAGATGATAAAAAAAAGCAAACATGCTTTGTAAACACGTGACACAAAAGAACAAATCTCAAACACAACATGTTCCATTTTCATTTGCTAGAAGGATTGAAAAAAAAAAAATAATCAAATAATGTTTGTCTCATGCTAAATAAGCCATATTATTAAACTGCAGTCAGTATCAAGGCATCCAGACACTGTGCCAGAATATAAATCTGAGTTTTGGTATTGTTTTGTGAGCAGTCTGCATGCATAAGACAATCTGACAGCTAGGAAAGGTCACAGGCTTGCACATTCCCTGATCACTGATGGATTGTTTGTGAACAGCCAACCACCATCAGCCCTTGCGCATCAGCATATGCCCTCTAAGATTTTTTTCTGCCACTTTCGCCATTTCCCTAAATGCGACTTGGTTGTGTTTAATATGCGAACATGTACAAACCATCTGCTGGCCTGCAATTGACAAGCAGCAGTCTGCAGGACACAATGGCTCATTTGAGCTCTGCTCACACTAGAAGCATAGCCTGCACTGATAGATAATGCTTTAAGAAGCTTATATTTCATGACTCATCCATTCAACCAAAAAAAAAAAAAAAATCCCCAATCAATATGAGAAAAGGAAAGAGGACCGATTGACTGCTTTGCGCATAACTCGTGCGGTCCTCACAGCGTCAAGTCTCTTTTCTGTTCTCCCACAGCATTCCATCCTTAACCGTTTCCTACAAGGAGGTATGACTTCAGTTTGCCCTGCAGCTGTAAAACCAGTATCAGATAAAAGATGGAAAAAAACTTCCGAGGACCAATAAGCTCACATCTGTTGTGTGCTTTGTGTTTTCATCTACAAGGTAAGAAAATGTCAATATGTACTCTGGGCTTGTCCCAGCATAATACATCGCCTGCATTTCCTTCCTTCCCTGCTGCCTTCTAAACTAAACGATTTATTCTTCCTTCCCTCTCTCTCTCTCTCTGTCTGTCTGTCTGTCTCTAACCAGGGATGCGCTGAAATTTCAGAGACTGTGTGAGTGAAAACAAAGTTAAACTTAGCATGCAATAACAGAAAACAAACTGAAAAACACTATTACAAACAATTGTTTGCTTTTCCTACTTGTGCAAGTCCCTCTTAATCGATCCCTCTCTCGGTTTAGCGTATTAAGTCAAGTCAATGTTTAATAAAGACGTTTAACAATTAATAAAGAACGTTTTCTCATCTTGCACAGACACTGTGGGGCCATGTAAGTGCAACATCTCATTCTAATATATGAGATGATTGCCTCTCATTTGAGAAGACAGAGAAACTGTTAGGCTACTATATAACCTGTAAACTTTTCTGAATGAAATGTGTATTAAGATACAGTGCTTGTATTAGATCAAAACTTATTTTCTTCTCCCTGAATGAAGAACAAATGTAAAGCACAAACTTTCAATATAAAACAAATCTTTTTATTTTAAATACTTAAACTAATTGTGTTAAAGTACGCATTTATGGTTTCAGTTTTCTGCCCCAACTTTTGGTTTCAGCCGAGAATTTTATTTCAATTCATTGATAATAAAGATGCCTTAATTGTGCTAAAAAGCTAAACAATATTATCTTTGTGTTTTCCATTAAATAGTGCTAAAACAAAACATCCAATCAACCCCTCCTAACGTTTTCCTGCAGAAAATGCTCATCAAACCAAGCTAAGCATATGGACAAGGACAAAAAAAAAAACAAGAGAGGGGGAGTGCAAACACAAAGGAATCATTCCCAACAAGGCCTTCCAGCTTAGCTTTTGCATGCATTTCGGTGATGAGACCCTGAAGGTGTGGTGCACAGCTAAGGAATCAGCTGAGGCAGCAATGGCGGCATCTCTAATTACAAAAGCTCCTCCTCCAACTATCCCCCCTCCTCAAACTCCCCATTGTTTGCGGCCTCCCTCCCTCCTTCTCTCTCAGGAGTGCCTTTTGAGCTGGCATGCACCCGTTAGGCCTGTGCTGTGTTCCCCTCAGCACTCTTAATCTGGCCCTGACCTGCTTTATTCCCCCTGCACCGGCTGCCCACTGGGCCTCAGATTCACAGGCCCCCTTTGTTGTTGATGGGTCTGTCTAGGCCTCAGGCTGGGGCCTGGCCTGCCATTGTTGCCCACAAAAAGCCAGCAGCGGTTAGCAGGCGTCAGCTTGAAAGCAGGGTCCTGTGCGACCACTGCTGCTTGGAGATCAGCGGCCCAGACGGACAGGAGAGGAGGAGGACAGGAGAGAACAGATAGGAGAGGAATGTAGAGTAGGAACACAAGCACAAACTCAAGCTGCCAGTACAAACTCAAGCACCCAAGAGGCCTGAAGTGCTTGGTCTTCTCTCAAGGCGAGACAATGTCCTATTGTAAGTGCAGAATGGTTGCCCCTCATGTATTGTGATGATAGATTTCCCAGTTTGAGGACAAATTATCAACATTAGGTAAAAAGAATGAAATCTCAGATGAGGAAAAAAGTATTATTATCAATAATAATATTAATAAACTAAAACAACAACATATAAATGTAAATTAATGCTTAATACACTTATTTAAATAAAGTTTCATTAAATTATTTAATTAAATAAAGCCCATTGAGCAAGACAGAGCTGCTACTACAGCATTAAGTTCAATATATAGTGACTGATCAAATCACATTAAACTGATTTGTTCAGTTCATGTGCGCAATTATACAGAAAAAATTAAAATAAAAAGACAGCAAGACAAGGACTGCTGATTGGAGCACTGTTTGAATGGACTGCCTCCTTAAATCCCTCTTATTTAGGGAGAATATATCAGCTCAAATAAGTAAAACAGCTTATTTCAGACTGGGCTGTTTAAAGGATTTCATTGACATTCACATGTGCTCGCATACAGAATAATAGGAAATGCTCTGTAAACAATACAACACAATGCACTTTAGATGGGCTCTACGTTCAAATAAAAGGCCTATTGCCAGATACCCATTCATTAAAACAGACCTGAAGCTCTCAAAAGAGCAGCTCACCAATGACACCCTCTCTACAGCAAACCAGGAGAGGCTCAAATGGTCAAAATAAGGTTAAATACATGGTATATTATCAATGTAGACAAACAAATGTAGGCTATAGATGGTAAATCTTGAGATCAGTTTCTTACAAGAAAGCACCTCAATACCTTTGTATTTTCTCTAAAGCTTTGAAAATAAAAATAAATAATAAAAAAATAAAAAAAGTGTGCTTCATTCAGCCTTTATGAGACTGGACACTGACAACTGATTTAAAAAAAAAATAGCCTTTGACTGCTTTTAGTCAGAAAATTTGACTAGCTTTTCGACTGTTAGGATCTGTCCTACAATGGCAGCTTGATTACCAAGTATGGCTCCTTTTCTTGAGAGTGTCAAAAAAGGAAAAGGCCATCTGAAAGGCACTTAAACACAAATTATGTAGATTTAAGCACTGCTTTTAGTAACCAAGGACAGCTGAATGAATATTCATAAATTGCCCTATGTCCCTGTTGAAGAGGGCGACCAAAGGAAGGTCTCTCTGAGAAAGCTGGCAAATAAGGTCCTTGTGGTCTCTTAAGAAGTTTGCTTAACTCTGCAGACGTGCCCTGCTGTTCAAAAACACAGCGGCAAATGTCAGAATGCATGGTTTGAAAAATTCAAAGCATGTATAGAGACATTCAGCATCGTTGAACAGGAATAAAACTATCATGCGGCAGTATCTACATAGACAGGCAACAATTACAGCTTGCACAATACAGTATCTCACCTCGCTTTTTTGCCAAGGTCGTCGCCATCGCATACTGACTCAGACCAGTGACAAAACATTGTGCGACTGGGCCTGAATGCAGAGTGCAGTAAAACAAAGGGCCTTGCTTTTGCCAGCTGGACCCTTCGAAACTTGGCACCACAGAGCTTGGCTTTGCCCCAACAGGCAAGCTGGAAAAACCCACCTTACCAGGTAGAGGCAGAGCCTCTGAAAGCCCTTAACATCCATCAACTCCAGAGTAGAGAAACACAAGTGTGGTTTAGAGGACCAAAATAACCCTCTACCTCTCATTCAAACTGTGAATGTGAAGGATGAACAGGATAGAGACAGCTGGCACCTTTCTCTTGCTTGCTCCAGCAGTACTCTGGTGGAAAGTGAAGGGTGTTTCTTCACCGCCTGAGATTAGAGGACCCAGCAGGCCCTGGCAGGCCTTTAGACGTACCGCGGGCACTCTAGCAACAACAAACAAAACATACACTCCTAAACCTGAGCAATCTGGCCCCTTTCCTTGACCACTATGAGGGAGGATAAAATTCCGTACACCCCACTCAAAATGCCAGTCTTTGGAGTTTCCTGTTACATTGCTCGTACTCTTGTGCTAGCAAAGAATTTTGTATGCTTGTGTACAATTTAAAATAGCTTTGTACAATAGTATAGATGTCAGCCCTGAGACGTTCTAACAGTTGTAATGGAAACCCAGTTTTGAAAGGCTCTTTTATCCCATGAGGTAAGATGAGGAGGTGCTGCCCTACCAGAATATCTGTTCAGACGGGTCTCTGATTGAAAGCTTTAAGAAATGGAAGCCCAGAAGCACATCCCACCGCCAGATTAAATGTCCATCCTTTCTCAGAATAACTGCTTTGCGGATGTATGTGCAAAGAAAATCAACAATATGAGAACATAAAAGAGAAGCAGGATGAGGAGATGATAGTTTTATCAACCTCTTCAGAGTGACAAGCTGGAAAGGAAGCAGTCAATCCAGCAATGTGGCTCACAGAAACAGGGGTCCCGAGTCAGCAGGAGGAATCTGCTAAGGCCCGGTGAAATCAGGCAGGGGATGAGGGGTGGCAGGACACCCCATCTAGGGCCACGCGCCAAACATAATGCCCACACACACAACTGGCACAGCACTGGGTGGCAACAGGAGGGTTTCAGTGTGCGTGTGAGGCAGAGGAGGGGTATCCAGTGGAATGTGTTACATGAATTCCACGGGCACGCTGCCTCCTTTACCGCAGCCACAAAGAGTGGAGTGTGTGGACTTCACTGAGACGAAGGGACAGCGAGAGGGGGAGGGAGGAAGACATCAATGGAGAAAACTGGGCACAGAGCCAAACTCCAGTATTACAATAGAGGAGGGAGTAAAGAGAAGCAGAAGAAAGAAAAAAAAGAGCGAGAGTAGGGAGCTGAGGGAGGAGATGTAGGAACCAGGCCTTAAGTCTCTTCCAGGGGTGACGGCAGTTCTATTATCGGACAGTGGATAGAGGTCCATTGAGACTCTCTAGAGAAAGAGCCACAGTGCCTGAATCAAATAATATCAGGAGCCTAAGGAACAGTAACGGAAGCAGCGGCAGAAATTTGCTTACGCATTGTGATATACAACCCTGAAAAATGATCAAAACAGAAAAAAAAAAAATGTACTCGGGGACTCGGTTCTAACCATCAGTTGTTGATTGGATAGCTCTAGGCAGATCTGATTGCAAGCTTGAGGTTGAGGTACGAAAGGGGCGGGTTTAAGTGAACTAAATATTCAGCATATGTCACTAGAGATTTCATTTCGCCGTAATAGAGTTCTGACATTTTGATTGCATTAAAAAAAAAAAAAAAAACATTTTTTAAACATGCATGGATTAATTATGCATAATAATTGATCAGTTATTGGCCATAAGTTATAAACTGCATTTCGTATCTATTGGGCATCCCTAATACAACCATATAGGCTATAGTTTATCTCTGATAGGAACATATTTTCCCTGATTAGGCAGTGAAGGAACATGTGAGGAGCTCTTCCTCCACACGCCAGGACTTCATACGGAAACATCAGCAAATATTTGACTATATCAAGAAAATTTAAGCACATGACACCAGTGTCAACAATCGATATTCTTCAACAAACCAGTACAACAAGCGATGCTACAGCTTTCCCTCTCCCAAGTGCTGATCCAGATGCACAAAAATAAGCCCATCCAAGCACTTCCCATCGTAGCTGCAGAATAAGACAAAAATAGAGTATTACTGATGATCCTGCCAAGCTGGCTGCAGCAGACACTGGTGCAGTCTGTCTCCCAAAACTGGGAACAGGTGCCGGAGAGCAAGCACAAGGTTCCTCTCGGCCCCCTCTTCATCAGGGTTTCACTGACCTTGGATGCAAGTAGACTACACGGCCTCACAACCTAGGGCAGCTCCCTAGATTTTCCCGACTGCCGCAGTCCTGATAGAGACTAGACCAGTGTGCTCAGGAAATCTAGGTGCGAGTGGTCTACAAAATGTGCATAACTACAGCCTGAAACACTAAAAACAATATAAAAAAGCAAAAAGCCTTGTATTGATGCAAACAAACTCCGCACTCCACCACAACATGCTCCACTCCATTGTGTTTGACGTACTAGCAAAGTTCCATCTGTGCTGTAGCTAGGATGTTCAACACAGCCTATTACTCTTGATCTTGCTTGTATTATGCGGACAGCACATGAGTTCTGACCATGACACCAGTTGGACTCTGTACCTAAGGGTCACAGGCATGATTCTTTGTTGGTCTGCTTTTTCGTGTCCTTGAGACTAGGCTTCAATGTTTCAAACAGAAAGCCTATATATTTTTATTGTAAGTGCTTGCTTTAGTTAATCAGCTACATTTACAAATTTGAGCAAGCACAGCTCCTCTTGACTATTCCTTACCTTAGATTCTTTTAGCAATGTTCTTTGTAAATTCTGTTAGGGCTAATCCTGTTATTCATGCCCTAACAATAAAGGGAATGCATGACAAGCCGGTTTTGTCCTTTGAAGGAAACTTAAAGTAATAAGGAGACAGTATGGGGCGGGCCTAGCAGGGACACAGGCAATGAAACCATCACTGTACCATGGTCTGTTGTGGTTTGTATTAGCAGCATGTGTGAGGGTCCTCGTTTGTGCATTTCTTTCTTTAAAGTTGCCCCGGGGAAAGAGGATGGTTTTAATCAGCGCATGAAGGCAGATCCATCAGATATGCTAATCAGAGATCTTACCTGAACAAATACCCTCAAGAGCAGTCTCATCCATCTTAATTGGGGAAGGGCTTGTTAATAATGCAAGGAAGGAGGCTTGGAAAAGAAATATTAATGGAAGGATGAGAGAAAGGGGGGCTTTTCTGTCTAATCAGCACAGACGGAGCAAAATCCAAATAACATTTCACAGTGAAGAGAGGAGACAAATATTTTGAGCATATGAGCAAGGTCTCATGGATGGATACTGGTAATGGTACTAACTGTGCCTACACACTGGAACAGCAAGGTATGATGGAGCACTTGATGGATAGGAACACATGAGATAGGATTGCACTAGTGTTACACAATATCAACATTTCAGTACCAGTAAATATCACAGGTCTCAATACCATTTTTTTTTGTTATCTATAGCAAAAAAGTTGGAACTATTTAAATATTGTATTTAACTATTTGAAAGTTAAAAATAATAATATATGAATTACATGTGTGGATTATTAATGATAAGAAAATAATAAATTAAAACTTATTACGCCGGCGATATGTTATGCCCTAAATTTATACATGATTAACTAACTGTATTTTTGTGTACATTTGTAAAATGCATTTTCTGTAAAGCTGCTTTGAAACAATATGTATTGTGAAAAGCGCTATACAAATAAATTTGAATTTAATTGAATACTGCCTTAAAATATTTATAAGTTAACCTCAAAAGCAACAAAAAAATATTTAATTCAATACAGAAAGTGAACAAATACCACTTCCTCAATCAACTGAAGTCAAAGATAAGCAAAGCTATAAATGATAAATGGCCAATATTAAAGTTTTATATTATTTTGTAAAAAAAAAAAAAAAAAAAAAAAAAAAAAAAAAACTACATTTAATCATTTTAAATGCTACAAGTGAATTAAGGCATCACATATAATATAATGTACAATCTGAAAAATGGCTATCCATTTTAAGAAAATAAAAAAATAGAGAGAATGAGCATGCAAAATTAAATACTGGCCAATGTTCAATATGGTACTAATGTATTGTGCATTCCTAGAATGCAAATTCTAGCAAGTCTTATAATCTTTAGCACAAGGGCACCTACACACTAGAGTTACGATGAATCAGAGAATATGCATTTCCGATTGATTTCAAACTAACTCTGCTCTTTCTATTTCCTCAAAATAGATCTATTTTGAGGAAAAAGAAAGAGCAGGTTTAGGTGCTAAAGATTATAAGACTTGCTTGGAACAGCCTGAGAAGTACTCTTCAGTTCCTGCATTGAAATAAAGCATACTGTATTAAAGAATGACATCTATATGCAGGTGCACACATGGGTCTCTGCATCACATTCATCTGGACAGCACATTGGAATACATTATTCCATGACTGAAGCAAACTGCACGCTTTGAAGTTCAACCAAAAGACAGTATGTTGCACAAAGGGGCTTCTAGGTTTACAACTGGGGGAATTGAGAGGCAGCCGTCCATTGTGGCGATCTATCGACATCAAAGTCAGGGCGTGTTTATGACACATGCACACACTATTCGAATTGGGCTGAACTCCGAGAGACTTGCGGTACCCGAGGGAGAGGAGGGAAACCCCTTCAACTCCAGCCATGCTGAAACATGGTGAAATAAAGCAGGAATTACACAAAAGGAATAAGGAATAGAATAGAATGAGGGATCACTATTTCGACTCAAGCTGGTTTTGATTTGACAGTATTCAAAGCCTGCAGCATCCTGGGTAAATGATGTAACCATAAAGGTATTTTAGCACTTAAAGGGGGCTACAAGCTAAGATAAATCACCCTTTTATGCCAGCAATACAAGATCTGCATCGGTATACTTTTTTTATTGATTAAAAGTGCCTAGAGGTGGAGGGTAGGAATGAACAATTGAAGGGTCCCGTTGACATGGTCCAATGGCTGTTCACCCTTAGGGAGTTCCCAGCACTGGGCTTTTGTAATCAAGTATAGCAGTAACCTCCTCGGTTTACCAAACACAGCAGAATTAGCTTTGCCATCTAAAAGGACAATGCAAGCTACCGGTAGTACCATTGCACCATTTGCATTGACAGGTTAGATTTTGCAAATGGTGACAACAAACATGCCAGGTGCGAAATGGGGTCTCTATACAGCGTTCACAGCGGGTACATGGAACAAAAAGAGGCCAGATTGTATGAAACTATGACACAGGTGAAGATGATGTGGTCTCAAGTCACAAAGATGCCACAAAGGAAATAGTTGTTAGTACATGAACAAGCATTATGAGCTTGACTTCCTGTGCAGGCAGCATATTGAAACCAGGTTCCTCAATGCAATAGAAGTAGCCTAAACACCAAACCTTAAAATGCTATGACTCCCTGTATTGTCTAGGCTAAAACACAAGGTTTTTTAATCTGTGTTTGTGCCTAAGATTTTCAGGATCTTGGACACTATGACTCAACCAAAACTGTGTAAATAGCCTCTAATAACTGATGCTTTTCATCACAACAAGAGTACAAGTTTCCAATCTGTGACAAAATAAACAAGTCTGAGGTGTTATAAGTGGACTCAATGTTGTGCACAGCAGAATAGTAATGCTGAACCATGTACTCCAGGCCTCCTGCTCATTTCAGCGCCTGCACTAAGGCAATGTCATCCTCAGAAAGAGATGAGCATGGTGGAGTGGTGACTGAGGGGCGTCTCCCTGTTGAAACTGGAATGGTAATGAGAGACCGAGAGTCCAATCAAACTGAATTATCCCAGACAGGCCTCTTCAATCACTGGTTGATTTACCCCACTGACGTTTTCTCTCTTCCCCCACTTCTTTTCCTCCCTTCACCCACCCAAATAAAGATAGCTGTCATGAATATTCCTTTAAAATCCCTCTTTAAATGAAACCTCAGCCCCAAGAGGACACCTGTTTTCATCCATGAGCGCAGCGAGTGGTGATGAGACCGAGGCCACAGCCATTGCCTTTCATTAGCTGGTCTTTGTGCTTTCCCGTCACGGCTACAATGATCCACCATTTACTGCTGATGAAAACAAATTGTGCACCGGGTGCTTCAATACAGGCCCAGATTGGCTAGCTCAAAATACTGCAAGACAAATCCATTACTCTGTAATATCTTTAGAATGGTAATAGTTTTATAAAGAAGGTAATGCTGCACCACCGGCTCAATGTCAATATCTTAAGTCAACACGAGGGAAGGTGAGAGCAAACAAATGATTCGCAAATAAAGAGCCGCTAGTATTAGCGTCATTATATCATTTAGAGTTTATGCTTCAGAAAAGTGTTTATAATAAAAGTGGTGCAGAATAATACGGCTGCACGATTACCGGTAATCAAAATTAAACCAAAATTTGGCTTAGTGTGATTATGAAATCGCAAAGGCTCCGATTTTTTATTGAATAAATATATGCATAGCGTGTTAGTGAAGAGCGTCTCAGTGATCAGTAGTAAATGCTGCTCCATCTCTGAAAGCACTGCGAGTCACTTATAACGTGCAATCGTGCATTTGAAAAAGACATGCATTAGAAATCTTCCCAAACTTGTAATGCAGAGCGTAAACTTGTTGTCGGACAAAAGACATTTAATAACATGCTTTTACTCACTTCATATCGTCAGCTGAGTGTTTGAAATTTCCTTTTGTGAGATGTGGTTTCTCATAGAATGAGACAGACAATATATCATTTTATAGTATTCTACTACAGTAATAAAGGCGATGTCGATTAGCATTGCATTATAAATTTATACTTTATTATGAATGAATGAATGAAGGCATTTATATAGCTAGCGCTTTTCATATACAACTGTACACCCAAAGCGCTTTACAACTCATTATGTCTGTGTGAAATAAACAGTTATGGACATGTAGAAATTAAAGCTGGAGCTCCAATCTTCTCCCGTAAATCCCCCCAAAAAGTATGTTGGTGCCTAAATGAGTACTTCGTTTAGAGAAGCTGTTAATCACAGCTGTCAATCATGACGTCACATTCCCATTTTTATAGCAAATAGTTAACTAAGACCAAACTTATTTTAAAGAACGAACACCTAAATTTACATCAGCATGAAAAAAAACTACCTACAATTACAGAAAACATCTTTGGAAAAAATTAATTTGAAGTGTAATTTGATTGTTTAGGCTAGTTTCCACCGTGTTCATTTGACTTCATGGGGAGGCAGGCTTTATGACCTATACTGGGACCAGCCACTGGGGGGCTCATTCAAATTTAAAAAAAAATACTTCTCTCTAAATTATTTTTTGTTTGTTTTTGTTTTTCTCCAATGTACGGTTGTTGTTTTCCCCCACAGTGGATGCTTAAGAGACTCAAATTTCAAATTAAAGACATGGACAAAAAAATAAGAAATGACTCTTGGTCACGGGTTTTTGAACTTTACCACTGGCGGGTTAAACACCATGGTCTACACACTGCTTTCAACTCTTTGCTCGGCTGCAACTACGAAATTCTGTCCGGTTCAGGATTACTTCCCAATTATACTGACGGTTCCGTGTCTTTCAACCAAAGTGGAGGGCATTCATTATACAGAAAGAAGTAGAAGGGGGGGGGAAAAAATGTCATTCGAACAGAATCAGATCAGATAGTGTTTAATTGCAGCTTTCATGAGTTGTGCTTTAATGCCATTGTTGTAGGCTGGTTTTATCCAGTAGATAAGGCTGTGCGCTTTCAACGCTGATTTACACTTTCTGACGCCGCCTGCCTTATTCTGCTGCCACAGCACAAAAAGTGCTTAGTGTTCCTTCCTTCTGAGGAGAAATTATACTAGGAAAAAAATGAATTTAAAAATCAAAAGATGGCTGAGAAGTTGCTTTCGAGATGCTTAAGCATTGACCGTGGTGTACTGACGGACATGTTTATCTGAAGGGGTATCACGGATGCCCTTGCAAAGTGCATTACTCAAGGATGACAAACATGATAAAAATGAATGTTACAATCAAAATCTTTACTCCCTGCACTTCTCTTAATCTCTGATAAGTTTTATTTGTCTTCCCCAGTGACCTTTGATAATAGCAAGAGAAGTGTCCTCTGCGTTTGTCTCTGGTGTAGGGCTCGGAGGACATCACCCCCACAAGACAAGCTCAGCCCGGGTCGGCGGCCCCCGCTGCCATTCTCCTGCAGCATAACAATGGCTGCCCTCTGCGCTCTAGGGTGGAGGGCACGCTGATCCTGTTACACCATGACAAGTACCACAATCCCCCATTGAAGAGCACATATTCTCCCCCCTCTGCCTATACAAGAGCCAAGCCTATTCATCGCATTGTTTTCTTTCCAGCACATGACTTTTGCATTGGGCCTCGGCAAAGTCAGGTGTTTGAATTATGACCTGGAAACCGCAGGTTGCCCACACACTACGTGCATTACGGAGCTTGATTCGCTCTGGCATTTACGTTCAATATGTAAGGAGCCCATCAATTGATTCTTGCACCGGAGTCGTAGCTTACTATTGGGTATTACGAGAGACCAAAACCAATGATCTGAACGGTTATTTCTGCTGAACAGTGCAGAAGTCAAAAGTTTTGGGTCCCACAGCACTGGTTGCGGAGGACACAGCGAACTACATTTCAAGAACGCTTCTGCAAGTCTGGCAAGGAACTAGGATGCAGGCATCCCGGGAAGGATGTGGAGGGCTGGAAGTCTGAAGAACGTGCGTTGTGAGAAGGAGCGGTCCAGACATAAAGCCCCACGGCTGTTGCGCACATTAATCATGTTTGGAGTACGAGAGGATGGGAGGGGATGGGGTAGCCCCCTCACTGCATGTTTGCATGTCTGCTGCTGCACTGACGTGTTCACTGTCAGTCCCAGAGTCAGGGAGAGCTGGAAGACTAATGAGATGCTTCTTTTTTCTCTCTCGCTCTTTCACGTGTCTCTCTTGCCCTCCAGAGGAGGGCGGCTGGGGAGGTGGGGAGCAGGGGATGACAGGTTGGTTATTTACTCTGCCTTTCATATTTGCCTTTTAGTTCTGCCGTTTCCCCCTCTCTCCTCCAACCATTTTCCTGCAGTCATCTGTTCACTCAGCTGCCTGCGAGAAACCGGTGCCTAATGGGCCATATCAGCACAGCCACTGCAGGGAAACAGAGGCCTGTCATTAGGCTATATTGAAAAAGAAGCCAGTAGGCAGGGAGAGGGGGAGAAAGCCATTGATATTTATATTGTGCGCACCTACCAGGGCACTAAGATCAGCATGTGACGCCTTCCTCCAAACCCAGCTTTGAAAAAGGAGCTATCAATATTTCATCAAGAATATCTTTTTAATGCTGAAAAAAAGAGGTGGTCCTGTCTGCAAGATGGGTGTACAAATATAAGGCTGGCTAATGACTAGTCCTTGTATTATTCAGTAGCCAAATTTTTATGCCGCTCATATGCGAGTAATGATTGACAGAGAATGGGGATGGAAATACTTGATGCTAATGAAGCATAATAGAGAGTGCGGCCATCTGCAACTGCACGAACATGCCATTTCTTCCACCCCGATCACATGACGGAGAACATATTGTGCTAAACGCCAGCGTTGATCTTTAGGTGGCAGAAGATGTTCTTGTGAAACCCTGCACTCTCTCTGATGTGCTTCCTTGCATGTTTTGTTTTCTTTCTTACTGTTAACAAGCTCGTATCAGCCGTGCACTATTCACTTTGGTTACTTGAGGGGGAGGCAGGATGTTTCAGAGGTGATATGCTAGGGAAACGCAAGAACAAGAGTCATGTTTTCCACAAGATATGCAAAGTCATGGTACTTTGTAAGTCAAAGAGAGGTCAAAGCTTTGAGTCATGAAACAACTTTAAAGTCTAGAGAGATTATGACCAAAGATACAATATCCCAGAGTTAGGGCTGCAAAATTAATCAAAATAAAACAGAAATCGCAATTTGGCTTAGTGCAATTATGAAATCGCAAAAGCTGTGATTTTTAATTAAATATATGCACAGCATGTTTTTGATGAAGCTCATCACTGTGATCAGAGCGACTCGATCGTTTTGCAGTAAAATGTTGCTCCATCACTGCAACACTCTTTGTTTGGGTCACGTAACGTGCATTTGAAAAACGAACATGTGTCAAACTTCTTCTCAAACTTCTAATGAGAAGCATTTATAAATCTGTTGTCAAACAAAGGGTAATAAAAAACTAAAAAAACTTAATAATAATGTTTTAGTCCAATAACTTTGTCATTTTGTGATCTGATACATTTCCTTATCATAGATTGAGCAGAAAATATATTTTTATAGCATTCAATACTGTGATAAATGCTACGCATTTTAAATATACTTTGTTGTTTTTATAAAAATACCAGAGATGGCTTGAAGAACATAAACCGGTAACACTTTACTATAAGGTTTCAATAGTTAACATGAACATTTCAACATTTAATACATTATTCAAATCAAAAGTAGTAGTGTATTTGTTAAAATTATCTAGTTTATACACTGTGAAGTAACATGAACTAACTATGAACAGCTGTAGCTATTTTTATTAACTGACGTTAATAAAGATACAAACAAATACAGTAACAAAAGTATTGTTCATGGTTAGTTCATGTTAGTTATTCATTCTAATGTTTAAAAAACTGATACCGATAAACCATATATTGTCGCAGTCGTGTGTTTATTGTCTTCATGTTTCATTATTCAAAGCGTTTCTATCTTCTATTTATTCAGCTACAGCAATAGCCGGATGCCTTTATCCATGTAAGGGATTTCCAGGAACAACATGCGTAATTTTACTTCTGAAAGGCATATTTGGACTTTTTGCACAAGGGCACCCTCCAACTTCAGTATTAATGAAATATACATTACATGAGGGTTTAGCACTCAACAATGCTAACACCACCCTATTTGGGGTCAAAATAGAAAATAATAATACTCTGTAAGATGCTCTCATATTTCATATCAATGACATTTTGCATACATCCTGATTCCTGACAAAAAAACTAATAAAAAAGTCACAGATTTTGTATAATATAATAATATCTTATATCTTTCTAATGATTTATAGCTATAGGCTCCCTGCATGTTAACAGGCCACCCTGCAGTTTTCCATAAAATAAAACTATTAGTAATATTATTAAATAGGCCTAACTTTTTTATTTTATAATGAAATAGTGTTATTACAATAGTGATACTTCTTAATAAATAGTTTGTCTAATATTGTTATTTAGTAATAATAATAATACATTTCTAGTCACATTTACAAACACAAAATTGTATTGTGCAGCACTACAAATAAGCACAACACATCCTGGTGTTCTTTATAATTTGTTTGTTTGTTTGTTTTAAAATTGCAAATTTTACCCAGAAAATCGCAATTCCCCAAATTGTGCAGCCCTACCCAGTGTTTACTTTTGAGTCATGTATTGACCTTGTAGTGTGGTAATCACAAGACATCTTCGATATAGTAGGCCAAGTTATATAAAAGCTCAAAACAAACAAAAAGACTAAGTTAAAGAATCTAAACAACTGCAGTTGACTAATATGTTGACTAATATAGCCTATATGTGCTTAAATGGTGTACTTGTTAGAGCTACGGCAATCTATCTTGCTGATGTGTAGGTATTTAAGCTTCGGAGGCAATTAATGTTTATTCAGGGGGTGCGAGACAGACAGCAACAAATTTGCATAACTTGGCTGTTCCACACAATGGAAAAAGTGAAAACTGTAAGTGCTCATCCTCTTTTGAAAGTACAGGGAGAAGGCAAGAACAAAAGGCAGCTCAGTTAGTGGTGTGAATACTTTTGAAGTAGAGGACTAACATACTTCGGGCTTTACGCTCAAAGACCCATCAGCCCTTCAAAGACCCCTGCAGACCTTCTAAGGCCCACTTGAGACAAATAATTAAATGCAAAAATAATGGATGCAGGCTGTGCTAAATTGTTGAAATCTGTGCAGATTAAGGTCCACTCACTGCTTCGTTTAAAGAATCTCACTCTTACTAGGCTATGTTGTTTTCAAGGATCTAAAACTGAAAAAAAAAATCTGGTATCAATTAATTTGAACAAGTCAACCCAATGCAAAAAAAAAATGGACCCTACTCGCAACCGAATAAATATTCACGGTCAGGTGGGCTTCTACAATCTGCATACAAATCTAATTATAAAGGCAGTGAAATGTCAATACTTGGATCACAGTGACATATAACGTGTTACGTTCTAAGAAATATGTCTTTTCATGAGGTTCTGAAAAAATTCAATTTTTAAATAAATTTTAATAAAAATAAAAAATGTGGTAGCATAAAGAAAAAGTATTAAAATAATTGCATGTTACTTATAATATCAAATATATTTCAAGTAAAAAAATCTAATATGAATGAATTATTAATTTCAGTAAGATGTTTTTGGTGAGTCACACCACAACATTTTACAACCTGAACTTACTAAGAAAAATATCAAAAATGTATTTAAGTTCATATATTAAAAATACACCCATCACATAAGTTGTATTCAAGGAATAGTACGTACAAATAGCACTGTTATTGTATTCTTTTTTTAAACATAATCGATAGGACAAAAAAATGACCGGATTGACCCAATGTTTCCCAACCCTGCTCCTGGAGGCACACCAACAGTGCACATTTTGGATGTCTCCCTTATCTGACCCACATATTTCTGGTCTTGGAGTGTCTACTAACGAGCTGATGAGTTGATTCAGGTGTGATCAATTAGGAAGAGTTGGAAAATGTGTAGTGTTGGTGTGCCTCCAGGAACAGGGTTGGGAAACACTGCATTGACCTACATGAGAATAACTAAAATGTTTATCTGCTGTTTTTTCTATACTAGAAAGAGTAAACAAGATCACAAGGAATCAAACACGGATGAGATTTGGGGAGAAACCAACTAAAAAAAAAGTAAAGGGTGCTGAAACAAACAGGTACACATCAATAGCACACGATTAATTCAATATGAGAATTAAGTAACGGGAAAAAAATGGCTTTTAGAATCAATACAATCACACAGAGACCTTTTAAAGCACACAGTGCTAATGGTGGGGCCTTCAGCACACCCGTGTGATTGGTGGCTGGCAACGAGTCCAGCTAAAAACAGGAATTGCAATGGCTAGAATAAACACACATATGAAGTGATGGCTTTAAAAAGTCTACAGCCTCCAATGTGACATTTGCATAGGAGTTTGCACATTGCTAACTGCCACTGACTGGGGCCTCTTTCTTTCCACCCTCTGGCAGGATATTTGACCTCATCTCCAATACACATTATCCTTCCTCTCTCGTCCAGACTTAGAAAATTAAGTTTCCATGTGAACTGGCCACAAAAACTCCCGCACACAAAATCTCAGCTGGATGAAAGGCCTTGTATGGGGGAGGGTAGCTGCCTGAGTGCTGCTTGAGTTTCCTGCACTCCGCGTTTAGTGTTACAGCCCCAGATGTAAGGATTTTCCTCCACGTCTTTGCAAATTGAAGGTAGGGCCGTCCTTTATTTTCTGCCTGCCTAAACATAGCTTGTCATAGAATATGCTACCATTTCCTCTACGCAATCTCACCTCCAAACCATTCCTCTGTTCTCGGTTGGTTGACTTGCCTTCTCCTTTCTCTCTTTTTGTTTCCTCTGGAATTCTCTTACATTTGTTAGGCAATTACAGCCAAATGAGGCCCTATTAGGCATGTCTGGAGGCCCCTTCTTTAAAGAGGAGCAACTCTCAGCAGCCTCTATCTCTGACAATGACACCCAAACAGAGAAGCAGGCAGGAGGGAGGAAAAAGAGAGAGAAAAGGGGCATGTCCCTCCCAGCGATGAAGTAAAAAAGGGTTACAACACTTCCAAAAGCTTTGAAACATGTGTATCTTGTGTAAATCTGAGCTTTAAAGGCACACCAGCCATATTCCGCTCCTCCCAGAGCATAAAAGCATAAAAGTTCCATTAAAACGACTACTTCGTGACGAAACATCGACAAAATAATCAGCCGCCTGTGTGCAGAGATCAAAGAGGTAAAGCTATCTTAAGGGACCTTTAACAGCCAGCACTTTTAAACTAAGATTGTGAGGGGCAATAATGTATAATGGGTGAATGCGCGTGTGCATACAACTCACTGAGTTCCAATAAAACGGAGATAAGCTGCAGTAGGGAGACGAGCTTGCACAAGTGCACGCTGCAAGCCCAGCTGCACATGGGTAGGGTATGGACGGGAACCTTGCCTCTGGCTCAAAATCAGAGCTCCATTTTGCAGGAGCAGAGATACTGGACTAAACCGATTGCCACAAACACAGCTGTGAAGCAGACAAGGCCTTGTCTGAGGAGTGCATTGATGATAAACTAAAATCAGAGGGGTATGGGGCAAGCTGCAGCAGAATGCAAAGAGGGCAAGGTTGCAATTGATTTTTTTGAGCATGGGCGGGTGCCAGATCCACTGAGAGAATAAAAACACTCGTCACACTGTGAAAAACACATATACCATAGGCTTTTCTATGGGCGTGCTTTTAAAAACCTAACCATATGTGTTCTTCTGCGTCACTTTTTTATCAAGTCTGAGCTCAGTGTTCGGAAACAAGGACCTGATCAAAGTCTCTGACAGGTCTTTTGTCCTGGAATGCGGCGAGTTGTTTTTCACCTTGCTCCAGTTGCTGCTGATTAGCTGACAAGTCGGCTAACCACCCTCTCCCCTATTTCCAAATTAATTTCCCTCCTTTGATAAAGACAAAGGGGGGGGGGGGATGTTTAATGGCCGTGTCCTTCAAAACTAAGAGTGCTAATAAGTGTGAAAAGGAGATTTGTTTAAGTGATTTTCTTTGAGACTTGCAGGCATGGAATTAATTACCTTGATTAAATATTGTCTGTACGGCTGATGAAAGATAGAGCAGAATTAGCGGTCCCTTGTTGAACTTGTATGGTGCTGAATGAGATGTGTCCCGATTACAAAGACCAAAATGATGGCAACACTCAAAGGAGACAAAGAGCTAAAAACAGGCCTAGTGACATCACAAAGCAGCCACAGGCCTAGCCTAATGCTTAATGGCGGCCATCCTCAAAACTCAAACAAACTGGCTCCCAACTGTCTGCCACAATAACTTTAAAAAAGTTAACCGATGACTGAAACATTTTGGTTTTGTGTAATAAAACCAAAGGACTGACAAAGACCCACTTCCTAAAGTGAATATTGTGTCTAATAATGACAAAAGGAGAGTTGAAGTCTCCATCAACCTGAAGACTTCAGAGTCACTTGGCAGAAGAGTAACATAACTCAATTCAATGCTTGCCTAGGTTTTACAGAAGTACTAAGAAAGCTAAACAACCTCTCAGTGGCTCTTCTAGCCATAATCCCACCAAACTTTTGCCTACTAACCACAGAAGAGTGTTTTCTAAAGGTTTCACATCACAGCTTTGTGCTCCGTTGCGAAAAGCTACACTCTTAACCACCCTCCCACCCCACCAAACACACACATAACCCCCTCCTTCTGTGAATGGGGGAGTTTTATACAGCTGGGTAACAAAGCATGACCCAATAATCCTCAAGCCTAACTCAAAGCTAGAACCTCCTCTCCAAGGACAAGGATAAGACAGAGGCTGGGGTAGGGTGGTTGAATTACACAAACGAGAATTAATTATTCTTATCAAATCGGTTTCCTGTAGCATGCCGTCCGGCCCTTAATATTTGGGGCAGAAAATTTGACCATTCAGAGGATAACGATGAATTTAACATCCCCCGCATCCCCAGGCTTGAGTGTTTTTGCGCTATGGTTTCTGGAAAGAATACAAATTATGTTGTGAACTTTCTGGCAAACTTCGGAGTAAGCCTGGCTTACAGTGAGCAAGCCTTTGAGCATGAATCTTTGCTAACTTCATTTCAGCTAACATGCTGAATAAACGTTAAAAGTGGTTTATACTTTGTTGCAGTGACTTTAAAAAGTTTTAAACGGGTCTAAAAGAAAGCGTCGCAATTAAGGAGTCAAAAACAGTTTATCAAGCATGCACAGGTGGATCTAGCCTAGTAGTTGTATTGGTGTGAAAAAAACTACCCCCACAGACATTTTCTAGACGGTTCATGTTTTAGGGCACAATTATCTTGCCTATCAGATGCAAACATGTCCAGTTCTTAGTTTCTGTACCCAAAAGCAAAAGAACACAATCTACACACACAGCAAACCAGAATGCAATTACCGGTAAGCATGCTTTATCGGTTTATTTTACAATCCAAAAGATTGTGCTTATTCACACTTAAATGGTTAATGTTTAAAAACTCAAGCATTATCTAAGCAGCACTCAGGCAATCCTAGAAATGCAGTGCATCTGCAGATAGGCATCTGCCTATTATCGTCAGAATTAAAAATATAAACTAGAACTACTTCACATAACACTATTAAAATCATGTATATTGTATAACATAAAATTGAGACAAAGGCACAGCGCCTTTAAAAATACTATAGTCACAAAAACAACCAAGTCTAGGAACGTTTGAGAATAGTTTTGTATATGGTGACTTTAAAAACACAAAATAACTAGGCCTATAACAAGTTTCGTTGAATGTGAAAAAGGGGCTACACTTACTCATGAAGGGAGCTTTTCAAGGTTGCTAAATAAGTACCCATGTTATTTCATTACAGCTAGGTTATCACGTTTCCACTAACATTGGCCTTTTAAAAGAACACAGTGGATCTTTGTGAGAATAAATGAATCATGGCTTCTTTATTGAATTAGTTATACGTATACTTTCACTACTCTCATAACACCTACAATTATTGGAGATTTGGGGCTTCCTGTAACTGCTATTTCAAGAAAAGAAAGCTTACATTATAGGGAGAAATGTGGCTGGTCTAGTAGGCTACATGACTGATTTTCTGCTTTTCCTGTTCGTATGTGTTATATAAGTTAAATATTTAATATTGTGAATGGTTTTGTTGATCTTAACTAAGCCTCAAACATTATAAATGCCACATTGGACCTTACAAGTGAGGTGCAATTTTACTACTTCAAATGAGCACATAATTGGGCATGTTGTGCTTTGGAACCATACTACAGAGGCCAGTACGTTTTTATAACAAAATAAAATAATAAATAAACACTTTAACCTTTCTTTCACGCTAGTATTTTGACAGTATGTTTACTGAGGTGAAGCGAGTGGGGGAGGAAAATGTATAGACATTTGGGCAGCCATTGAAACTGCCTTCGCGTTCTAAATACCAAAGCCTTTTCGAGTTGCTTCACAATTTTTTCGATTTAGTGCGTTTAAATGAAGCTTGAAAAGCCGTGACGGGTTTCTATGGTTTAGAAAAACACCTCTACACACCAAAAAATTGCTATTCGGCTAACACAGAAGAACTAGCCCGATGAGAGGGGGGGTCTTGAGCTATTGTGCTGTAGCCTCTACTAGGACAACCCAACGACATATTTAGCCGAATAGTATATTTTTTACTCATTTTAACGATTATTTCAAAAAGGTTATTCGAAATAAAACAACAGAGGGTTAGATAAAGTCTAGGCACGTGTTTTTTCATTCGTTTAACTACGGCAAATACGCGTCCTTTGTCTTGACCAACCAGCAAATAAACAAAAGATATGGGATTTGGATTCAAGCGGATTACCCTGGACTTAATTATATCAAGAGACCCAACAACCGTCAAGCAACCAAAAATACACGGAGAAAAGCCAATAATTCTCCGAAACCAACTTTAGACGGAAATATTAGCAAAATAGCAGCTCGGTGTGCTACAACAGAGATTCATTGTGACCAGCATGATAGTCTTTTCTTCCTCGCGACCTGGGAAGGATGTTCCGTTTCGACAGAGCTCGTTGTGATTGTTCAAATAAACACTATTTAGTATCATATTGTAACTTAAGTTATAATGCACATAAGAGTTTTATCAAGTGTTAAATGAACAGCAACCGATTCCAATGAATTCACCATTAAAAGCCATTGCAACATGTCCAAAGGGAAGCCCTTTAATTTTTAAAACGTGCGCTCCGTTTCTTTCGCAGTAACGTTAGGCTACGACAGGCATTAAAATGCTCCCTTACTAGCAGTGAGAAATCTCTATGTAGAAACGAAGCTGGTACGTTACAGTTTCTAAACGAGGCCACTTCCATTTTTCTCAAGAAACTTCGTTTACTAGAAAGTGAAACAAATATTTCCGATGTAAGTTAACTTTCAACGTGCTTTGGACGGTTAAAGCGGTACTTACCGACTTGTAAGACGTTGTCCACACAACCGGTTTCCAAAAGCCGGATTCCCCGGCGGAAAGGCAGTCCATCTCCGGTACCCCCCGTCCCTGTGCTGCCCGTTGTGTTCGTAACCCCTCCGGGGACTGTACCAGATCCAACAGACGAGCTCGAGCCCACTACTGGACCCTCTTCACCCGCCACTCGGCACTGAAACGACGAATACATACATATTTCCCTTTCGTTCCTCGGGAACGACCAATACACGATACGGCGCTGAACCGGTTCGGGAATCCGCTCGAAGCGCTCCTCCACCCTCTCGAAGGCCCATTTCTCCGCTACGGCCTTCGCCGCGCAGTCCAGTAGAGATTCCGGGCAACGGAAACGTGAGTTCGGAAATCCCGGGCCAGGCCCTGGACCCGGTCCTCGAGGAGCGGGACGCAAACACGGACGCTTGCTGGCCGGGGGGAAGGAGAGGTGAAGCGGCGGCTGAGGCAATAGCTCTCCACGTCCCTCCGCCATGACAACCAAATAAACACTGAAGCGAGGACCGTAGCTCTAGAAGCGCACAGACGGAGGCACCGCACAACGGGAGGGTCGTCACTTCACATACGTCACTACCAATAACAAACGCGCTCGAGCCAATCGCGAGGACGGGCTGCACCGAGGCGATGCGCATGTGTACGCTGAAATGACAGGCACGGTGTTGATCAAACAGACTGTTTGTTACAAATTCCCCTTTATTTACAACTCGTGCACTTAAAACTGTCAATGATCTGCTGCAGTGTGTTTAAACACCTGCCGTTGTTTCAAATATCAACAGTAGCGCTGAGAACTAAGCATTGCCTTTTGAAAGACCTCATAATATCGGAACATAACAATCTACATTCTCTGAATGTACAAGATGTGTGCAGTACATGTTTACCATTCAATCGTCGTAAAAAAAATGTGGAGAACTCTCCAGCTGCCCTTTTAGTGTGTTGTAACAAAAGTTTGAAATGTTTCTATGATAATGTAACTTTTTAACAGATGTCTACTGCCCACCCTGGTGGCCAAGTATATAAATGTCAGAGTGATTGGTGCTGTCAAAGTCCATCTAGTCCTTATTAGAAATATTGTCATAACTCATGCAGATAGATAGGCTATTAGAAACGTGTCTTTAATGTTTTCCACCGTGCTGATTTTTTTCGTATAAATATACATCTTAAACTGTCTGAAACTGCAGATAAGTAATGAGCTTATAGAACTGCATTCTAACATAAACAAAAGTCGTTTTTATTATTATTTACATTGTAAGCAGAATTTTATGTGTACTTTTATACCGTTCAAAAGTTTGGGTGAGTAAAACATTTTCTTTTGTTTTTTAAGTAATACATTTATTCAGTAATGATAAATTAAATTAATCAAAAGTGGCAGGAAAGACATTTATGTTACAATAGAAAATATATGTTGTTCTTTTGAACACTATACTTGTCAAAGAACCCTAAAATGTCAATAATAATAATAATATTTTAAACAAAAAAATAGCAGTACAGCTGTTTTCAACATATATGTTTTTGGAGATCCAAATCAGCATATTGGAATGATTTCTGATGGATATGACACTAAAGACTGTAATTATGCTGAAAATTCAGCTTTAATTTACATTTTTTAAATATATTAAAATAGAAAACATATCAATTGTAATAATATCTCACAATGTTAGTCATTTACTCAATTCTTGATCATAGTGAGCATAAGAGACTTCTTTCAAAAACATAAAAAAAAAAAAAAAATCTTATCAACCCCAAACTTTTGAAACATGAATAACTTGCAAACCACTCAAGAGGAAAAGTCATCTTCAAATGTTGATTTTTTTTTAACCAAACTCTTGCTTTGAATATTATAAATATCTACAATTTATTAATTGTAATGCCTGTTGGCAAAAACGTTATCTTTTACAATTGTTTCAAAGTGTTTTGTGTTTCATCATTGTTTTACTGTTTAGATTTAGCAATGCCATGTTGTGACAGTGTGTCAGTGAACTGTTCACTGTTTCTCCTGGACATATGTGCCTATTCAGAAACAGACTGAGAAATATTCACTGGAGTGAAAAGCGTTACAACCAGCCCCGCTTTCCACAAAAGTGCACCTCACACACTTTTTTTCTCCCCCTATAGTTCCCTCTTTCACACATATCTGTTCTCGTTTGATGAACACACTGAAGAAACTTCACCTCCTGCCCTATAAAGACAGGGATGTTGTCTCCCCCCTCTCAGGGACTCCAGGCCAATTATCTGTTTTATGTGATTTCACTTCATCGTTTTTAAAAACATATTTTGTGATCTTTATAGATCCCCCAGATCTGCAAGACAGAGATCATTAGACTGCAGATGATATGTTGCACAACATGGTTGGTGATGTACTTGACTTCATGCACACCATGGCCTGAGGGCCCCTGACAACTTGCTGATATTTGTATGTTGCCTAACTCTGCTGACATGCCATTTGTAAGGTGTCATGTTAACAATACCACGAAGGAATGACAGAATTAAGTAAACGATCATATTTTTGAAACAAATTGAAACTTGACATCTTGTCCGTTCATTTATACGTATTATACGCAAGTTCTTCATATTTGTCTCTAAACACTGGGAGTGTTTGTAAGATTGTTTGTTTATATGTTTATTTGTCTGCTGCCTCTTAGGGAACCAGAGCAGCAGGTGTGGGGAGAAGTAATGACAAGACTCCATTTTACTGGCTGTCACATCCCAGCATGCTCGCCGCTGTCCAGTCGAGTGCACCGACTGAAAGATGACAAGCTGACAGCTCACCACACAGGATACCAGGCGTCTAATGACATTCTGCGAGTCCTCTGTGTGAGTGTGTAAGTCTCTGTGTGTATGTGTATATGTATATGCATGACAGTCTGGAAGAGGGAGTCTTGTCACTTCTGGTGCTTTTCAAAGTACCTTGGGCTCCCAGTGAACGGAAATGTCCTTGAGGGCAGAGACATCACTTCTTTTTCTTTTTTTTACCGCACAGGACCCCACATGCCATCCGCCACAGTTATTATGGAGGCGAATCGAAGACAATATTTTTCTGCTATCGGAAATTTTTATCAAACATTTTCATTCTAAGCCAGCACAGTGTTACAGTGCTGATTACATCTCTGATTCAAGTGCTTCCCAACCTGATCGCGCCATGTTTTTTTTTTTCAGGATCGTTCATCTGGGGGAATGTTGTCACATCAACCCAAATCGAACAATGGACTGAAATATAATGGCGCTGGACGCTACCAGTTTCCAAGGCAACAATTGTGACAGATTTGGGGGAGACAAGACAGGTAATTGGAAAAAGATTGATGGGGTACAAGAGAGTGGAAAAAAAAACCCTATCAAAGGAGGTCTCTCAGGGAATAACAACAATACAATAAAAGGTCTTGCATCCTTTCGGGCCATCGGCGGCCTCCTGTCCATCTATTTTTAGGCCCAATTCAATGGCTTCAACACATCTGTCAGTCTTCCGTCATGTGAGAGTATACAAAAAGATTGTGTATAACGCTAATAACAAATTATTCATCCTCGACTAATACCTCCTTAATATTTGTCTGTTACAGAATTCCATTGCTCCCACAAAAACTGTTAATTGGTTAACTGTAAATGATCTAACCATATATGGTAAATAAAAACGGTCAACGTGACAATATATGTAACTTTACTGTAAAATAATGTCAAATGTATGTTTTTCACACGTTTGAATTACCGTTTAATTTACAGTGGAAAACAGTAAAAGGACATCCCCAAACCACCACACATGATTATATTTTAAATAAAAAATCTTCGTTTAATTTAATTGAACAATATATTTTTTATAACAGTGCACCTTTTCATTCATTTCACACCGATGCTTCCTCTAGGCTCTGTTTGGACTTGGCGAACTCCTCAGCCTGACACAGTGTCTAAGAATGCAAAGAAGCCTCTAGGGTTAATGGTCGAGACTGCATCACTGACGGCTCTAGTCAGTCATTTGCAGCATAAACCAAACCAAACCAAACAAGCAAAGTTTATGTATCGGAAGGATTCCGTACGCGATGATGTCAGCAGGATCGGGGCAGGTTGCGGCTCTTTGCCGTGTGGCGGTTGGAGAGGGAAACAATGGTGGTGTTGATAGAGAACCCAGCTCCACCTGTAGGGCCTGATTTTTATCTCCACTGCAGTACGGCGGCCCCCTCCCCCAGGCCTTTCTTGTCATCACTCTTTGCAGCGTTCATTAAATGGAGTCAGACTTTAGCAGGAGAGGAGAGCCTAAGTCACCCATGTGAGAAAAAAGAGAATTACCTAAGCCTTTTGTCTCACAGAGTGTGGCTCAGCTAATGTCTTGAAGGCATGCTGATCTCTTCACAAAGCGTTGTCCTCACACAATAGAGAAGACAGCATGTAGTTTGGCATGCAAAACATATATAGCCCTGCCTCTTTGTTGCCTGTGGTGAGAGGTTTTCAGTCTTATTTGGTCTGTTTGATTGGGCTGATAAGATGTCAGTCAGGGTCAGGTCAGACTGAGCATTTGTTGTGCTGACAGTGTGATGATTGAGACGTTGGTGTCAATTAGGTGTTTGCGTATTGGGCCCGGCATAACCGCCCGGCTTCCTCCCACAAGTGTGCCAGCTTCACCTCCTTTATGCCTCTTTGTCTGTGTACTCTCTCACTCGGCCTCACAGGAGCTAAATTTATGACCTATTCTGTCCTCGTCCACTCAACCCCCCGTCACCGGCCGGTTCTTCTGTGTTCACACCAGAAGTGACAGAAGCTCTTAGCCCCTCTTCACACATCCTCACCCTTTTTCCTCCTCTGTGTCGTGCCCTCTCTCTCCCTCATCCACCTTCTTCCTCCCCCAGTCCTTACTCTTTGTTGTGGCCTAAAGCTATTTAAGGGTGCAGGATGGAGCTGGTCTCATGAGAGGGCCCAGGACAAATAGTAGGAGTGTTTACTGTGGAGGCACTGATATGTCCTTTGGGGCTGAGCTGAGCTGAGCATGCAGCTGCAGGAAAAAGCAGGGTCGAAGGCCTTTGTGTCGCCCCCATTCACCTGTCCACAGGAATCCTCCGGTCAGGGGTGTGTAAGGCACTTGAGTATACTAACGAAGAACAATTACTCAAGTATTATTTTGGGGAATTTGTACTTAAGGGCTGTTGAACTAAATACTGTCTAAGGAAACAATAGGGCTTTTCACACTTGAAATCGTTAACCCTGGGTCATACTAAACCCCGGGTAAATGGAATCCTGGGTTATCTTGATTCACGTCTCTTATTGCTCATAATTTACCTGCGGGTTAACAATTAATCCTGGGTATTCATAAACTGGCGTTTCACACTGTACATTTCTAAACCAAACGTTCTTATTTACATATTTGTGGTGTATGTGTCACTGATTGGACGAATGGCACTAGATATGTTTTCAAAAAGGCTCTAGCATAGCGCATCCTCATATTATATAGCTAATTTCAAACTATGAAGGTAAGAATGAAAGGGTCTCTTCTACACTAGTTTTTGTCGGGTTTTCTGTCATTTGACATTTTCCCCCTCAAACGCTAAAGAAACCATATGTTTATGTTTCCATGACTGTCCAAAGCACGTGAATATGAGGCCTGCAATTGGTTGTTGGTTGCTAAGCATCTAGCCGTAACATTCTAACGCAGCATCGGTTCATGCACATGTTTGGCACCTTAATGCGGGGTTAACTGTGCAAAAGTTAATTGATCTGTTATCAGAGGTGACCGTGTCTAAGTAATGTATTTCAGAAATGTACATACAAATCACACAGTGAGCTAACATCATGTATTAATGTTAGGCAGAAATAATGAGTTCATTGAAGTAATTATTACAAGTTGTGATCATAATGATTACAATACATAGAACATTTTGCATTGGTGCATGTTGATTCAGAGTTTGCATCATCTGAAGTCCTCACAAGGGCTGGAGTCATCTCTTCACAGGTGTTGGGTTATCTGAAGTCTTCAGAACAGGCTGGATCCAAAATGGAGCTGACGTACTTGCTAGCTGCCTCGGACTGAGCATCCTGAGATAAAACAGAAAAGCAAATGGAAAGTAATTAGCGTAGCTGCTGGTCATTACATTTCAAGCCAAGATAATCATGTGCATTGTATTTGATATAACTTACGGTTATATATTATGTGAATCGAGGGAATAAATTCCATTTTAAAATATATTATGACAGAAAACATTATCTTAAATTGTCATAATATTGGACAATATTACTTTTTACTGTATTCAGATCAAATAAATGCAGCATGTGAGCCTAAGAGACTTCTTTCAAAAACAAACTTATGAAAACGTCTCTCTTACGTTCTCTCATAAAAAAAAAATGCATTTTACGTTTGTTATAACCATCGTTGAAGACTTGTATTGGTTGTATTAACATCTGGTTGGTAAAGCAGAGGGTTAACAATTTTTTTGATTCAATGGACCCCCAGTTTTGAAGATTGGCTTGCTGAAATATTAAGACCGATATGTATGTATTAAAGTCATTAATTAATTAAATTAAGAGATTTTTATTTTATTTTATATTGTTTACATTTATGCTGTATTAAAGCCAAAAGAAATTATAAAAAAATATAATTTGGAAAACTTTGCCTGAAAAGCTGGAAAAAGTAAAATTTTCAATCAAATTTACATTTCATTGTAGTGATTTCCTCAACAAATAATAGCATTTGTTTTTATTTCTTACTAAAGAAACATGGCAATCAGAATAAAATTGTCACAGTTAAAAAAAATTTAAGAAAAAAATACTAGGAATTATGTGTACTTTTACTGAATAATTTTTCCGGAAACACTGCAGCATTTATTAATCTTAGTTAATTTTAACTTCAACATTTAATACTGCATTTGTTAGTTAATCCACTGTGAACTAAAATGAACAAACAACGCACAGCTGTATTTTTATAGCTAACATTAACAAAGATGAATAAATACTGTAACAAATGTATTGCTCATTGTTAGTGAATGTTAGTTAATACATTTACTAATGTTAACTAATGAACCTCATTGTAAAATGTTACCACTTTTCCTTTTATTTGAGTAAAATGTTGACACACTTTAATTTAAGTACAATTTATCTTTTTACACTCCCGCTACTTATGAAAATGAGCCTGAATGGTGCCAATTTACTATTTTCTCTTTAATCGGTTCTGCTAAATCTTATTTTCTTAGCAATCCCATTCATGTGAGCTATAGTCTGTCTCACTCTCTAGTAATCAAGCTTCTTTTGAGACAGGAAACAGTCAATGGAAATGGCCAGTCTCCTAAATGAGCCTCTCCACAAAATAGTCTGAATGGCTTCAAAACGCCACGGACAGAAAGCACTGTTGTCTGTCTCACGCCCATGTAGTGTGATTGCTTGGATGTTTCTAATGGTGTTAGGGGTGATTTTAGGCACAGCAGGCCTCTAGGCCTTGCACGCCTCCACGCAGTCCAAGAGGCTTATGTGACTACTGCGATAGGCTATGGGGAGGTGGGTGCTCATCCCGATAACCATGATGTGTGTGTTTGAGCACAGCAGATGCCCCAGGTCTACATTAAACCTCATTTGCATGTTCAAATAAGTCAAAATCCACAATAGAATAAATACCACCAAAAGGGCAAAGCTTTAGATGAATGACAATGAGATCAGGTTGCTGAAGATTAGATATTACTTTGGAATGTCACCCTGATCCGTGAAGCTTGTCTCTATGGATACCAGTTGTCTATACAATGCAGATATGTAACCATGAAAGTGAACTTACAACAACAGTGACATGCGCCGGAGACAGGCATTGTCTTTATTCTTTTGATTTGTCGGCCTAACTTAATTCTCCTGCTCACAGCACCAACACAGGTTTCTTGTTCCTGTCTGTATTGTCAGCTGACTCTCCCCAACATCCATACAAAGTTGGGAAAATAGATAGATGGATAAATAGGTATTGTTTCTGGGGCCTGGAAAGGATTCTTATTGAGTAATTTATTACTTTTTAATTAAAATTTCATCAAGAGCATCATGTAAAGTTTATTGATATTTCTTTATTCGTACAGTATAAGCACAGCTGTCTGCTGCACTATGACCCAAAACCTTTTTCTGTATCCTTTATTCTGTTCTTATTTAAAGACTTTTTTTTAGTTTGTCTGTTTATTTAGGCTATATGGTTTACAATAACAAGCCACTATCTTTACAAGAAAATGTTATGGGTCACTGAAAGGATGTGCAGTCTGAACTGATTCTTTGTACTTCTTTTGCAGCCATGTTGAACGTTTCTGATTTCATAACTCCAGCTCTCTGCTGTCTTGTCAGTGAGGCCTCACCCTGCGAAGAGTCTGCTCTTCACCACTGCAGGACTGAAGCAGAGTTTTACAGGAGAGAGAGCTGTTGCTGTGCAAACCGTGAGTCTGGCTGTAGTCTCCTACCGTACATTAGCAAGATTTTTAACAGCTCTGTTTTTGGAAAACATTTGTTTTGAAATAATTTTTTTCAGTTAAAATAGTTCTTGGATTTTGAGAGCTGATGAATTGGTTCCCTTTCAATTTAAGAGTGTATTTGAATTGAATTCGCCACACCAACAGGTATTTGAATTTATATGATTGGAAGAGGAATTTACTGGACTGGAATTTAAAGAATTTCAACATATGTAATACATTCTGGGAAATGAAAATATTCTTTCAAAAGATAATTGATCAAATATGATGGAATATATAAATTATAAACATTGTTCTGTCTATCAATACCCCTGCCTATAAGGCGTATACAACATTTTAATATTTTCAAAACTTTCAAATAAGACTTTATGAAGCCAAAATGTTCAGTTCATATCTTCCTTGCATTCAAACTTGAATTGCAATTCTGCATTGTTTGTTACTTAAAATTCAGGAATTCAATTCTGAATGGCACAGTGTTGAAAGAACACACACACACACACACACACACACACACACACACACACACACACACACACACACACACACACACACACACAGCCTATATATATATATATATATATAATTGTATTTCTTTTTTTACATGGTTTTCAAATTATGGGCATTTCACAACCACTGAGGAAAGGTCCATTCTTTCAGGCAATGAACCGTTTTTTACTCTTTATGACGGTCTGTTAGAAGTCTGACTGTATGAAGTCTGTTAAGTGTGATCACGCTCCTTCTGTTTTCAAGTCCTCCATTGGCAATCCTTTACTGGCAAAATTACAAAACCCTCTTTTTTCTTCTCCTTTTTTTTTTAAACCCCTTCAAAAATCACTGCCCGCTTATTGTCACTAAAGAGCCAGTAGGCAACACAACAAGCCTTTCATTCTCTCCAACAGCATGACAAGCTAAAGGTGTTCTTTGTAAACACAATTAAGCTGTGAAATTATGTTTAATTACTTTCCTGCTGTCTCCAGTTCTTTAAGGATTCTCTCTCAAACATCAGTTTTGAATACAGGCACCTGCCGAGCTGCTTATTCGCCCACACCTGGTCCTGCAGAAATGTCAACATAAAAACAGCAGCTCCATCCAGCATTCGTTGTCGCGGTCTGGTATCTCACTATACCTGCAATAGCACCGGCCCACTTAACATCATGCACTCTGAAAGTGCAGTAAATTAAAGATCATAAATCATGCACTATTCATAAGAGTCTCCATCCGGCCCTTTCACTGCCTGCTACCCTCCTCCCTCTCTAATGGCATTGAGCGTTTGCAGGCCACTGAAGCACTCCGTCCCATCCTGTCCTTTCGACTGAGCATAGTGTTCTGGACCACTGCATTAAAAGCTGATACCCTGAGCAAAGCCAAATGCTCTCCATCAACCCCCATATCACGAGACCATTGTCTGCTAGAGGAACCACCAGATGGTCTCCACCATATCGGCCAAGGTATCAGTTTTACACCAGGGGAAGCACCAGGGATCTGCTCCAAAGCAATTATCATTGGAGTATAATTGAGATATACATTATATAGTGGTGTGGTTGTCTTGTTCTGTCTGGGTCTTACGTGTGAGCTTAGATGGTTCAGGCTATATAAGGCTCAGATATTTGGAGAGCACTGGAAGAGAGAAGCAGCAAGAATGGTGGAAAGGTAATTCACCATCACATAGGTCATGGCCCACATAATCTGGTGCACTCTCACTAATGACAGATAACATGAGGCAGGCAAGGTGTCAGCCCTCATCAGTCTTTCTAATTAGAGATGTGAGCACACATCTTTCATAAGCCAGAACACCATTAAACATGCACACACATATACACTTACAAATGCGCATTAGTCCTGCTGTTGCGACCTAAAAGGAAGCGCCTTGACTCTGTGTGGATGGTCCATTTGTCATCTCTTTTCTTCACTGCGGACTTTCGCGAGATGGCTTCCAGAATAACCGATGTCTTCTATCTCAGCATCCTGCCAAGACCGCTCAGCTCTCTTCCAGATACACACTCTCATGGTGCAAGCTGCAGGGTGGAATATGGACTCATCTCTTTAATTGAGGGAGGAAAGAAAAATAGGTAATTCATTTGTGGAATTTAATTCTCTTCATAAAGCCACTCCTCATTGGATTCTGTGAGGGAGGGATACCGTGTGCAGCAAGATTTGAATCACTGCAGAGAGAGCATACAGAGAAGGACAGATTTGATTGAATTGGCCTAATTAATCCTGTTAGGTAGTTTGTCACTTGTCTGATATAAAATTCTGGTGGCGCTTACCTTTCTTCTCAAATCAGTGACGAAAATGATGAAAAATGTCCTGAAGTTGTTCATTATATCTTTTAAGATACGTATTTAAATAAAATTATTGTATAATATTATAATCCTAACATGTTTTATATATTTTTTTTATAGTAAGAATTAAAAAAAGAAAGAAATGTATACTTTTATTCAACATTAAACTGATCAAAAGTGAAAGTAAATACATGTTACAAACATTTTTTTAATGATTTCTGAAGGATCATGTGACACTGAAAACTGGAGTAATGATGGTGAAAATTCAGCTTTGCCATCACAAGAATAAATTACATTTTAAAAATATATTAAAATAGAGAATTAAATAATATTTTGTGATATTGCTGTTTTATTTTACTGTATTTTTTATCAAATAAATACAGCATTGGTGATCATAAGAGACTTTTTTTCAAAAACATGGACCAACCCCAAACTTTGGAATGGTAGTGAATATATATTCATAATTCTTTGAAATGGAGCATTATCAGCTAAATGTAAAGCTATACCTTTGCTAGGTTAACTCTGTTAAGTCAAAACCTCCATTTCCAGGAGTAGATTCTTCATGGGAGATGCATTGTCCATCTTCACATGGACAGTGCAGACTTTAGACTAGTGATACTAGCAAAGGCAAGGCACAGCTGTTTTATCACACACTGTTCATGACCTGTTCTCTGCCTTCCCCCCTCAGGCCTCTTCTAGTGTAAGGGTAAACCAAGTGCCAGACTGATAAATGGAGATCTGCTCCAACAATAAACAGAGGGATGTGTGGACAGAGGAGCCAAGCCTCCGACCAGAAGATAGAGAGCACAGGCTCATTTAGAGGAGGTTACCGACGGTGCAGTCATTTCACGCTTTTCAAGAGATTTTAACAGATCTGTTTACAAAGCAGAGGAGAAATGATTGGGCTCACTGCGTTTCCAATCATGGACAATTAAAAAAACCTCTCGGTTAGAAAGTCACAATAAAAGAAATCTAAATACCTCTGAAAAGAGGGTACGTTTTGTCCCTGCAAATTTCTCTGCGGAATTTAATGCATTTCACAGTTTGTTTATTAGTGCGCCAGCCATGTGGAATGCAGAGTAATGGCACCACTGAGGGAACACATTGCAGGGACCATTAGCTAACTGGAGCAGCTCAGACACTGAGTTTAGAGAGAGCTGTCCAAAGTGTGCACACATACGCACTTGCCCTTCGAAAATACTTATTTCACCTTTTTTACCGTTTTGTTGAGTCACACAGGTGTTTATTTGCAAAAGTATTACTATAGTTATTTAAGGTGTCTTTTATTAATTATCAACTGTCTGAATTTCAACTTGCAATTTTAAGAAATATGGAAAATACAACACCCCCTCTGTCTTACACTAATTAAATGAATAATAATTTGTTAAATAATAAACAATAATAAAAAAATAACAATGTGGTATATCATTGGGGTCTATTATTATTAAAAGATGACACTACAAAATATTGAATTTTAATTTATAAAAAAATATTTGTTTCTTCAAAGACTGTCTACAAAGTCTGATTTTTGAAAATGCACTCTATGACGTCATTTACTGTCATCTTTCCGCCATTTTGAATTCTCTGAAAAACCTACTTTTACAAACTCCATATTGGCGGAAGTGGGAGCCTGTAAGTTTTGAATGTTTATATATTTTAAATGCAAATTGTCATTGTTTTGGAGATAACAGTAAGACTGACATATTCATACTAAAGTCCAAAAAAACGTACATTTTGATTTCATGGGGTTTCATAGTATCTTTTGGCTACTTTTAAGTATGTTTTGGCTACTTTGTAGTTTGACTGAGTATCAAGGATATTAGTAAATTGTACTCTCTACTTTGCATTTTTAAATAAGTACATGTACTCTTTTCTCTAATACATTTGTAATGAGTTCTTATGCAATTACACATTACATTTTGTATGGCACCTAACATTTTCTGCAACAGTTTATTTCTGTTACAAAAGAACAGAATACCCAATATTGCCACCTACATGGCATTGGAGGTACTATCTTGCGTTTTTGCCCAACTCACCCAAACTTGTCAACAAGGCTACTTTACACGAATGTGAGAGTATTAGCAGGTAGTTGCTGAATCACAGGTGTTTTATTTTTGAGATGAGGCCAAAACCAGCATTTCCAGAGCAAGTAGGCGTTGACTTTTTTGGCTTTAATTATAGTTAACATCCATTATATTGAAGAGCCCTTTTTGAAGGATATTGGTTTACTATACTTGTGCCCTTTTAGAGCACTTGAGCCTAAAGTGAGACTTGAGTGTCTGTAGACATTAAAGGGCTGTTGTGTCGATTGCAATATTGTTAACCATGATATTTCCTAAAAAAAAAAAAAAAAAAACGGGGGTCACACATCTTATCCCAGACAGAAGAGAATCACATGGTCAAATGTGAAATTGATGTCACTCAGCTCTTAAAACTTTTCCAAAACACCCCGGAGGCCAAAAGCAATGCTGCGCAGTGGAAAACATCCCAAAAAAGTCATGAAAAGGAGGATAATAATTTCCGTGCCCCTCAATAGAGGGGTAGTGTGGAATAAAGCAACCTCTTTCTTGGCAGTGTAGTGACTCACATCCCAGTTCAAACCCCTGAGAGCAGATGCACAAACACACACACAGACACACACATGTCCTGCTCTAGATCTGTGCTGTCACTAATGATGATGAGAGGGGATGAGCCCTGAATTCAGAACGGGGTCAGATTGATAGCGCTGGATTCCAGAAGAGACTCCATAGCTTTAGATTTCAAAGCATTTGCTCCTCCACTCAGCCTCACTTCTGACATGAAGATGAAAGCAGTGATGTCACCAATCAGCGGCAACAATAATTTGGTACCGAGCACCGCAACAGGTGCCATGACAACCAGCTGTCACGATGGAGGAAAATAACCGTTGCCAAACAGACAAGAGCACTATAAATGTATGCAGCCAATGACACCAGCCAGCCTTCAAATCAGAGGGATGGGACTGCGGCGTGCGACAGTGCTCTTTGTTTTTGGAGTATGCTCAAGTACTCCTTTCCAACAAGCATGTCACTTTGGCTTTTCCCCAGCATACTTTATGCCCACCTCCAAACCGCCATGCATAAAGGAAGATGGGCACTTACGTTCTCCAAATGGCTTTAGAAAGGCTCACTTTCCTGTGAAACAAAACGATGGAGAGGCGAAGTGAATTTCATGTCGTTTACTGTGAACAATGCTCAGGGACTGAGAGCTCTGAAGGTTCTGAGGGCTGTTTCGACATGCGTGCACTAAAACAGAAGCGTGATTAACATGCACTCTGATAAGAGGCTAGAAAACACAAGGGGAGTTTTGAATTTCAAGTAGTTCCACACTTATTTCTGAAGTGGTAAATATAAATGAATTAGTGCACATTTAGAAAAGTGAACACTAGGCTATGTAGATTCAATATGAAATAAAAGACACTGGAAATTGGATGAGAAAGATTATCAGTCAAGTATGAGCTTCTCACCTTGTACGTGCTCTGGATTCTTTCAGGTTCTTCTTTACGTTATTCCTCTCTTAAAAAGTCACACCTCCAAGTGTTCAGTTCTAGAGGCAAAGCCACTGCCACTGTCAAACCTTGTGTGCTTACACCTCAGACTAAAGGCAAGCAAGGCTTTTGATGTCCATGACAGATGTTTTGTCAATTCCCTTTTTCTTCTACTATACGCTGACACTGTTAAAGGGAAAGTGCACCCAAAAATTAAAATATGTCATTTACTCACCCTAATGACTCCCTCTGTGGAACATAAAAGACAATATTGTGAATAATGTTGTCGGACCCAATTGACTTTTATAATAGTTGCATGGACAAAAATAAATAAATAAATAAAATACAATAATAATTTTTTGGGTGAGGGCGGTGAGTAAATGATCACAGAATTAATTTATTTTTTAAAGGGAACTATTCCTTTAAGGGTATATTTGCACAACAACAATGTACTAAAAACGTTAAAGTATTTATTTTGGGTTTATGACAAATTTCGTGTACAAACAACAACATTGTCAAACTGATCCCTGTTCACATGGATCGCAAGAATTACTAAAAATGCGATATTATGCATGTCAGGCCAGTAGTTGGCGATTTCACTTTGTAAAGAAACTACGCGCCTACTGGGGAATATGATTGGGGTCATATTAGTGAAATTACCCAGGTCGATTGTCTACTGTCAATAGTGTAGCAATACATTGCACACATCACATAAAAGTCACTGTCACGTCACACAAAATTTCACATTACATGCACACACATCACACAAAAGTCACTTTCAAACCAAGCAGCTTTCTGTTGGTCAAAGCGGTAAACATGTGACCAACTTGAACCCGTTGCGAAATCTGCATAGGGAAATCTTCCGCCCCAATGATAAATTTCTTATCGCATGGATTAATAATGAAATGACTGGATTTCATCCGCAAAATTCACTGAACAATGGTAAATATGACCGCACCTTAAAGCTGCATACAAATTCAAATACTATATCATGAATAGTATTTGGACATCCTACTCATTTGATATCACTTTTTACATACTGTGTAAGAGGTAAGTGTGTACTGTATATTGAGATGCAGGATTCCTCAATGCTGCTGCTCTTTCTCTTTCTCCCAGTTCTTTCACATGTTCTCACTGTCCATGGCCACCTGGCAACACTTAGTCCTCCCCCTTTGTTTCCGTACCCTATCTTGTCTCCTCAGTTCCGCACACTCTCCCTTTCTTCCTCTCCTTTTACAGCTCCCCCCTGGAACTGCACTCCTCCGCTGCCTTCGATCCCTCGCTCTGTGCCTCTATCCCACACTCTCCTGCTGTTGCTCCAGATATTAAAACAAATCAGCCATGAAATAAGCTCCTTCCTCTGTCCTTAGTGGAGCTGTCGGAGCTCATTCCTGTCTACATCAGACACTTTTACCCATCCACCGTCTCTATGCAAAGCTGACTCCTCCACCCTTAACTTCCCCAACAGACTATCCAACGCGGTTGGGGCCTCACCCCTCGGCTTAATCTGATCTCTTCCCCTCCTTCCGTGCATTAGCTTTATGGTGCATGCACCATATTAGCTCTGTTCCAAAACCTAGTGAGCTGCCACCGTAGGCAATGTTTTAACGTTTAAAAAAATGCAAAGCTCGTTCCAAAAGGTAGGCTACACTCTAAAAAAAGATGGTTCTTTAAAGGTTCTTTACACATATTAACAGTTCTATTTAGTACCGTATCATCCTGAAGAACCCTTTATATGCTGAAATGGTTCTTTATTCCCGCCTTTTTGTTTTTCAAATCTGTAACTGTCAAAGCCTCCTCATTACTGATTTTCTGGAGCTCGGCTAAACAACTACAGTTACTACACCATCACTTTTTCCTTTAACATGGTAAAGGGCTCATACTGTCCATTTTTGCTAATTGTTTTTACATAATTAAATGGAAGAGACACAATGTCTGTATTTCAGTTGCTGGCACGTATCATCACCTCATCATCTGCAGAGAGAAACTGCCACTCAGAATACACACAGTCACAGTCGTAAAGACATCATAGAGGATTTGTGAAGATATTTCACTGGATCTTGGTCTTCATTACATCTATATTGTGTTCAATATAAATTGTTATTTATAAATGTATTCAGCTAACCTCTGTTGTAAGAGGTCACTGTCATTTTTGCTAATGCCATGTCAATACAAATAAATAAAAGTAGCCTACCTAATTGACACAAAAAAGAGAGGCAACAAGAAATAAGGTAGGCAGATAGAGGGCTAAAAAACAAATAGTAATATTAATAAAATGAAGATACTAATATTAATGAAAATAAATATTGTTGAACAGGTTATTTATAACACCATTAAGGTCCTATATAGTACTTTCAAAGCATGGTTCTTTGTGGAACCTTGTAAAAAGGGTTCTATTTAGCACCAAAAAGGGTTCTGCTATTGTTACAAGCCAAAGAACCCTAATTTGGTACTGTTTAGAATAATTTTTCTTAAGTGTGTATAGGCGACTTCTCATAATGCAATCTTGCTGCTGAAGAAAGAGAATGGTAATTATTAAAAATTATTATAATTAATTTGATGGTAAAAAAGTATCAAAAAATAAATATTTAATTTAGTTGAATTATTAAATTAAATTAGTTTAAATCAACATTTTTCTACAAATTTTCACACACATGCATGCATACTTATGTTTTGAATTGTATTGTTCTGCTTGTGTTCATTGTATTGAAATAAACTAACTTGATGCTGTCTATGTTGAGAGCAGCCAAATTAGCCAGTTATGTGGACCCATTTCAGTTAGGATGCTTCTTATGCCGTCAGCGAGGTGTCGGAACAAAGCCACGGAGTGTACATCTGTTTTGTATATTATTGTATGAGGGAAATTGATATGATAAACAGCAGCTCAGCATCAAATTGTTCAGATTGATCATCAATGCCTCAAGCATTTTGATAAACTAGTCAGGGCCTTTGCTTGCACGTTAATGGACAACACAAAATGGTGGCGAGAGCAGGTGTGCGGACTCACAGGCTGTTTTCCGCAGTGCATGTGTGTGTGTGTGTACACTACATCATGGTGTTAATGATTAGTGATGCCAGTGGCGGGTGAAATGTCATATTTCTGCGCACGTCCTTGTGATTTGTTACAGCTCAGTGTCCCTCTGGGGGATGTTGCCTACACCAAATTTCCATTAAACAAATCCTCTACTGGGAGCTTGCAGCACAGCCAGCCCTGAAATGTCTGCTCCAATTCTTTTGGATGGAGGTAACAACAGCGGCCTGGGGGCGACTCCCCACTCTTCTCTCAGCGAAAAAGAACCAGCCAATCACAGAACGGCAACCAGAGCCCTATTTGACAGCACAAGCGAGTAAAAAGCCATGTACGTCAAATCTGTGTAGCCACATTACAAAATGCTGTAGTTAGCAGTTATTTAGCTAATCTTTTCCTAGTTAATTATTGCTGGCTTTTTTAAAGTCTGCATGAAATGAAAATTCAACCTATCTATTTTCTAAATGGATGTTATAGATCTCAATGTGAATGATTCATCCATATAAGGTTTTTTTAATATACTTTTTTTAATCGTCTTAAATGTATCTTCCAGTCAAAACAACAAACTCTCTGGTGATATATTCACTATGCAGGACTTCTCCAAATATTTTATTCATTTAAACCCCATCTTTGTAACCACATCTCAAAATCCAATCAACAACCAATGCATAGAGCCAAGTCCCGCCCTACATTGTTTCTTTTTGATAATCCATTTCGCTCATAGGTTTCAAAAAAGCAGTTTCCACAATAATGCCATTTAAGAGCTTTTTTTGTCCAAGTGTGAACTTTCTCGTGAATCCTTAACTGTGTATTACACAATGAAGCAACTTCATATTTTTGGTTTGCCTTACTGTAAATTAATTGATAGGGAACCGAACATTTGCAAATACAACAAACTCATAAGCTATTTCTCAGAGTAACCCATAAACTCATGTGTGATTCTCTGTCATACTCACTAAGCCAAAAGCATCTTATACAATATTTGTTCCTCCTGCTGCCAGGCGTATATTAATCCCCACCCAAACATCCATCCAGCACCTTACAGCATCCCACTCCGCTCTCATTGTCTCAGGCTGTTCTTATTTAATTATAGGGATCCCGGAACCGTAGGTTCATTTTGTGTTAAATGGATGTGCCTGGGGCTGGATTTAGCAGAAGAGAAAAGGCTCCTGTCCCCACTCTATGAACTCTGCCTTGCACATAGGCCTGGCTACATGGGGAATGCAAGGCATGAGAGAGGAACAAAGCCCTCCACTGTCCCCCATTGAGAGGTGGGGCACTACAGGCCCTCAAAACGGCCCCTCTCCTCCACAGAATCCCGAATATTAGCTTTTCTGTGATGGGTGGCAATCACACATGCTGTTTGAGTAGCTCATGACTGTATGCACAGACTGCTGCATGACAAAGGAGGACGACATAGCCCCATGCGCACAGCGTCGGAGCAGGAATGAGCAGTATCTGGGTGATCTCGTTCTCTGTGCTTCTGGTCACCATTCCTCCAACATGGTGCCATTCACTCGGCATTCTCCACGTCTACCTTGCGCTAGCTCACACTGAGCGTTCCCACTCGCTCACATGCCAGGAATTCTCCTTCGCCTGTACAGAGCAAAGAGAATGCTGGCTTGAATGATATCTTTATTAATCACAAGATTCCAGCGCCTCGCTGTGTTGCATGATTCAAACCTGTTGTTGTGTGGTTGAGCGGGGACATGCTTTACAGAGGAGTTAGCGTGACAGAATCTCATTGTGGGCTCCAGCGACAGAAGGACCTGACATCCTTAGAGAAGGAAATCCCAGAATGCATCGCAGCGGGTCAGTTATAATCAATCCTGGGTGCATGGCAGAGAAAAGAAATGTAGATTATAAATATATTTCTAGATAATACATACAAGTACCAATAAAAATAGTGATCAAGAACAGACTATTTTACCCTAAATTAAGATATATATCCTTTGCTGTCAGACAATCCCATAATGTGCTCATACCGTTTTAACGTTTGACCTTGACGTTTAACCTCAATTTTATGAAGCAACGTGAGTGTAAACATGATGGTTATTGTAGTTCTAGACTAAATGTAAGCATGCATTTACGGTACTCATCTCACTTGCTTAATAACAGATTCAGAATTCCGTAAAAAAATTATAAAAACAGTGAAAGCAAGTTCACCTGTTTCTTGAATACAAAGAAGAACAAATCAAAGAACAGTTTCCCAGCTAGATTTTAAATAGTTTTTAAATTATCGATTTAAATATAATATATATAAACAATATATACTGTATATATATATGGATTTGGAGTCCAATAGTTTCAAACTCGTGAGAAAAAAAAAAATCTTTTTTTTATTATTATTATTTTTTTTACGAGTTTGAACATATTGGACTCCAAATAACAGCATGCTATGTGGTTAAGGGGTTGTCTTAGCATGTTGACTGACCATTTAAAAAAGACAAATGTTTTGAAATTGTGGTTCCAGAAAGAGATTTTAATCAATAGAAAAGAAAACTTTCATTCAAACTGCTTTAAAAGCTGGCACTTGACATCACTGCCCTGGTGCACTTGGTCAAATCTGACTCTTTTTTTTGTAAGAGGAAAACATTTCTCAAGCCTTAAGGCTAATTGCCCTCATTCTGACCGTAAGAAAGGGCCCCTGAGAAACTAAGACTGTCTTTTGTGACAAATGAATGCACACAATGCATACAATTAATGGAGGTTTAACTGTGAGCAAGGACTAATTTTTTCGTCCTTTTCTTCCAATCAAATCTCAGAGACGAGAACGTTCTAGCAATTACCTCTCTGTTGCCATGGTTTTTACGAATATTTCCAGGTTATTTATGCTCAGAGTGCCAGTCACACAGAAGACTCACCCATTAATTATCTTAAACAGGTTATTTTCACATACTGCAATGTGATTATAATCACAATTCCAAGACTTGCAGATCACAAAAATGGCTTTCTCTCTCGAGGTCGCCAGCCTCTGCATCATCAAAAAGACAGTACCCCAATAGACCTTTCTCTGACAATGCCATCACCACCTTAATGCCACGAGAATGGGCCTATGAAAGAGCTGTTTATAATTTCTTACATTCAGGAAGAGTCTGATTAAAAGCATAATCTCAGAGCGACAGATATCTCTTGGCATTATTTACGAGGTAAGACTGTCAGTTGTATTGCACTTGGTTCTGTAACATCTGTTCTCAGAGGGGCATCATTTATTAGACAGCTTCGCCTGGACGTATGACACCACCTTCAAGATTTTGATGTCCGAGAAGACATAATTGTGATTGTGCTGCCAGAAGAGCCCACCCTCCATTTATTCCATAGCAATCTTCCATTGTTTTGTCTGCTCTGAAGCATCTTTGAACAGATTTGAACTCCCAGTGCAGTGGGAGCTGGCAAATTGATTCTTACGATGTTTACCTTTCCCCCATCTTAATAATTAACCCGTAAATTAGCCATTGTCTGGCTTTAAGTCCCTCTGAGGTGTTCCTGAAATGAGCTGGTTAATTACCTTATCATACCTCTGGCTATGAGCCACGTATGAAGACAAGGAAAGCTGTACATCATTTAAAAGCATTTTAATAACATCTCTTGTTTTTCATGTGAATGTCAGCGAACCGAACAGCAACGCTGTGTGGGTGATGATGATGATGGAGGGTATTTTATTTTAAAGTGTTATTTTATGGTGTTAAAATACTTTCTGAGTTCCCAGTTTAATATGCAGAGAAAACTATAAAGAAGTTGCTCTTACCTCTTTTACACCGCATGTGAACGCAGTTTTTTGCTATGTAAAAAAGCAGCACCTCTAGATAGAAAAATGGGGATTTCTATGTAACGACATGGTGTGTGTAATTTATTAATAAACGTTGAGTATTTTTTTCAATAAAATAATCCAAAAATTTAATTTTACTACATTTAATGAAAATAATTCTTAGAATAAGTTAGGAGGTGGCCACTGAGTTGGTTATCGGGTGTTGGACAACTATTTCAAATATCATGAAATCATATTTACATCCAAATTCTAATGAATTAACAGTATTATATTAGTATAATTTATATTTTCATTCTAATTTTAGTTTAAGTTTTTGTAATTTTGGTGTGTGCTTTTGTCATTTGCATTAGTTTTGTTGTTTATTATTGTTGTTTTTTTAGGTGTAATTATTTTATTTCCATTATAGTTTTATTAATTTTAGTACTTACATTTATTTTAGTAAGGTGCCAACTGCCAAGGTTACCATTTCTAAGTTATAAATATTTATAACTAAATATTTATACTCTGTTTACAATATGTATGATTTATTGAACATTCCAACCAGCCCATCACAGACTCCACCAATGCTGTGAGTTTGAGAGTGGGACTATTTAGCAGACCTGTCATTATTTTTGCACTTGCAAAATTACAGAAATTATGCAATTCATCTTTAATATGTACACTAGGATACCATTAAATTGGTGTTGGCACAATTGTTAACTAAAGAAATATAGAGTTTTTTTTTGTTTTTTTTTTGGGTCAAAGATGGACAAACAACTGAACATTGAACTTTGTTTATGCTTCAGTTTTTGCTCCAAAAAGAGCTAATGGCTGAATTTCTCTGATACTCACAATGGAAGTGACAATAGTGTTAAGCGTTAAAGAATCCTTTGTGGCGACACAAATAGCATCTTTTGTCCTGATTGTTCCATAAATGTCTCATCTGGCTATCAAGGGCCCTTTTCCTCAGCAAAGCAGCCAAACAGCATGACCATTACCAGTTCTCTGCACCTGAAAAACAAAACAAATCAGAGAACATTCAGATGGAGACATACTTGAAAGATGAACCATTGATAGGTGAAGTGTAGTAACGTTTCCTGCAAGAGAGGGATAATCACGGTGCTCTAGATGAAGGTACGCAAAACAATAGTTAGTTCTCAGATTGGAGTTCAGGCTCCAGGGGGAGAAGACAGACTGACAGCATCCCTCCCCCGCCAGTCTCTCCACATGCTTGGAAGTCTCTGAGCGGTTGAAGAGTTTCTCTCGACCACGTCTGCATTCTTCACAAGCTTCAGCTCCAGCCCTTCCGCTCCTCAGACATGCGAACATACCAACATGCGGTTACGTCTCCCCTGCGCCACTGAGACGGTAGACTAAAAAAGGAATCACTGAGTTTGAGCATCACCCCTTGTTTGAGTGAGGAGTGTTATAATTGGCCCTTCTTGCCTGTCGAGGCCTTCAGGTGGGGGATCAGATGTTGAGGAGCCCTAGGCATCTCATACCCTGGATGGCTCCAATGGGATGGAAAGGTCACACGTGCCTTTTTTTTGCACCAACACCATGCATGTTTAAAACCGGACCTAAAACCTGTAACAAAACAAAAGTTTGCTTCCATTATAATCAACAAATCCGTTTACATTGGAAACAAGATAGCAAGAGACGTGTAATCTATTAAAATATGATTTCAAAAGTCTCTATTCAGTTTATTTTTCCCTGTTCCTCTATAATAGAAGGACATTCTTTACAAATATAAATAAAGAGTTTGGAGTCAGTATTTTTTTTTTAAAGGGGTGGTAAAATGCCATTTTCACAAGATGTAAAATAAATCTCTGATGTCCCCAGAGTGTGTGTGTGAAGTTTTAGCACAAAATACCCCACAGATATTTTTTATAAAGCATGTTAAAGTTGTCACTTTTTGATGATTTGCAAAAACGCACCGAGGGCGGGGTTTCAAGAGCTCGTGTGTGTTAGCAGCTGCGATTACCTCACGCAGACACACTAAAATGACAGAAACTACTCTGCCTTTAAATGTTAAAACGGAGTCAGACAAAGATGGAGAGACTCAAGAAGAAGTGACAACATGTAGAATGCAACAGGACGTCTCTGAAAGGTTAGTTGATGAATTTATGTTGCTGATGTGGTATTATTAACTATCTTCAATTAGGATATTCTGTCACAGTCATGGTAATCTATAAATCGCTCGTATAGGAACTGTTGTGAGACGCACACAGAGTGACTTTCTATTGCATGTGAAAAGATGGATGCTGATGTTTGAGCTGACTCACAAATGTACTCTTATACAACAACTTTTCCTCTTCTCAACATGGACTGCGTGTTCCCGGGGGCGGAGGTTTATGTACATTTTAGGGTTGGTGATGTCACTAAACCCGGAGGAATGTCGTGTAGTCCCTACCAGCCGTTTGTTGTAGTACTTTTCTTTAAAAGCAAATATCTTCCTTTACTTTGAACTTTGAGCATTGTAACTTTGCAGATGTTGTTTATGCTCAAACAGCAACCTTACACACTAACTAAAGTTAGAAAAGTGAAATCATACTTTACCACCCCTTTAAGTGCTTTAATTCAGTGAAAGTAAAAACTTTTACACACATAATTGGTGTTCTTTTGAACTTTCTATTCATCAAAGAATTCTGAAAAAAAGTATCACGGTTTCCATGACAAATATTGAGCAGTACAATTATTTTCAAAATTGTTAATAAGAAATTATTATTGCGCAGCAAAGTGGAATATTAGAATGGTTTCTGAAGGATCATGTGACATTGAAGACTGGAGTAATAATGCTGAAAATTCAGCTTTGCCATCACAGAAATAAATTACAATTTACATATTAACATTGAAAGCCGTTATTTTAAATAGTAATAATTTTTACCCTAAACTTAAACTCTAAACTTTTGAACAATACGATATTCTCTCAGGACTCATAAAACTTTAATTCCTCCATGCATTTAAAATAAATGTACATATTGTATTATTACAAATATATACTATGAATTCATTGCTATGAATTCTAATATAAAACTTGCATCAAGAGCAACCTGTTCACTGAATGAAATTACTTTGTTTATTAGTCTTACACAGACATATCCAAAGACTGCGTGTCTATAGTAACATCATCATTCGGCCAGTTCTGAGGTTCCATACAGGAAGAGAGAGTTAATGTGAGAAGTACTGCTAGATAACATAAAAGGGAATAATGGAGATGTGCGCCAGGTCTTTGAAAACTGCTAAAGGCCTGTGATGAAATGAAGGCACTCTTCCTTTCAAATGTTCGGGAAGCAGAATTGAGGGGCGTTCTTCACACATAATGCGCTGCGTGGAATGCAAAACCTGCAGTGATGATCCAAAAGAGATCTGCATCCACAAAAAGACACCATATCACTCAAAAGCGCTGCCCTCATGTTTATACCCCAGCACTTTCATCTCACTCCGCATGCATCATATCACCATGAGGAGAAAGAGGAGGAGGGCAGAGACTGGGAGCACTGATATGGGCACTACCCCCCCTCACAATCTCTCTCGATCTCTTTTGCAAGTGCATCATAAAAATGGGGGGGTTTTGCTGGAGTAAATTAACAAGAGCCCTTGATATGCAGATCAGCGCCTATTAATCAAAGAAATGAGATTAGGATTTCAAATGGGGATGAAGAAAGCCTCCATTATCTTGCTGGAGTGTCATGTTTAATAACGTGGAACGGCGCTGTAATTCACAGGCACGGCAGGCCCGGGAGGAGACGCCAACCCTCGGCAGGCCCCTGCTCTGCGTCAGGTGACCCTGGAAGCTGGCGCTGGGGTGAGGGGAAACACTCCACATAGAGAGGGAGTGTGGAGGAGAGGGGTAGAGATAGAAGAGAATCAAAAGAGCATGTTCCTACGGGAAAGTGGAGGCCCTGCTCATTTGGCTTTGATGTTAAAGTGTCTTGCCGTGCTCGCTGGGGCTGGGTCTACGCAGTACATAAATAATGGCTGGCTAAATGTAGAATCTGCTCACTCATGCAGCTGGTGAACTGAGAGAACGGTCGGCGTGAACGTGCGTGGCCTGAGGTGGACGCGCAGGTTCATACACATACACATACAAAGAAATGTGGACAGGACTCACGTCTCATTGTTCAATACTGTTCAGAAAGGTTTTGTTTTTTAAAGAAATTAATACTTTTACTAAGCAATTATGCATTAGAATGATCAAAAGTGACAGTAAAGACAAAAATGTTCTATTGATCAAAGAATCCTGAAAAAAAAGTACCACGGTTTCTACAAATATATTAAGCAGCGCAACCGGTTTCAACATTGATATAAGAAGAAATGTTTCTTGAGCACCAAATCAGCATATTACTAAAGTATGATTTCTGAATGATCATGGGACACTGACAATTCAGCTTTGTCATCACAGGAATAAATTACAATTTTTAAACTATTAAAATAGAAAACTTTTTTCTTTTTAAGTAAAAGTAAAGACCAAAGGAAAACTCAAAGTGTGTTACAATTAACCCTTCTCTGGCCTACTGCTGAGCTCTTAAACACGGCTTTAAACACTGAGTTATCTCACTGCCCCGCGCACAATTGATTTTGACAATCTTTTCGCCATTGGGAAAAACACATAACTCACTGATGACTGCGGGCCTGCACTCCTCAGCTCCTTGGGAACCACAGAAATTATGCTAGCATTAATGTTTAATATTGCCAGGGACTCGGGAGATGCACATGTGTGCAAGGTCCTTTGTCTTTGTGTCAAGCGGAATGTGCTTCGATGCAAGGCAAAAATAATTTCAAATGGAGAGAGAGAGAGAGAGAAAGAGAGAGCATCCCCTTGGTCACCTCATGGTGAATAATGCAGAAAGGGGGGAAAGATTACGACTGGGCCTGCACAAACAGACCTTAGTAAGGCCAGGCCCACTGAGAGCTGACCCACACAATTTCCTTACATCTGCTCAATGTATTGAAAACAACATTTTGCAGTCTTAGAACTGCAATTATTGAGATGTATGTGTGCTTACCACATGTAATCAGATAAATGTGGCTGCTGCTATTAAAGGCACAGTGCACCAAATAAAGAAGTTACCAATAACAAAATCATTATTTACATATTATTTACTTTCTTCTGTGGATCATAACATAGATCTTTAACTTCCCAGCTGAACTGGGATTCAGAATTATGAAAAACAATCATATTACTTGAATTTAATATGCAGGCTGAATTCAATTTGATGAAAGAAAATAGAGCGTGTACCGCATAAAAAGGGCAAGAACTCACTGAGTTGTCCTCGCCAGCTACACGCATGCACAGTCCAATCCACAAGCAAACGGGCTTGTTGTGTTCGACTTAAAGGGATAGTTCGGAGTAATTTCAACCTAGGGTCTCTTGCACCATGACCTCGAGACAAACACCCCCCCAGAAGCTTTTTTTCCCTTGGTCGAACATTATTAAAGTTAGAGCTTATTTAGAGATATCAGGCTTGGTGCAGGCGCTAATGGATCCAAGGTTGTATCTCGTAAATTACCCCACTAATAATGCCCGAAATGGTACCAAACTTCTATAGTAGTACAAATAGGTTCTCTACTCATAAAACAAGGTAGGTTTTGGACAGTTTGTAAGTACATCAGGAGTTTATTTAAATAACACAGGCTTTTCACAAATCACGGAAGTGACCTCGATGTCTGGGTTGTCGGTAGCATAAGCCATCAGGCAAGTGTTATTTAACCCCTTAAAGGGAGTTCACTTTAAAATGAAAATTCTGTCATCATATACTCACCCTCAAGTGTATCAAACCTGTATAAATTTCTTTCTTCTGCTGAACATAAAGGAAGGCATTTTGAAAAATGTCAGTAACAAAACAGTTACCAGGTCCCATTGACTTCCATAGTATTTTTTTTCCTACTATACTTTCTAGTGGTTTAATTTGTACTGTATAATGTAATATTATAAATGAATGAATGGAACTAGACACAATGGGTCATCTTTCTTCCTTAATAAAGCACCATAAAATAACCTCCCGTCAGTCCCATGTGAGAAATGTTATAAAAGAGCAAATGAAACTGAGCAGGAAATCTTCAACAACTGATTCATGCTTTTATCAATTGTTGTTGTATGTGTGTACATTATTTTATTTTCATAATATTAATAATATTACCATATGCTATTTGAATAGTAATTATTTTGTACCATGGTATCTGATATCATATATCTGATTTCATAACTGTACCATGCAACAGTACTTTTTGTAAGGCTCGTCTGTGATTATAATTAACATTCATTATATTTCCTATAGTCTACATAATTGAACAAAAACAAAATAATTACTTAAATGCTTCTAAGGTCTGCTTTCTTTAGATAAAGAGCACTTTACCAACAACAACAACAACATTCTATATGTTTGTGTGTCTGCAGGTCAGGATGTTTGCACTGTTTCCATAAAACCCTCACTACTGTCCTTAGCATACATCTTCCTGCCGTCCGAAATAAAACACAATAACATCAGTGTGATGACCTCACATTAGCCCTCAACCTCGCTGACACCCCGTCCGCCATGCAGACCACTCTGATCATGTAGTGGCTGTGACCGCTGCTGGAGTGTGGCAGTGGCTGAGGTTTGCTAACCTTCTTGTTAACCCTCTTTGTGTGAGAAAAGCGTGCCGTACCTAAAGCATCATCATCAGCAGTTCATTTGCTGGTACTCAGGACATGTGTGATTACCGACTGGCAGCGGTGAGGAGGTCTCAGCCCCTCTCTGAGTGATTACTAATTACAGTTCGGCTGCTAGTGGAGGAAACTGACCCCAGCCAGAACACGACGCTACATTAAAAGTTCACTGCAGAGGGAAAACACTGCGGTTTATAATGGAGGGGTTCAGTTTGTAGCCCTAAAACCTTGCTACAGTGAATTATATATAAGAACATACTAGCAGTTAGATTCATCAGTAAAATAAGGTCCTTGGTTAATTTTATTTGAAGAAGTTCACATTTTGCTCAACAACATCAATTACACACGAGAACTGTGCAAAATATGAATCGTTACATTTCAGTTCATGAGTGTGAATCTTAATTGAAGTGGAAACACTTCACAGGAAGTTGAATTGGAAGAGGAATTTACTTTAAAGAAATTCAATACAGGTGATTTTAGAAATGGAGTATTCTTCAATAAATATACTGAATTATATAAACTAAATACACATTTATAGGTGACTATCTATCTATCTATCTATCTATCTATCTATCTATCTATCTATCTATCTATCTATCTATCTATCTATCTATCTATATAAATGTGAATTTAGAAAATTGTTATGTGCTATAAAAAGTAAGGTGCTGACAAGTTACTACATTAAAACTACAACTACCATCTTCCTCTTACATCCTGTGCTGCTCCTGAAGCAGAAAAAAATCTGGAAGAAAAAAAAAGTGTGACTGTCAAATGGAAAACAAAAGAAAATTTAGGGAGGTGAATGGATTCATCTTCAGGCACTTATATTTCTGTCAGCCAGCATGAGAGGCATACGCTTCTTGCTCTTTATGCCTTAACAAAAAGAGGCAGAGGAAAGAATGGATGCGGCTCAACGTGACAGCAACATTAAAGGATGGCCTTCTTCTGGCATCTTGCAGGGAAGGTGACATTTAGAGGTGCACCCCGAGAACTGTCCCTTTACTGCACTGGCCTATGGAATGCACGAAGAGTAGACATTTTACATCAAATTGATGGCACTGTGGGGAACTTAAACCTCAACAGGTGAAGTGCAAACTGGGCACATTCTGTCAGATGACTGACATGTTGGAGAGAAGCTTGTGCTGCTTTTATTTGAATGAGAGACATGCGAGAGCTTTCACATATTCATGCGGATGCAATGAAACCCTCAAACTGCATTAAAGCTATACCTGAGGCCCAAACCTATGCCTGTGAATATATTGCTTGCAAATAAAATTATGTTTTTGAGATGCTAGAACAAATATTAAAACTGCATTACATTTAAGAGGTCATTTGTAAGAGCACTGCAATTTTAGATGTCTATATCTAATTTTACTCAGGAGTAGAATGTCCTAGTGCAAAATAGTCTGCAATTCCATGCCATTACCTTCCCCTGCAATGAAAGGACATTTGAACTGTTTTGACACATGCCACTCAGGTGACAGGGTGCTGCCCAGTTTTTTGGGAGTAGACCTACACATGCTATTCAGAGCTGGCAGGAACAATTTTTCAGGAGAAATCTTCTTGCTACCATCAAATTTTTCTCTGCAATATGCAAGCTTGTGCGCCATTCAGAATTCATTTGAGAATGCCCTTTAAATTCCAATTCAATTTGAACTGAGATAGCAAATATAATGCATAATTACAATTTGATTTAAATGTAAATATGTAAAAAATATAATGGATTGAAATTCAAAGAAATGTAACTTTAGATAGATAGATAGATAGATAGATAGATAGATAGATAGATAAATAGATAGATAGATGCCCAGAATGCATTAAAAATCCAATTCAACTTCCTGTGGCCAATTCCATTTAAAGTCTCACTAATTATCATTATCTTATCAGACAGTAGGAGATTAAGATATATATTGTATCTTTTGTAATAAATGTAATAATGTAAATATACATTAAATGTTATGTTAAATGTTTCTCAATAGATTTTAAACCATAATAAAATATATTAGGATATATATCGTATCTTATATCTAAAAAATATATAAATATAAATGTTTGTGCCTTTTAGAGGTAACATATTTAAAAAGGCATAGGCTTAAAACAAGGTACTGTAGAAGAGGGCAGCAGGGAAGGCATGGTCCTAAATAAGACACTCCCCCCAGCTACACTGTGATTGGTTGACCTGAACCAATGAGTGGTAAAACAAATGAAGTGTCACAGTGGGAGATTAGATAAATAAGTGAGTGAGGAGCAGAAGGTGGACTCGGGTTTATTTCAATTTGGCCAGATCACTAGAGCGTTGCAGGGTCTCAATCCCTAATGACCAGGGGGGGATGGGGGTGTAGAGATTGTATGGACTTGTTTGGAGGAGGGGAGAATACACAGACAAATGGATCTAAGATAAAGGAAGGATTAAACAGTCCTGAAGACAGATACAGTCGCCACATTCGGTCTGAGGGATCAACATACGATTCATATGATTTATTCAAACAATCAAAGTATGTTCCATCTCCATGCAATCATATTATCTTTGTCTTCTTGGAAAGGTAGCTCTGATAATAAAAGTTACTGAACAAAGCGATTAAGCTGAGGGCGTAGCCGAACACCACCATATTCATGGAGTCAGGGAAGTCACAGTCAGCATAGAGGTTGAACGCAGTGTGAATGGTCACAATAAAGAACTGGAGCTGAGGACAAAGAAAGACAGAGACACAAAAGTGACTGATCCTTCATGTTAAGGCGTTATTCCTTAAAAAAAATCATTATGAGAGTCTCACCAGCTGGAGGGAAGTGAGGTAGCGTTTCCACCACAAGTATTTCTGCATCTGGGGGCCCAGTGCTGCCAGGCCATAGTACATATACATCACCACATGCACAAAAGAGTTTATGAGGCCAATAAGGAATGCTGAGGAAGAGAGAACATCTTTAGCAAATCATTCTCTGCCTTGTCATCCTGAAGCAATAGCAAACATCCGTAAGATATTTGTCATTTTATCAGTTGCCTAACATCAAGAAAATTCCACACACATTTCAGAATACTTTCATCGACTATTTCTGGAGCAATGTATAACCTAGTGGTGCTAGAGTGAAACTGCAACTAAATCAACCCCAATAGATGTCCATTTTTTTTATTTTAATTACATGAATACAGTTGTGTCCAAAAGCAGATCACTAGTAAAAATGCTTCTAATATTTTTATTACAAATTATAGTGTAATCACAACATCATTTTGAGTGAAAATTAACATGAATTTCAGAATTTGCTTCAATGAACTCCAAAACACCAAGATAATTGTTCTCCAGCATGATTTGAGATGATCCAATTAGCATCTTAGGCGTCAATAGAAGCTTCTGTACAAGTTTATTTCAAGGTTTAAATTATACTGTACATGTTGTCTCAGACTTTTGGAGCTATACAATAATGCAATCTAATAGTTAGTTTTTAAAGAGTCAAATTCACCTCTATTCAAAAACTAAACACAACCTGTATACACAACGTGTATATGTCTTTTTTGAGAGTATGATATTGTTGTATTGTGCTAAGTGGAGTGCTGTATGTAAACACAATAATCTGTTTTACTCCAAGTAAGAACACTTACATTGCCCTCCCGCAACATACTTGACCCCGGCCCACCAGTTGAAAATCATGGTGCCGTGATGATACACATGCAGAAAGGTCAGTTGATTGTTCTTCTTCCTCAGAATGAAGAACATCTGATGATAATGACATTTACTTCTTAATGTAATAAAACATCATCATAAGACATTCGTTAACAATGTGATCTGATATCAAAGGACTAGATAATTTACTTACAGTATCAGTAAGTTCAATGACTTTTGAGAAGTAAAACCACCAGCACACTCTGGCCATCTGCATGGCATCAAAATTGCACAACATTAATGACAATAACTATAATAATGGTAATTCTTATTCTACTATTGCAGATGTGTGGAAAAATGCAAAATATTTGTATAAAAATAATTTGCTTACCCGCATTGCAAGGGGGTTATCGGAGTAGTCCACAGGCTGACAGAGCAAGCTGTAATTTGCCAACCAAGAAGATGCTGTGAACTAAAAGCAAAACAAACATACATACGGCTATACACACATAAATACATATGAATGTATTTATACAATGAATGAATAAAAATAATGAATGAGATTTCATGAATGAATAGGAAATAGGCTTATGTTAGCTCCATAGACTGTGGTTAGTTCATACCTCATAAAACATGTAAGCGGAAAGGCACACCATGGAAAAATTGTAAATAATAAGAATGGCCTTGATGTTGACTGGTTCTCTGTAAGTCATCAGTTTGGGGCCGAGCCAGATGATGACAAGGTAACCGAGGAAGATGCCACAGACAGGCAGGGGAGAATAAACCAATAGCCATCCATCTGTCCTTTTGTCTGTGGGAAAGAACGAATTGCATAATTAGCTCGTTAAACTTCCTAATATAGTGGTTAAAGTAGTTTAGAAAAGTTATTTTTTTTTAAATACTGGTTTCGTCAGGACCAATTAGTCAAATGTAGGCTAGCCAAGCCTACACCGCTGTCGGTGTTAGGCTACTGTGTAAAACATAACTGTTGTGGCCTACAACTTGTGTGTTATACACTGCTCATTACCCTGTGTCGTATGAAAATAATAAAGAGCATATTTAAAGTAAAAGAATGAACATGCAATTCCTTGAAAAAATACCTCCGTTTTCTAGGACCCATCGGTAAAGTATCTGGAGCCTTTGCCATGTCGACGGTGATACGGACACCTGAGCAATTAATAATGGAGATGAGACGTGTCTGTTAATGTATAGGCATATTGTAAAAATAAAAAACAAACAAACGAAACCAAACCCTTAAATAATTTTAGTCACTCTACCAATAGGCCTATCCGTATATCCGAGAAATGGTAGGATATGAAATAAGCGTAAACGGCTTACCATTGCGCTTGATGTTCATTCAGTAATGCCTAAACATCGCCATCTATCGGTTGCCTTTAGGAACAGCGCGAGAGTTCGTTGCAGGGTGTAACTTCAGGAGTAGCCTAACTGCCTAAAATGTAAATTATTATCGCTTCCACGAGAGAGAGAACATGATGTTGTCAACGAAATTACGACACAGAGCTCTCGTTCAGCATAAATCAGAGGCTCAAGGATGAGTTAAGGAGTTTACACATGGCATCCTCCACAAGACGGATTACCAAAATCCCCTGGATAACTTTATTCTTTAACAGAGATAGGCTACCATCAGCTATTTTGAGCAGCGTGCCGTAGCAATTTCACCATTTTGTGTTTAGACACTATAAATTAAGCGTAATTAATACACGAATAATATTGTTTTTTATAAAGTGGCAACCTGCAAATTACATTTTAAGTTGGCTATGGGCTTAAATAATGGCCAAATTGCCAAAAATGGGGTTTCATACAAAAGTGTATCTATTAATTGTTTCTGTATTGAAAAATTAGGTAGTTATAATAAAAAGAGTAATAACTTCCCAACCAAAACATTTTCATAATATTTGTGATATATAATTTCTTCCCTACGTCTCCCTAAAATGCCTGGTGTCCTCTACAGTGGTCTTCATGTATGAAACTGATGCATGTCTCATAATAACAGAAAGTCAAATTCTGATTTGAAACCTTTACAGAACATTCAGACTTAAAAATGTGTCTTATACGGTCACCTCTACAGAGGAAAAAACTCAATTTCTGGGTCTCAGGAGGATATGCTGATACAAACTATTTTTATACAGCTTTTTATATTCTTACCCCACTCAAACACATTCCCATTACATATCGTATAGCTAATATATAGCCAATATATTAACAAATACAAATCAGTTAACATAATAAGCAAAGAAAACTCTTTAGTTCAGCAATGTCAGATATTCCTTAAAGGGAAGGAGGAATACAGATCAAGTGTGAATGACTCCTTTGCTCAACATCTGTATGCAGACCCCTGACTCAGGTTTAAAGTGCACACTTCATTAAGAACAATGAGATTCAACGAAAATCCCCCTTTAAGGTCATTAATATAAAGGTCTGGCACAAGAGCAGCTCTGTAAATTTACAAAAAAAATAATAATAATTATAACTTACAAAATCAAAATTCAACAATTAGGCTATTGGAAAACAAAAACAAAATCTGTTTTAATGACTATGTTCATGATGTTCATGATGAGAATGCTGGGTTGGCTCTTTTGGTACGCTGGCCACATCTGAATAACCCGTTCTGTTTCTGTTATTTGAATGATGATGGTGATGATGATGTTCATGTTGATGATGATGCTCATGTTGATGATGATGATGATGATGCTGAACAGCTACAGGTTCTGTAGTGTTAGCCTGCTGGTTGTTCTCTCCTGTGGACTCGTCTGCATTGTTTTTGGGGTTGTCAGAGCCTTCTGATATGGAGAAGTTGGCATTTAGCTGAAAGAGAGTTTAAATAAATGAACATTTGCAAACATTTCATAAATATGGGATTTTCTGAAGCTGTATATTGTCGACTATTGTCACTCACTGAGCAGTTGCATATATTGTTGTGGTATGTAGCCCTGATTGCCGCTTCTATGTAAGGGTAGTGAAGAAAACTGAAGGGCAGGACAATGTGGAAGGTGAGATATCCACATCTGTGCAGAAAAGAAATACGGAATAATGAATATGAACAACATACAATACTTGAGAAAAATATCTCAGATGTTCATTCTTCTGGGGAACTGAAAGAGCCATGACCCTAAAGGGAAACTAGTCAAACTGGTCATATTAGTGTGTACTGGATTCAGAAGTGTTATGTTCATACCTGTCATACACTAAGAAATCATCCTTGTCTCCCTCCAAGAGCTCCCAGACGTCGTTTTGCAGTGGGCTCTGCTGGTACACAGGGATGCCCTTTGCTGCCCTCCTCTTCAGCTCCCAGTACATGGCTCTGGACTGCGAATCCTGCTCATTGACGACCAGGAATGATATATTAGTCAGCTTGCCATGGACCAGCTTGTCACGCAGGTCTCCCAACCTTCCCAACCAAAAGGAAGAGAACACAAGCAAGGATTCAGTTGACTGAGCAATTTACCAAGATTTCACGAGTTCACATCTACATAAAAAGGTTATGCGTATTTGGCGTGCTGTCCGGGGGGAGGGCTCCGAGCTCGGAGTTCGGCCCGACCCCAGAGTACTCCCCCCGGTTGTGGTAAGAGTAGATGGAACTAGAAGTGAGGAGATGGGGTAGAGGAGGGATGCTGATAAACTGTCAATGAACAGGTCTGCTGTGTATTTATACCTTGTCATTGAGTTGATTACTGATAGATCTCCACTTGTAATTGGGTTAATTATCTGAACCTGCTCCTCCTGAACTTTGTTAAAAAAACATCATTTATATTTCTGTTGTTTACAAAACACTGACATTATAAAAAAAACTGTCCCTTTACATGAGGTAATGAGGAAGGTCAGTTTATTTGCGTGAAACACAAGTTTGAATAATTTTTTAATTGATACAAATTCAAAAGTAGGCGATATAAAAGTTTTCATATATGTGTATATATATAGCTTTATTTTACATTTTCATATTATATATATATATATATTAATATATTCCACAGATTAAAAAAAAGATAAAGATAAAACGGATTAATTACTGTAATAAACTGTAAACTGTTATGATTGCATCATCATCCTTTTTTAGAATGAAGCATTAAAAGTCACCTATTTTATTACTGTATCTTATGTTTCTGTATCTTAAAATGTTAACTTAGTTACATTTAGTGAACAGACTGATTTAGTAAACAATTAAAAAGGGTCTAAATCAGCATTGCGTCTTTTTCTAGCACCTTGTTTATTTAAAAATTTGCCCAAAGAAATCTTTAAAAATCAACATCTCTAGCTAAAAAAACATCGCTTTATAGAATGAGAAAATGACTCAGCACAAGAACTCTCACTTGGCAGCCTGCGTGAGACAGAAGTGTCAGCTCGCTTTAAGAAGAGCCACAACGACTACACTTCCCAGAAGGTCTTTCATCGGAGTTTTGCCATCGATCTCCCACTGTGGGGCAGGTTTACATATTCTGGAGCCAGTGCCTTCTTTCTCCACTAACAGTGTTGAAGCTCCCAGAAGAGCTGGAATAGCAGACAACCACAGAGCCCAAAGAGCCTGCATCACGCCTGCCGAACTTCACCCGCTGCGACAGCTACAAACAAAAACAATCATCACTTCCTCTAAGTAACAACCTAAAGTAGTGTCATTAGTTCGACGTCTTTATTTTATCCCATAGGCCTACACATATAGTATGCAAAAAAGCAAAACGGGCAGGAGAACATAAAGTTGCACAAACCTGAAGCTCTGTCCCTTGGCCTCTTCAAGTAAAAAAAATACAGAAATGAGGAAAAGTGGACTGTCCACACTTTTAAAGTTCTCTTCTGGACAAACCCTCCCCCTCAACAAACAGAACAAACCAGTAAAAGAGGGGATTGGGGACTGGTGAGACCTACTACAAAGTTTTTGTTCATGTGTGTGGGTGATCTAAGACAAATAGTACACACTAGCTGATAACAAACTAAAACAAAATGTTTGTGTCATCTTTCAGTGTATTTATATAAAACAAATTTTGTGTCATATGTTGTCATGGGTGAATAATATATAACATCAATTGATAAAAGATGACAGCTTTCTGTATGTTTTTGCAAAACACGATTAAGGAAAGTTGGAAATCATGCTTTATATTCTTGGATCAGTCATGTGTGTTTTCCCCCCTCTTTGAATCTATACATCTGAAGAAGACATTTTAACACTGATGTAATACTTTGACCGATCGCTTGGTTAATTTAGTTGACATAAGGAAAGATTTAAATTGAAACGCAAATACTGGAGTGTCTTAAAATCTTAGGGCAAGGGGCCGGTTGCATAAACCTCCAAGACAAGTTAGGCATAATTTTTCTTTAAAACTCTTAACATCTTTTTATAATCAGTTACATAAAAACATAGATGAGTCTAACTTGATACCGAAAACTTAAGACTGACTGCCCCTAACTACTGCTAGTGGGTCACAAGACACTGTCTTAACAACACAATGACTGTTTATGCAACCGGCCCCAGTTCATGAGTGTTGTATTTGAGACTCTGCCAGTTTGTGCCACTGTTTGCTTGAACTAAACATTCAGTGATCACATCATGTGAAAACATGAGCATGTCTGTAAATGTACTGTCCTGTTTAAATGATGCAATTGATCCTTCAGTCACCAATTACTATATAGATTTGTTGAAAAGTTAGTTGAAAATATACTTGTCTGCTCATATCTTTCACTTTAAAATCATAGGAACATCCACAGGGATGTCAGCCACACACTAAATAAATGATAAAATGGCCTTGCTGTATGTACACAAAAGTAAACAATCTGAAATTGACACCCTAGAAAACATTCTTGAAAGATCTTACACCATCTCATGGACAGAGGAATTGATTTTAGTTTTGCAAACAGCAGTGTTTCATCCTTGAAATGATTGGGACAAAGTGCACGCTTTAATCCACGGAGCAACAACCTCCAGGACACGTTTAAAATATCTGAACAGAAATTAGCACAAACACAAAAAACAGCTGTTAAAACACATAGTACTAAATATCCAGTTTTTTTTTATCATTGTTGTATTACTTGAAGTGCTTTAAACCTTACGTGTTCCTCAAATATCCCTAATAATGTGCTCTCTGTTCATTTCTCAGTAAAACACTTTCTTAAAGGGATAGTCCACAGAAAAAATAAAGATTCTCGTTCAAACCTGTGACTTTTATGGAACACAAAATCAGATACTTTAAGAAATGTAATAAAATGGATGTCAATTGTAACCTAAACTGTTGGGTTACCAACATCTTTAACATTTCTTCTTCTGCGAAAGTCCGTACATGTTTGAAACAACATGAAGGTGAGTAAATACAAAAACATAGATTTGTGGGTAAATATCCCTTTAAGACACACAGTTGATCTATTGTCAGGACAAGTGACCCATCACAAAGCTGTTTCTGACTAACTGAATATGATAAAACCAGAAACTCTGGTTTGCAGACAGAAGTTTATTATTCAGAACAGTACTTTCAGTTCGGCAGCTGCATGATTTGTGTGGTGGGTCTATAAATATGTGCAATCTTTTTAGCGGCTAAACTCCTTCACTACACACCATATACCAGATTTACACCACTTTAACATAGCATCGCTACCAATATACCAATTTAAAGTAGATATTTTGACCGTCATATCGTCAATTTTGACATTTCCCCAGATCTTCTCCGATATCTTTGTCTCAGTAGCAAAAGGTCTCAGTTCAGAGTGATAACATTTGGATTTCAGGGCACATTTCATGTTTCTGTAAACAGCTGAAATTATTCCACCAACAATTTACCTAGATTTTCTCAATATGCATAAAAGGTGCAAAATTTGCATCAAGGGAGTGCAACTACACAGACAGATGCAGCAAGACCGAAATATTTCTTTCTTAGAGAAAAGAACACATGTAATATGGAATCAGCTCCAGTCTGTTGTGGTATTTATGCAAATGGTTTTAAAATGCAACAACAACAACACCCCAAAATAACTTATTACCCAGTAAACAAACATCATCTGTGAGTCCTGCCGTTGCGTCGCCTTTGGCTGGTTTAACAGTCAAGCATTAGTGCAGTTTCAGGTCATGACACCAATAAGTCCTTCATCGCTCGTGACGTTGCCCTCTGGACTGTCACACGCTGTTATGATGCCCAGGCCGAGCTCTGCCAGTTCGTCCTGCATACTTGTGGTCACCATCATTTTGGGCTCCAGGCGATTGCACAGCGTCCTGTAAGAAGGCAGGGGGTAGCCCAGTTCCCTGAGGTACTCGTATCCTTTAACCCCTACTGCACAGCGGATTTTTCGGGCTGTCAGTAAAGTGTCATGGGACCACACAGCCCTCCGAGAACGCTTGGCTAATGTTAGGGCGCGAATCTGATCCTCAAACAGGAACACCTGCAGCCCCTTTTCTATTTTACTCAGTTTGTAAAGACGTTTCTTCATCTCCTCTGCCTGTGTACAAAAAGACATGACAAAATGTTACCAGTGTTTTCAATCGATTATGATTCGTTCTTATGATTCATACTGTTACCTCTCTCTGTAGTCTGACTGTGTGCTGCTGTTGCTGCTCTAGCTTGCTTTTATAATGCTGGCAGAGAGAACAGGGTCGCTCTTCTTCTGCCCCCTGAACTCCATCCTCCTCGGAATCCACAGGGGGCTGTCGGCGGGCATACCCATGATCCCCCATGTTCAAGTCCTTTTCCACTACAGTAACAACATCATCATATATTCATTTACACAGTCACCTAAAAGGGATTGGTAATGTAAAACCTAAAAATGTTCATCATTATTCTTACTGATGTGCTGTATAAAGTTTTACAGATATCAAATAAATGACTAAATTATTTGTAATTACTTGCAGATGCGTTCACACCGAAGGTTTCCAAATATCTACATTTGTAGTGCTTTTAACACATTTTTTAAAATGAAATTTTCAGGGAAATGGCTCAAATATAAAGAGACCCTAATAGGAGATGGTGATGTGCAAAACATTTAAAGGGAGGAAAAAATATATTTCAATGGTTTTAAAAAAGTTTGGCATTTCCCGAGAAATTTTGCGTTTACTTTTTTTTTTTTAAATTGTAATGGAAATAATATGAAGTGGGAGGAACAACTATCTGACTGCAGATTAGCAGATCAACGCAGCGGTTTTCTGGGTAACGCAATAATTTTGTGAGAGAACACAAAGTTTTTATGAGCGAATACAAAAGTTTCTCGGGGAAAGCAATAGATTTGCTAGAGAACGCAAAAGTTTTGCGAACAAAAGACAAGTTTCTCAGGGAAACGTAATACTTTGCTAGAAACCGCAAATGTTTTGCGAGCGAATGCAAAGTATATCAGAGGAAACGCAACAATTTTGCTAAAGAACGCAGAAATTTCACGAGTGAACGCAAAGTTTGCAATCTAATGCAAAGAATCTTAAGGGAACGCAACACTTTTGCGAAAGAATGCAAAAGTTTTGTGAGTAAATGTAAAGTTTCTCGGGGGAAACGCAATACTTTTGCTAGAGAACGTAAAAGTTTTGCGAGTGAATGCAAAGTTTCGCAAGCAAATATAAAGTATCTAGAAGGAATGCAATACATTTGCTAGAGAACGCAAAAGTTTTGTGAACAAACGCCAAGTTTCTCAGGAAAATGTAATACTTTGCATTCGCCATCGCAAGACTTTTGCATTGTCTAGCAAAGTTTATCAGGGAAATGCAATACTTTTGCTAGAGAATGCAAAAGTTTTGCGAGCGAAGGTGAAGTATCTTGGGAGAACGCAAATGTTTTGTGATCAAATGCAAAGATTTTAGGGAAATGCAAGACTTTCGCTAGAGAACACAAAAGTGTTGTAAGCGAATGCAAAGTTTCTCTGGGAAACGCAATACAAATGGCTAGTGCAAAAATTATATTACACAAAAGCATTGAAACAGAATTTTTCCTCCCGTCTAATAGCTATTTTTTCTTGCACCTTGTGCCCCTTAGGGACTCCATACCATAAACTTTACCTGGCTCATTTTTAACAGGTAACGCTACTTGAGGGGTGACCGGAGAGGGAGGATCGGGTACATTGAACAGTGTGGGGATTGCGTTTGGTTTGAGTTTCCTTCCCCCTGCTGGTGATCTGGCGATCTCCTCAAACTGGCTTTCCTCAAAGTGGTCCTGTCACGGAAATACAGCTTTATGGCAAGAATATAGATATATAGTTATACCAAGAGGATACCAGAAGAATGACTTCATTGTTTTCTTCTGCAGAATTTAATACTCGCATGCTTTTTTTTTACTTGCCTGGCACAGTCTGGAGCAGGGAGTTGGTACAAAATCACGCCGACAGTTTACAAGCCACTTTCTCATGCGCACCTGGTCTTTCGGAAAGCGAAAGAGCTGCTTTCCAATAGTTGTAGAGTTCGAGCAGTTTGGAGCGGAGCATCCACCCATTTTTATTTATGTTCGCCAAATGTTAAACTTACCATCTGGCCAAAACAACAATGATAAGTAGCGGTCTGCTAGCAGAGGACTTAGCAGGTGTATTATTAAATACACGTTCAACGTCAGAAAAAGAGATAGCAGTTGTTTTAGCAGACGTAAGCAATGACTTTACGTGCGGTCTCTTTAATGTATTGAGTAGAAAATACGATTATTTAAAACGAATATATTTTACTAGTAAGTGAAATGCAGAGTTTGTTTGAGCCAAAATGGCGCCGGTAGGCGTCTTGATGACGTATAATGTGAGAGTTGACTTTAGTTTTGCCTGTATGAAATTCGTTCACATTCAGAAAATGCACATAATGTAAATAGTTTTTATGCATCATTCAACAGTTCAGAGAATGCGAGACGACGAACAAAAATAAAACAAAAAAAGATAACATGTGAGCTGTTACATAAATTAAAAAAGCTTTAAACATTTTGTATTGTTTTCACAAAGGTAACTTACTCATGTTTAAAAGTAATAGGGTTACAGAAGGTAATATTATTACTTTTGCGTTATGTTTTTCTTAAATGGCACTTAACAATTATCCATATTTTGATCCTTATTTTTATCCATATTTTTAATTAACCTAGAACAGAGCACAATTACGCCTATAAAAGGAGAAGAAGATAATAATAATAATAATAATAATAGAAAATAAATCAAATAAAATTAGTAATAGCTTATGTATCAGGGTCTACTGATAATTTACATTTCTTCAATAAACTAAATAATCTTCCACTTTTTGGTTGTGAAATTCTCAATGATTTACAGTAAATCCAATTTTTTTTTTTTTACGTTATTCTTTACTTGTGAATGTTTTGTGAACTGTTTTAAAGTGATTAATATTAATAATACTTTATTTTATATTCAAAAAGTAATGCTTCACACTCCAGTCCAGTAGGTGGTGGACGGACACGCATATTACGCAATCTGCCTTAAAACGTAGAAGAAACTCCAACCGGAAAGAAAATATACACACTCACATGTTACACAGGCGATTGAATTTATGAAAGTTTAAATTATAGAAACACATTTACGAATTTGACGTTTAGAGTAATACATTTTGGAACAGGCGGAGAAACGCGAAAGCCAAGCAATTATTATAATGCTACCAGGTACATTAACGTTATAGATATATTCGATTATATTTTGTTACTCTCCGAAATTACATTTTATGCACGTCTAAAGTAAGTTATCTGCTTTGACGGCATCATCATTTTGTTTTACGTAAATATATAACAACGGTGACGTAGAGCACTCACTTGTTAACTTTGATTAGAGAGGTAGTTTGCAAAGACCATTAAGAAAGTATCTGTCTTCAGCAGATGTGTGGTATTGGTTCATTTATCCAGTGCACTTAAAATGTCATCCTCAATGATAGTCCCTGTAATAGATGTGCAGGGGAACAATTTTAAGGAGTTATGGGCAGCAATGGTGTTAGCCATTAAAACATCTTCATTCATCGCCATTGATACGGTGAGATTAAACACATTCTCTTTATTGAGAAACTGAACCGAATGAGAAAATTCATGTGTTTAATACCAGAATGGAACAACATGATTCATGTATGTGTTCTCTTTTAGGAACTGAGTGGTCTTGGATCAAGGAAAGCTCTTCTGGCTGAGTATGTTGTGTGATTAAAATATTATTATCCAGTATCATAAATGACTGAAAAAATGGTAATTACCAACATTACCAATTACATAAATGGTAATGTTTTTTTTGTGCCTTTAAAGATCCATTGAAGACAGATACAAAGCCATATGCCATGCAGCCCGCACACGTTCGATACTTTCATTGGGGTTTGCTTGTTATAAAGAGCTTGACAACAAAGTAAGGATCTTTGATTAACATTATATATTTCCCCTCTGAATATGTAAATGGACATTGCATTGATTCTTGTGCTTTTCCTGTTTCTAGGCTGACCGCACATACCTGGTCCAGATTTACAATCTAACCTTGCTTTGCTCAGAGGAATACGTCATTGAACCTCAGTCAGTGAAGTTCCTTGTGCAACATGGATTTGACTTCAACAAACAATATGCTGAAGGCATTTCTTATTATAAGGGCAATGAAAGAGTGAGTATGAAGTTGTAAGAGTTTTGTAAGAGATTTCAGATTTAGAGACTTAAGTAGGTGTGTTTTGTGCTTCTTTTAGGGAGGTGATGCCTATGGGGTAAACATGCGGTCCTTGTTCGTAGAACTGCTTCGGGCCAACAAGCCCTTGGTGGTCCATAATGGGCTGATAGACATGGTCTTCTTGTACCAGTGCTTCTATGCCCATTTACCTGATCGACTGGGCACCTTCACTGCCGATCTGTCCCAGATGTTTCCCTCAGGCATCTATGACACTAAGTACGCAACGGAGTATGAGCTGCGGTTTACAGCCTCATACCTGGAATATGCCTATAAGAAGTGGTATGTGTAATACCTCAATATGGCAAAAGTAAAAAATGTACATGTCTGTTCAGTACCTAAACTTTGAGGTATTTCTTTTCCTTTACAGTAAGCTGCAAAATAGCAAAGGCATTGGAGCCGGTGGTAATGGGAGTCGTGTGTTCCTAGAGTTTTGTAAATATACAGACAACATGGAGAGCTACGTCGACTACAGGGCTTGCTTGGACAACCAGAATCTGGATGGAGCCCTCAACATCTGTGTTCAGTTCTCTGTGAGTTCCTCAAATTCAGTGGGGTTATATACTACCGCTCAAAAGTTTGACACAAAAATTTTAGTAAGAGGTTTTTTTTTTTTTTTTAAGAAATCAATTATTTTATTCAGCATTAAATTGATCAAAAGTGATTAAAATAAATGGTTTATATAATGCAGCTTCTTTTTATAAATTGCTTTGTTTCTATGAATCAAATAATAATGTATTACGTTTTCCACAAAAATATTAAGCTGTATATTAGTTTTCAACATAACACGACAACATTGTGCGTACATACGTTTTTGCCAGGTTGTCATGCAAAGAAACTCTCCGCCTACTGACCTAACGTGTAAACTTTATGGGAAGCGTGCTAGCCAGACGAGATTTAAACTTTGTCTGCTGAACCCCCAAGTTTAGTTTTAAGACGAAAAACTTACCGTACCAAGCACAATGCCCTCTCAACATTCCAGATTTCTAACACGCTCTTGCAGCGTTCGCTGTGGCCTTGAGGATATCACAGCACAGGGTCCCCGCGGATCCTTAAAAAGTATTAAAATGTCTTAAATTCGATATTTAAAATTTAAGGCCTTAAAAAGTCTTAAAGTCTTATTTTTACTTATGAAAAGTCTTATTTTTACCTATGAAAGGTCTTAAATTTTAGATGACACTTTGACGACGTATCTAAATGCTTTCCAAATGAAAACTATCTAATTAGCGTAGGTATTGTTTTTTATTATTCTATCTTTGTGGATTTGCTTGTTCACGTGACAATTCACGTCATTTACGGCAGCGTATTAGCCTGCGTCTGTCTCCTGCACGCGAGAGGAGAGGATAAGAGAACGAGTAAATGACAGTAAATTGTAAGTTCATTATTTGTGCTTAGGATTGTCTATGAACTATGATGATATTGTAATCATTGTTTTAACTACGTACGAGACACTGCGAGTTCGAGCTGATATCGCATTTGTCTCTCATGCATGCTTTTACTGCGTGATGTATCAGTGCAGTTATAGGTATGTCCCCAAATGAGTTTTTGTCTTATTATATTTATAACATATTATGTTGTTATATTAGAATATCACGAGCAAGAGTGCCGTTTTCCTGTGCACAATTGCAAATGTGCTATTTATTTTATACAACAGTTAAATTAACAATAAAGTTAACATTGTGTGTTACTTTTTATATTGTCAATATTGTTTGTTTCCCCCTTTATTTCGCCGACGAGAATTTCATAATGAAACTGTAGTCCAACAGACAGCGATTCTTTTTTAAAAACTGAAATCCGCGTTTTGAACGAATCATTTGATTCAATGAATGAATCTGCCGTTTGAACAAATCGGTTGAATAAATTAAATTGTTAATTGTTAATTAAAATGTTAAAATTATAAATAATTTCATATTTAAATATTGAATAGCTTTATTTATGCAATTGCAAATTAAGTGTAAATATAGTAGGCCTACTGCCAGTTCGGATGCCGCTTCTGTGTCACCTCTGCACTGCAAGGATGGTTTTTTATTTAATTATTTAATTTGACAGTGGTACGGTCTTATTCTAATAGAATTTAATTTGAATGTTAGAATTTGACATAAAAGGTGATGCATACCTCTAAATACGTTTAGAAATAATTTCCATATTTAGGTGAAAATGCCCCTGGAAATCAATTTAAGGTGGCAAATATTGCCCCTTAATATTTTTTTTTTATTTCAGTCACTACTGTGAACTGACCACTGCATAGATAGAATATGTTAAATATAAATATCTTTGTGAGTCTGCTGTCAACAACAGGCCTAAACCAGCCATGGTACCAGTACAAAATCAGTCAAATATCATCTAATTATTATCAACAAAACTTTGAAAATATCGAGATATATTTTTGTTAATATTGCAAACCCCTAATGTACGGTATTAATTTTGATTTCTTCAGGTCTTAAAAAGGTCTTAAAATGCCTTAAATTTGACTTTAAAAAATGTGCAGATACCCTGCAGCAGAAACGAAAGCTGCTGCACTCCGTATGTTTTTCCGTCGTCTCCGGGAGCGTTCATATGTAAAGTGCACTAGCTAATTTTGTCCATTAGATCAAAAGATCTGAAAAAGATCGAAGAAATCAGGACAAAACAGCACCAGGTGTAAACAGGGCCATACAGTGTCCCTGTTGCATATCCTACATGTACTTACTATAATAATAACAGTAAATTATGCATAATTACATGTAACTGACCCTAACCTTAATTATATAGCAAGTACATGTTAAGTACTGAGTTATATTAATTGTATACAAGTACACCTTAAAATAAAGTGACCAACATTTCTTTAATGGGAATTAACATTTCATATTTTTATTGTCAATATTGATACTGTTAATGTACTTTTTTCCTTTTTAAATCATTTTTATTATTTATCATTTAATGTTTAGTATTGTTTCCAGAATGATCAAACCCATTATAAGTCACTTTTGCAAAATAATTTCAGATTGCATTTTTTTTAATTTCCCTACTTTAAAGCCTTAATTTTCATGCTAAATAAAATCAGTAGTTAATAAAACTGTGTATATATTTTTATGAATATGTACAGTATATAAACAAAGTAATGAGGTCTTTTAACTTAAACTCACCCCTTCATCTTTGTATTCCTGAAATGTTATATGACATTGCTAATGTTTTCTGCTCTGTTCTACTGCTAGGCTTATGGATGGTGTCCTAATGGCTCTCAGTGCACCATGTCACATGACACGGACCTTATAATCCAGAATGATGAGAAGATCAAAGACGACCAGAGGAAGAAGAGGAAGCGCAAGAACAAAAAGAAAGATTCTAAAGCTGCCTCTGAGTCATGCAGTTCCCCACAGGAGAAAAGATCACACTTTGAAGGAGCTGAGCTGGACCAGGCAGTGCCCATGTCTGAACCAGCACTCCCTGAGCATCAGGAGACTGCGAGAGCTGAGCCAACAGATGCCACGCATGCGTTTGAACCTGGGGAAACAGCCAGCAAGAACGGAAATGAGGAATCTCAGCCAGAAGCACCTGCTGAAGCTCCTGGTAGACCAAAAGAGAAGAAAGTGGAAGGAGGAACTCACCGAGCAGGGTTTGACGCTTTCATGACTGGGTATATTTTTGCTTATGCCAGAAATCTGACAAAAAACACAGAGGAATCCAGCACTGCTCATCTCGTTCCCACGTGTCTCAATAAGCTGTTCCTCAGTGGCAAGTCTATTCCTCTACAAGTAGCCAAAAGCACCTTCTCAAAGTCTTCAAAGGCTCATGTGAGCAAGATGGACTATGTCTGGGGAAAAAACACTGCTGTAAAAGCTGAAGGAAATGCATAGAATCCTTTTTTGGACAAATAAAATATAAGTTTTCCTATGGTTTCCTGTCCTTATAATGCCTGTTTTCCCCTTTCTGATTTAATGTACATTTAAACTATTCTTAAAAGTGTGTTTGACTTAATGGGTGTTTTGAAGGAGCCATTGAAGTATTAGGTCTGCTGCAACAAGGTTAATGAAGAATAAGCAAAGCCACAATAAAAATCATTAAGACATTTTGAATTTATTTTAAACAAATGGGAATACACACATGCATTTAAACAATTAAAGCCATATAAATGGGGAAAATAAGTCCTGATCTGTCTTTGGTAGAAATATACATCTTTCTCATTAATTTACAAATCTACAATCTAAAAGTATTGAGAAAACAGTCAGGACTGAGAAAGCAGAAAAATAGAGTTAAGAATAAACTGGCAAGAACTGACCATTTTCAACATGTACAGAAATCTATTCATCAGATTGTATAAACAACAACACCGTTTAAACAGTTCACAGACAATGAAGACATAGTAAAATTATTTTTTTCTCCTTATAAATATCAAAATAAATCCTCTCTATAAAACTATCATGCCTTGGTTAAATGTATTGCATAGAAATGTAGTGACAAATAACAGATTAAAAAAAAGTTCAAACCATTAACTTATTTCAAGTGCAATTACTATTTTAAGTAGATACAGACATGGACTTTTTTTTTTTTTTTGAAGACCTGAGAGGTCAAAGTGTGAAAATTGTCCTTGTCCTGAAATTACCATGGCACACACCGTTAGCATAGGATAAAAACGGGAGCTTTTTAAGACGCAAGACGACATGGAATGTTTGCTGCGGATTTTTTTGCCAGGCCCACGCAGAGCAAAAAGACTGAAATCACTTTTCATTAACTTAGAAACACATAGAAATGGCCAAAGCTGCTCACTTAAATATACATTGGATACAGTTTGTGGACTTTAACTTTAAAAAACAAAACGGCTTTTGTGGTAACTAATGTGGTGCAACCAATAGCATGTATTATACAGAAAATCAGAACGTGTCTCATCATTAGCCCTGTGTGAAGTGCCGTCCATTGTATCTCCCTGTTTGAGTTATTCATAGTGTGATGGCTAACTTCTAACGCATGGACCGGATCAGTGCTTCACACCTCAGTTTCCTGCTCCCATGTTCAGTCCAAGACGCCCTTTTTAGCTTAAGTTACAAGAGTTTCCTTCCCTTAAGGAACAACGTATTATCGTATTAAATATTGAATGCATATAATCTCTGTTTGCGTGACCAAACTCCTTTCTACACTATCTAGATATCACATCTGGAGATGTGGCCTCCTGAAGACGAGGCTGTGAGGACTATCGGACAGAGTTCCTCAGTCTCCACAGACATGCTTAGCGTGAGCGAGTTCTTGTTGGGGATCATCATGCCATCCTGTTCTTCAGCCTCCATGTCCTCACAGAAGCCACTGAGACTTCCGTTGTGCATCTGGCTGAGGAGGACTGTGTCCTTATCATCCGCAGGGCTTCCTCTGCTACTAGAGCAGTCCATGGCCTCTGCTTCACCTCCATCAGAGGGTACACGAGAAGACCAGTCCTCTGCCGTCCCCACTTCCTCCTCTTTGTCGGCTTGCGGCTTGTACGGAGGGATCTCAGTTACAGCGTACTTCTTAGCCCAGCTGCTGAGCGTTTTTGGGGGGTTTTCACCGTTAGGCTGTCCGGCCTCGCTCCTGGACATGGTGTGAGATGAGAATAAGACTTCTGAGTGGGGCAGCCGGGGAGAGACTGGGAGCGAACGGCACTGCCGACCGGGCAGCTGCCAGGGCTCTGTCCAGGAGGTGGAGCAGTTGTTGCCAGAGGCACCAGTGCTGATGTTGGGTTGAGGCTGGTATGAGCTTTGACTGCCGTGAGGTGCGTGCAAATCAAACATGAGCGAGAAAACCGACTTGCTGGGCATGTCATAAAACTTGATCTTGCCACCTTTTAAGTCCTCTCTGGCACTGAAAGGGTTGATTTTCGGTAGCCCATGTGTTAAGCCCCTAGGTCCTGGGTTGTAGTAAGGGTCCTGGACGTTCACTTTGCGGGCGGGTTTACGAGAGAAAATGTCGGACTGACTACGGGAAAGCCAGATGTTGCGACGTGGGCGGGGGGACTTGGGTGGAATCTTGTCGTCCTGAAAACCAAGAGGATTTAACCTCTTTATACCCTTTTCACCTGGACCTAGAACAACAATAAGAGAGGTTGAGACCACATTAGAGTGTTTATATGATAACACGTTACAGTGAGATTCTATATGTTAACATTAGGCAGCGCATTAGGTAAAAATATTAGAAAAATTATTGTAAAAGTATTGTTCATTGTTAAAAGTAATTTCTATGTATATTAATACATTTGAATCTTAATTAACCTTCACTACCATACAAATGACAGTAAGATATATATATATATATATATATATATATATATATTTTAGAAGTTGTTAATACTTTTCAGCAAGGATGCATTAAATTGACTTATTTATTACAAAAGAATTTCCACTTCAAATAAATGCTATTCTTTTAAATTTACTATTCAAAGAATCCTGAAATCAATAGACCATCAATCCTTCTTCCAAAAGATGTTTTTATCTTACTCTGATTCACTATTTGATTCACTATTTTAAGCCTATTATAAGTGCTTATATTTAAGACCAAGCAGGATGCGTACTTGCGTTACTCGCCCATACGTGTCTTGTTAAATCCGTAAATGGAGAAAAGTTGGGAGTAGCATTGATTAGTCGTCACAACGAGAGAGAAAGGTTGACATGGAGCAGCTAAATCTCAAACCTCCAGGTCATTACCAGAAAAAAAAAAAAAAAAAACTGAAAAAGGAGCTTCTGCCTTCAAAAAGAGAATGCGACAGAGCTTGTAATAAAATGTGAATCAGCATTTGCTTGGCTTTTCGGAGAAGGCGAGAATTGTGGGATTTGAAATGTTGTAAAAGCGATGTGGAGATGGCGTTATGGCTTTATTACTCAAAGGCGAGTAAGGTATTTTATTGAACAGATAAATAACCATATGCAGTTCAATGTAAAGCATTATCTATGGTGAACGGTCATTTCATTATGTTTGTTGTAGCGCTGTGCTGGAATTTCATTAATCTATTAATGGGTATAGCTACAGTAACTTCTTCAGCTAGTCAGCTTGAGATCCTTTCCATATAAACTGGTTATTAACCCTAGTAGTGAATGTTTTCTGAGCAGAAGGATAACCATATTCATCCGCACAATCACGTAAAGCCGAAGCAAAACAAAAGCAGAACAATATTCTCCTGCAAAATGCTTTGTTTAACCGCTAGAGGACCAAAAGTTACATAGTATATCTTTAAGCAGCAAGACCGTTTTTTTAGCATTAATATATAATAAAATAATAGTAAGAAATGTGACAAGACTGGAGTAATGGCTACTGAAAATTCAGCTTTACCGTCACATGAATAAATTACTTTAAAATGTATCAAAATAGAGTTATTTTAAAATGCAATAATATTTCACAATATTAACGTTTTACCATATTTTTGATCAAATAAATGCAACCTTGGTGAGCCAAAAAAAACCTTTGAAATACCTTTCAAAAGTTTGGGGTCGGTAAGTTTGTGTATATTGATTCCCTTGAATGAAAAGTGTAAACACTAATGGCACCATCAAAATTTAGCGAGAGCATAATGACCAGCCTAATACAACAACACTGGCTCAACCAATGGCATGAGTTTGAGGAGGGGCTAACCAATGACAGATGCAAGCAATCTTCAGACAACCGGTTTAAAAACAATATTTCTGCTCGTCACCAAACAGAACCAACACACTTGAGCTTTAAAGGAATAAGCTTGAACACTAGGGGGTGACACAATCTGTAACATTCATTTGACTGAATATATGTGCAAGGCAAAGAGCATGTATCAAGTTTCATATCAAAACTCAAAATACAGTGCACTGAAAAAAACAGTACATGGAATACAAAATCTGCTTATATTCATTAAAACATTTAAGAAACAAAAGTACAATGTTGGTAGTTTAAAGGTTTTGAAGGTCAGGAAGATTTGAATGCAAGGCTCTTATTTTCACCAAAGCTGCATTTGACCAAAAACTAGTGAAACTAGTAATATTTTCTATTTTAATGCATTTCAAATTGTAATTTATCCCTGTGATGGCAAAGCTGAAATTTCAGCATCATTACTCTTCAGTGTCACATGATCCTTCAGAAACCATTCTAATATGATGATTTGCTCAATTTCTGATTATTATCAATGTTGAAAAGAGTTGTGCTGCTTAATATTTTTGTGGAAACCATGATACATTTTCTTTCAGGATTCTTCATGAATACAAAGTAAAAACAGAAAAGCATTGATTTGAAATAGAAGTATTTTCTAACATGTCCTTACTGAAAATTCTTATCAATGTAATGCTTCATTGCTGAATATTTATTTTGAAAAAATATATATTGCTGACTTTTGAATGGTAGTCTATCTGAAACAATCAATGAGCCTCTAATCTCTTCTAGCCACACACTGTTTTGTGAATTATTCCTTGTTTGTTCAGGATATGAACTAGCACTGGAAACTAGGCTGTGACATTCCAAAGACAGAAAAATAACAAGCTGTGCATTATAAGTAATTCCCATTAGGAAAGAACATCCAATCCATAAAGCTCATAGACAGACAATGTTACGGTCTCCAATCCTGTTCGTTTTCTAGTCTCCGTGTTCTTACAACTCATTGACCCTGCGGTACTACATGGAAAGAGAGTGTTGGATGGTATGAGCAAAGCCTCAGCGGGCGACAGGATGTACTAGCCCTCTGTCAAAGCAACTCGCATCAAAGATGCGTTCAAAGCACATCAAAGCTTTACGTTTGGTGCCAGAAAGTGGATAAAATAGCATGGAATGGACACCAGCAGTTTTCACAATCATATCGGCAGTTTGCAGGTTATTCAAATCAATATCGGCAGTGAAATAAATGCGTTTGCATGAATAAACACGCACCTTTAGGCATGTTTTTTTTCTCAACCTCTCCAGCAGTTAGTAGCATCCTCTCCCTCTCAGAGTCATCAGCTTTCAGCTGTATCTGGATTTCTTCCAACCTCTTTACTAAATCTGGGAATGAGGGCCTGAGCTTTGGATCCATCTGGGATATATGTGGAGGCAACAAGAACATAAAAAAGCATCAGCATCTAAATCTGGAGGAGCTCCATGTTCTCACTCCTAGAATGTTGCACATCACAGATATTACAGTGGGACAGTTTCATGATGTAGTTGCATGTCTGTTGCATTACGTACACTACCATTCTAAAGTTTTGGGTTGATAAAATGCTTTAATGTTTAAAAAAATGTTTACTGACCCCAAACTTTTGAACAGTAGTTTATATGATAAAACATTTGGAAAATAAAAATACAGTACGTGGTAAGAATATAGAATATATGGTGCACCCTAAAAAGAACTACCAAATACATTAATGATTCTTATAAAGAGAAACTCTCACATTGCAACAGTTGAAGGCGATCTGAAGGAAGTCAGGGGGACAATCTCCAACCATGTGCTGGAAGGCGTGGTAATCCAGGCCAAAGTTCTGCGAGAAGCACACGAGCCGGTAAATGTCATACTTAGGACAAAGAGGTTTTAATGACTAGCATAAACATGTCATGTAGTAAAAAAAATGATCTCCAAAACATTTATTGTAGAGGTTTATAACAGTGAATTGCTGCGGTGGACTCACTTCAGTGCGCGGTAAGTAGTCGGGATCAGCCTGTATCCTTGCAATGATCTCACATAAAATAATGCCATATGAAAATACATCAGCCTAGAAATGAACACAGAGAACTGATTATGTGTCCTGATAGATGCTGGCATGAAACAAGCTTTGTGATAGTGCAGAGTGCCGACTGCAGCTGAGAATCTAACCTTCTCGTTATACGGCTCGTCTCTTAACACTTCTGGAGCCATCCAAAATGGGGATCCCACCACAGACAGCTTCTCCCCCTCAAAACTGAACACACAGAATAGTGGTCTGGTCAAAACCGCTGATGTGTCAAAATAATTTCACATGTTATATAAATACAGACACTTACAATGACTTCAATGGCACATGAAGATATTTTTTAAGTGCAGTCTGTCTTTAAGACACGATAGCGTTATAGGAGTTAGATGATCGTTTAGGCTTGACACATGGGAACAAACCTCATTGGTTCTTGCTAAAGCGCAAACATGTTTATGCATTTTTGATGTTCTCTATGCATGTCCATTAATTAATGTTTATGTGAATAAAAGCCTGAATTAAATGTGTTATCATATAATGTGATTGTGTCTCTTCAGAAGACGTGGATTAAAGAGCTTGACTCATATGGATTACCTTTACCATGTCTTTCTGAACGTTTGGAAGCATACATTTTTTGGTTGAGTAGACTTTCAATGAAGGAACAGAAACCTCTCAGGTTTCATTCAAATATCTTTGTTTCGAAGATGACAGTCTGATAAAATGACATGAGGGTGAAACAGCTTTTTAATTTTTAGGTGAACTAACCCTTTAAGATGGTGCACATTTGAAAAATTAGGGATTAACTAACTAGTTGTTCAGGCAACCAACAGACTATTCGATTTAAAAATATATATATACTAGTGGTGAGGAGGTCATGGGAAAGAAAGGGTCTTGAACTGCTTTGGTATTATTAGCTCTCTTTAAAGTTGGCTTTGGACGGTATGTTCCTTCAAAATTAGATCCCCTGTCCGCATTGCTTGCGTCTCACCATTGCTTCCTTTCAGATTGCCAGCGAAACAGAAGGATGCCCACTTTACTGTTTTATATGGGGGAAAAGCCATATTAATCATAGCTGCTGCTATAATTAGCATACACGCAGCAGAGTGAAATTCTCATGTGTGCATGTTTTACTCATTTTGTAGGTCCCCACACTGCCTGTTACTCACTCATGACTGGGGATTTTCTCAGCAAGGCCAAAGTCTCCGACGATCGCAGTGTGGCCATTCTCGTCAGACTTGATCAGGCAGTTCTGAGAGAACATCAAAAGGAAAGAAACAGTAAGTAGAAGATCATACTGCTCCTCCCACAGGATACCTTACACTTGAGATTCAGTTAATTAGAATCACTTAAACAGAAAGTAATGATGTAGCGAGGAAGCCACAGGGGTGATTCCCACAGTGTATAATTATGGGAAGTCCCAGAAGATAACACAACAGCTGGAGGTAGAGACAGCATGTCAGCGCATGCCCCCAACAAGAGCACTGTGAATACTAAATTAAAAGCATCCGTTTCAGTGTTGATTGATATAGTCTTCTTGTTTATAAAGTAACAGCATTAAACCCACAGGACAAGTGTACCTTGAGTTCATCCAATAATTGCCTACCTTCATGAGGCCAATAAAATTAAGCAATGTAATTACTATTTACAACATTACACTAACATTCACAAATATTTGGTGTCAGTGAGATTATTTTGTAGTTTTATTCACAAAATATGCATTACATTTATCAAAAGTGACAGCAAAGACACTTATAATTCTATTTCAGATAAATGCTATTCTTTTGAACTTTCTATTCATCAAAGAATCCTGAAAAAAGCAACAATTGTTTTCAACACTGAAAATAAGACATGTTTCTTGAGCAGCAAATCAGCACGTTAGAATGATTTCTGAAGGATCAATGGCTTCTAAAAATTCAGCTTTGCCATTAAAGGAATAACTAAATGCAGTCTTGGTGAGCAAAAGAGACTTTGCAAAAGTTTTGGGTCAGTAAGATTTTGTCATTGTAGTGTATTTATTGTGATGATTACCTTGGAGGTGAGATCTCTGTGAAAAATGCCCTTGGAGTGTAGGTAACTGAGGCCCAAGGCGATCTCTAAGGCCAGCTTGACCCGTGTGGCCCAGCTCAGGTACTTATTGCCGTCCAGCAGCTGCTCCAAGTTTCCACCATTAATGTACTGAAAAAAGAGAAGATACCACATGTGACAAACATCACTGTTTCCATCTTTTTTACATCCTCAAATGGCCCATATTGTATTCATGAGGTTAAATTAGTTAGAAAGATGGGACAAAAAAAATAAATGCAATGCACAAAACTTTGAATCTGATAAAGTACAACAATAATAGGCAACAATTAAATCAAGCAACTTTTATCTTTGCATAATGGGGATTATAATCATTTTGATGGTCACAGTACTTTGTTTACAATACAAAAGTGAATCCTATCAGCTTCCTGTGGGTAAAAGTATTCCATGCCAACTCTCCAGTGGATTGGTTTTCAAGTCACAAAAGCGTGCAAATTAGCAGAGCCCAGTCGAAGCCCTTTAAGTGCTTCTGTTTCACATAGTGAATTTGCATCAAAGCACCATCTTATAATTAAGCAATTATTCTTTTGCAGCTGTGAATGTTTTATGTGCGATTAACTTCAAAACAAGTATTTGAGATATTAGTTAATGTGGCGCACATGCTACTTGCTAGAAGCCTGATGCATTCACCACAGGGCACTGGTCTCAACTGTGTCCTAATTTTGGGCTGCCTGAAATGATCTGTGCTGACAGATAAAGGGCTCCACATTTAGCTAACAAAATTAGCCATGGCTGACTAAACAGAGGAGACCTTAGTATGTGGTCAGTGCGGTGAGATATCAACCGGCAGACAAGATGGTGGAATCAAAATGACAGAACCTTCCAGTTTCCCATAAAGCTTTGGTGCCGTGACCCAGCCAGGTTATCGATAGACCTGCATCTTGGCCCTTGAATAAAATTATTACCAAATAGGTTATGCTCTTGTAGTTTGAGGACACATTCAAAGGCAAGTAAAATCTTGAGGTACAAGTCACTCTCTAGTCACACTCTTAAAACTTTTTCACACTCAGCATAACCTTGAGATCAAGGTTTACAAAAAACACCAGCAAAACATCCAATTATCTGAATTCCCTGGAACTTCAAATTGACAAAATGAGCACTTAGCCCCGTCCCAAATGGCACACACAGCCCACACAGTCCTCAGATGAGTGAACACTTTAGTACATGGAATGTTGGCAACAAAACATATAAAGGGCATATCAAGCACAATTCACAGGCAGCAGTAATTTATTCTGCAAGCTAAAGTGTCTGATAATAGGTTACTGAGACAAAGCAAACAGTATTTAGCTGGTCGTGATCTCAACAAGATGCCAATCATGAGACGATCTGGTCTATGTAAAGCATCACAGCTTTTAAGTTACTATGACTGGATTCTTTGTCTCGTGTGTGTACATGCTTTTAAAGTCCGCCTGTGGTGAAAATCAAGCTTTTAAAATGTTGTTTATATGTCTATGTGGTGTTTTAAATATGCTTTAAGACAAACCCTGTACAAATGCATGTCAAAACCCTTGCTGAGTACCATATTTTCCGGACTATAAGTCACACTTTTTTTCATAGGTTTGCTGGTCCTGCGACTTATAGTTAGGTGCGACTAATATATCAAAATGAATTCATACTGACTGAGATGAACCAAGAGAAAACATTACCGTCTACAGCCGCGAGAGGACGCTCTAGTTAGCGGAGTTGTTCAGAAGCGACACCGAGGAAGAACTCAATGGATTCAGTGTTGTGGAATGAGATCGCGGGAGCTTGGTGAACTTGCTTACCGGTAAGTTGTTGGACTCGCTGGCTTATGTTAATTTAGCCTATTCGGCCTCCCAGGTATATGTTCTTTATGCTATTGTATAGGGTTTCTCAACACTGTTGTTCTATTGTTAAGGTGTACTTTGTGTAACTAGACTGTCAGCTAGATTTGTTATTAAAGCATTAACATTCACAAACGACTGTTAATTTAACATAAAAGCAAGCAGGCTGCGTGCATTGTTTGCCATGAGTAAATTGCGCGCAAAGTGCGCTCCCTTAATAATTCCTAAAAGCTGACATCACAGAGTGAGTGCATAACCGTCCGCGCTCGCACTCGGCCATCAAATATAGTCCCGCGCCGCACGTCTCTAGATCACGAGTCCGGCCCGAGTATAGCGGCGGGAAATATCGGGCTCGGCAGAGAATCGAAGCTCTAAACAGGACAAAGTAACACGGCGGATATCGCTCATATACATTTTTTTTGACGACGTAGTTAAGGCGGCAGGCGTGTGTTGCTTAGGCGGCCACCTTAGTTCCAAAGTGCTGCGGGAAACCCTGTGTTACATTAACATGCCGGACACCTATTAAGCCTGTTGTTCTGTGTGCTATTGTGGAGCTGAATATCTTGCCTTTCCAGATTAAATGTCTGTTCTTGGTCTTGGATTTTGTGAAATAAATGCGACTTATAGTCCAGTGCGACTTACCAAATTACCTACTGCCACAAATAAAAAACTTTTAAATATGTCATTTTGGTGATCAAAGATGAGTTTTAAGCGATAAAAGTATTGACTGCAGGGGAACTTTAAACATTATATTATATTATATATATATATATATATATATATATAAAGAATTAATACATATATTCAACAAACAAAATAACAGTAAAGTGAATAAATGACAGTAAAGACTAATTTTTTTTGTTAAAAATTAATAAAGAAATTTGAAACAAATGCTTTTCTTTCCAACTTTCTATTCATCAATAAATCTTGAAAAAAAAAAATCCACATTGATAACAAGAAATGCTTCTTGAGCACCAAATCAACATAGAATAGTTTCTGAAGGATCATGTAAAACTGAAGACCGGAGTAAAGGCTGCTGAAAATGTGTGAAATTTTAACATTAAATTTTTTAACTTAAATTATCTTTTAAAATATTAAAACAGTTATTTGCCATTGTAATAATATTACACAATATTGTTGCATTTCTTATCAAATGCAGTTGTGGGGAGCATAAGGAAAATGCATAAATAATGGAACAGTGATATAAGGAGGGAAGGTGTTAATTTATGTTGTTCCTAAAACAACTGACATACAGTCTTGGGTATCCTGGGCTAAATATACAGGCCCACTCTTCAGCTATTTGGGCATGTCTATTTTCGCTCTGTTTACTTCAATCAGCAGACGGGTAGCCAAACCACAGCCAATCAGCAAACTATTCACGGGTCCAAACATGTGCAGAACTTACTGGGGGACGCACTGTATAAAATACAAATAGTATCGAATAAAAATCAGTTTTTTTGGGGCTTAAGAGAAGCTGCACTAAGTGTTTGCATGTATGAAGACCTGCAGTTAGCTAAGCCAAATCACGCCATGCGGCTAGCTGTCCCTATCTAATCCCATTTCTCTCTCTTCTTACAGACCTGACCTCATGCCCAACATCTATCCTGAACCAGGTCAGGAAATCTTTCTTCTGGAAGTGCCCTACTTCTGCTATTTGTTGGCTTCATCTCTCAGAGGGTTAAAACTAATCCTACATCGCACCATTTGATCAGTGTTGACTATCCGACGTACTGCCAGACAGATTAAACTGAACAAAAAGGAACAGTCCAGTTTAGGTCTAAAGCTGAGGTACTCCAGGTGATTAGGTGATTGATGTGTATGCCTAAATAGAGCAAATCCTCTTGGTGAAACCGTAACCTTGAGTGGATTGGGTGCTGATGCAGGCTACAACAGAGGATGAAAACCTTCCTGCGGGGCTGATTTCAGAACTGTTGAGTGATGAGAGAGCTCATTTAATACACTGTCAAATCACTCAGCGTCCTTTAAATGGAGTGTATTTATCAGGGAAAAGATGACTGGGAAATCTTAATGGCATGAGCAACATAAGGCCCCAGTGGCTTTGAAAAATAGTATAATCCCTCAGCAGGCCAGTGATTACCACTGCACTAATACCCTTTTCTGTCAACATGCATCAAAAAAGCAGAGCAAAGGTCACAGGGCTACGGCAAGAACAAGGGACCTGCAATAGTTTACACTATAATGGGAATACCATAGACTGTAAAAAAAAAAAAAGAAAGTGAAATACTAATGTATCATAATGTCACATATCTAGAACAGGTGTCACAGACACACTAGTACATAGCGTTTATCAGTTTTTTTTGTATAAACTACAGTATAAAACAGTATTGTGCAGCTGCAAAGATTTTACTCATCTTGACTTTTATTCAGTTTTCCTTAAGGTGCAAATCGGTGATTTGATAGCCAATTGATTCATTTTTAATTAAAAGGCTATTTTTGTACATTAAAAACTACTCAATGGTGATTGATTCAGAGACTTCTTGAAATGCATTTTCATTATTCTTAAAATACTTCCTCTAATGCAGTGGCTCTCAACCATGAGCTAACTTTTTTTTCTTATGAAGAACCAGGTTTTCCACTGTCTTGGAAAACTTGGATGTACAAGTTAGCATAATTTAAAAAGTGTGATTTTTCACACTTTTTATTAATAAATAATCTTCATACTATTATTAATTAATCAAAATATTATTTAAAATCAATAAAATAACTCATGGACATTTTTATATTTATTTTTATATGTATTTATTTTATATATATTTTCCTAGCTATGCCAAGCACTGAAATAATTCATCAGGTAAAAAATATGTTTGTTTGTTTTAAATCCTTATCCAGTACATCACAACGACTGAAAAAGTCATGGGGTCTTTGAATATTGTTGTGGACAATGGGGAGGCCATGGAGTAAAAAAAAACAACAAAAAAAAACAGTTCAGACTGTTTATTGCACCAAAGGTTACTTGCAAGGAAAAGCATTGCCTACATAACCTGAATATATAGGCATCTTCAAATACAATGCGTGTAATACAAGCAGTGCATTTGTGGATGCATACACGATAGATAGGTCACACAGCATTTGAGTTTTTCCATTATTTTTCCATGTAAAAGCACAAGATGGACGTGTTTGACCGTTTTGCTCGTGTCTAGCATCTTTTGCAGCGTCTCGTGCATGACACAGAGTTATAAAAACACAGCGCTGCGTTTTTTTTTTCCCATTGTGGATTTTTTTTCCCCATTCCACAGCGTCTCACGTTTTTCAGAGCAAAAAACACGTTCTCTGTGAACTGGCCCATATGCTGTCTTCCGATAGTACATTTGGCTCAATGCCTGCAATTTATTCTTTGTTTCTATAAAATGTACAACGCAATGTAAACTTTTTACCTGTGTAATCAATGTTAATCTTCAGCATAGTACTATATTGCACTGCAGCATTCATACAGGCATAAAACACTCACACAGTTTGAGATGGAAAAAATACATCATGCCTTAAGGGACTGCCAGTGGGCTCTCTAGTAGAATACTTCCCCTCGGGCCACTGTGAACAAAGAGTAAACTGTTCAATGTCACAGTGAGTCATTTGATTCACAGGGGGAAATGCCACAGATTTAGGAATCAAGGTACACTGCAAACACTCTTACGCCAGATACACACAGCGATTTTGCAAATACTAAAAGATTCCTCTGATCCTTGGCTAAAATACTAAGTCATTGATTGTTAGTTTGACATGTTCACCGACAACCGATTAATGACCCTTGCGATCAAAACTGACCTCCGATGAAATTCTGGCAGTGTCAGAAGATTTGACTCACAGTCCTGCAGTGTGACTTCTATGACGACTGTCAAATTGTCCAAAATTTGTAGCCTCCATTTCAATCCCGCGTATAATGCAGCTCACTGTCACCGAAAGTGTAATTGATTGATGATGTAAAACTCCGGACAAGTTCTTGCGTGCGCCCGTTTTTAACGTGTCTTGACTGTCCTACAGTCTGACATTAAAGGGGTCATATGATGCTTCTAAAAAGAACATTATTTTAATGTCTTTATGTGTTTTTTTTTTTTTTTTAAGTCATATTTAACACATACCGTACATCATTGTTGCTCCTCTATGTCCCGCCTGTCTGAAATGAGTCCATTTTTACAAAACTCATCGTTCTGAAAAGTGTGGTGTGCTTTGATTGGCCAGCGATCCAGTAAATTGTGATTGGCCCGAATACATTACGCGTGACTGGACCAGAACTTGTCAGATTGGTATGGTTTTATTTCATTGGGGACATAATTACTGATTATAATATACTGTCTTTTTACGTGTCACACCGCGCTACAGGGGTGAGAACACATAAACATAAAGCCATATCTGCAGTTGTGATCATAGAAATGACATACAAGCGCTTACTCTATACTGACTATCGTCTCGATTACGGTTAAGCTCACATGACGTTACTGTGTTGCATGGCCACAAAAGCTTATCATTTGAATGTGTTTTTAAGCATTGCGGTTTAAAATCAATTGATAAGCTGTTGAAGAGCAATAAGCAGCGAAAGAGAACTGTCTTAGAGACTGTTTCTGAGCGCTGTCTGAGACACGTGTGCACATGAAGCCACAGTGCAGAGAGCGTGTGAATACTGAACGGAATTGTTTTTGCCACAAAATTGGGCTTGAATGGTCAAATACACATACCGGTACTTGTGGTCAAAATGCCCATCTTTACAAGTATCGTCATAAACAGTCATTTGTGTCTTAAGTGAAAGTAAACAGTTGAGAAAGAAAACCAGCGTCACAATATACTGGATCCGTTGCCTAATAAACCTGCTGCTGTCTCATCAATGTTAATCTAACTGCTCTTGACTGAATCACTTTTGTAACATATATATATATTTAATTTACACAGTGAAGACTATGCAGTATTTTGTTTTTTATACATTTGATTACTAAAATGTATGTAGTATTTCTTATTTCTAATGCTTGAAGTTTTTTTCAGGTTGGCCAATTTCATTTGTCTGTTCTATTGTAGTTTATTTTCCTATTGCTTGTAATTCGTTTCCTTGTTCTTATTTTCTGTTTACTTGTCTTCAGTATGCTTGTTTGTTTTTTTTAACTTCAGTAAGTTTTTTTAGTTAGGCTAGTATTAGTTTGTGATATTGATGACAATAATTATTTCAATTAATTTGAAATGATAAAAAACTTAAAGCAATGAGTGATGACTCATATCGTGATACAGGATTTTGGTCATATCGCCCAGCCCTATTGCCCATGATGAAGGGTCAAATGAAGAGATGTGTGGTGAATGAAAGCTCTGGTTTTGAGCTGATGTCGCTTACCTCGGTGAGAGCATGAAGCTGACCTTCCTGAACACACACCCCCATGAATCTAAAACAATCACAAAAACAAAAAGAGAGGTTGATGTTAGATGCTCTAAACCAGTAGAAGTTACACGTTTGAGGAGATTTTTCAAGAATGACAAAAAAACCTGCATAAAGTAAAAAAATCAATGTAGAATGGAATAAGCGCTAATTCCGCAATATCATTAGATTAAGGAAGCTGTTGTCATCTACGCCAATGCTTACTTTCTCTGAGGCTACAGTCCAATAGACTTATTTATGCTCTACGTTCATTTATTGTGTCAAAACTGGCTTTTACAAAAGACACCACTCAGATAGGTTTATGGCACTGTACATCAACGCTAGCTATAAAATGTGAGACGGTCTCAAGTCGACTGGAGGGTGAACCTGTGATGTGAACAGATACAATGGCACAGTAAAAGCAAGATTTCTGCTGTAAAAACAAATAGCTGATTTTTCTTTCAGACATGGAATATGTGGCAAAGGGTGCAAACAAGTGTTGTTATTTTAAAGAAAAGCAACACATTACAAATACAGGTCTCGATAATATTTAGCACTGATAAATTAATGTGCACCACTTTCAAGATTTCTTTTTTCTTTTATTTGGAATGGGGCACCACACACAGTGCAGTAGTGTCTATTTTTATGACTGTGTTACATAGTGAATGAGTGAACAAGTGAGCGATGTCAGACAACATCATATAAATGTGTCAATACAGTAATATCTCTGCCTTATGTATCTCACTTATGCTACCGCTCGAAGGTTTGTGGTCAGGACGTTTTTTATTCTCGAAAGTAATAAATACATCAAATTGATCAAAAGTGACAATAAAGAAAGACATTTACAATGCTACAAAACAGTTATTTTAAATTGTAATTCACAACATTTATGTTAAATTGTATTTTTAATCAATCAAATGCAGCTTTGGTGAGTACAAGAGACTTCTTTCAAAAACATGAACTTTTTTTTAAGAAGCCCCAAACTTTTGAACGGTAGTGTCTGAATGCGTCAAGAATATCTGCGAACAGTCAGAGAGATCAGACCAGATAAATGTGGGGGGCCTACATAATATAGACATGCAGTAGCTTTTCACTAGTGTGTTCTCAGCCATGACACAACGTATCAATGTCTCTGAATTGGCCACCTCACACGAGTCATTACACAGGATACAAATTTGTCTATGTTTTCAAAGTTATGGCCCCATAAACCCCAGGCCTGGCTTTTATTGCGGGTCTGTGTTGGGATTTCTTCAACAAAGATCCCCTCAGCCTTCTCCTGTCTGCGCTACAGTCCCTCCACCCCCATTCAATAAGACGTAACAATGGTGTGATTGTAAACCACACACAGACCCCCCCCTCTCTCTCTCTCTCATCCACCTACAAACTCACATTCTACTTTACAAACTAGACAAGCATGACAAAAAAATTCTCTAGGTGGCATTTTGTTCTAATAACATAAATAAAAGAATAAAATAAAGGTAACAAACAAATGATTAAACATGAGTAAATTAAACAAATATACAAATATTAAAAAAAACAACAAAAAAAAAAAACATCTGAACTACTTGTCCTATATTCCTCAGGTCCAATTCCCTATTCATCCTCAGGTGCGGACAGAACTCACTAGTTCTTCTCTGAGCTGATGTGGAGAACCAAGAGGAGGCTTTTTGATCTCAATGAAATCTAAACTCAGGATGTTGTTACACTCCATCTATTTTTAATGGATTTCTGTGGAACGAGGAGGAAGAGGTCATCTCTGCGTTTCCATTACAAAGGAGAGAAAGATTCATATTGAAAGCAACACTCCCACAGTCTCACTATTTAAAGGACGGCATTCATTTTGAGCCACTCGCAGTGCATAAAGCGAGGCACAGACCTTGTTCAAAGAGTAGGAAACCTAATTCCATCAGCTACTGCTTTATATGAATACTGCAGTCGTGTTTTTCTTTGAAACACGTTACTATTATTTTCCTGTTTAGATACAAGCTCGTTAAATTAACTTTTATTGACATCAGCTCCTTAGTTTCTTGTAAGCGTAAACCGCAACTGCAATCGCCAAGACACCAATTTAATAAAATAATCACACAGAGACACATGGCAACAGAGAGAAGTACACCAGGGGCCGGATTCTCTTCTTTAGAAAGTCAAGAAAATTCTTGAAAAATCCTTAAGTTCTCAAATATTTCCTAAGAACATCTTTTTTTTCTTAATGGAAAAATTACAGCTGATAAACACCTCAAAGCCTGTCTTTTGTGCGGCTTTTGCCATAGTTATCATAATAAGCGATCAGACTATTTTTGTGGTGACAGACTTGTCAGGAGTTTTTAATGAACCTTGTCAAGTTAAAATAGTTGCAGTGGTCTTTCCCATTCAGCTGCGCTCTGTCTTTCTTGCGCTCTCTTGAGTGAATGCGTCCTGTATCTGTGCTGCCTCGCTAGTTCTAGCTAGAGTGAACAATATGTAGCTTGTGGTCTTTAAGGGTTAGTTTACCCAAAAATTAAAATTATCCCATAATTTACTCACCCTCAAGCCATCCTAGGTGTATATGACTTTATTCTTTCAGCCAAACACAATCAGAGTTATATTAAAAAATAACCTGGCTCTTCCAAGCTTTACAATGGGAGTGAATGGTACCATAGACTTGAAGCCCAAAAGAGCACATCCATCCATCATAAAAGTAATCCATATGGCTCCAGGGGGTTATTAAAGGCCTTCTGAAGCAAAGCGATGCATTTTTGTAAGAAAAATATCTATATTTATAACTTTATCAACTATAATCGCTGGCTTCCAGTAACGGCCGTACGTGAGTCTAGTTCTGGCGGAAGAATGATCTCTGACCCGACGCATGACATATTGAAGAACACAGAAGCACAGAGAATATAGCAAAACAAAACACCGGTCACGACTTAGAGAATTTTTAAAGAGAAATGTCGGAGGATTTCGATATAAGAGAAGAGTAGCTTGACTTTGTTTCCCAGCCCTATTTGTTTGAACCGCGAGAGGCGTTACTCACCTAAGCTAACGCTACTCCTTCATCGTGCGTCATACGTCGGGTCAGAGGTCACTCTTCCGGGCGAACTAGACTCGTGTACGGCCGTTACTAGAAGCCAGTGATTATGGTTTATAAAAATGCATATTTGACAATATGTGACATTGTTTACAAACCGTTTCATTGACGTCTTTCTGCGGTTGAAACACGATTGATTACATGAGACATGATTCTAATTTTGGCAAGTTGCACTGTATCTTTTTCATATTTATTTCGTGTTGTAACTGGTATTAAAGCTGAGGAGATGATCAGTTCATGTGCGCTCCACGCTGACGCTTCTCTTGAACTGAGGTGCTACAACGATTTGTCACGCTACATTAAACAGTGCCAAAACGGTTTATTTTTCGTAATAAAATGGAGAGAATTGGAAATCTGAGACTTTGTTTCCTATCAAAATTAACAAAGCTTATTGTGATTTATTGGATTTGAAGCAATGTTCCATTCATTTATCATCTGAAAACATGGTAGACTAATTGGTTCGTATAAATCGTTGATATCAGTTCATAAAAATGAGAATCAATTAAAAATCGAGAAATCTATTTTTTACCCAGCCCTACCAAGTATGGTGGCCCATTTTCACAAATCTGTGCTCTGCATTTCACCCATCCAAGCGCACACACACAGCAGTGTGTACTGAACACAAACACCCGGAGTGGGTAGCCATTTTTGCTGCGGTGCCCAGGGAGCGATTGGGGGTTAGGTGTCTTGCTCAAGAGCACCTCAGTTGTGGATAATGAGAGTGGAAGAGAGTGCTGTTCATTCACTCCCCCCACAATACATTTCCTGCCTGCCGGTACTGATACTCGAACCCGCGGCCTGTGTGGGTAAAACCCACCGTGAAAATGGTGTTAAAATGAAAGCAAAGTATGTTGTGTGAAAGCACCTGAGTATGTTGGGGTGGGAGAGTCGGTTCATGAGCTGAACTTCTCGCAGCATGTTGGCACGATTACTGCTTAGCTTGTTCATCTTTAGGGCCATTACCTGGTCTGAAGCTTTGTGACGCACCTAAAACAAACAAAGAAAATGAGAAATGTTCAACTAAGCCATACCAACAAAATGAAATGAGGAAGTAAGTTCTTATATGCTCTGAATGTTCATCTTAAAGGAATATAAAGAATGCAAAGAATTTTGTTCAGTGCATCTCGGCCCATTGCTTCTCACTGGCTACTATGATTACGGGCATTGGAGAAAGTAATAACCCACAACATTAGACCAACAATACCACTCAGATGGGAAGTGGCATACATTACCATAGAAAATCATTGTTAAAATCATTGTCTTTATTACACAACCAATATTCTAGCATGAGGTGAATAATGGAATAGAGAAACACTGACTGCATGAATGACTATTGGCCATGTATGGTTGGGGTTTCTCAATATTTATAAATGTGCTTCTGCGTTTTCCTAGTTTCCTTTTTGGGCTTTCATCTCACTGACCAATAAAAAGACAAATATCAACCACAGGATATCCTCATTAGAGCAAAAAGTTTTTTTTTTATATATGTCTGTAAAAACCTTTACTTCCTCAAACTGCATGCAGTGCTGGAAAGACAAAACACAGCTGAAGGATTACTCAAAATTCAGTACTAGGGAACCAAAACATTGAATTCTGTGTTCACTTCGGTGTATGTTGTTCACATAGCAACATGTTATGAGCATGTCCTTTTACTTTAAATGCATGGTGCTGACTGCACAGCAGTCTGTAACCAATCGCACTTCTGGGATAAGCGGCCTAGGAAGAGCCCGTTTCGTGTGGCCACCTACAGTGAGAGCCGCCTGTCAGACATGGATCCAGATGCCTTCTCTGCGGCACCCAAACTCTCAATCTGTTCTGCTAATATCAAGTCACAGCTTGCTGCCTATCATGCAACAAATCCAGTGTCCTAGGAACATTTTTCGGTTCCTCAAACGTAGATGGATTAGCAAATTGAGCAATATGATTATTTAGGGATTCTCCATAGCGCTGTGAGGTTTTAGGATGTTTTTTTGAGTTTATCACATGGATACACATTGAAACTCATGTTCAAATAAACTGAAAAAAGCTATTCTTGTATTAGCTTTCCAGACAGGTTCTTGCAGACCCCCATCACAGCTGGTAGTTGGCTCAGCGCATTACCCCTGTCTGTGGCACATGCAGACACCCCCTGCCTGCCATCCTAAAGTCATTTGCTGTGCTTTAAATCTCAGCCACCTGTGTGGGGAAGGGAGGGAATATTCTTAATGGATATATACACAACAAAAGAAAACTCTGACCAGTAATGTCCAGACCTGCAAACTCAGAAGAGGTGAAAAGGGAGACATGTTTACAAACGATATTGTTGTTGTCTGAGAGCATCCTCCCACAGGATAATTTTTTGCTGTGATTTTAACATGCAAATGAAGCATCCAGGTTCACTCTGACAAGAAAATAAAGGGAAGACACAACATTTGCATAAAGTAAAAAAAACATTTAAAAAAAAACATTTATTGACACTGCATTGAAATTTCACAATTGGAATTGACTTTGATTCACAAGCTTGAAATTTGATTTACTTCAATTCAATATTGATTAATTTGGGGCCTATCAGGTAAAGTACATAGTTAATTTCCTCAAAGAAAAAAATATATCTCAACTGGTGGCCATCAAAAAGCGCATTATTCAAAGACATTGAAAAACATGTCAAATACAATGAATATGCAATGTAGTGAATATATTTAACAAAATGCCCCTTTCCAAATTAATTTTTCTAGCTGACTTACGAGTTTTTGAACATTTAGCCTAATTGCTTTTCTGAGGTACGCCTTTGTGCCTTGTGACGTCTTTCCGTGGTTGAAATACTGATTGAGAGATTACATGTGACATGATTCAGATTTCGGAAAATTGTACTGTATCTTTCAACATACCTTCTGATGTTTATTCATGTGTATGTCGTGTTGTAACTACCGGTAGTTAAGCGGAAGAAATGATCGGTTCACGTGCAATCTGTCCTGACACTCATTATTTTCCATTTCAAAATTTAATATGATAAGGTAATATAACAAACTGTTTTTTTTGCTTTTTTTATTTTGGATTTATTCTGAGTACTGGGCTCACAGTTCACATGTGTTAGGTACTTTGTATTGTGTGTGGATGACCGTGTTCATCCGCCACCACCGAAGCCCCAGGATAAACCCTGCTTTCACTGCTATGACAGAAGAATTGATCTTAGTAATGGGCATCACGATGATGCACTCTTCTCTCAGGGCTTTTCACAGTGAATATAAACCCTCAGAGCCTACCATACCACTGATTCTCAGCATCAAGGGTAGTATTCAATTTAATGTAGGTCTTATAAACCAAACAATTATACATTACAAACTCTAATCAACACCCAGATGCTTTTTGTAAACACCAAAAACAAAACAATGACAATTATCTGACATGACAATGTTCACTCTCACGATACTTGCCAATACGTGACCAGTCAGCAATCAGAAGTTAAGAAGAGGCAAACTTTAGGCAATGTTACTTTATAAAAAATAAAAATAAAAAGCCCAACAGTATTTAAATAGACTTAAAGTAGATAGTCTTACCACACTGAAAGCTAGTCAGAAACCGGAATCATTCCCAACGTTTGACCGCTATGTTTCATCTTCAACGTCACTGCAGGGATCAGTCATCGCTTGATCAGCCCTATACTCTTCATTATTTGCATTGAGTATTCTGTCATCATTACTAAGCTAACAGCATTCAATTTTACATGCCAAAAGCTGACATTACAACCTGGATGACTGATCAGCTGAATCACAAGATTAACCTTTATCCTTCTTTAGGGCCTCTTGTCTTCCACTTCATCTATGTGTATCTTTGAGAAAGGCTACACAACTTTCACCTCCTAATGTGTAAAAACTATTATCAAACACCTGAAAAAAAAAAATCATCTAATAGAACGATTTCATGTTCACTTACGACTAATTAAGCATGTCAGAATATTCACAGGAAGAAAGAAAAGTTGCACTTTCTTCGTCAACAGAAAAAGTTGAACCTGCCACAGGCGCAGATGACAAAAGTTTTACTCAGCTGTTATTGAGTCAGTATTGTGCACTTCTATAACTATCTGGTTTGGGTCAGCAGGCAAATCAGACATAAGAAGACTGTAACAGGCTGTTAGGACAGCTGAAAAGTTCATTGATCTGCAGCTGCCCAACCTTCAGGAGTTGTACATCTTCAGAGCGAAGAAACGTGCAGGTAACATCATCAGAGACCCCTCTCACCCAGGCAACAACCTGTACTTCTCCCCTCAGGCAGATCTCTGTGCACTAGAACATCCAGGCACATCCAAGCAGTGATTACGGGCCCAAGCCGGTGGCACCGCCAACCCGGTGCCTTTAGTTGCACTAAAGGTGCACTAAAGGCACCAAGGTGGCGGTGGCACCGGCTTGGGCCCTCCATCGCTGCTTGCAGCTATATTTATTTATATATATATATATATATATATATATATATATATAAAAACCGCCACCCCGGTGCCTTTAGGGTTCCTGTGCACAACGGGCAATAACGTAACTCCGCTTTGACTGTCGAGAAGAAGTCTGCTTTAGAGCTTGCATCAGTGTGGGTTCTGCAAAAGTGCGCATCGAGGGAACATATCAACCACAAAGTATGCGTGAGCACCCTTCTGAAACCTAAAATGAAAAATTAGACACCCTACAGTCTCATGGACTTAACGGACACATGAAATCAGCAGCCATTGTAAGTACACAACACCGAAAATTCCTATGAAGTGTGGTATATATATTCATTGAAATTACTGTACTTTAAAACACTTGTTTAAAAGAAAAAACATGTATACATTGTATAAAACACTAGATGGCTTTCGATGGCTAGTCTTTCTGCCCCCCTCTACACTAGATGGCTAGTCTTTCTGCCCCCCTCCCCACACACACAGACAGGGGGGACTGTCTGTGTGTGTGTTCTCAAAAACATCAAAAAAGAATATTAAAGTTTGATGCGTTGCCATGGCAACAGTATTTAAGATATCAATAATCCTTTCACAGGTCTACATCTGCCGTGGGTTTACATTATACAGATGAAGTTTGAAGCAAATCGGGTAAAAATAAGAGGGTGATTTCAAAGCATTTTGAAAGTGACACTTCCTGCTGCCAGTTGGTGGCGCTATAACGTTGACTCACAATAGTCACATCCATGTGATCGGCCTCTTACAACGAACACACTGCTGAAGTTTCATCAAGATCAGTTAATGTATGAGGATGTTATAACACACTTCCTGTTTCCAATATTCGCCATAAATTCGTTTTCTCGCCATGGCCAAACCGTTCGAGATATCAAAAATCCCCTGGCAATTTATCATCCTCAATGTCTTGACTTCATGCACACCGAGTTGTGTGGTGTTTGGATGAATTGTCTAGGAGGAGTAATTAAAATGCCAGAACATGCGTTTTTAAACTACCCTAAATAGCCAACTTCCTGTTGGGCTGGCGTAAAAAGTAAAAGCACGAAGGATATATGAACCGATGAGATCTATATGTATACTGATTTTCATATTATTCCATGCAAGCCTGCCACGCCCGGGTACCAGCTTCAGCCCGGCCCTAATGGCCGCGGGTTCTGACCCGTGTGCAAAGTTTCAAGAGTTTTTGAGCACGTTAAGAGACCCAAAAGTGCCCGAATAGTCGTAAGAAAAATAATAATAATAATAATCCGAAAGAAAACAATAGGGCCTTCGCCCTTTCAGGGCTTGGGCCCTAATAAAATAAAATTAAGAGTGTTTGCGCACACTAGGCAAATAAAGCTAATTCTGATTGTGATTCAGAACTCAACTCTGCAGGCGGACTTTGGTAAGGGCAAGTGACTAAGAACTGAAATCAAAATTACTTAGTCATTAGACAACCATCTCACCTTGTAGACCTCTGAGAAAAACCCAGAGCCAATCCACTCGCAGATGAAGTCATCGAGTCGGGTCAGGCAAGAAAAGGCACTGATGAGGGCCCGGTAAGAAGAGGGACACACCCTGTCCAGTGGTGCCAGACCGGTTTCTGCTCCTCCTCCACAATCCAGGTCATCTAGCCGATCTGGCCGTGTGGGAAACCCAGCAATGGAGTTCCGTTTGCTCCGCTCCATTGCTGCTGGCGCAAAAATGTATCTGGTAGATTATCAATCACCGGTTCACATTTTTGGTGGTCCTTTCCAGACCTACAGAGGAATAAACAGAGAAGTAAATATTGTTAATAACAGTACGCCGGCTATGTCCCATTATATTATCCATTCTTATCACAACTGAATATGTTTTGTTTACTCTTATAGAAGCAATCTGTAGTGAAAGAAAACCAAAAACCCAACATGAGCAGTAGATTGAAGAGTAGATTATGAAAAAGCTTGATCTTGATCTGCATTACAAAAATATTATATTTCTATTTGAAAGACACAATGAAACAGAAGGTTGTCTTCCGTACATTGAAGTAAAACAGATTATTGAAAATGTAGGATGGAAACTTGGTTCATTGCATCAGTTGTTGATTGAATGGGGGCAGATCTGAATGTTAATTTTCAGAAGATTGTAAGTAAATTACAGTTTTTAAGTGGACTAAAAGATTGGATAATAATTACCTAACAAAGAGAAATCAGTAATTTCCCTGTAAGATCGAGTTAGGACATTTTGATTATTTGGGTTGTGTCCGTTGCTGGAGCGGCTGAGAAGGGTCCGCTGTCATTATACAGTACGAGAGCATCCCCTATAGGCGAAATAAAAACTATCACCGACGCCTCGTGGAGTTTGTTTTGACACGAAAGGCTGCGCTGCACAGAGTGGGACACCAGATGTGGATTTAAAAGGGACAATGAAACAGTACTACACTATGGTACATGTTTTCATATCATTATAAAGTAGGCTAAGTAATGTGTTGACTAGATGCTACATTAGTGGAGAACAGCAGTATATTTGCCATTTAAACTGAGAGGATGCTAACATTATTAGTACCTCAAGCAGTTAAAACTATGTAACAAAAACAAACGGAAGTCTGACCCAAATGTTTAATGTCACCATCAATGTCACCAAAAAGTTGTTACCATCTATTTGTAAGTAGCCGGTTTGCAAACAAACTTGAAATTGCATACCGCCACCTACCGGACGACACCTAAAATAATGCAAAATAAAGGACCGGGCTTAGGACAGCCGATAACAATCAGTTTAAGCTTAAAAAGAAAGCTTAATCAGCCCCCATTCCGACCCTTGAGGGACATCCCTATCAGCTAAATACTAAGAACTTTTTTGCACAATTATTTAAGATAATTGGAATACACATGGAAAATACCATCGGGGTAGTAAACACACCTGGTGAGCAATAAAGTAATAACTTTGCATCTTCTTCCAAATTGAAGCATGCACAGCAGAGTAAGCAGAACCCCAGCACAGATAAAGTGCTGAGTGGCTTACATTTTAAATTCCTTACACTATCCAAACAAACAATGTCCAGTCACTGGCTGCCTGGCATGAAAATTAATCACCTAGACTAAATTCTCTGTAAAAAAAAAAAACACAGAATCAAACCATTCACACTCATTTCCCCTCATTCATCACAAAAAAAAGAAAAGCAAAATGCATATAAAACAGAGGACGGATATGTGATAAATTGTCCCTGCAACATTCCAGTTATATGCTTGGGAATGAAATAGGGAAATAAATAAATAACATAAAACTCTGCCCGGATCTAAACACTGGCTTCCCACTCTCACAGTCGAGTGCCACACCCCAGTAAAAAGCCACTTTAAAATGACCAAAACATTTACGCAGGCCCTAGGCCGCTTAACAGCTGGCTCTACTTGCTACATTGTGATAAATCAACTCAGTCCATTTCTGTAGATTCCTCCTGTGATTTTCAAATGTATGTTCCATAAACATTCACTCAATTGTGTGATTTACTGTAGAAACAACCAAAACTACAGTGTGTTCAGAGTTGGAGTATGGGAGTAGGACTGGACCACTAAAGACAAGCCCTAAAACAGCTGTTTTGATCATGATTCCAGTGGCAACTTTCCACAGAGCTCATTTCAAACTTGACCTTCAGTTGGGAAAGCCTTAAAGGGCATATTGCAGGTTAGAGTACCCAGTGCGCCAATGTATAGAACAATAATGTAGGAACTAGATTTAAATATAAACATATACTTATAAAACGCTATTTAGGCTTCTGGAGTCATTTTTGTGAGAAAATTTTACTTCCGCATTTGAAAACCGCCAAACCGGAAGTGACGTAGCATGGGGGAGAGCGGTCAAAGTAAACAATAGGAAAGCAATGGATCGCAATGACAGATCGGACGCTGTGGAAATTGTAGCCTAAATGTTTACTCGTATGACGGACCTCAGCCATATAATTATGTGCCTGATATGAAGCCAAGAGAGTAGACAGGTCAGGATTAGACAAAACAACGGTCAGAGGAGACACATTGAGCTGTGGTGTGAGGAGAACAGGACAGGAGTCGGGTCTCGATGAGAGAACAGTGTTAGCTTATAGATGTATTCACGTTAGCCGACTATATGTATAACACTATGCTCAGATCACAATATTGTAATTATTTGTCAGGCAATAGCAAAGCTAGTATTTAGACCCTTACCTGCACGTGTGTGTCAGCCATTAGGAGACAGTTTCCAGAGAAAGAGGGACATTATAAAGGTTTTGAATGGCCCCACTTGGTGATAATGAATAAAAAAATAATCACAATCACAACTTTCTTACTGTATAAAAACTTTATGTAGAAACAGCCAACACAAACATTAAAATTCGGAGTACAGATTGAAAATGAACATAATTATATAATAATAATAATAAGTGTCGGCTGCAGACTTGCAAGACATTACAAGTTTATGGAGTATACGTTAATGAATTAAATTAAGACAAGGCACATTTTGTAAAACAAATGTACAATAAGTGATCTCTGACGGATCCGTGAGCGTCATGTTTCCCACCGGTGGCCGACCCACATGCTGACGGCGGACCGGGCGACCAGATGAAGGAGCCGGGACAGTGTGCATATCGCCGTAACCAGGGATGTAGTGGAGGCTAAACGCACGTAAACGCCGTTTGGGCACCTCCAAAAATTCTGAAATAGCGTTTATCCACCTCCAAAGTGCGTTTATCCACCTCTAAACTGCGTTTATCCACCTCTAAATAGCATATAGTTCCTAAGCCATTTTAAATTAAGCAGGCTATGTCGTTTTAGTTTCATATTGTTCATTATTAGTTTCATTTGTTAAACCTAAGACGAAGTCTTTCATATTGCGCTGCATTACTGTCAGTAGCCGCGCGGGTTAAACCATAATAATACAGGACTAGCCTAAGATTATCACAAATAAACACAAGATTTTGACGCATATCCAAGCGTTTGTGGAGTGGAGTGTGAGCGCGCACTGCATGGCACGGACGCGCGGGAGCGAACACTTATCAACAGTGAAACAATTTAAAATACTCTATCATTTCTGGTCATACAGAAAATAATAATACATTATTCGCAACTACTTTTATTTGTGTAAACTCGCAATAACAAGAAACGTTGTGCTTTTGTCAAATAAAATAAAACAATCAGGCGCGCTTTCATGATCTCCGTGAACTGGAGCGCGAGAACTGAAACTAAATATAGCCTATGTAGGCTAAAGCTTGAAATGTCCACTTCAAAACGAACAAATTCGAATCGAAAGCTAATACCTTCTGATTATGTAATCCGTATGAAAGGTGCATTTCTCTCTAAAAGCGCACCCGCTTAACAGCGGAGATGGAGATGTTTTTAACCGACACTGATTTAGAAAACAATAGTTTATTAATAAACAATTAAAATGCCTCGTTATTTTTTCAGACACATTTATTATCATTAGGCTAGCCTATAAATCACCTTTCTGTAGGCTGTGGTTCCAGAGACATCGGCTCTTCTCATTCACCTTACCGGGTGACCACGTCGTGGTTCACCAGAATTTATAGTTTACCCACCTCTTTTTTTACCACTACACCTCTGGCCGTAACGTTAACTCATCATATCGCCGGGATTATAATCATGCAGTCTATAGTGAACGCTAAAAGCAGACGCAGAAGCGAAGTCCCGTCTCTTACCCTGCACAAAACGCACACAAACACGGAAGATAGCACCGTCCTTTATCTTGTTCGGAAACCTGTGGACTCGATGTCCTGACAGGCCATAATTCACAGTCATTTATCACGATAATTATTAATTGAAATACAATAACCACCGAAAACACACTGAATCACGACCGCTTCAACATAATACCAGCCTATTCTGCACTGAGCGAACGCAGAGCCCGGCAAACGACTCCCCGTTGTGACGTAATATGACGCGATGGTGAAAAAAAAGCGCTTTTTCAACACGGTCGAGGAAACTGTCACGTTTTCTACTAAATTTGTGCCCTTATGTCTGGCAAAACAATTTTTAATCATGCATTTACTCTTCATATGGTATTTTCACACAAGGTTATATATTAATTCTGAAAAAAAAAAACCCTGCAATATGCCCTTTAAGGGAAGCAAACACTCAAATAATGTTCAACCTACTGCATGATTTGACCTATATACCAATCTCTTATTTCCAAAAATAACCCTCCCAGCCTGGAAATAAGCATGGCACAGGGTCAAAAAGTATGCACGGCTAGGCTACTACAAAGGGGGTTCCACCAAAACAACAACAATGAGAGTAAGCCAACTAAACATTGCACAACAAGACCTCAATTTGATCTAGCGCTACTCTAGTATCTGACTCATGATCTCTAGCAGCCAAGATGACACAAATTCCAAAAGAGGTTGTAATGCCTTCACAATCTACAGGTTCCAGGTATTTTAAATGACATGATTAGACAGAGCGACCTCGCTGATGGTGTGAATAACAGCATGTCTGACATTCCACAGATTAGAAATAAGAAATGAGAAGGACTTGATCATCTTGTACAGACATTTTTCAGCTCATACCACACATTTTGTGCATGCATTTGACATACTTTACAGTGGGGAAACATCAAGGAGGTGTTAATTCATGAATCATCTTAACACCTGAAAATCTGCTCAAGATGTTGCTAAGAAGTGCTTAGACGTAAATAGGCCTATTAACGAGCATACTTAAGACACTTTACAGGTCTAAACATAATTCACTTCACATGGTCAATATATACAATTACAATAACGATTTATCAACAATTGAACGATTTTGTTGAATTATTACAAACCATCCCCCATCAAAATAAACAAGAACAGATACGTTAAGGCAACTATGGCAACGTTTCCTAGCAATCAGGGTGAATTTGCAAACTGCTTTACACACTAAATGCGCGTGGGTAGTTAATGTTACTAGGGAAGCAAAAGAAAGCGGACGCGAAAACAACTCGGAAGTGCAAGTGTTGCAATCCGAGATCGCATAATTGATGCTGAGGTGCTGACCGAAAATGAACTCGGTTTCTGCAAAACAATAAGCGTCAGAATACCGCTGAGAGTAGTGATCAGGTGCAACTGCATTGCTGTCATTAAAATGTTAGTCATTATGTGGACACCAGAGCTCTTTTTAATTGTTTACTGATACACGCGCGTGGGTATCACGTTCAACGTACTTTAAAACCAAGAGGAAAGATGGTAGTACACAAAGTGAATTGTCTTACCTGGTCATCAGGCTAGAAAGTGAAGCAAAGATATTCTGGCGGTCGAAAGGCCTCACTTAGTCCCATTGCATTTTGCAATAACAAACAAGGGCCATACACTACAATCCATTAACATGCAGATATAAATGCCTGTTTTGACCAAGCGCCGGCTAGGCTATATTTGAACTGCAAAACGAATTAACGTTAAACAACACAAGCTCCGTGTGAACGTAATAAAGTAATACACTTTCCTACAGAAACGCAATTTTTTAACGTGCACAAGTAGATAACTGCGTATGTTTCGTCGTTCTGTCCACAAACATGAAGCGGTCAAGAGAAAAATAAATAAAGCGCGAGCTCTTTCTAGGGAGTCCTTCTTTCAATATCCTGTCAGGCTCTTCAAAACGGTTTCTATATTCCTAACTAATTTAGCAAGCAGTAAATCGCCAAAGACGTAATTCCACTTAGGGTGAGTTAAAATACAATGAAGTATATTCAAGAGACAGCCACTTCCATAACAGTTGCCTCTCCCCACGGACTAAACTTACGTTTTCATTTGATGGAGATGGACGTCAACGTCGGCCATAGAGATACAAGAGACTTTAAACGGTATTATTTTGAACCAATCACTGGGGAGGCAGATACCACTGTGGGCGGGTATTTCGATTGATTGACTCGTTTTTCCGCGAATCAAAATGTTTACTCAAGGTACAGTTGTCCAATGATAGGCTTGATTCTATGGCATAATAAAACACATACAAAAGTAGATTCACATTAGTAATGGTTATTAGGCCGTATTCTTAACAGCTCTGTGTGTGTTTTAAAATGCATTCCATTGTATTATGGGATCGAAAACAATTGTAAGAACAATAAACAATTGTGGAAAAATGCATTGACAACATTTTAAGTATTTCTTCCGTCAAAAAATACTAACCCACTCTGGGTAAATTGTTATGTAGGCCTATATAGGATTAATGTAATAATGCCCACTTATATTTTAGCACAGCTGTGCCTTCCAATAAAACACGAAGCAGCTGTATTTCAAATGGACTATGGCGCCATCTTTTGGCAGAGAAAAGAGAACATTCTTCAAGGTAAAACGATATGATTCATGCAGCCTAATAGAGTTGTCAATTGTATAATAATAATAATAATAAACCCCTTTATATAAAGTGTTCTAATATTTACATAAAGTAGTTGATACAGTGCACAGGCCTGTTTTTAAAAAGACCATGCATAGCCTAAATCTGCAATTAATTTCTTAGTTACACTGTTGACCCCAGACCACTTAAGAACCTGTCCCTAACATCTAATATTACACTTATTACACTTCAATAGCAGCAAAGTCTTTTGACACAAAACCCCCCACAATCATTAATTTATTAGGCTAAATAGGCTACCAGACACCTTATATAAAGTGGGACCAAAATGACAACAACAATAAGAAGCCTACTATTGGGTGAGTTTATCTGAATATAGGTCTATTCAATTGCCATCGAGTGATATCAAAAACGTAGTTTTTTTTTTTTTACAGTTTTAAAGATTTAACAGCAGAACACGTTGTTAATATAGGTCTAATTTAGACTGATATCGTGTTTCCGTGTGTTTGTTGTACGCTGGAAAATACAAGACGAAAATCTAATTCAAACTAATTAGAGTTGCGCGATAAAACCTTCCACTTGTCCAAATTCAATTTGTGGCCTAAATCTGTACGTTCCTATCCTATCCTACCCCTCGGGGCAATGGGGTTAATCTAGTCAGTCGGTCAAGAGCTTATTACTACCAGTCTGATGATTATGTCACCAACCCAACACCGACTCTGCAGTCTGTAACATTAAAGGACATTGCGCGGTTAATGACAAGATACAAGGATAGCAAGAATGAGAAACTTAATACTTACAGGTAGGCTACTGTATACGCCATTGGACTAATTGGACACCATGTTCGCCAACATAGAACTGCAAAATGCTAATATTATTAACACTACTGATTGACACGTATTGCCTATCTGTATGTCACTGCATTTTTTTTTTTGTGTGTGTGTGTGATAGTGCTTCTTTCGGTCATTGCTGTGGTGTCAGGATACGTGGAGGAACTCGATGACAAGTAGGCTATAAGTGCTTCACATTGTAAAGCAACTGATTGTGGTTTAGTAAGGTGTTGTCAATGCAGTGGTTATGTTTGTTGCATGCATGCAACGTAGCCAACTACTGAGATCTTGAGAAATATGCCACAATGATTTTGCGTAATAATAGACAGTATGTTATTTTATCTGTGACTATCTATCTAGCTATCCTATTTGTAATTATAATATACAGACAGACAGACAGACAGACAGATAGACAGACAGACAGATAGATAGATAATATACATACATACATGCATACATACAAACAGACACAGACAGATAGATTTGAATGTTTGATTGAATGTATTAAACAATTCACATTTACAGGTTTAAGGAATACCGGCAGGATGAACTCTGGCTGGTGGAGGTGAGGGTGTATACAGTGCAGTCTAATTTTTGCCATTGTATGTTGTGTGTTTTGCAAATTTCTAACATGCCCAACTGTGTGATATCATGAAGGTTTTATTTATAAATTTTTATTGCAGTTTTATGCTCCATGGTGCGCATACTGTCACACATTTGAGCCAATATGGTATGAAGTCGGTGCAGAGCTGAAGAGTCTGGGCTCTCCTGTTAATGTCGGCAAGATGGATACCACAGAGCACTCAAGTGGGTTCCATTCATGTGTGTATATTGGAAAGCTTTGGTTACACTGAATGCTAAAATTATTTTTAAGATTACCAAGAACTGCCTTTATGCCATACCCCTCTTAGGATCCTTAGATGAAAGCTTGTGCTGAAGCTTGGTTTGAGATGACAGTAATGGTAATGCCACACCAGGCCATTGCTTAGCAACCAATTAGTATGCTACTTAAACGGCAGGATAGGCTTACCTGCTGTTTAATGGGATTAGTTAAGCAGGCCTCGTGCGTTCATGAGACTCAGTTCGTTGAACTGTATACATAGTCTGTATTGAGTCTGTATCTTGTTAACCAGATGGCCATATGGCATAAGTTGCATTTCAGCAATCCTTTTAGTTTCTTGGAATTAGGTTGTTCAGTGTCTGCCTTTTGCTGTCATTTTCTTCCGACTTAATAATCTTCTTATTATTAAGTTAACGCAAGCTTTCTAGCTAAATAAAATGTAGCACATGTCTTTTGTTTTACCCCCCGCCATTGGTAAACCCTGTTATTAATTAGATTATTGTTTAAAAAAATCCAAGCAAATTAACAATGATTAATCGTGATCTATAATGATATAGCTATTAACTAATGACAATCTTCTAAGTATGAGTAGTACTACCATTATTATCTCTATTCTGAAATGCTTCTCCACTGATGTATAAGTACAAAATAATAATAATTATTGCAAATAAAACACGAAAGCTTTATCTCTTGTGTCTTTAGGCATTGCTTCAGAGTTTAATATTCGTGGATATCCAACCATAAAACTGTGAGTAAATGCCTACTTGTTATCATATATTAATTATTTATAAATTATTGTTCATGCTGCATTTGACTCTTTTTATTTGTTTTGTTCTCTTAAAAAGATTTAAAGGAGATCTGTCTTTTGACTACAATGGACCAAGAACAAAGGATGCTATTATTGAATTCACCAATAGAGTTTCAGGGTAATTCTAGAGTAAATCTCACCATAATGAATTGTATTGTGTCTTTCGTGTTCTGCACTGACCTTAGTCTTATGTCAGTGCTAGTTGTAATTCTTTTCATGCAATCCCCTTGTCCTTTTTTATTTAATCTAGTCCTGTGGTGAGACCACTCTCTAGTGTTCAGTTGTTCCAGCATGTTATGAGTCGTCATGATCTAATCTACGTTTACATTGGAGGAGAGTCACTTCTTAAGGTAAACATTATGTAAAATGAATGTCTGTCATTATGTACAATGAATGAGTCAATTACGTTGGAATAGGAATGAAATGCAAATAATGACCAGTCGAGCATGAATTCACAACTACTGCTACTATTAGATTGTATTTTATTATTGTTTTATAAATAAACTGTGAATATATTTATTGGCAAGTCATGCAATGTCATTCAGGAATGGATCATATTCGACAGCTAGTGAAATATAATTCAATGTTTGTTTGTTTTTTAACAGAAGGAATACTATAAAGCTGCAACGGAGTATATAGTCCACACTTATTTTTTCTCTGCATCTGAGGAAATCCTTCCAAAGGTAAAAGTTTCACTTTTCAGAGAAAATCCCTCTGTAAAAAAATCAGATTTTTTTCAACTTAGAAAATAAACCAAATCGATCCATTATTGATTGTCTCCATAGGCAGTCACTCTGCAGGATGTTCCCGTTGTTGCTGTGTTCAAAGATGGCACGTACTACCTCTACAATGGTAAGATGCACTACTTGCAGAGCATCACTTTACTAAGAGAATATCTGAAACTAACAGGATCTGTAAGCAGCGAAATCTCATAGTCTCTCAGCGTCTGAGTTCAAGGCTGTTTCCTCTCATCGCCTCTCGAAGGGTGCCGTTCCACTGGGGCAGAGAGGGGAGGTGGTAGTGAAATGCCAGGGCATCGAGGCAGAGTGTCACTAGGAAAGGGCACCAATAATGGGAATTAGGCAGGCGTGAAGAACGATGCAGCACCCTCAAAACAAACACTAGCCCATGGCAGCCGTTTATCCTCAGGGTGTTGATCTGCTGGACTTCCCCGTTGTTGAAGAAGGTCTTTTGGAGCCAGAAGTTTAGCAGGAAAGGATCAGCACACCGAACCTGGACCCAGAACGCGGCACTGTCAGACGAGTCCTCCACGATATGAATAGTTAACACATCCATGGAGCAAGGTTAAAGACAAGGTGTAGAATGTGGATTCTGCAGCAGATATTATGCATTAACATCTCCTTGATTACCTAAAAAGAAATACAGATTTGGTCAGAATTTTATTTTTAAATTAATGCTAAAAGTTTATTTATTTATTTTCAATTGAGCATACAGGATCAAATTACAGCCCACACTTGTCTTATCACTGCTATAAAAAAAAACTCCTGATAACCATGCAATTGTTTCAACTTGGAAGCCAGTCCTTATGAATCGCTTACCTGACATTATTTACATTATTAAATGGCCTCTTTTCATAACATAGTTCAGATGGTATTCCTTCTAATAAAAACAGAAGCATAAACAAACAATAAAGGTATTATACAATAAATATTACAGGTCACAGCACACCAATATATCTGATATGAAAGCACATTTACATTTTCTTTATTGCTGGAATTCAGGTTACTTTATTAACATAAAATTGTTTTGTTATAAGTACTTACCACAGGTTCTTGCACGTATATAAGAAACAAGTGAAAATATTTGTAAATATTGCAATGGTTTCTTACCATTATATTCCAAATTATGAGAATACAGAGACAGTGAAGTGTTCCTCTCCTCTGTCAAGTGGCTTATTCGGAACATTTCGTCTGAGCTATCATTCAATACACACCCTTTAAGTCAACAACTTGACTGTGTTCATGTAACGTATTTTGCATAATTTAATGCACAGTTAGTGACAGAAACACTTTGATAATAAAATGAAAGATGATTTGTTTATGATTAAACATTTTTGAGTGTTTAACTTTGCATATTGTTTGCACAGGCTTGATGGTGACCTTTCATAAGTGTAGGGCTACATTTAATACATGAACACATTAAATGTAGGGCCTACATGAAGAAATAAAAAGTTTCATCTCTCGTTTGATCATTTCTGTAGAATTTATTGATGGTGATCTGTCTTCCTGGATAAATCGAGAACGTTTTCCCTCTTACTTCCAAATCGATAGCTTCAGTCTGTACCAAATGGGAGAACAAAGTAAGTCTGTCTTTCTATATGAACATATAGTATTTATTTTATTTGTCTTATTTTCTAATAACCTATTCAAGTTTAAAAACTGCATTGTCATAAATTACTAACATTTCTATGTTTATGCCACTAGTGATAAAACAAAACTGCTAGACATTTTGCCAAGAGACAATATTTATGTGTGAAAACTATGCTTTGACAGATTGTGATTATGTGAACTTGCCATGCATACATCATTTGTTGTGTCGCTGTTCATTTCTCACACTTTCCTCAAAGGTAAACTTGTGGCATTGGCAGTAGTAGATGAGAAAAATCCATCTGAAGAAAGCATTCGGTAAGTAACATTAGAAAATGTGCACTGAAGACATCAAAACCATGACAATAGCCAGTTTTCCCCCACCATTATTTCTCTTTAGTTACAAAACTCTGATGGAAAGGCTGTCGACTGAATACAGAGATCATTATAAAAGGTAGGTAGCACATTTATATGAACTATAAAAACAGAACCTGACATCTGAGTTTATTAAATTATTTGTTAACAAAGGCCTTTTTTCTTTTCCTCTTCTCCTAGTGATTACCAGTTTGGTTTTATGGATGGTAATGAATATATCAACGGTTTAATTATGGGGTGAGTTGAATTGGACGCAGATTTCAGCAGGTGCAAAGTGCAAGAACTGTATTTAAAGCCACTGACATAGATGAATACAAAATTCTACATATAATATATTACAGAGAAGTCCATTCTGTGCTCATATATTTTTGTATAATCACCACTAATGTTTCTTCTTCTCAGAGAAGTTGCGATCCCCTCCATAATTGTGCTGAATATGACCATTGATGGATACTGTCTACCAGAAAGTAAGATTGAGACCATTGAGGATTTACTTCGCTTTCTCAACAGCGTTCTGGATGGCAGCACTTCGGTATGAGGCGTGAAGGTGTTTTCTTCTCCATCTTTTCTGTCAAATTACTTCCTTCTTGCGAAATACAATGGGCCTTTTCTAATAAAATTCCATTTTTACCTTAACCAGCTTCTCGGAGGAAATGGGTTTTTGCAGGGCACTAAGAGGATTTTCTTTAAAGCGAAGTCTACCGTGGTGGTAAGTCTGACAACACTTATTATTTTAGCAGAAGGATAGATTTACGCTTATTACATTTTTCCCCAAATATTTACTAAACCCAAGCACACGACTGATCACATCCTCATCAAATATTTACTTGAGGCTAATATTTTGGTTACTGTTGTCCCAGTAACTAATACACATTTCCTCGATCTCAGTCAATGTTCCAGACAGCTCCGATCTTCTCCTGTTTTGTGTGTGGACTGCCTCTGGGCATAGTTGTAATGGTTATCTGGGCTACATGTACTGCTGTACCAGCATATGAGGAAAAACCTGAGGAAGGAGCTACAGCCAGTCCTGCTTTGGATGCACAAGGGAAGAAGGCAAACGAATTGCAGTCTGGCAGCGCAGAAAAAACCTCTGAAGCAAAGAAAGAGGATTAGCATGGACTGTTTATTTAGGATCATGTTAATCTGTAACATCATACCCATTTTTATAAATTGTTTTCCCAGTCTGCTCTGCATTGTTGATATTGTGGTTGGTTTCTTTATCAAATAAAGTTCAAATAACTTAATCAACTTAATTTATTTTATTAAGCTTATCCCATCATGTGAAACAAGTCTATAAATATTTAAAATCAAATGAATAAAGCACATAGGCTATATGGCCATATATGCATGCTGTAAAGTTGTGTTCAAATTCACTTGAACATTCTACTGTACTATTTTGGAGGTCCCTGGGTATTTTTTTCTTTACTTTTTGTTAAAAGGCAAAGTATGAAAGAGTTCTCAACCCATTAGGCTATGACCTGGGTCTGCTTTAAAAGTCAAACTATATTCTGACTTGTGGCTAAATTACATGAAATAATTCATAACTAAAACTATACTTTATATTAGTATACCATTTGATTTATCAGTTATAAATCAAACGACATGATTACCGGAAATATAGTTTAATAAAACCACACAATGTGATATTACGACGCCATCTATCGACCATATTAAAAAATGTTAATGCCGAAAGTGATAGTTGTAGCCTACTAAATAGTTTGGAAGATGGAAAAAGCGACTGGCCTTATAACACTGAGACAGTTCTGTCCTGGAATAATTTAATGGAGGAAACTTAACTCTCAAACCTAAAAAGTGACACTGAAAATGGCTTGAAAGCATATGGATTCTTCAAATATGTCTGCTTCAAATCAAATGAGAAAACATCACCACGTCCAACGTCCCAGCAAGCGGTAAATTTCCTTCACCTCAAAGTGGATTAATGGATTATCTCGCTTCTCGTGTCACAGGATGAGTAAAAGGCGTTAACAGTGACTTTGCATGGTGTGAACAGTTACCGCAGAACGAACGCTGCAACTTTCTCTGGAAACAGCGGATCAAACTTGACGGATTCTGAAAACGGAAGTTTATTTGACACATCTCTGCATATTTATAGATATTTTCCGTTATGGCACTTAGCACGGATGTAGTTGTAAATATCGAGAGATGATATTGACATTATCCAGTTGAATAATACAACAGCTTACAAATAAATGCGGAAGATTTTTTTTTTTTTTTTTTTTTGCGTGGGTTTATGAAGCTTAGACGGACAGTTAAAAGCATGTTTTCACTACGAAATCTGAACGTTTCCTACTCGCTACATAAATACTAGACACTTTGGTTTTTGACTGAAAGGGAATATCTGCAGCTCTACATGTGAATTAAGTTGGAGTACAAATTTTGGGCACTTTGGAGGAGGAGCTTTCAAAAAGAAAAGCACCACATCTGTTTCTTGTATCATGGTCATGGAGAACATGCAGAGGTCTGCGGTTCTGCTCTGTGTTTTGGCTGTGGGACTTGCTTTCTGTGGTATTTCGTATGCCTCAGACAGATATGTGTCTTTGAATGAACACCAAACAGACAATACCACCTTGTCAGCACACCTTCACCCCAAGCTTTACTTTGATCAGACAGAGGTGCGTTTCATGAAACAGAGGGCCACCACCACGCATAGACACATATTCAAAGTGATTCAAAATGCTGTTTCTGTTATGTTATCCAATGGAGCTGCTTACCAGCCTCCGGTGAACCACGAGGATTTCGGCAAGAAATGGAATGAGATTTATGGCAACAATTTGCCACCTCTTGCGCTGTACTGTCTGCTTCAACCTGAGGATGCCGCCGCCTCTCAGTTTTTGATTGAGTACATGGACAGAATGGTGGAGTATCCAGATTGGATGGTGTCCAGTGCACCAAATGATGAGGTTCCGATTGCCCACTCCCTCACTGGTTTTGCCACAGCGTATGATTTCATTTACACCTTTCTTGACACCCGGAGAAGATCGCGATATCTCAAGAAAATACGATCCGTTACCGAGGAGCTTTTTGAGCTCTCCAAGCACAGAGGATGGGGAAAACAGTTTCTACAGAACCACCAGACAACTAATATACTAGCCATTCTCATTGGCGCTCTTGTGGCAGGGGAACATAATGACCCAGAGACCATGATATGGAAGCAAATATCAGTGAACTACATGGAAAAGACCATGTTCCTTCTCAGCCACATTGTTGATGGCTCTCTCGATGAGGGTGTTGCATATGGTAGCTACACAGCAAAATCCATCACTCAGTATGTTTACTTAGCGTTGCGTCATTTTCAGATAGACAACACACAGAACAACTGGCTCAGAGCTCACTTCATGTTTTACTTCGCTACTCTGCTTCCTGGATTTCAACGAACGGTTGGCATTGCAGACTCCAATTACAACTGGTTCTATGGGCCTGAAAGCCAGCTTGTATTTCTGGATGCATACGTGCTCCGAAATGGCTCGGGAAACTGGCTGGCAGAGCAGATTAGGAAACATCGTCCTAAAGATGGGCCGATGATGCAATCAGCAGCCCAACGCTGGGCTACTTTGCATACAGAGTACATATGGTATGACTCTGAGTTAAATTCATCACCTCCGCCTGACTTTAACAAAGCAACCATGCACGTTTTCTCCAACTGGGGTGTAGTGACGTATGGGGCAGGGTTACCTCAAGCTCAGGGTAATACCTTTGTGTCATTTAAATCTGGAAAATTAGGAGGGCGAGCGGTGTACGATATTGTCCATGCCCAACCTTATTCTTGGGTAGAAGGCTGGACGAACTTCAACCCAGGGCATGAGCACCCTGATCAAAACTCCTTCACTTTTGCACCAAATGGACAGATGTTTGTCTCTGAAGCCTTGTATGGTCCTAAATACAGCTATCTTAACAATGTGCTGGTATTTTCCCCCTCACCCACCAGCCAGTGTAATCAGCCTTGGGAAGGACAGTTGGGGGAATGTTCAAAGTGGCTACGATGGGGAGAAAAGGAAGTTGGGGAAACCGCCGGGGAGGTCATCGCAGCTTCGTCGCATGAGGACATGTTGTTTGTGAGTGGAGAGTCAGTTTCAGCCTATTCATCCGCCATGAAGCTAAAGAGTGTGTATCGGGCACTTGTGCTTCTTAACTCTCAAACATTATTCGTGCTGGACCACATTGAGAAACACGAGCACTCCCCTCTCAGTTCCCTCAGTGCGTTTTTTCACAACCTAGACATTGATTTCAGATACGTTCCTCACAGATCGTTTGGAAAATACAATGGGGCTCTGATGGATGTGTGGGATGCACATTACAAAATGTTTTGGCTGGACATGCAAGGATCGAGCCCCGTTGCCAGGATACAAGAGGCAGAACAGGCTGCGGAATTTAAAAAGAGATGGACGCAGTTCTTAAACGTGACCTTTCCCATGGAGAACCCTGTCGCCAGAGTTGCTTACTTGATGTATGGCCCATACGTCAAGGTCTCAGACTGTAGATTCATAGACAAGAGTAAAAACGGAGTAAAGATTTCAGTAACTCTTAATGACACTGAGACTGTTGTGTCAGTTGTAACAAACTACAAAGACATTGAGGCTAGACACAGTTACTTGGGCTTTGCAGGCTTTGCTAAAACAGAAGACAATCAAAGAATAGTTCAGTTTGGCCAGGGAATTCGAACTTTGCCAAGTCAAGTCACAAAAGATTTTGCGTTTGACTTTGGATTGGCAGTAAACATCTCTGCGATACTGACTTTATGTTTTGCTTTAGCTTTCATAATAAAAAAGAGAAAATATGTGTCGTTCAAAATGCTAATTCATTGCACTCTGATATGTGTGCTGTTTTTGTGGGTGACTGAACTTTTGTCTGTTTTTTACGTCTGCGAACAGCTCTCGTGCAAAGCCAAATCAAAAGACAGCAGCATATATGATGGAACAGACTCTAGCGTCCCTGACCTCCTACCCGTCATCACCATCACATCTATGCCGGGCTCTGGCGCAGACATCCTTCAGCTCCTTTTTGATAACAGCTCTGACTTTGTATACCTCCGGATCCCTTCCACCTACCTGCGGTTCCCCGTGTCTCCTTTCGTCTCTCTGGTGGACGCTTGCGAGTGGTCTGGAGCAGATGCTCAAAATGGACGATTTCGAGTTATTCAGGGATGGTTCCACTCCATAGTCCACAATGTGAAAATGCACCTGCAGAACATTCAGTTGCACCAGAGCAATGACGAAACAGGGAGTAATGGCAAAGAGAAAGGACAAAGAAAGAGAAGAATGCTGCTGTCAGAGCAAACCAGGACAGGAAGCAAAAAGCGTTTGGACATCGGATACATACAAGAGCTCAGGCAGCACCTGGTAAAGTACCCAAATGCCCGGCCGGTGCTGAGCATGGGCAGTGGTGGCTGGTTCTTGAAGCTGCCGTATCTTCAAGAGGTCATAGGTCGCTCACTTCGCTCAGTTCATGTGGTCAGAGACCCACGTGCATGGATTTATCTAATGCTCTACAGCAGTAAGCCAAGCCTGTACTTACGTAAGAATATTAAAAGGCACATCGCCAACATTTTTAAGCAGAACATTGATGGTGTGGATCAGGGCTGTTCTACAGTGGACTCGCAGTTTCTTCCTTTAAAGAAGATCCTCTCCCAGCCAGATCCCAACCCTGTACAGCTGCTAGCTCAGCTATGGCTGGCTCACAATTCAGCAGGGCTCAAGGTGAGCGCAAGCCTCCCCACGCACACTTACCTTATAATCAAATTCGAGGACGTTGTATATTTTCCTGAAAAGACGGCGAGAACGATACATAACTTTATTGGAATACCTGTTGCACCAGCTGCATTAAACCAGCTGACATTTGCCACGTCCACAAATTTGTATAATCTGATATATGAAGGAGATATATCCCCTGCCAAAATTAACATGTGGAAGACGAATATGGCCATAGATGAGATTAAACTCATTGAGGATACATGTTGGCCTGTGATGGAGAAGCTAGGTTATAAAAGACATACAGTCAGTCATTCTTTTTTGTAAATGTTTTTGCCTTTTTCATATTGCACCAAAAGATCACTTTTGGGGAAGTATGTCAGTATATTTCCTCCAAATGTTGTATTTTTTGCAAACAGTTCATCATATGACCAATTGTTTTGTGCACTGATTTATTTATCCTGATATTTAAGCAATGTTTATATAGTTAAATCATACAGACAAAACTGAGTTTAGACTGTCTATATCTGCTAAAGAACAAAAAGTGATTGCTCAACACTTAAGATGAGCAACATATGCAAATCTTGGATCATAAACACATTTAGTTTGACTTGAAGACAAGATTATGGTATTTCCCACCAGATGGGCGGTGAACAGTATTTTTTTTTTCAGTTATGTTGTGAGACACATGCTATATGGCAAGCCATTTTAACTTTTATTAATTTCCAGGATATGAATTGTTGATATGTTAAAATGATAGTTATTGATATCAGGAATTAGATTTATACTATAACAATGGCAATTTTTGATATCAGAAATTACATTTCCACTAGTAACAATGCTAATTCTTGATATCCACAATTACATTTTCACTAGTTAAAATGCTAATTCTTGATATCAACAATTGAATTTCAACTAGTAAAAACTATAATCATTGATGTCTGTAGTTGTATTTTCACTAGTGAAATGTCACCATAGGCTGCCATTCAAAATCAATTGTTGATATCAAGAATTGATTTCTTACTAGTTGAAATTCCAATTTCACATATCAGAAATACAATTCTTACTAGTAAAAACCTTTATTTTTGATATAAAGAATTCAATTGTCACTAGTTGAAATGTCTATTCTTGATATCAACAATTGAATTGCAAGTAACAATGTTCATTTTTGATATCAAAAATAAAATTTTCACTAGTGACAATGTTAATTTCTGATACTTTCTGTTACTAGTAGAAAGCCATTTTAGATATCTAAAATAATATTGATATCAGAAATACATTTTCAGATGTTGCAATTCAATTGTTGATATCAAGAATAGACATTTCAACTAGTGACAATTGAATTATTGATATCAGGAATTCGCATTTTTAGTAGTAACAATGTAGTTATATGATATCAAAAATTATATTTCTACTAGTAATAAATAAATTATTGCTATCAATAATTGATTTTGAATGAATGCCTATGGTGACATTTCACTAGTGAAAATACAATTACAGATATCAATAATTATAGTTTTTACTAGTTGAAATTAAATTATTGATATCGATAATTAATATCCTGGAAATAAATAAAAGTTAAAATGGCTTGCCATAATGCTATTGTAATTATGCTATTTTGAGTGAACTGAATGCCATTTTCAGTCATTTTTCCACCAAGATACCTTATTTTTTGCATTTATAAGAGCCAGTTCATGTGTAGGTCTATTAGAAAAAAGGTGTTCACAGTGTGACTGTATAAATCACTTTATTGACATGTCACATCAATTGACATCAAATGTATTTTTTGGGGTACTGTCTGTATGCGAATATTTTTTCCCTGTTGTTTCTTTGCATCCCTATAAACTATATACCAAACACCAATAGCAAATCTGTCTTACTTTTCTGAAATTATATCGGTTGCTCATGATAAAATCATAAATGGAACATTTAACAACCCAAACAACCACAAAACATCATATTTCTCATCTTAATGGGGAAATATTTTAATGCAGTTTTAAGAGACTACTAACGCGAAATGTATTAAAAGCCACAATGCAAATGGATTTTCCATGGCACCACATGCATATGGAGTGTAATCATCACTGTGGGATAACTGAAATGGAGGAAAATAATAGCAATTCATATGATACTTTTAAAACATTTGCAAAGGCTGCTTTAGTGTGTGTGTGTGTGTGTGTGTGTGTGGTGTTATTTGCAGAGTCATTCCTTTGTGCCCAGCATGCTTCCGGACTAAACTCAGCAAGCAATTCTTCATAGGATAGAGTCTGTAAGGAGAATATTAAGTTGAATGCTTAAAAACAAATTCAGTACCCACATTAGACCATATGACTGATCATGTAGGTTTATATGGTAGTGTTTTTTTTATATTGTAATTTTTTTTAATGACTGGCATGAAGCAGTTTCTGAAAAACTGAAGTGCAAAGATGGTAAAAGGCATGAACACAGTGTGATTTGAACTGGGAAGCAATTAGATATGGTCAAATTTGTTTAACAATTTCAATAGCGTCAAGTTGAACGTGGCAATTCATTAATGTACACACACTTGTTTATAGTACAAATAAATGGTTCAAAAATATTTACGTGGATTCTGGTAATAAAGCATTGTTTAATAGTCAGTAACAGACCTTACAACAGAAGGGAATGAAAGATTTGACTTGCAATTCAAATGCTAGAATTATTCATAAAATGTCGCCAGCAGAGGGCAGCAGATCAATAAAGATCCTACAACTTCTATGCTTGAGCAAAAATGTATTATCGGTAGCAGGTACTTCACTATTATCAGCAGCAAATCATGTAAGGACTGAAAAGAGCTTGCTCATTGGTGCCAACTTCATGTTTCAAAATAATTGTCATTTACACTAAAATATCTAAGATGAGTCAGGCCTTGAGCAGTATGATGCATTCTGAATCTTACTGTGGTTTCCTAGGCGCTAACTTAATACTTTGCAAATGTGTAGAGCCGAACACTGACTGTGGGTTAAATACAGAGTTACAGCAACAGCTCATGCATTCAAATGAACAAATCATGCCTTGATGCTATGTAGCTCACTACATTTTGCCAGAAAATTGATTTGTTTTCAGATTATTGTATTGGAACCCTAGATCCGTAGCCTTCTAACGCATCTCATGAAAGGGATTGATAGTTTTCTTCATTAGCAGACAGTTCTCGTGCCTTCTAATGCACCGGTGCCTTCAGCATGAGCCAAAAGCCCAGCTAGTGTTTGATCATTCACACTGGGCATGTACCCGTGGCAGCGACTTTGATGAATTAGGTGGTGTTGTGAAACCAGTGCTATTTATTCTTCTTAATGTCAAGCCCTTGGAAAGAGCATACTGATAGGAACATGTTTTAGCATTATCCATTGCAATGAAGAATGCACATGGGCTCAGAAGGAGAAGATGAATGAATTTAATTCGGTTTATGGCCATGTGGTTTTAGTGGATGTTAAATTTATATTAATAAATGTATCATATGAATTAATTAGTATCTGAGATCAAACCTCATGGCTTAGGTTTCTCCCAAAAGAGGGATCTCTCATGTAGTTGACAAATGCACTGATAAATACTATGAACTAAAAAAAGATTAGTGAATAATGGCAGGCCTCAGAGGACTTCAGATAACAGACCGGGTTTCTTATTAAAAACACTGGGCCTAACACACAAAAAAAAAACGAAATGAGTAGTGTGTAAATGCACCCATTTACGGACAGTTTTCAAAATCTACTTCTAAATCTGCTGCTTTCAAACCATCTGTAGCCTCTCCTCCTTTGAATCAAACTAGATACAATCTAAATGCTAATAAATTTCAGCAACAAGCTCTTTTAGAGCTGACGGATTTTCTGCCGCACTATCTGGTGTCCAGGGGGACCGGAGTGATGAGGCTTTGTTGGCGTACTGAAGATCAGTGGACTTTTAACACTTTCTCTTGTGAATTAGAAAAAAACAGTTTTACTGTGCTTCCAGAATATCATTTTGATACTAGAAAACCACATATTCATAACATTTATGCGTTTAAATACTGGTCATGTAGACAATAAACCACATAGTCATGTTTTGCAGCGACACCCACATTATCACATTACAGCTTTGAATGTCTAGAGTCTGAAGGGACAGGCAGAACACACAAGGTGAGGTAGAGCTGTTGTAAGACAGTGGATAAAGTGGGATCCATACTCCATTTTGGAGGATCAATGCTCCAGGAGACCATGAGGAGAGAGGGATTACGTTAATAACACTAATAACCATGGTTGGGTCTTTAACTATGCCAATCTTTCTGAAACTCAGCACACTGAGAGACGCTTTATAGTTGGACTGTGTATTTAAATGCATCTGTGCAAATAATTATTAACGTTACTGTTGAAGAGCTGGTTACACTGTAAATACTTCTGATTGCAACTTTATGTCATCGATTGGTATTCATTGTTTCTTAAGTATGCGGTTTAATTGAGATCGGGGCCATTATTATTACCTAATGGCTCGTCTAACCCCCCACTAACATAGGGCATAACACACCCAAGCATTAATTAAATCAGGAGCCGTTTCCTCCGGGCACTGTAGTCCAGTTCGCTCTGTGGCAGAAGAAGGGCAATTTGAACATAACCTCAATCTGGGATTCTTCCCAAATGAAATAGTGAAACCACCGCACACAGTAATTAAGGAGACAGTGCCCCCTGAGTGCCCTCATCCTGGCCCTGCATCAGCTCACAGGCCTTTAATATTTCATCAAGATCTCTCCAGCTCTCACCTGTGTTCGTATGCTACAACAATGCTTTGCTCTGTCCCTCTCTCAAAACCAGTGGTTGACCCCAGAGACTCAGACTGTCGCCCATCCAATCTGACAGCAGTTTTCTGTTACACACATCTGCACACACCTTTCTAACAAGAAAGACATGGTTCAGACATGGCAAGCTATGATGAAAAAATAACACAAAAAGAAAGAGTTCGTATGGTAATAATCAGAATTAAACAACACTTAGTTCAAGTGCTCGTTGAATCATTCACTTGTTTTGTTCAAACACACATGGATTAATTCAGGAACAAAACAAGTAGTTGTGAGTTATTGGGTGCGTCTCAATCAGCCGCCTAGCTAGGTCGTGAATCAGTATATCGTGTACACAAATTTGGGCACTGGTAAGGTAAGGACCCTGGCTCACTACACAATGGGACACGGATGGTGACCTTGTTGTCCAACGTACTACTGGTATTATAATTATGAACAACAGCAGAACTCTTTTAAAAAAAAATGTAAAGTACATTATGATAAATACTTTGAATGTTACTTAAAAGTTACATATGCAATGTTTTAGCTGTAATTATAAATGTTAGCTATGTTCGGTACCTGTCAAATGATGTATGTTTAGGATGAAATATAATTAAATAACGGTTTGTTTTTTCAAAACATCTAAAGCATGTCAATATGTGTGGTGAGTTGGCTTACTTGATTTATGTTTTCTGTGCTTCAGAACTTCTGTTAAGGGAACATATTGAGCATCAATGTTTCCTGGTTTTCACAGTGCATTGAGGGACTTTTTAGGGAGTGAATGTTTCAATGCACTGAAAGGATTTTGCGATAGAGAAAGCCCTTAAAATGGCGACTCCCTGATCAGTGCCCTGACTGAACTAGGGAACTGATTGAGACGCACCCATTCTTTCAAAAGATTAAAAATTGTGTTCAATAAAGAAACAAGTGAATGTATTTTCGAATTAGTTAATAATTCACTCAAACAATTAATTCAATATTGCATCACAATATCACCAAATGGGGGAAGGTGAAACATAAATCAGCACTTAGGGACATCAGTGATTACCATCCGTCAACCTACGTCCGAATCAGGTGCGCTGAGATCTGACCAACAGCACTCTTTAGGGCTATTCAGACAGAAAATGTATGTGTGTTCCGTTATTTTAACTTTTGTATAACATTGTGTCACGCGCAAAACGCTGTAAAAGATGCAAACGCAATGGTCGAAAACGTCCATTTAGTGCATGTTTACATAAAAAAGCAATGGAAAAGTAGCGCAGTGGAATCCAAAAACGTGTTCTGTGTCAACGGATCATTACTCGTGTCATCATTTATTTATTTCATGTTGTTCCAAACCAGAATGACTTCCGTGGAACACAAAAGATGTGATGAAGAATGTGCCACTCACTTTTTTCATATGATGAAAGTAAATGGTAATCCAGGCTTTCAAGCTTGAGAAAAAGAAGCTTTTCATGATAATATTGTTGTCAGATTTTATTCCAGATTTTTTTTATACATATGTTATAAAATTTTCACTATAAAGTCTGGGAAAAAAATATTGGAGACACCATGAAATCAAAATCTTTTTTTATGGAAATTTTCAGTGTTTATTATAACTGATTTATCAGTGCACATTATATATATTTTTTCAAATGATGTGCCCTCATAATCTTTAATCAAAATAACTTCTCCCTCTTGCAGCGGCATCTCATGTTCACTGCCGTAAGGGCGGGGCAGCTTGTCACTCAAATGAGGTCACAGCAATAGTAAACCACAAAAATCCAATCATTTGCCGATGGACAAAATCAAGTCCTGCCCTACTTTTTTGACTTGTTCAAGAAGCCATTTCACTTTGATATACCACAATAGGGAAGAAAATACCATTTCAACTTCCGTTTCATGCCAACTTTAAGCATCAAGATATGAGTCACGCTGACAACCACTCTGCATTTGGTGACATGTAAAATGTCATGACAAAGAGGCACCGGTTGGTAATATTTATAAAGCAACCACACGGCAATTTGGGGATCACAAGCTTTTGATCTTTAAACTGAGCTCTCTAAAAGCTTTCCGTTTGAAGAGAGCATCAGGTCTCAGCAGTGCACTGGGAGCTAGTGGCGGCAGCAGCGTTAGTAAATCATAAGAGTAAACAGAGATGCTGTGGTATGGCAGTCTTTTGAGTGAGAGCCGCACTCCTCTGGCCAGAACTACTCTGGCGTACCTATCAATCACAGCCTGTGATGAGTGCTGAACACATCCACTCACTCAGTGGAACCTCTGCACATCAAAGTTATGGGTCACTCATATGGAGCACTCTTTCCCGTGAATATTGCACTTTGGAGCTATAATGCCGCTTTAACCACATATGTTGGAAGTGGCTGCCATTAAGGTTATATAGTAGATGGGTTGATGATCGGTTTCTCTTTGCAGCCTTGCGTGTGAAATGTAATGAGGATCAATGTAAAGGAACCAACATATTTTTCCCATTTAACAAAACAGCTTTATATGTTGTGTCTGTGGCACAATAATCCATTGTATGAAGGAGATTTAAAGGAGAAACAAGACCCAACAAACAGACACTACATATTTATCTCTTAAACCTTGCCTTCGAGCAGTTATTACTCTTCCCTGAGGTGTCTTTATGCCAGGAAACCATGTATTGCCGTTGATGACAACAATGACCCGAGAACCCCTTGACATATACATCTTAAACCATCTCAGTGTGTTTTTGTTCCCTTTCAAAGTGTAAACTGCATGTCCTACTGTCTCTGCGGGTAGCATAACCACAGCCTGCTGCGCAGCTAAGAGTGGGGAATTGCGGAGACCAGAATTACGAGGATACGCACTACAAGCTTGTCGATGCACAATATTACGAGCAAACCTGCCTACTGCGTTTGAAGATATGAGCTACCTTTCCACTTTCGATGCAACAGAACTTATCACAATCTTTTGATGTTCGCGTTAACACATGATAGGTATTATACATTTAATGATTAGCTTTTAAATATTTAACTCTATAAATCCTATCATATTTGATACATGATTTTTGATACAGAAGGTGTGATCACATTTACCGTTCGGTGAATGTTCACGGGTGAAATTCAACAGGAATCCACACGATCAGGACCAACAGAAACCTGCTTTTTTTGAAAGTGACTTCTGTTTGAGCTGTGCTTCATACTATATAGACAACGTACATTTCGCAAAACTTTTGCTGACCACACCTCTAAATTATCAACATGATCAAGACTTTTCTGAAAAATCTGTTGTACACAATCTTCTAAATGCCTTCTACCCTGAATGATAGTTCATACTTTAGTGTGTGACAATGATTCTTCATGCTCGTGTAACGGAGGCCAGCTAGTAGTTGCTGTGCGAGTAAACCTCACTCCTCTGATCTCAATAGGCGCTCTAGCGACAGATGCTAGAGGCTGCAGTCTTTAGCCTCCTTGTTAGAGTACCTGACTCTCATGCCGGAGACCCGCATGGAGCGGGGTGAGAAGGACCCGGGTGGAGGGGTTACACTCGCTCCCAACCATTCTTTCACAATTTGAGCCTGATGAATCTCAACATTGTCATCCTGGAATATGGATTTTTTTTTTTCGCTTATTTGTAATCACTGATTCTTTACAGGTTGCCTGCAGTTACGACCATAATGCGTGCAAGTGTCATGGGCCGCAGGAATACTGTGGATAAAACCGAGCCTCCTGCAGAACCCAGCAGTTCTCCTGCTATGGGGTTTCATACACTCCTTTAAAGCCGATCTGTAACGGTTGGGACTTTATCTGCTCTGCGGCCCTCAGGGCCCTCCAGGTGATGAGTCACCTAACTTGTGAAAATGAAATCTTTTCACAAGCTGCCTTATTGTTACAGAAAGCTGGCACAGGTCTTTTAGTTTTGTTGGTTAGAAAAGTTGCTGCATCAGGTGTACGCCTGTTGACGGGGAATCATGTTTCACTGTCAATTTTATTCTGTCACTTTCATATCAAAATGGATGCTTTGTGCTATGACATGTAAACAAATTAATCTTAAAATGATCAATGTTTTCAAAATCACACTGTTTAAAGTGCTTTCTCGGGGTGGGTTCGGATTGTGTTTAGCATTTTAGGGTATAGCAAACATGCAATTAGACCACTTTAGCTCAAAATATTAATAAATATTTCATACAAAATCATGTAAACGCATGAGATGAGGCTCAGAAATAGACGTTTAAGGTTAGCAGCTTTTGAATCCTCTACAACATGAATGAAAGCAATAGCTGTGTGGTGGAACAGTGAAGATTAAAACCTAATGTGTCTTCTGATCTATATGTCATGAATTTTACATTATTCCTTCTCTCTCTGGAACTGTGACTGTTGCATTTGCTTATATGACATTTTGATTGGAAATCTGAGGACTATTCAGCATGCTAATAGAACAATTCCAATTCTAAACCAATGGGTTTCCCTTTTTTAATATTTCGTCCAATTTTGTGTTCCTACACTCTCCTCTTTCAGAGCTCTGCTAAGGAAATTCGCCTCTATGTCTTGGACTACCAAATTATAGTTCATCATTTTGAAATTATGCATTTTATTCCCTGTTTTGAATCCAATTTGGTCCAGTAGCAAAATAACATTAATCCTTAAGAATAGTGTGAAGTGTGATTTCGTGCAGATGGAAGCTATAGTAAAGACATCTCTTAAAATGCCTCGTTCCTCACAACCCGGATCAACAGCCAGTGTGCGGAGTAAATCAAGTAAGTGTCATCGCATTGGAAGATGGTGCTCAAACCCCAAAGGATAAGCTGCTATTCCAATAGATACATTTTCATAAGTTCATTGCAGCTCCAAGCGACAAGTCTAATAGATTTCCTCAATCAATTTGTAGAGGCAGAAGATATTATCCTGAAGAGCATAATCTTATGAACTGTGATATGATAATAATGGCTTTTCTGTCTTATTGATCATCTGATACGTTCAGGCTTAGGGAGTAAATACAGAGAACAGTTGGTTTCCATCTGTTAGCACACGCACATTGGATCACTCAATCTTACAGTACAGCACATTACATGAGAAACTCCTTTAACAGTGAAAAGTTATTTATGAAATCAATTATGTTTTAAGGCACTATACGCTCTGTTAGCTTCTTGTGGGTGGAATTTTGATGTAGACTAATGAATAGAGCTCAAGAAATGTCAGTGGTGAGATTTGATGAACGCAACGTAACGCTTATTATACTGATGTAGCACCAGCAAAAAAGCGATTGGTGTTTGTCTGTCTGACCCTTAACTGAGATGATTTTCATGCTGGTTACACTTTTAATTAGAGAGATTATACTGTAATTGAGCTGCTACGGGGCCGCCACATCCCCCCGCTGCAGAACGCTCAGTGCAGCTCAGGCAAACGTTACCCCTGGAGACCACAGGGCAAACGCTCTAAATCCCCTCAACAAAATATTCATGCAGAAGACAGAACATAAAAAATGGGGGGAAACAGAGAAATGGCCTTTGGAAAAAGGGAGAAAAGCGAGGCACATGTAATTCCATGTGAAGTCTTGTACTTATTTCTATCAGGTGGCTTGTAAACTAACAGCTCCAGGGGGCAAAGATGATGACAAATATTGTTCATAATGGTTGAAAACTAATGAAGCGTGAGATGCCAGCAAGAGCTTGGAGGGGGCCAGGGGCGATCTTACTCTGTTGTGTGCGTCCCTCCCCTTTTCTTTACATTCCCCTCCTTTTCTGCTTCTCACGAGAGACATCTCCCTCTCGTTCTTCCTCTCATTTCCCTCCACCTTCATATGCAGTGTTTCTCTCTCTTTCAGCAGGCTGCTTCGAGTGTGGTGTACAACAAGTAAATAGTACATGCTGGGGGTTAGCAGGGATATATAATGTATATATAATGGCATTTATCATTATGTGGCACATCATCCTTTCAATAAAGGGATAGTTGATCCATAAAATGCATTTCTTTCTTCTGCAGAATGCAAAAGAAGATATTTTGTCTGTTTTTTTGTTTTGTTTTTTCAATGAATGATGTCCAAGAAAGTCATACAGGTTTGGAACAACACAAGGGTGAGTCAATTACTACAGAATTTTCATTTTTGGCTGAACTATAGATCTCATAATAAGAAATTTAATCACAAAATCGAGAAATGTAATCAAATTACATGTATATTTTATTTATTATTTGTCTAAATATGCTTCAGGATGCAAACATTTCTCCTTGATAATTTAGTATAATTTCAATATGCTCTCACGAAAAAACATTCTTTATGAATCAAAAGGGAGCAGTGGGTTGGCTCCTCAGGGCTTGATCAGTGAAAAACAGGATCCATCACAGTGTTGCCAAGACCTCAAACGATGTGCAGGGCAAGACGTGAGTTTGTCAGTTGCAGTATATAAGCTGTCATGGTAGACGGATTCTCCCGTGAGAATTAAGCATCAGTCTAGTTCAATGCTGCACACTAGCCTTTTGGTTCACTGACTAGTGCAACAAATTTAAAGGTCCCAAGTGAAAATGTTGTACAGAACAAAGAACAAATCTCTCATGTGTACAGATGTTCTTGAGGATTATCCGATGATATCAGTATAAAATAATAATTATGATGATTGGCATCTGCAGAGGGCATTGCTGCATTTTTTTCTGACCACTGAGCTTAGATATTACAAATTTATGGATTGTATGGTAGGCTAGCACTTGACTTTACAGTAGGTAACACATAAACTAGCAATGAACAATCAGATGGTTGGTTCAATGAGATGGTTTAAGCATTTATTAATCTAGGACAATGTTACTCACACAGGCCTACATTTTATCATTGAAACATTTCTTGTCCACAGTTTTCAAGTAGATGTTTAAATCACTAAATTAAAAATGCTAAAATTAAATGTCCAAGAACAAATATTTGAGCAAAATTTATATTTTGAAATTATATAAAATCTTATTGTAAGAAGCTTCCTTTTTTTTGAACGTGGAAGTGTGATAAAGGCCTGTCGTGCTTCATTTGTCTTGCACTTCATCTGATTGATGCACATGCGTGCGATGGCGCTCGTTTGATGTGAAGTTTAACACAGACTTCACTCTGCATTCGAAATCGCATACTGTATAGTAGCCTAGGTATTACATTTGGTTTAAAACTTACTTTGCGACAGATAAAACAGTACATTATATATTGTATTAATGTGTGTAGGATATATATATATATAGCCTATATATAAATAGATAGATGCCTCATGAGTTTCTGTTTCCATGGGATGCTATCCAACCTTATTTTTTCAACGCGGAAATAAGGTGTTTTCTGTGAATGTGCGAGACTTCCTCTTTATTAGCTGCTAGGGAAATTACGAGAATAATATATCAAAGTGCAGTAAACTGTAAAACTGTTTGCACTTCAAACCAGCTTGTTTATAATTAAGGCATCTATCTATTTCTGCAATATACATTAGCAGATTATTTTCACAACATTTAGTTTATCAATAATGTGATAATTCTGTACATGGGCATTGCATATTGAGTTATAGGCCTACATAAAAACACAAACCAGCACATTCTCACTTCTAAAAGGTTATCCCATTTCGTCTGTAATTTATAGCTCAGTGGTTTTTACAGCCATTGGCTGCACAGTGCTGTGACATTTTCTCTGAAAACTAATTGATTTGTTAGTGTGAATGATAAGCAGCGTCATGTTAACCATTCCAAGATGGCCGACACGTCAGCGTGTCTGGAGGGGTTGAATGTGGCATCTACGTATCTATAAGCTGCGTCTCATTTCGAAGGCTGTATAGGCCTACATTATTGAGACTGCTTAATTTCAGTAACATGACCACTACATTAAGTCATTATGAAATTACAACAATTTATGTTTCAATAGGAATAATGGTCAATTTGATAATGGTTAGTCTTCTGAAATAAGACATCCTTTATGACGTGCGCAGCCTACACATGCGACCTCCGGAGGACGCAGCCTTTGAAATGAAATGCAGCTATTGTTTGGGGTATTTTGTCTCTGTCATGTGAACTACGCCATCAGGTGCGTCACTAAATACTGCCATTCACAAATCTATCCAATGCTCTCACGGGAGAGTAAAGTCTCCATCAGATGCACACTTCAGAATCTTGCAAGAATTAGTAGGACATCTGAGAGTTTTTGCTTACTGTTTGATATGAATTCGGACATTCTACTTGGCTCACATAGGACTACTGTTTTTGTTGCCTATTATATAGTGTGGAAGTATATTTGGATGCATCATTGCTTGTTAGAAGGTGGAACAGCCTTTATGAAAAAAGAAAACACTTGTGAAATTTCTAACATTTACAGCTAGGATATAACTGTAAATTGTATCTATGCAATTGGGAACCCGCGTCTCGGAGGCATAAAACAACACACACATCTGTAAAGCATGAAGCAGTGTTAAACTATGTGCTTACTTTAGTTTATAGAGCTTAATATGAAGTGCATGATCCAAGTTGCAGTTCAGTCAATTTTCCAGATGCATTTTATATAAATGTGTTTTTCATTATTGTGAATTATAGTGTTGTCACTGGTGGATATTCTCCTTGCACAGTACACAGACCCGACTAATCAATCAGTTATGAAATTTGTTGTCCATTATTTTTATTATAGTTTTTTATTATTATGTTATTGCAGCCGCAAATAAATGATCAGAGTTAGTTCTTCCACTCAGTACTATACTTAATTATTATAACAATAACACTTTACAATAAGGTTTCATTATTTGACATTAGTTAAAGGGGTCATCGAATGCCCATTTTCCATAAGTTGGTATGATTCTTTCGGGTCTTCATGTAAAGTTTGTAACATACTTTGGTTAAAATTGCTCAATGGTTGTGTAAAACAACACCCTTTTTACCTCCTCAAAAACTGCTCTGTTCACAGCGACCCGTTTCGGTGCATGTCTCTTTAAATGATAATGAGCAACTGCTCACCCCACTCTTCCGTGGGGCTTGTTAGTTGACACAAGACATGTAAAGTACTCCCATGACAACCTGCCTTAGTTGGACAGTATACCAGAGCCATAGAGAGAAAGAGTTGCGACACTCCCATAGACCTCCGTTGTAAAAAATGGCGGCGCTTTTAACCGCCTACTTCCGGGATTTGAAGATCGGATTAGTTCCAAACACTGTCATTTGGGCGTTGAACCCCATTCACTTGCATTGCTGCGCGTCGAGTTGTTCCAGAGGCAAGTTGCTGAAATATCGACCTCTTTTGAATTGTCAACTGTCTATATTGTTTCAGAGGCCCTTTGCGATGCTTATACTGGTCTTCATTTGTATATGCACATCGTAATTATTTATATTTTCTCTTGGTTGTTTCAACCAATTTTCTAGCATTGCCTGCTTAGTTAGCTAGCGCGACTTTGCCAGCTGTGAATTTGGTAGCATCTAATTAGTTCGGTAATGAATCGCTACCACCTTTATAGCAACTTTTATTTAATTGAATTTTTGGGATATACTAACTTTTCATTTGTTGTCTTGAGTGAAGCGGCTTGTGAGAACAATGCTGGACCTCTAGGATTGTTATGGCCATCACCAGTCCTGTCTGTTTCATGAATCACCTGCCTCTGGTTTTTGGTTTTCTTGTTCACATACACTCACACAAGCACACATTTTTGTTGTCTGTCATTGTTTAATAAAACATATCAGCCACGCTTAATTGATGTCTCAATAGCTGTAACAGAAGTTACAAGTGTTTTGTTAGTTAATTGCTTAAGTTACTTGGATTGAGTTGCAGCTAACTATACTAACCTTACACTAACCCAGAGCCATAGAGAAAAATCTTCAATCTGCACTTACATATAGACCCAAACATAAAAGCGTGAAATTCGTTTTTAACCCATAAGAACCCGGAAAATTATGGGGGATATAAAACAGACCAAGTGGACCACTTAAAACATGTTTCTGCAGTTGTTTTTGAAATACAACCCCTCCTTGTCAAAGATTTGTAATGTTACATATATGTCACATTGGGCTTTTATGATACATTTTTTATGTTACATTTATGTCACATTGCGCTTTTATTTCTCATAAATAGATTTAGTTTTCTTTGTCCTTAAATGGTTGTAATTCAAGAATGCTTTGGAATATAGATGTAAGATTGGTCTTGTTTTATAGAAGACATTTGGCAGATTTTTGTAGAAGTGAAATAAATTAAGAAAGTTAAAAATAAAAAAAGTTATAGAAGTTTGAGTTCATGAACATTTACAATATTAAACATTTTATTATTCATATTTTATATAAAATATATATTTTCAAAACCTGGTGGACTCTAAAAATGCAACAAATTCAAAGCCAAAAATCTGAACAAGTTGTGTTTCAAATTTTAGTTTGAGATCTAAAAAAAAAAGCTTTCAGTGAGATTTAGTTTGGGCGCAGTACCAAACTTTTTCACTAGTTGACATTACTGCCCATATAAGGGCGCCTCCATTTCCATATGTTGTTTGAGTGATCTGAACCATTATTTTTACAATTTTCATACAATTTATGAAGTAGACATCCTATTCAGAAGTAGTATTGGAAGTTTGGCAGATTTTGAAATGAATTCAACCTCTAAGAAACACAAAAAGAGCACGTATGTGCATTATAACTCGCTGCCACATCACAAATGCTGAATCTATTATTTTTTTCTTTATATTTAAAACATTTTCAGACCTTTTTTTTCTAAAATAATTTTATGGATGCTATCTTTTGAACTCTTGACATGAAAACAAACTGAGGTTTCTACCATTCTTTCATGATTTTTAATGTTCATAACTATAAAATAAAGGTCTGAACACGCCTTAGGAGTATGAAAATATTTGTTGCAAATTGATAAATTACGGCTCCTCTGTAATTTATTTTGAAAACCAGTCACCAAAAATGTAAACTAGAGATTGTAAGCTTTCAAATTATATATAGTTTGTCCAGATTAGTTTAGGTTTAGTATAGGATATTACTGTTTTAAATATGTAATGGCTGTGGGCCCGTGCCAATATAAAACAATGTTATTAATTTGACTTTTTTTTTTGTACATTTGTTAAAATATGCTTTGAAATGAGCAGCAGAACATATATAACCCTAAAATAATTGAATCAGCTAAATTATTTGAGCAGCTCATTACCATTTTTCTTAATGTGACATATACGTCACATCAAAATTCTGCCTACTGTTTTAAGGTTAAAAGCCCGCCCTTACAGAAAAGACACATGAATTTCACATGTGATCACATGTTTTCCACATGTGATCACATGTTTTCCCACATGTGATCACATGGGAACAACGTCACCACATGTGAACACAGTTTTCACCACATGTGATCACATGTTTTCCACATGTGATCACATGTGAACAAGGTCACCACATGTGAACACAGTTTTCACCACATGTGATCACATGTTTTTCACATGTGAACAAAGTCACCACATGTGAACACAGTTTCACCACATGTGATCACATGTTTTCACCACATGTGACCGTCACCACATGTGAACAAAGTTTTCACCACATGTGATCACATGTTTTCACCACATGTGAACGTCACCACATGTGAACAAAGTTTTCACCACATGTGAACGTCACCACATGTGAACAAAGTTTTCACCACATGTGAACGTCACCACATGTGAACAAAGTTTCAGGACGTGAACATAATGGAGCAGTGGCACATGTGGAAAACACATTTTCAGCTTTATTGTAATGTGAAGTTACTGACTCAGATCTTTTGAATCTCGTTCATAATTAAAAGGTTACAAGTTAATAGCCAAATTCCCCAACAACACATTAAAATGTTATATGTAATGGCCCAAACACATCAACTTACGCAATGTTGATGTTTCATTCATCCCCATAAGCTGAGCTACATATGCAGTCTGTAGTACTGACAAAGCACAAAATCTTTTAAAAATTGATTATTGGTATGAATGTATGAGTCTGTATAAAAGCAATACACACCACATGTGGTAGGCTTTTTAAAATCTTTATTTTAACAGAATAAGCTATTGACCAAAGTAAAAATACTGACCAGATGGAGATTCTTCTTAGTTATATAATATGTATTGAAGAACTATTCAGGATTGCAACACTACAGGAGAATCACATTGAGATATTACTATCTCTTCTCCCAGAGAAACCTGGTCAAGACGGCAGTACATAAAGTTTCACACAAAAGGATCACAAAATGACAATACCACAATATACATATTTAAGAACTAAATATAGTAGCAAATCAAGAAAACCAATTACAAGTTTCCTTTAGAACATTGTGCAAGATAAATGTTAAAGTGCTCAGAGTTGGAAGTGCATCTTAGTATATTTTACAATTCATTCCAAAATCAAGGAGCTTTTAAAGGAAAAGCACATTTACCAGATTCTGACAATACCCTTGGCACTTTTAGCCGGATATGAGAACCGGATCTAGTGCGATAACTATTTGTGTAATAAATTAGAAGATTTAATATATAAGAGGGTAATTAGCTTTTGCAATAAATAAGTACATATGTAGCTTTCTCCTTTGATGTAAAGATAACCAAGCTAATTAATCATATGAAATGCAATGATGCGTCCGTGACAGAAACAAACAAATCCTTTAGGTGATAAAAGATCACCGTAATCGATTATAGATAAAAATGCACTCTCTACTATTTTATTTCGGGCCTCATATGGAAAACACTTTTTTAAACGATAAAAGAAACCTAATTTTGGCCTAAGCCTCTTCAACACATTATCAATATGCATGTCAAATGCTAATCTTTCACCCGTCCATATACTGGTATAAGTATTTATTAGAACTAACTCTATTAGACAGAAGACTCTGTTAGACTCTTGTTACACTGTATAATATATAAAAGTAAATAAAAAAAAAACTATATATATATATATATGTATATATATATATATATATATGTGTGTGTGTGTAAACAGCAATCAACATGGGGCGATGTTACATACAGTCGTGCTCAGAATTGATGGCACCCCTGGTGAATATCATAGACAGTAGCCTATATAAGATGGACACAGCGACCCCATAGATTTCAACCTCTTATATACTGTCGATTTCAACGGAGAAAAGTGAAGCCCATTTGAACTGAAGCACTCACTTCCTGATCGCCAGGCGTACTGCGCAGACTCAAACTGAGCTTGGTGACGTGAGCAACGTGTCTGACAGTCTGACTGGAACACGGAGCGGTTAGAGTAAAGCCACCTAAATGCGGCTGGAAAGCTTTTCCGGCCCAAATTCTCGTAGTAAACGGTAAGTGAATCTATTAATATTTAATTTTTATGGTCGCTATAATTGTTATGGTCAATGATGCCCAGCTCATTGTTACTTATAGCTTCAGACATCGATTTTGTAGATTCATTATAGCCTACATTGTATATATATAACGTTATATACATTATCCCGCTTATTACATGGCTACCTACTAAATAAATCAATAATTTGACACAAAATATTCATTTAAAAAGGAGTTTGTTGATTTAAAAACGATTTATATTGCTTCCGCTAAAGAAAATAACGTTAGTCTCTAACCGTCTCTACGGTTAGAATCCTGCGTCCGTGGCAACGCTCTGTTTTTCATGGCAACGGTCTGTTATACTTCGCAGCGGTCTGTTATCAAGAAATAACAGACCGCAATCTACATTAAAATTCAACCTAGCCATGTAATAAGAAATACTTAACATTACGTGCTTTTTATTCGTTATTTTCCTCACGGTTTTTAATATGTTCAATATTCTGCTCCACACGTTTGCTTTGTTTGAATATAGATAGCCTTGGGGAAATAAAAAAGGCTGAGCGTCAGTGAATAGAGACGCACAAAATGGCGACTCCATCAAAACCAAAGGTATGTTACACTATCATTGAGAGATATGGCCTCTAAGTTATACTAGTTAATTCTAAAATGTAATGACCTTAATTTGCAATTTCTCTAATTTCGCCTCCTTTCTATTACCTTTGTCTTAAGTAAGTTGTAACGTTAATTCTCTTATGTCTTTTCCCCTTTGCAACACACTTGCTGTTTTGTCAGACTACAATTGACATTGAGGAAGATTGGCCTAATGTTACTCACTCCGATGAGGAAGATGAGGCTCCTCAACATCAGGTGCAGATATGTTGTCCAAACACGTTCATCTAGTCTCTTTCTGTTCAACGGCCTTTTATTTTAATTTAGTTAAATATAATTAACTGATGATTTGTTGTATGTCATATGCAGTGGCGACTCGTAGGTTTTAAAATAGAGGAGGCACACTAAATTAAAGCAATAAGCCCTGCGAAGCCGTGTTTTACAGGAGTTACTCCATAAAAATCTTTATTTTAATATTTATTTTATTCATAATATTCAAATATTCGGGTCCAGCCCTACTCTTGACCCCTGACTTTATATAGCGCCTTTAACAGTTGCATCTCAAAGCACTTTACATGAAAATAAATAAAAGATACAGTGCAGGCCATAAAAACAGTATATATAAAAAGCCAAAAAACAAAGTAATCACATGAATCACATAAAAGCTGCCCTAAAAAGTACGTTTTAAGGGACGATTTAAAAACACTAAGGGATTCTGCATTCCTAATCTCAGAGGGCAAGGAATTCCACAATTTAGGAGCCAACGAGGAGAAAGCCCGATTACCCATGGTTTTTAGCCATGTTGTTTGGACAGTTAAAAGACCAGTGTTGCCAGTATTTTACTGTAAAAAATAACTTGGGTGTGACAAGCAGTGCGGGGCCGAGAGCCGGCGGCGCAAGGCCGGTGGCATTATTTTCACATCAAAATCTTGAGTAGGCTGTTCCTCCCTTACCTCGACGAGACTGGGCATATGTTTATCATTGAAGTTTGTACACACTTGAGCTTCAAACTATTTTGGATGGTAGTGTTATCATTCATAATTACTGCTGACTCTTTACACTCCATACACTGTTTTTCAGACAGAGGATGACTCAAACGGGACTCCAGAGCATGACTCAAACGGGACTCCAGAGCATGACTCAATCTGGACTCCAAAACGGCCAAAGATAAATGTAAACAAATCTGATTTGTTTACACTTACGGTATTTATGTGGTAAAAGTGTCTTTTTCATACATATGTCACCAAATAGGCAGTAAAAGGTGAAAGATAACAAAACCCAATTCATTAGTTGTCTCTACCTGAGCAACAGATAACAGAGATATTTTTTAACAATTACAAGATTCTAGAAAGTTGTCCAGCACTACTTGAAGTTTTTTCATTTAAGACTTTCTCTATTTTCTTTCTCTTGTACACTTTTCCTCTTTCTACACTGATAGAGAGACTACAAAAATGACGTAAAGGAGCTTGAGGAGAGGGTAAAACCAAGGATAAGGAGATAAGGCGTTTGCGAAGATTAAACTTTCAAATGCAAGAGGGTAAGGGGAGCCATTGCAGTAACTTTTAACCAATTTCGATTTTACAGTTCCACCAGTACTGTATTTTGCAACAAAAAAATCCTTTACTCCTAGTGAGTTTTGTGATCAGAATTACTGATTTTGTGGTGGTAATTTCAAGAAATGTGCACCCAAAAATTCACCCTCAAGTTGTTACAAACCTGTTTAATTTTTTTCCGTCTGTTAAACACAAGAGGTTTGGAACAGCTTGAGGGTGAGTAAGTGATGACAACATTTTGATTTTTGGGTGATTATTTTAATTTGATCATTCATACATGTATCGTATTGTATGTTTCACATGTGATCTCATGTATGTAACTCACAATGGCTGCATTTACACTGCAAGTCTTAATGCACAGATCGGATCTTTTGACCATATCTGATGTTTTATTTATTTTTGTCCTGCCTATTACATTCTCTTTAGACACGACTGTATCATACATCCGTGTTTACATTAATCGTGAAAAACAGGAGGGACTGATTATAATATTGTAATAATACTACAACTAATAAGTCTCAACTCGATTGCTGTGTGTGTTAACTGTGTGTGTTAACTGTTCGTTCCTTTGATTTGAATGTAGGACTTGCTGACAAAATTACAAAAGCTGTCAAAGATGCCATTCAGGCAGTTCAGTCTGCCCCCAGCCACCCAGTTGATATCGATAATTATCACGATAAATGGCAAATCTTCATTACTGTCAAGTTTAAAAGGTACATTTTTGATGCCAAGTGAAAGTTGTAGAAAACACAAAGTTAATTGTGATTTTATCATTAGAAAATAACAAACACAATGTTGACAAGTCTGTGAATGTATTCTATTTTATTTTTGCTTTGCAGAACAAGTCTGTGACTAACTTGATGAACCCAGTTGCTTTAGATCGTGCTCTAAGATGTGAGGGTTACAAAAAGCTGACCAGATCCCTTATGGACTCCATCTTCTCTTTTTGCTCTGTCACCGGGAAAAAGGGAGTTGTCGGTGAAAAAAGAAAGAGCTTTGACCTACAAAAGGTGCAGCTAGTAATTGGTAAGCATGTCTGAATATTTATTTTGCGTTGAACAAAATATTATTGTATCAGCTCTTTAAAGGGTTCATTAATTTGTCATGAAACCCTAAAAAACATTTTTTTGAGAGGTTAAAACAGATATGTACACATCATTGAAAACAACAATAGAACCGTGATCTGTAACTTGTTTTCAAATTTTAATGTAATTGATCTAATTTCTTACAGACCATGTCAAAAAGAAGCACCAAGGCATCAGAGACACTGAGATCAAGGTCTGCATGGCACAGAAACTGAAAGATCTGAGACGACGAGCAGAAAGGTATCTTCAGATAATCCAAGTGTGATCCCCATGTGGTCTGATCTAGGGCTGCAACTAACGATTATTTTCATAATCGATTAATCTGTCGATTATTTTTTTGATTAATCGGATAGAAATAAAATAAAAAAAACATTAATTTCCGACCCTTTATTCAAAAACAGAACTGACAGTGCAAATTCACAGTGCAAAAAAATCTTCAGAAAGTGCACAAACAGGTTGCTCCTTAACCATCCCTGAGCTTTTAAAGTAATAATTTTTTTAAATTGACTAACACAAACAACATAATAGGGCTGGGTAAAAATATCGATTCATGAATGCATTGCAATTATTTGTTTCTTAATTCAATATCGATTCATCAAATCCTATGAATCGATTCAGTCCACCGGCCAGTGGCGGCGCTGTGGGCAACACTCTAGTGAGAGCGTTCAGCGTAGTACAAGACGCGCTTTACCAAAACAGCAACATGGCGAATAGCAGCTGCACTCCGTTCAAGCCTGCACCACCAACCAGGGTCCGAAATGAAAATGTTTTTAATAAAATGTTTGTCCCGCCATAGTCTTATCTGATCGGTGACAGGGCGCATGTTTAACTGAAGAACGGGCAGAGAGAGAGAGCGAGTCCCGGTCGCGCGCGCGCTCTCTCTCAGTGGAGCCAGGCGAAAGTATAAAGGCTTCACCGTCTCCTAAGCGCTGTCTTGCTCTCTCTCCCTGGCATATATTAATCAAAATAAATCGACACGATGGTAAAAGGTCGGAAGACCATAGTTCCTTGTGGAGCATTCGGATATATTGTTTTCCTGAATTACCGCTGGGTGTGAATAGTGCTAAAACACCTTCTTCTATGAAAAGCGTTCCGCACATTCAGCTGACATAAACCACACTTTAAATAAACGAAAAAACTATCCAGTGATTAAATGTTTTCTGTTCTATGTCCTAGCTGCCGGGATAATCAGATTGTTCAGAGCTACAAAAATAACATGACGCAAAAATCGCACCGTGTACGCCCGCCTTAATGTTTTTCCTCCTGTAGCTAGACTAGTGTTTTTGTATGTAGTTTTTAAAGACTTTAAAGATTTTGTTAAGCTTTTGGTTTACCTCAAAATAATTGTGTAAATACAGTAAAATAATAGGCCTGCTGATGCTGACATTGAGAGCTCCATGCTTTCCTATGGCTCTGTAACATTAGGTTAATGTTTGTCTTCAGATACTGTTTAAATTAATATATAGATTTTTTTTTTATATACATTTCAAATTTTGCTCTGGACAATTGTTTATGTTTGTATTGTGCTTCTGTTTACATTTCTTTTATAACTTGAATGTATAGGAAGAAAGAAATATACTTTCTGCTACTTACAGTTACATGCACTTTAAAAGTGTTAATAAAGCACCTGTTTGTTACAGTTGTGTTTTGTATTCAACACATGTACAATATTGTACAGTTTGTTCTGCTAAATAAACCATGACAGGAAACATGCTGGGGTCAATTTGTTCTTAAACATTGGTAATAATGCACACATTATTTAAAAATATATTCAGGTACTTAATTACTTGTGTATTTACTTATTATTGAATCGATATCGAAGCTAATAAATCAATATCGAATCGAAATCGAATCGAATCGAAGCCTCAAGAATCGAAATCGAATCGAATTGTGAGATTCCTAACAATACCCAGCCCTACAACATAAACATGTATGCTTTACATCTGCCAAATATATAGGATTTTTTTTTTTAAAGTGCACAAAAAGATGTATATTTTTGTTTAAGGGACCTGAGCTGTTAAAGTAATAAAAAAATGTTTTAATTGACTAACACAAAAAACATACACATGTATGCTTTTGTCATGATTAGTGTTTCCCTGTCTTGTCTATTAGTTATCCCAGGTGTCTCTCATTTCCCACGCCCCCTTGTTAGCCTGTTTAGCTCGTTTGTCTCTGATTATTTAAGACCTGTGTTTCTGCCCTGTCCTTGTGAGTTCTTGTTTAATGTTTAACGTTGATGTTGGTTATTCTCGTTCCCGAGTCCCGTTATCTAGTGTGTCAATTGGATCCTGCCTCATCTCTGCTTCAGCCGCACCGGCGTTACAGCTTTACATCTGCCAAATATATAGGATTTTTTTTTAAAGTGCACAAAAAGATGTATATTTTTGTTTAAGGGACCTGAGCTGTCAGAACAATAAATACATTTTAAAAAATAAAGAAAAATACAAAGCAGAAAACTTAACAGGATTTGTTTAAACGTCAGAACTTGTTCTCTACACTACACTCACAGACGCACAAACTCACACACTCACAGACGCACGCACACACTCACAGACGCACACACTCACAAAAAAATACAATGGATTGACCACCTCGTATGGTGTGTATTTTGCAGCTCATCCTTTCCGAGCATTTAGTGAAGTTTCTCTGAGTCATTTAGAGTAAAGAATGAAAAATCCAGTGCTGCAAATTGTGGAAAAAATATTCCCCTTGTAATGGTACTTGGGACAGACAAGAAAGTGTTTGCATCTTCTGTCTATCTGATTCAAATCAGTCTGCTAATTTAGTGGTAGGATTTTTTATATATATATATATATATATATATATATATATATATATTGTTGTCCATTTATCAAACTTCCATGTCTCTTATATAGTAATTATATATTACTATGTACCAATTTACAAATGCTCGGACACACTCTGTCGCTCGCGCGCAAACACACTCGCGCGCAGACACTCTATCGCTCGCTCTCGGACGCACTCGGTCTCTCTCGCGCGCAAACACACTCGGTCACTGCGCGCACTATCGCTCGCGCGCAAACACACTCTTTCTCTCTCGCGCAGTGTGTGGCTCGCTCGGGGAGTTCGCTTCGCTTTTGTCCAGTTCGGCGAGGCGCCGCTCCGCACTCAACTAATTTTTTTTATATACTCATATCTCCACGTCACGTGAGCAGACCAACTAGTCGATAATGACATTCGTTGACAACGATTTTCATAATCGATTATTATCGATTTTAGCGATTAGTTGTTGCAGCCCTAGTCTGATCCACCTCAACTCATTCGATATGTATTTGTCAATCATTTTCCAGACGAACACATTTTCAGTTATTTTAGTAAATGTCTTAGATCTTTCAGTGGTTATAATATCAAGTTATGGGGTCCACCTAGGGCTGGGCGATAAAACGATAACGATAATTATCGCGATATAATTCTTCTCGATAAAACGATATCAAGAGTTCGATAAATGTTCGATAATGTTTTTGCGCCAAAAGCAGAAGGAAACTCATTTGAACCGCGCGCCACACGGACCGTTTATCCGCTCGGCTCAAAGTCCAAACGGCAGCGCAGCGCGAGCTCACTCGAGCAGACGCGTTTACTCTGATCGGTCTCGGTCACTAGATCCAGTGAGAAGCGCTTGAATTCAGCGAGGAACACAAATGTCTCAGTGATTTAAACTAGTTTAAAGGCAGATTAAGCGGCGCTGACGAACAGGAGAAACACAGTGCGCAGCGATACGTTACAGTCAGAAGCTTCTCCGTCTACACATTTCCATCATTTACCACGGATTTACTGTAACGTTAGCCTAGTAATATTAACTGCATCATGAAATGTGGGATATATATATATTGAATTGTATATAATATTATTAATGTAGACAATGTATTAAAGGACTAATGGAATATAATTACAGTTTTTAATAATGTATTTAGGCTACTGGTTTTCATAAATACCATAGAAACCATAAAGTTACATTTTATCTGTGGTTATCATGATCTAAATGCATGATGCTGGATGACCAATGGCTAATTTTAATAAAACTAATAAAGAATATTACATTTTACCAAATAAAAATAATGTTGTTACTTTTTTTTAACAGATGTTACTGTTTTTGTTAATGAACATAAATTGTATATAGTAAATCTGCATCCTAACTCAAGCTAATACTACTGAAATAAAGATATTTATTTTGTTAAGGAAAAATGACAAATGTTTGAATGTTCTACCTCGGATTTGTGAATGTTCACCTGTTTGTCAAGTGTTTGTCATGATATGTTCTGACAATAAAGAGTAGTTTAAAAACACAAACGCTCTGGTTTCTACAGCTTTCACTTAGGAGTACAAATCTGCCTTTAAACTTGAAATAAATAAAGATTTGACATTTATCGATAATTATCGATATCGACTGATATAAAAAAAAATATTGTGATATTTTTTTTTGGCCATATCGCCCAGCCCTAGGTCCACCTCCTTCAAGTCCCAAAAATGTGCATGCATCACAAAAGTAATCCATCCGGCTCCAGGGGGATAAACGAAGGCCTTCTGAAGGTAATCCGTGCGGTTTTACTTTTGTGAAGGATGCATGCACATTTTTGGGACTTGAAGGAGGTGGACCCCATAACTTGACATTATAACCACTGAGAGATCTAAGACATTAGAAAGAAAATGTTACTTTATCAGTCAAATTTTACTCTATCAGGATAGACTTGTGTTTGCACTGCCCTAATTAGGGGCCAAGCACTGAAAGTGCGGGCACCTATTGTATCTGTTCCGGTTCTTATTCTTCTTCTTTTTTTTCTTTTTCCGACTGGGCGTCTATGGCAGCCTATAGAACCGTTTCCGGGAAACTTATGAAAATTGGCACAGTGATAGAGGACAGCCTGAACTATCACCATAGCAAATTTGGAGTCTCCAACTCATTCCCTCTAGCGCCACCAGCTGTCCAAAATTTCACTCATGTTTATGCTAATAACTTTTGAACCACAAGGGCTAGAAACAAAATTCTTTTTTCCTCTGATTCCTGAGCTCATGACGATTCGACTGCACCCTATGACGTCATTTTCCGTCATAAAAGTTTTTCCGCCATTTTGAATTTTCCGAAAAACCTACTTTTTCGAACTCCTCTTAGGCCGTTGCTCCGAATTTCACGAAAATTGAACCAGATCATCTCCAGACCGTGCCGACAAAAAGTTATGGAAATCAAGTTGATTCGAATAACCGTTCTCGAATACCGCGAAAATAAATTTTACGTAGAGCTTGCGAAAACAGATTCAAGGCTGTATCTCCACAACGCTTTGTCGGATTCAGACCAAATTTAGTACATGTCGTCACAAGCATGTCCTGAGGCTACATGCTGCGTTTCGGCACAGTGCCACCTACTGGTCCGGAGATATGAAAATTTGCTTATTTTACTTATAACTTCTGAACGGTTTGTCCAAAAATCACAAAAGTGGTCTCGATAGATTCAGGGCGTCATACTGAGTTGACTAATATCCAATTTTCCCATATCGGCCATTTTGGCTGTCGGCCATTTTGAATGATGTGCTAAAATGCTGTATTTTATGAACGCATGAACGTATCGTTACGAAACTCAGTATGTGTCATCAGTACAAGGCCCTAAATGTACTCAAAAGATTATGAGACAGCGCCACCTTTTGGTCAAAAGTTATAATGAAATTTCCAAAAATGCTAATAACTTTTGAATAAATTTGCCTATAGTAATGACACTGATCTCAATAGATTCCTTGGGTTATGCTGAAAACATAGATACCAATTTTGCCATAGTCAGTCAAACTTCCTGTCCGCCATCTTTATTTTCTTTTAAAACCTACTTTTTCGAACTCCTCCTAGACCGAACGTCCGATTTTCACCAAAATCGGATCGTGTCATCTCCAGACCGTGCCGAGTAAAAGTTATGGATTTCGTGTCGATAGACGAAACCGTTTTCGTAAACCGCAGTGGCAAAGTTGAGGCATGATGCCAAAATGACTATTCAGGCTTTATATCTGCAATGCCTTGACATATTGACACCAAACTTTGAATGTGTCATTGTCACTTCAGTCTGACCACATCACATCAGTTTCGTAACTGCGCCACCTATTGGTCGAAAGTGATAATCATATTTTTAGTTAATGTATCAACCATTTTGCCAAAATTCATCTTTAAATGTCTTCAATTGCTCCTTGCTGCAGTGGGTCTCACACTCCCAGCCACTTTGGCACGTCTTGTCGTCTTGCTTGCGCTTGGCCCCGCTGATTGCTGCTTGCAGCTATATTCTTTGATTGTTTTTCTATCCCAAAACAGGATGCCTGCTGAAGGACACACAGAGGACTGAGACAATACACACATGCCCTTTTATGATTATATTTACTTTGGTTTTGCTTTGTTTGTTTCAAAAATTTAATTTGTATTGCATATTTTACAATGAAATAAAAAGCTCAATTTGAATTATTTGTTTTAATGTTGGGAAACATGGCTATAGGTCCTACAGAAGAACATGGTAGGCCTACTGTTTTCTGTGGTATATTGCTTAAAGGACAAGTTCGGTATTTTACACTTAAAGCCCTGTTTACAGATCGTATCTGATGAAATAGAACGGTTAAGATTAAACTTTGGACACATGCTGCTGTCGCGAGAATTTTAGTTTTATTTCGCTTTCCTCCCCCACCCCCACAATGGCAGTCTATGTGCACTGGAAGATTCCTTCCTAAAAACACATTAAACTTTCGTTTACAAAGACGTGAAACTCACCGAGTGGTCAGGGGTGTTCACTGATACGGTCCCAAAAAAAATCGCTGAAAAAGATGCTTTCCAACAGGTTTTATCGTAGTTTTTGTCCAACTCCATTGACTAGTATTGAATGTGCTGTGTGAAGTACGGTATTACTCCGCCGCTGGAGTGTCTATTATTCAAGCTCTCAACGGAAGAATCACGGGTGTGACACGTTTGGCAAAATAGGTCCACAAAAGCGAATTAAACCTAAAATTCTCGCGACAGCAGCATGTGTCCAAATTTTAATCTTAACCGTTCTATTTCATCAGATACGATCTGTAAACAGGGCTTTAAGTGTAAAATACCGAACTTGTCCTTTAAAGATTTTTACATGGGTTTCACATGAAGTTAAAGGTTTACATGGGGTGTAGGTTTAACATAGATTGTTTATGGGTTTCAAATGTTATTCCAATGTGATCTCATGGGTTTCACATAGGAATTGTGCGTTTCACATGTGATCTCATGGGTTTCACATGTGATATCATGGGTTTCACATGGGAATTGTGCGTTTCACATGTGATCTCATGGGTTTCACATGGGAATTGTGCGTTTCACATGTGATCTCATGGGTTTCACATGTGATATCATGGGTTTCACATGGGAATTGTGCGTTTCACATGTGATCTCATGGGTTTCACATGTGATCTCATGGGTTTCACATGTGATATCATGGGTTTCACATGTGATATCATGGGTTTCACATGTGATATCATGGGTTTCACATGTGATATCATGGGTTTCACATGTTTCACATGTGATCTCAGGGGTTTCACATGTGATATCATGGGTTTCACATGGGAATTGTACGTTTCACATGTGATCTCATGGGTTTCACATGGGAATTGTACGTTTCACATGTGATCTCATGGGTTTCACATGTGATATCATGGGTTTCACATGGGAATTGTACGTTTCACATGTGATCTCATGGGTTTCACATGTGATATCATGGGTTTCACATGGGAATTGTACGTTTCACATGTGATCTCATGGGTTTCATGGGTTTCACATGTGATAGCATGGGTTTCACATGGGAATTGTACGTTTCACATGTGATCTCATGGGTTTCACATGTGATTTCATGGGTTTCACATGTGATAGCATGGGTTTCACATTGGAATTGTACGTTTCACATGTGATTATAGGTTTCACATGGGAATTTTACATGGGCTTCACATGTGATCACATGGGCTTCACATGTGATCACATGGGCTTCACATGTGTAAATGTTCCAAAAGCACACATTTCCCACGTAATCCACATGTGATCCACATATTTCACATGTGCTTTTAACATGCTTTTACATGTGAAATTTCACATGTGAAAAATCACATGTGCATGTGGTCACATGTGACCACATGTGTTTTTGCACATGTGAAATTCATGTGGTTTTTCTGTAAGGGCGATGTGACATATGTCACCACAATATTTTCATAATTTGTTTTATATCAATTTGTACAAGAAAGGTATTAAAATCAGGTCAAGTGTAATCTAGGATATGTTATTAAAACATTAGAATTGTTGTATGGGTTGAAACATACCTTTAGTAACAAAAACAAGCGTTTTTAAAAATTGCTGACACTGCAACATGTGCAGACCAGACAGGCCACCATTTTGGAAATGTTGCCATGGCAACAAAAATGCACAAATTGTCACATGACTGAACCTGGGTGTTCCTTAAATGTCACTTAGGGACTTCCTGGGTTGAAAGTGAGGGATAATGCTTTGAAAAGACCTTTCCAGATAATCACCAGTGTTTGTGACGCCCGCGTCACAGTGGGTTCTTATGGGTTAACCTGTTATAGTTTTGATAATATGTGTATGGCTTAATCTTAAAATTATATTCTTAGTCACAACATGATCATGTTTCACGTTGTGGTCCTGGGGGTGGCCACTTTCATCAGAAGAAGTGAGGTAGCTTCTAAGCGAAATCTTAACGGACCGCCACGGCAGACCTCTATAGGAATTTATAAGCAAAATCACAGGAATCAATAGCCTAATACAGCCCAGTTGTGCTAAAATAAATATCATAAGATGTCCATCATCAGATGAATGATATGGAAAAGTTAAGTTAGAGCCGCTAAAGCCAGTGCTACTACCCATGCGAACATGAACACTAAGCTTTTCCCTCCAAAAATATAGCCTAAAACTTAACTAAGCAATATACAGTACCTCGTTGCCTCTCCAAATGTAAAACTGAAATTAACAAAATGCAATAACAGCTGAAAAAGTACTTGGGTGTATGTTTTATTTTATATTACCGTTCAATAATGCAATCGCTGCTGTCTGTCCCATAGAAGAACATGACAGCCAGCGTATGTTTTGGATCTATTGGGGCCTACATGAACCACGTGACAGCCATAGCGGCGACATCAAAGAGTGTCGCAACTCTTTCTCTCTTCTGCAGTATACAAATGCTATTACGGGACAGTCTGTCAGTGGTCGTGGGCGGAGCATGATCATTATGACATCATATTGCTCAGAAAATCCAAATGTCTTGATTATTGAGAGTGTTTAGGCTTTTTGAGGAATAAAAAAAAGGAGTCCTGAATGGATTTTTTTTTTCCATTGTATGGTGGTTGTGTCCACACACTGCAAATACACATTTGTATGCAATTTTGCATCCGATGACCCCTTTAACTATTTTAGTTACACTCTAAAAAATGCTGGGTTGTTTTAACCCAAGTCTGGATCAAATATTTGATCCAGTTTGTCCAGCCGTTGGGTTAAATTTTTAAATTGCATTTTTAATCCAATGTTTGGGTTTGTCCATGTTTGACCCAAAATTGGGTTAAAACAACCCAGCATTTTTTAGAGTGTTAAATTAACTAAGAATGAACAATAGCCTACTTCTAGCATTTAATAATCTTATTTTATTTTAATTTCAACATTTACTAATACGTTCTTAAAATCGAAAGTTGTATTTTTAACATTAGTTAATGCACTGTGAACTAACAACAAACAATGAACAACTGTGTATTATTATTAACTAATGTTAACAAAGATTAATAAATACTGTAACACATGTATTGCTCATTGTTAGTTAATGATAGTTAATACATTAACTAATATCAACAAATGAGATCTTATTGTAAAGTGTTACCTATAACATTATACATTTTATAATGCGGCTCATAGTTGTTCCGGTTAACATTTACTTTGTGTCAGCAGGATTACCGGTAGTTCACATCATCTCTTATCCCACAATCCAGTGCAGCCTCTTTCTGGTTTCCACCCCCTACTGTGGCTGCAGACATATTCAATTCATGCCTGCACTTTTGCAAGCTAAAGAAAAAAGAAAAACTTAAGATGACAAACAAAGCTTACTTTCACTATTCATTCATCTCTGCAGGCTCCAGACAAAAGAGCAACAAGAGCTTTCTGCGTGTCTTGCACCTCAGCTAGGTGTATCGATTGACTGATTAATTCCATAATGTTTCAGAGTTTTCTCAGAATAGACCTCGCAATGGACTTGCATTTGATATCATATTGCACAGCATCACAAGTTTATGACAGGTTTTGTATTCTGTGTGGCTTATAAAAATCTAATTGCATTATTTGGGTCTGGTCTCCTCAAAAAGTAATTGAATTATCCATCGGTACCTTGAGACAAAGAGAAATAGAAAAACTGTGCTGCATTATTCATATTTTCCTCTGGAAGCTTATTAAGTAAAACAGACCACACCACGTTTATGATAGCCCTTTTATTTTTAATTATGTATGCGCTTCTTGTTACCAGAAAAAGAATATCCACTGCAAAGTGCTAGTTACTGGATGGTTTTACTTTTCATTCAGCCTGCACTGTTAAATTACTCTATTAACACAAATTGCTGTTTGTTAGTAGAGAAGAATGTGTATAATCTATTAACCGTAAAACAGACTATATGCTTGTAAGACATGCTTGCGGCTTTAGCTTGGTGACAAATAAAGCATGCATTGCCATTCATGACAACTTCGAACCTCGCAGCACCGCCACATCCCAATGAACGACAGATAGAGTACCATATGAATACAAATGGGTGCGTTGCAGCCGCAAGGTTGATTACACTAATTTGATCTGCTATTCATAAACAGTTCTATCACATGCTTTTGACAAATTGCTTTTTAGAAGAAAAGGGAAAAAAGACCTAAGCAATAAAAAAACAAGCCACATACACACTTGAATTGGAGCACATAACAAAGGCTTATGCTACAAAATTAGCTGCGTGATAAAAGTCACTGTGTGCATGATGTGTGAGTGATTCTTCATTGTCATGACTCAAGCTCAGCTTGCTGAGATGACAGAGATTCGGTTGGCGGTCACGACTGAGTCAGAACTCAAATGGGTAGTGAGCTGTTGGAGAAATATTTAACACCGTAACAGCACAGCTGAAAGAAGAATTGTTAGTCTGAGGGTCAATGATATCCATGTCCACAATAGAGAAACATCTTTTAAAAGTTCTGACCTAGTTTAGAAATGTACTCTCTTTATACCCATGTTGGCTTCATGTGGTTTTGAAAAACTTTTATACCACTTTTAAAAAGAGTTCACATTTAATAAGTCTTAAAAAATATCTTAAAGTCTTAAAGAAGCTGTTTTGTGAAAATATTATGCAAAATGATGCCGGCCAAAAAGTTGAATGAGTTTAAATAAAGCAATTAAGGTAAAATCAGTAAGTGATGTTTTTTGTATTGTTAAGTGTTTATACTTTTTTAAATGTATTTTTATCATGCCATTGAATGTCATTGAATGTGTTTTATCATGCCATTGATCCATGAATGTGTTTTATGTGCAGAAAATGTATTAACCACACAACATGGAAGAGAAGCCATGGTAAGAGACAATCACTGTGCAGGCTTAAACTACAATGTGTTGCTATTACAAACTTAGATATTAAAGTTTTAAACATAATAATGATGATCTATCTAAATGTATTACTGAGGCTCTGCTTCCTTGGCTCTGGTAATAGAATTCGTCCTGATAGAACCTGGCAGAATGATGCATGAATATGGATTGGCAGGATTACGGAGCAGTGTCACGCTTACAACCCTGGACACAGATAGCCGTAGATGTGATTTTTTTGCAACCTCATCCTGCCAGGAGTAATTCAAATTCAGAGTATAAATGCAGAAATGTATTTGCTATTCATAGTTCTCGTGGGCACCTTTGCCATCGATATCAGCTTGACACCTTTTTGGCGCTGTAACAGTCGAGGAGTCAGAAATGTCCCATAATTCTATCCTGCCCCTCTCGCCGACTTTATTAAGAACTACTATATAAGTCCTGTTTTTCATGACGTTGAGAGAAAAACATGAGGGCAGCAGTGTTCGCATATTCGGTAGCGACGGTTGTTCTACAGAGCTGTTTTTGTTTGCAGTTGAGTTCTGGACAGATTAAGACAGTAGATTTCCGTTGTTTGAGAAGAGGAACAACGTGGTTTGGCTTTGTGACTGTTTCGAAAAAAGATTGCAATAATAAGACTTGGTTCGACCAAAGGCAAATGTTCTGCTTCAGTGTTTACCCATTTAATGTCATCCAGCCCTTTTTGACATAAAAATACATTTTGCCCATTTTAAATAGAGACAGTGCTTTTTTTTTGTTGCTTCGTAGTAATTTGTTTTTTGCTTTTTATGTGCTGTGATGTATCTCATAATTATGTCATATTTTTTCAACATTTATCCACTATAAATTAAAGTGGTTTTGAAATCTACAACTTAAACTGTGTAAATGAACATCAAATGTGCAATGAGTACTGTTGTTTCTACCCAGCCCACGACCAGTGGTTTTGTTAATCAAATTTACTTTTAAAATGTCTAATTATTTGTATACCAACTTCCACAAAGTCAAAAAAAAAAAAAATATATATATATATATATATATATATATATATATATATATTATTATTTTATTATTATCCTCTCTGTCTGCTCAGACATGACATTAATATTCAGAAAAAAGATTTGAGTAAATGTTATTTGGCAATCAAATCATAATGATAATTTATTTTCATCCCTGTTTCTAACTCCTTTCTAACCCGGTACAACCTCCCCAAACTGTGTAAGCATATTTGGAAACTGCATAAATAGTTCTTATGTCAAAAGAAGTCTCTGATGTTTCTACTTCCATATACTGTTTAAGAGATATGAAAGTTTTAGTTTTTTTAAGAAATTGTGTTGAGTTTTGTGTGTGACAATCTTATTGTTGACTGCCTGTGCTACTGAGATATGGTTCTCAAAGTTCCTCTAATTGTAATGATTAAGAAATCGTCTCTGAAAGTCTCTTAATTTTCTTTCATCAAACAAAGACTGCAGAACAATCGTGCAGGCTTTACCAAATGCAAATTTCCATTCAGTCTAATATTACTGAGCAACTGAACGTATTGGATAAGTAAAAGTTTACTGGCATTTCAACACGGTCTAATGGTGAATTGCTGTCTCCATTTTCATAACCCTGAAAACAACCAGGCTGCATGCCAGGCATTGTATTGTCTGATAGCAGATGTTTACAAGAATAGTGAAACATCTTGACATGTCACAGCCATTTCATCATTTTTCTATGCAGCTAAATCTGGCCAAGAATCACCTCCCGTGTGCCTGGAGAACAGCCCGACAATAGAACTAATACATAAAGTCCTCCAATGTGAATGACAAACATGGAATATCAAATTTTGTGTACTGCCTCAGACAAAGGTCTGCGAGGAGCTCCAATTGGAAGATTGGACAGGAAACTTGCAATGTTCAGAGCAAATCTACTGCCAAGATACTCAACAGAGGGCTTAAATTTGAGCGTGACTTGCCACAGATTTGCCAAGCAAATACCATTAGGTGTTGAGAATTAATTGTATCTTTTCAGGAGGGAGGATTTTCAAATGCAAATGTCAGCTCATTTTAGCAGGTAATACAAAACTGCCAGAAGGCACTCGGAATGCTGTCTCTCATCATTAAACCAAGCTGCCGGATTTATTCACATTCGCACAGGATCTGCACTTCCCCAACAGTAGCCGCCGTGATCTCCCTTGTCATTTTCTTCCCTTTTCACAAACACGCTACTCCTCCTAAATTGATTTAGCTCGCTCCCTCGCGACTCTTTGTGCTTCATCATTCAGAGCGATAAGTTTAATTTGTATGTTATCGCATTAGGGGCCTTATTATTGCCGCTTTTGCCAATTAGTTCACATAGTCAATGTGAAAAGACCGAATGGAACACAATATTGCTTCACCATACAGCTCCTGAAAGATGACACCGGTTCACCCATAACTAAATTATGACCTGCATTAAACTATGAGCAATGCACACCGATGCCTGCACCTGATTAATAGATGTACCACACCTGTTTAGACATTGTGCATGAGGAATTCACCACTGATAGTCACGCGAATGGGTCGCTTTCCGAAAGATCAAGCCGTGACTGCTGGGAGTGAGACAGTCTTAGCATTATCTGCCCTGGCTCAGAGCCAGCGACACGCTACAGATTCATTTAGAAGTAATGGCTTAGCCAAAGCGCGTATGCGTGCCCGAATCAGGGAGGGAGGAGCCCCGATGACTGGAGAGGAGAGCTATCAGTTTAATCTCCCTTTTCATCAGGAATCGATTAACTGGTCCAATAAAATTAATTACGTCCAGACTTCAGCATAATTACCAACATGATGGCTGTCTCCCAAAATTTGGATTGAATTTCCTAGATACAAAGAGAAACTCAAATTAAAGTGGAAATGGAAATGAACATAGGCTGTATGTAATGCGCTGATGTGAACGATACTCTGTGACTCACACAGGGGACACTTGCAGAATCTCTGAGTAAGTGGCGCACACTCGTTATCATATCAAAGCTGTCTTTTTCACCTGTAATCCATGCATATGTATATGTGATGTGACAAGCAGCGCTAGATGTTTGCACAGTGTTATCACACCAGCTGGTAAAATATCCGGATGTGTTTCTGGATGCAGTTTACGGGTAAAAGTTGAGTCCTGATGAGCTGGTTTGATTTTGAAATGACTTCCAGGAGGTGAATAATTGCAGCTGCAGGCTTTGATAAAGTACAGTATATTTACATTTATTCATTTAGCAGATGCTTTCATCCAAAGCCACTTACACATGAGAACAATTGAAGCAGTTAAACTAACAATAGGACAACAATATGCACGTTCTATGACCCTTCCCAGTGTAATCTAACGCAGTACATGTACTTAAAAAAAAAAGATATAGAAGAGAAGATAAAAGATAAAGTGATAGTATTAATGGACCAAGTGTTGCCGAAAAAGATGTTCTTTTCGATTGTCTTTTGGAATTCAAAATCTCCTCACACATAAAAATAGATGGTTTAAGTAAGGGAATACGACACCATTTTCAACTGAAAACTGAAACCTTTTTATGGGTTTTGGCCGTTCATTTACACAACAACAGCTTTTTTGGGGCCTGGTTTCAAAGTGCAAGGTTTTGAAAACAATGCCTTCTCCATGTAAACAACAAAAGCGTGAATTTGTGAAAACGGTGACGTCATGCGAATGCAAATTACATGTTCATGCATGCGTATTATGTGTTCACGCCACGGAGTGTTTCTTAACAAAGTTACATCGCCAACTACTGGCCTGACATGCATAAACGGGATAGTTTTGAAAAAGTTGTTGTGTATACATACCCTAAGCTGCAAAACTGAAAACATTATGAAAACATCAGCAGAACCACCCACATTTACACATTAGTTACATTTGGTGTTCAGAAGCTTAATTATGGTGAAGTAATGGAAGATACTATCGTTCCTAAACACATTAAGAAAACATTTTTCAAGCTGGTATGGATCATGCAAAAATGCTAATTCTCTCACTATTTACACACCCTGTCATTCCAAATGCATGTTATTTTTCACAGGAAAAAAATAACTTTTTTTAAAATATTCATCACATAGATATTTTTCCACAAAACAACAGTTCATGGTGAACAAAGGCTGTCAAGCTCTAAAAACAAAGCACTATAAAAACACAATACCAGGAGTCAATAAAGTTACACTTTTCTCAGCTTTGTCATGTTGCAACCCTCGCCTATATCCTGTCGCCAATGGTCGCTGTCGCTCATGTCGCCAACTCTCATTGAAAATGAATGAGTTCAGGTCACATTGTCAGCCAAGTCGCTGGAGGTGTGAACGGGGGTAAAGGGTTGGGGAGAAGGTGAAAAATGGTCACATAAAATTAAATCACGACTGTTTTGGTTGCAAGAAACCTTGATTAACATTATAAAATGCTAAAAATGTATGAGCCAGCTTCATTAGCTCTCAGGCTAAAACAAAAAGCTTTGTGTCTGAAAATATGTGGGTGGAGTCAATAGAGAAATACAAGAAAGTGTTGATATTTCAGGGCACTTCTTACAGCTCGCCAGTAACAGCAATTATGGCACACAAAAATCAACACAGTTCAAGCACATAAAACAATCCCACAATGCTGTGTTCCTGATTACATCTCTGAACAAAGCCTGTCCAGTTTGTTTATTCACACCAGATTTTGGACCGAAACAAGCACTTTAATTCAAGACCACAAGCTATCATGTTTCTGTGAGTATATTCATTATATCAGTGAGGAAGTTTAACCACAGGGCTGCTGTTTATGGTCATAATTCACAACCACAAGCTGTCATGTAGGAGGCTGCTCATTATATAAATGTGTGAGTTAGACTGTAAGAGAGATGGTTTCAGACACCAGCAACAAAACCCTGTTAATTATATTTCTCCTGACAGGAGTGTGGGCTGCACCACAAAATTAAATTAATAGGTTTTAGAGCTAGCTGTGAAAACAGCAGGACAGGATCTCAGACATGGTCAACACACACCTACACCTGAGAGAGGCTAAACTATATTTGCTCTGCCACAGCAAGTGTCACCTTTAGTACTGATATACACAAAGATCTGGATTTCGTGGTTGGCCTAACAAAACAAAACATCATTTCATAATATGGGTTTGTGGTTATTCGGTCCTTGATTTATCTAACAAGACGCCCAACAAAACAAAACTGCACTTCATAATGTGGTTTTTAGGATATTCAATCACTGCTTTTATCTGTTAGTTTATGCATAGTTTTTAAGCTTTTGTTTTTTCTGCCTGCCGCCACCTTCGGTCGAGCGAACAACCGTGTTTGTGTATGTGCGATTACGACCAGCACGAAATGCAGATCAACAATGTGTGAGATGAGAATTCTATATATAAAACATACCTGAGTATGTCACATAACCAGCTTTTTGGAATATCCCTCCCCCACCCCCGTCATAATAACAGGAAGAACAAGAAGAAAAAGAGCAAATTTGTGTGGTCTTGATCAGTTATAAGCAATACAAATGAAAGAGAAACTATCAAATTATTGGCCAGACATATCATGCTTTTTCCCTCTTTACAGCTTTAGTTAGATATTAGTTCTATTAGTTCAAATCTAATTTTTCATTGGATACTTCTACGATACGCTGTCATCTGATGAACAGTTACATACATTTATGATTGATCATGCATGGTCCATGCAACCTATAAGAGCTCTGACACATTCAAACACTGCTAAAGACAAAAAGAGAGAAAATATACATACAATAAAGTACAATTTTATTTACTTGAAATACCAGCATGCTACCATTACAAGTGTATTGGAGTGTTCTATTTTATTAAAGTACACCAAATGTGTATCACAGAGGAGCAGAGCCACTGCAACACAAACAATTTCATGTTTTATAAAAAGGCAGTTCTGAGCCAGTTCTCCTCTCTTTTTCTTTTGTTAGTTTTCCCCCCAAGCGTGTTTACTATAGCTACAAAAGAGTGCAGTACAACACACACATCTAAACACAGACTTGTGTAAGCAGCTGTGGACGCCTGCCCCAAACACTGATGGAAATCAAAAAAGCCTTATGGTGCTTTTCCGCCTTTATGGTACATCATGTATTATGTGGTAATGAAAAAAAAAAAAATCATGCCTCAAAGCTTGTAATAAAATGTTATGTGCATAATATTTTGCACTGAATATCAAGTCGAACCAAAGGAAGGTGAGCGATGTCAGTAATACCTCTAGCCTACCACCATCCTTTCCCTGGAGGTTCCACTTGTCTTTTTTGATGTTGGCGTTGAGTTGCAAAGGCCCTACTCAATTTCAGCACAACCATTTCGTGACCACAATGTCAAGAGAGAGCCATTTACCATTTGCAAGTTACCGCAGTACCGTAGGCTTCAAATAGATGGATAGACAGAGAGCTGGGATTGACAAGCTTTACATGTGTTGCTGTATTCAAAACAGTAAGTTCATAGTGTGATAGATGGCTTAAGACTATTACACAATGGGCATGTGTGCCATATTAAATTGAGCTTCCTATCAGGGTCTCATGAAATTGGTTTTTCACACTCTGTGCTCAGTGCTCTGAGCCTGCTGACCTTGATTATTTAGCTTCATTCAAATATCCATTGTTGATCTCATGAGCGATGCAGCCCAACCGCCCAGAGGACCTACGCAAGCTTAGCTCTTCCCACTTCCCACAGCTAGGTTCTGTTTATAAGCACTCATTATCAGCATAACACATGCGTGACTCAGATTAGTCAGTTCACGGCGACAACAACTTAAGACAATTAATCCAAAGAAGCTGATGGGCTGTGCCAGAGGGATGACAGTTTAACGAAACGAGAGGGTTTGGTGATACATCTGTCTGCACTTGTCTGGTCTGGTGCAGAGAGAGAGAGAGAAGCTCTCCTCCTTGAGTTAGTCACCTAGTTTTCACTCCATTTATTTAGAGGCTTTAGGTAGGGCTGTTAACAGGGTTAGACCCTTTCATCCTCACGAGTCTGTCATCACCTTTTACTCCCTGTCTCTTCCTGCTGCTCTCCTGCGAGCTATCCTACTTCTAACAGAAGCGCATTCACACACAGGCAGGCTTTTGTAGACAGATGAATGTCTTGCACTAGTTGTCAAATGGAGCATCATGCCTACTTTGACCTCCATAAGAGAAAAAAATGAACATCTAGGGAATACAAATTTAATGTAGCTTGTCCATTATTAATGACTCTATGCAGATACTCTTTAGTCTATGAGAACCCATGATGCAATGGGAATTGAACATATGTCCAACATATCTGGAGTGAATGAATATCAAACAATAACAAGATCAAATTTGTCCTTCTTGACACTGAGATTTGATACAGATTCATTTAGAAATGATTCAACAGACAATCAGTATCTAATGACGCGTTAAGAGTTAACTAATTTTACTTATTCTTATCACCCAATGTTTGTGAGTTTAGATACCGATTCAGATGGAACAAACATGTCAGTATTTATAACAGAGATGGGAGTGTACTTTCTGTTTTTAGATGTGGTTGTTACAGAAGGTTGTACTGTGCGTCTGTGCGTCATGTATGACTTGTGTCTTTTTGATAAACTACCATTTTATATAATTTGATTATAAAAAAACATATTTACATTTTTTTTTTAATGAAGAGTTTATAGAAGTGGCTACTTAAAATAAACTCAATTAAATGAGCTGAGCTAGACATGTATCTTCCCTGATGCTTATTTTAAGCGGGTTTTAAATCACAATGTAATTTAATCGAGCATTCAAAGCAACAGCTTTTATACAACAGTTCAATAAAAGTAGGATAACATTGATTAACTTTCATTTTAGGCTGTCTATTTGTGCTTTTGTCAATGAAAATGGCTTAAAATAAAATCGTAAAAAAAAAGAAGAAATAATTCAAAGCAGGACTGCTGCGTCTCCGAGCCAGGCGCTTCTGAATGGATGAGTCATGAATCGGGTTAAGTGAATGATTCAAAGACTCACTCATAAAGACACTAGGTGCGTTTTGTAGTATAAATAGTGTGAGTATAGGGTGTTGTTCACACTGAAAATCCCAACAAGAAGTGAAATTAAAGTGCAATTAAATGAAAAAACGAAGAGTGGAATGTTGGACACTTCATGCACTTAGTGTTTAATTACGTAGATGTATAAATGACATACATTAGACAGCAAAGTACATATTTTAGTTTATATTGTCAGTATATTTACATATATTATTTTATTATTATTATTGCATGGTGCATAGTATATATGTCATTTGGGACAGCTACTTGTTTCTTTAAGTGTTTTTAATAATGAGTGAATGATTCCAAAAAACTGTGAATGGGAAAAAATCCCCACTAATGTACAGATGAACATCCTGTTTGAAGCATGCAAACACAGACAAGCGGAGTGATACAAACAGTGAAAAGTCCTAGTACTTGCATATCAGCACTCTAGGAAATTCAAAGGCTGGAACCAACTGTTTTATAAAACGAGTTATATAATCAAAGTATGACTTCATGAATAATACCTCAGTTGCAGGCAAAAGCCATATTTCTTCCATCATTCTTGGGCAGAGGAACAGGATGCTATATTTCAGAAGCTATATTTAGGTGGATGTTATTGATGGATGAGTCTTTATGCGTCTGGCCTCTGAAGGCATGCCTGGGTTTGACACTGAATCAGTCGGTTAGCGCTGACCCACTTTCATTTCTTATTCCAATAAAACATTGTTATTATTATTATTACAAGCAACAGTATTATCCGCATAAATCATCCGCAGGGGACCCCGTGGCTATCACAGACACGTACCCCATCGAGTGATGTAGTGCTCCCCACAAAACAAAACACACAATGACCCACTTAGATATTCAACAAGAAGCCACTCTGCCTCAGTGTGAAACTGCAATTAACTCCCGACCAATTCAGAGGACACAAACCATCAGAGATTAAACAGATGCTGCCATGGCTGAGAGGTGCAAATGTTGTCATTCCAATAATGGTTTAGCTCAAACCACAGCAGAATCTGCAAGGCCATACTTATTCAACAATTAGAAGATTTTCTGACCAAATTATGAGCGCTGTGGGGTACATTTGGTCTGAATATTAAATGCATTCCTAAAAGTGAAAATTAATTAAAGCTATATTTTAAAGAAATGGCAGTATCTAATTTAAGGCCCAAAATCATCTCCTTTAAGTTCGGTGTAATTTATCATGTTTTAAAAATGAGTATAAACCAGTATTGTCAAGTAAAAAATACCTCACTGGTTTTTTTGTCAGGGGCCGCATCACTTCTCCAGACTGTCATTAGGGAAGGAAACAGCCACCCATTAATTAGTGACAGTTAGCATTAACATGAAAAGGGAAAAAAAAATCATTAATTAATACCACAAATGATCCAAACCTCAAGAGATTTCTGTAACCTTATAAGGTTCTAAATGTCTCCTTTCTTTTCTTTTCATCCAGAAGCCACCCAGTCTTGTGATTTGCTGAAAATAGCAGTCTCCTTTCCTCATCCATCTACTCGTGATTAGTCATTTATGACAGCGCGCTGGATGAGCCACATGCCTTAATGAATGATGAACAAACTGTGTGGATACATGATTGGTGTTGTCTCTGATTGAATGTCTCCACTACAACATCGCTGATTCTGTTAACAATAATAAAATAATTACTTTTGAGAATATTGACAACACGCATACAAAAATAGTTTCTTTTAAGAACTGTTTATTCTGTCCGCATATTTAAATACCTCACTAAGAGCACTTGTTTTCCCAGAATGCTCAGACTCTCATAAAGCTGCTGATGTGGTAATGTTCTTGTTTGAGGAAGAGTTCACTCAGTGCACAAAACATACAAAAGTAGAATCAACTTACTGGAAGTCAATGTCCTGCTGCAAGTGTATAAACTCACACTAGTGTTGGAGAAAGTTACTTTTAAAAGTAATGCGTAGTTACTTTTTATGGAAAGTAATGTGTTAGATTACTTTTGCGTTGCTTTTTCTCACCTGGGCTGGGCTTGGTTGTTTTTTACTAAAAAAAAAGAAAAAAGAAAAAAAAAGGCAAATGTAAAGGCCCCTTTACATCAAAAGTGAAATGAATAAACCTATGCTGAATGAAATGCAAATTCACACCTGTACAGTAGAGGGTGAAGCTCAGACAAACCGTAAAGCTCTTCTGCCATTCTAGATTGAAGAAGAATAGGATGGAGAAGAAAGTTCAACATTACTTCAGTAATAAAAATGTAAGAAAATTAAACTCAAATGTGATGTCATTTTTGCTCCATTGGTAAGATTGAATTGGATTGTCAAAGGTCAGCAACAAAGACATTGGTTAATAAAGTGAGATTAAATACATAAAGTATATTTGTGTTATTTAACATTTAATTATTGCAGGTTTACATAATATTCTGAGATTGCATTTCACTTTTTTATTGAATTTGAGTAATGCTGAATCTGTTTTGTTTTTTTGCAAGTGAGATGAGTAAATGCCTGCTCACATCTATTCTATAACCATCATACTAGTAATGCGTTACCCCCAACACTGTTCAACAGAATTGCTATGTGAGAAATACTGTGTGAGAATACACACATTCTGTTATTTTGTGTAAGTATAAGTGTAAATCCCATTGTATTAGGCCTACTGGCTGTATTACTGGTAAGCTAAGGGAGTTTAACTTAAGTTATGTAGTATGTATGTATTATTTATGTATAGCAGTTTAATTTGTGACTGCTAACTGAGTTTGTGAAAGCTTTAATGTTTAAACTCATCCAGAAAATGAATGTTTTTGTCCTCACCGCAGCTCCATGCTGCTTAATGTTTTGCATTTTATCTCCACAAGACTGTGCTCACATTTCTCATGTTGTATTATTTTAATCCATCATTACATGATTCATAAAAGATAAACTTTTGCCTTCTCTTTCCCTTATCATCTCAATTTGGTATATTAAATTTCATACAATAATATGTCCATAATTCCCATATTTTAATGGGAAAGTACATCATGATAACACAAAATTCAGACAAATTCCTACATCTTTCTCTGTTAAACATTTAAATGTAAAATATACTTCAAGATAAAAACATGAGTTGAAAGTGTTCTCTTTTTCTTTGTGTTAGTGAAACGAGAGCTTCTGAGAGAGACGATGGTGGTCATTTACAGCCGAAGGACAGGACTAGGCATCTTTGGCTGTGCTTGCTGACACCTGAGTGTCTGAAATGGGTTGATTAGTAGATGCAGGTGCAGCAGTAATCAATGAACATGCTCAGGTGCATTGTAACACAGGTGCAATTCTTTTGTATGGATAACTGAGAGTAGGGCTAAAATACCTCCAGCTGGTCACAGAGCAGCGTGTGTCTATGCCAGCTGCTTTGACAATAGTGTTATACAACCTACCTGACCTATAAAGGCCTGTCCACATCAAGGATGATAACTATAACATCAACTATAACAGCGTTCACACCAGCAGATGATAACGTTCTGTTTAAGCGCACACTGCAGTTTTGTTGTCTGCTATTTTAAATGCTATATTACATTAAAGCAGGATCACTCTTAAAAATAAAGATTCCAAAAGGGAGGTTTTGCAGCGATGCATTATAGAAGAACCATTTTTGGTTCAAATAACTTTATTTTTCTGAGTGTTAAGAAAACATTAATAATTTAAAGAACCTTTTCCACTATAAAGAACCTTAAGAGGGTCCATGTATGTTAAAATTTCATCATGGAACCAAATGCCAATAAAGAACCTTTATTTCTTAAAAGAGACGGATTTGAATTGGCTCTCAATGTTTTTATTGTTCTTCAGCTGGAAAAAAAATAATTCTGCAAGTGTTTCTAATTGTTTCTCTGTACCATGTGGTGTGGACTCTGCTATTCTTTTATGTTTTGAACACTTAAGAAGAGCCGAGGTTCAAACTAGTCACCAGCAACTGTGAGGACCAAGTCACATACTGTATCAATTTGACTTTCCAAAAAACCTTCAGGGATTAGGTGTGAAGTATAAAGAGAAAAAAGCAGAGGGACGATATATCAGGGTTACAATTGTGTTTGACATAATGTACAATAACTTGTAATTAGCATCCTTGTCTAAATCATTAGTCAGGACAATTAATCCTAATGGTTGACCTCATAAACTTAGCGCATGAACCACATTATGACTTTTCACAGTCGAAAGCGCCACTCTCCGTGCACTCCCTGACCCCTACTCGACTATTTTAATGGAGTGGCAATGAAACAAATTAATTGACAAAATTAAATAAATAAGAACATACCTCGTTCTGCGATCAAGCATGTGATCATTTTCATGTCTACCTTAGAGAGAACTATCAAGTCATGCACTCAGCAAGCATGCAAGCACGTCTCCGGAGGAGCCCAATTTACAAAATGGCATAAGATCAAACACAGAACTTGAGATGAGGTTCAAATGCATTAATTAGATATGAACTACAGAGCTTTCATTGAATATTCAACATCTCTCAGAAAAATTGTTAGAATTATTCAAGAACTTATTCATGGTTATGTCCCACTGATATTAGATGTACTTCGCAGAAATACAGAAGTAAGAGACAGTTCTCACAAAACGCAGTAATGCTGAACATATTGTACGACACAGAGGCATACATGACTTTCAAATATCAAATTTTGTTTTAAGCTGCGAGTCACAGTCCAGTGGAACAATCATCACATCTCTTGACATGCTCTTTCTTTGACTGTTCGGGTCACTGTGGGTAATGATCCACAAATTCAGTCCTTTGAGCAAACTGACCGGTCTGACGACCAACCACAAAGACGACGAGAGTATTATCACAATGGTAGCTAAGACATACTGTATCTTTTCTTCTGTGTCCAGATGAGAATGAGAGACACTCAATATTTCTTTATACCTACCTCAATGAGAAGAATTAGCAACTACACCACTGAGCTTTCATAATAGAAATAAAAACTAAATTTGATCTGCATACCTTTTATGACAGTCTAACTATTCTTATCATTAGACAAAAAGCCTCACCTGGATTTTTTTCTTCATCATTTCATTGGTCAAATAATAATTGGTTGGTAAGCAGCACTGCTGTTTTGTAGGGTTGGACACTGGTTCTATTTGTGTGTGTGTGTGTGTGTATGGGTGGGGGGGATGCATCTGATGACATTTTAGGGTGGTCCAAAAGAACACATTTTGAATGCAACTTCAACAGAGAGCCTGTGCTCAATAAATAGACACTACGTAGAGACCCTGTGAGTCAGAATGCAGTCATTTCCGTCACCTGATTCTGAACAAAGTATTTTTATGAGCCAGTCTATTTTAGTGAACAAACCGCTTATAACCCACTTCAATTAGAATATATCTGCACGTCCTGATTTTAATGAGTTAGATAAATTCCTGGGTCAACATATTTTGTTGATCCTGGAACAACATTCCTGTCTGAAAATGTAATCCTAACCATATCCCTACCCCTACATTTAAGTTATCCCTAAAATCAGAGGGAAATTATAAGGTGAATTACACTGATGTATAAGCACCTAACCATGGTTGTCAGCCTAAATTTGCATAAATTGCAAATTTGTCCATCAAATCTGATTGGTTGATTTAAATGTTGTTTCAGGATCAAAAAAGATGTTGACCCAGGAATGTATCTAACTCAGCAAAATCAGGACGTGTGTGTGTGCATCTGGTAAAATCAGGTTCTGCAAGCCTATATCTGTCTGGTTGTTCATATTAAAACAACATGTTGTTTAGGATTCACACTGTCAGTATTCACATTGTTATTTTTTAAATATATCCCTATTTTTTTTGTTTGTTTAGTATTGTTTTTTTATAGTTCAGGCCAATTGCATGTATGACTAATTAAAAAGTCTGTGTAAACTGTTAAATTCAACGAATAAGTGTGAAATGTTTATACACTAAGCTTATTACAGTGGTGCAGTGACTGACCCAGAGAATCAAACTGCATTACACTGCATTTCAAATACAACTTTTGTAACCACTGGCCAAATATAATAACTGACACTGGGCACTTTCCTTCAGTAAAGAACATCCTGTAGTATTTGAAGCCTATCCCATTTGCTGCACTGGTTCCAGACAGTGCATTAGAAAACCAACCATGACTTCCTTCGATCTCTGTATGCTCTTTCTTCCCACTCTTCTCTTTCTTGGTTGTTTGTGTGATATGATGTGTTGTTGAGAGACTGAAGTGCAGGCAGGTAAAACTTGCCATGTGATAATGATTAGACTCCCTTCCTGATACAGCAGAGGGGGGCATGACAGGTGGTGCGGGTGTGAAGTAAGGGGTTGATGAAACCAGGTACTTCCTCTGCAGTCATACACTTCAATGAACAGATCAATAGTGTTGCATGAACATCATAAAAACTGACACAGAGCCAAAAAAGCATTGTTGATTTTTTTGTTTACACGATGAGATGGTGATGCATCCAACATGGTCGATGACCTTTGAAAGCGTGCCCACTAAAATATTAGTGTCTTTGACTCCAGCTCATGTTCCTCTTAAAATCTGGCACAATAAGGGAGGCCGCCAAAGTTCCTCGTGGTGACAGTTATATATGAGTGAATCATAACCACTTTAGGGCGTAATTTTCTCCACTTCGGCTTTTGCTGAGATTCCATTCTGCTGTCTTAATTGCCGAGCGGCACCACTTACATTAAGTGCACAGTGCCCTTGTCACAGTAATGCGGAGACTCTACGTGCATGCAGGAACACTTTGATTGCCATTGTTATTTCTGACTCTATTTTGGCCACATTGCTTGCAGTATAATCAGGGCTTCTGAGAAGTGCTTGGTAGACAGTATCATGCTGTGTTTTTGGACCTGTGAGCTTTTCTCTCTCCCCCTCTCTCGGTCAGGTGCGTCTTTGGTTTGTCGAGGTTATCGGTACTCTCTGTTTACCCCCCTGCAGAACTGCATCTCCACCTCGATGCGACCGGCTCCAGCTTGCCAAAGACCATTACAGAGTTTAAGCTTCAATTTCTCTCAGTAAACACCTGAGACCGCAATGTGTTTATATTCCCGGCAGTGCGTCTAGTAGTCCTGGTTGTTGAGCTAAATGCTCCTCACGTTTAAACAGTCAACAGTGCTGTCAAATGTCTTCACGTTTTCCCAAAAACATATTTTTTTGCATGCAACTTAATGCAACGACAAGGACTTTCCATCAGCTGGTTGTGTTAAATCAATTTGCTGTGTGGTTAATACAAACCAGATTGTTTTCTAGTCAGACACACTGTCAAGAGCGCCATTAATCTTCAGGCTGCCAGTGACTAAATGTCTGAGAAGAGAGTCGAGAGTTTTGCAGGAACAAGTGCGTTTTCTCCAAGCCATGTCAAAAGTAAGAAAGAAGGAAAGCCCCGCGATGGAAAATAAAGTTAGAATATGAGGAATGAAAGACCTTGGCGAAGCAAGGGCACTTAAAACCTGAAATTCAATTTTTGGGGACAGATCTCCCTTTTTCTTGACTTATTCTAATCCAATTTCTTTTATTCCAGCACATCGCTCTCATTCCCTCCCCCCTTTTGTCATACACACATTAGTGTGGTGGCGTATGGAAGGCAGGGATTATGGAAAGTAATGATTTTTCAAGGCCTGATTTTCTCCCGCTGGAGTCCGAGAAGGAATTAACTCGTATGGGGTGGTGTGGCGGTGGGGAGAAATACCTGCCTACAATGACACACGCCGGGAGAGGTGACCGCGCGGGGATTTCAGGACGTGATTGAATTGCGGCGTGTGAAAAACCTAATGGTGCACATTTTCTGTGTGAATGATCCCATAAATCCTGGGAAAGGATCCCAGGTAGAAAAACACGGCTGGCACGGACGGTCGCAGGATTGGATATTAATGCTGTAGTAATAAAGTGTGTCTTTCCCTCCAAAACCACTGTCCTCTCAAAGTGTGCAATCTGTTCATGATAAAGGAATGTCAATAAGTCTGAGGGGGAAACTGATGAAACATGCTGTTTAAGTGTTGACGTTCCTGTTGATATGCAGTGATATGAGAGTGGTCAATATGTAAGCCTGTTCCTGCCTCAGAGTAAAATAAATAAATAAAATAGCTAACATTGCAGATTTATTTCACATAATCGTAACCATATATTTCACCGGTTTGACTTATCTCACATATATCTCACAATGCGACTGCATTTCTTGTAGCGGCTTCATTACTTTTTGAAGTTCACTTTATTTCTCATAGTTGTAACTATATATATTACAATTGCGCCTTTGTTTAACAATGCGACTAATTAAAAATGTTTAAAAAAAAATTGATTTTACAAATAAAAATGTCATATTTGGTACTTTATTTCTTTTTTGCAATTGTAACTATGCAATTGACTATTGACTCATAATTGCCGCTTTATCTCACAATGTGACTTTATATCTCCCTTTCAACTTTAGCTCACAACAACCTTTTTTTATTTTGTACTCTTGAGGCAGAAACAGACTCCCACAGATCTCCAGAATAATATAGAGCAAGGGCCTATATATAGGGAAGAAAGAGAAGTGCTAGCTAATAATAGGTGTATAATAATATAATAAGTGTCTTAACATAGTACACACCCTTTTTCTCTGTAAAGGAGACATTCATATCCATATCCAATGTTTTGCTAAAAAATGCTTTGCTCTTTGACAGCTTCCAATACCACCGTCTGAGTCGTAGGTGGGAGTGTGTGGTAAATCCTTTCTCTGGACTCGTTGCTTTTTCTGTGGATTTAAAAAAAGGAGACTCCAAATAGACAACTCAAAATGCTAGAAAAAAGCGATTTGCATAAAGTCACCAATCAGTTTGCCTTGTGCATACAGGGATTTTTCAGTATCACTGCAAGCGCTACAAACATAGCATGATGCTATCGCATTTCCACAGCAGTGGCAGTGAGCTGGTTCAGTGTGAAGAATTAGGTCAGTGTGACCATAAAGGTTCATGTTTTTATTGCCACGGTGACTTTCCCTTGAGAATATTGCCAGCCCTGCACTTTAGAGCATTAGTTAAACCCTGGACAAGGCCAAACTAAACGCAGGTGGTGTCACAACTGTGCTGACAACATAGTCTTTTCCATAGGTTTCCAGTAAGAGCAAACAGAGCATTCGTTCTCTTAAAGCCACCTTGCTTCAAATGAGCATGAGATATTAAAAGCATTTTACAGCCCAATTAATTGCCTTCACATTGTAATAAGTACAAAATGTATCCCTCTGGATTTAGGAGGACCTAGTTAGCTGTTAAAACTAAAATTATGCAAAGCTATTAGAAACAGTTCCAAAATTATCTTCAAACTGCACGCGGAGCGAGTTCATATGGCTCAGGGAACAATGAAACTGAGTTTAAATCTCAAAATCAAAAGATATTCCAAAAGCTGACATTTAGTAAGCCTAATATGATATCCACATTCCTTCGGGTTTTCCTTCAGGAAGCATTCGCCCCTTGAACACATATAATAAGGTTTCTCCCTTCAATAACTAAATAAATTCAACACATTTATGAGTCCTTTTAAAGACTATACTGAGGATGCAGTGGTGGCAAATCCTCCCTGGATTTCTTCATTCCTCATTCCTCCCAGCCAAGCAACTTCTAACCGAGCAGAGCATAAGAAAGAAACATACACCACCAGTTTGGTGGTAATGAGCACCTTTTCACTAGAGTGATTTTTGGTTGTTCGTGTGTTACTGTTGTCAGTATATTTCTTGTAGTGTAGATGTTGCTGTCCGAGGCTTGACAAGAAAAGTGGTCCAGAAAAGAGGGAACCATTTAAGAGTTTCTTAAACAGGAAGTTCAAGTGCTGAAGCTTAACAGCTGTTCTACTGTGGAAGGCAAGAGAACGACTCATTATCCAACTGTCTACCGAGAGTGTTGTTGGGGAATTATTGGCACTGGCATATCATTAACAAGGATGCTTCAGTGCAGTGCACTGCTGAAAGACACATTCATAAGGGCCCGCAACAGCTGAAATCATCCTGCATTTACATGAATGTGAAGAATTCAGCCGTTGTCTTTATAGATTTACCTGTGGGTTCATTATGCAGGAATTCTCTTACTAGTGCTATATGGCTGTTTTTATAGCCTATTTATGTGCAGTTGTGTCCGTAGCATCAGTTTTAGAATTGAGCCAAGAGTTTAATAATTAATAATAATAATTAGTTACATTTATTTAGGGCTTTTCTGGGTACTCAAAGCACTTTACATATGGAAGGGGGAATCTCCTCATCCATCCCTGGATGATGCCACGGCAGCCATTTACTGCGCCAGAATGCCCACCACACACCAGCTTATTGGACAACCTCGACAAACCAAAGAGCACATGAGCGAGAGAGGGGGAGAGAGAAAGCTCACAAGTCCAAAAACACAGCATGATACTGTCTGCCGCGGCACCCCGGATGGGAAACGCTGGACTACATTATTCAAAGCTATGAACTCAGAACGTCAGTGGAGAAAGGCATATAGTTCATCATAACCTCGTAATATACATCATATACATAATTCACACGCTATATTGCTAAATTTGCCAGATTTTTCATATCAAAAGAAAAATATCCTGGCATGGCTTCTCTTGAGACTCATCTTATAGTTCGCTGTTAATGATATGCAAAAATCCGCCCGCATGTTGACGTGATTGGTTACAAGGTAGTTTGTGACGTAAGAAACACCAGCGATTTCAAACCGCGTCTTTTTTTCAATGCCGGTTTAAGGATAAAATACTCCGCAATGGTGTTGACTTATGAATTTGCACATGGTTTGTCTTAAAACTTATTAAAAACATCACATAGACATATAAACAACTTGATTTTCACCACATGGGTTTTTAAGTTTCTCTGCTGGCAGGTATTATTCACATTGTAAACTACGTCTTTAAGATATCAAATGTCACGATCATCAAAGATGAATTAGAAGCAATAACACCATCTGAATTTTGCTAATTTTAATCGCAGATTATTTGTCCTTTTATGGAATTATGTTTCAAAGATGTTCTCACATGGGACCAGATAGCCACCACGACTTTAAGATTTGTGTGGAGTTGGATAACCTGTTCAAATCAACAAGTTCTGCCAGTATTAATGCAAACAGAATCTTACCAGCCTATGCAGCCAGCTGAGAACAGAGCCTGTGTGGGGTTCAGGCAAACAGTGCATGGTCTGCTGGGAGTACTAACAATAAAAGCTCAGTCCCAATGGACCCTCAAGATGGCGGCATTAAGTCTGTGACCACACAGTGTACAATGTTACCAGGTTGTTCCAGGGATTGAGTCATTAACTCAAGCACTGGAAACAGAAACAATTGGTAATATTTCATTTTGCACTAATAACTCTTTTAGTTCACATCAATTTTTATGTTTGGTGGAGAAACATGCACACAAAGAGCCCGGCCACTGCAACCTCTCTCAAATAACTGAATGTCAGTCTCAAGAGTGTTAGAATAGGATCTAGTTAGCTTCCACTATAACAAGATTTATTTAGTTGTGAAACAGCAGTGAACGTTTTCATTTGTTGACTATTATTGTAGGGGTTGTTGAGAGATCGACTGGCTTACCTTTGTCTGCAATATTATCCTGACATTTTATTGTATACAGGAAATCATTAAACTTCCATGTCATTAGGAAACCAAACAGAGGACTAGAGTAGAATATAAAGAGATCTCCTTCCCCCCAAATTTAATAACAAACATATGGACTGACAAGAAGTGATGCAAATTGTTTGCACAAGACCTATTGATCCACAGCAAACCTGGGTAACACTTTGAAAATATAAACCAACTGTAGTATAACAGCTAAGAATGTTGAATCAGAAATGACAAATTAGACAGTGAATAAACAGTGAAACTCAAATGAAGGGAATTTGGAATTAAATATGTTTGTTTTGTAACAATTGGAATACTGGAGTACAAAAGTACAAAATTATTTATAATATATTAAAATACATGCATGAATGTATTAAATATATAATTTATGTTCTTATCACTTGAAAACAATAATAAATAATTTAAAATGAATTATATGCTACTTGTACATGTATTTAAGAAATATAAACAAAAAAGAAAAATTTCTTCATGCTATGTAGAAAGTGTTATCTAAATGTGTGCAGTAAAACTATACTGTAGCTGGGTAAGGGATAAAAACAATGACAGCAGTTGAAATGATTTTCAAAAATGTAAACATCAGGCTTAGTCAGCTAAGTTCATATAAGCTTCCTTATTGTGTCTGCTAGGCCCAGTTAAATGTCAGGTAGTTTTCATTATGTCAGGATTGCTGACCATATTGCTTTGTAAGCCTAATAATAGCAAATAACAACAGATTGCTCTTTTTACGGATGCAGTTTCATTGCTTAATTTTCCACCCACATCTGTTCTCTCCAGATCTGCAAACAAAAATTTGATTGTGAGCTGTATATTACCAGACTAGTAATTTATTATTTGTAATAATTATGTTAACATCACACTCCACCTTTCCACAATTCCAGAATAGCTTTTGCAGCGGAATCTCTATTGAATTTATTGACTCATAAACTTGTACGCAATGAGTTAAGACAGGATGCTATTTGAAGCTATCTGAGAATATTATGCCACCCACTAAATTTTACATAATATATATATAGTTTTTGATATTTCATCATTCCCTAATCACCCATATAGTCACCAACCAATTGGATCATTGGAAAAACATGCATGTGGTGGCATTTCTGCTAAATGATATTAAGTTGCTTCATACATGTCCAGTGAATGGCGGCTCTAAAAGCGTGCTCAGTTTTGTCAGAAACAGATGAACGTGAATCTGGCAATGTTTTATTAAGTTGCTTGTTGTACGTATTGCGGCAGTTCGGAAATTATACACAGATATCCAAGGAAGACGAAGGAGATGACGAATAACAACACGGTTTATTTATATAGCTCAGAACTGAATAGCGAGACAGCGTGCAAACACAACACACGAACAATACCGGACGATGAACTGAAACGCAGACAGGAACTAAATACACCGAGACGTTAACTAAAGGATGAACAGCTGTGATAAATGTAGTTAGTGTCCATGGTGACTGACGAGTGGCAGGAAACAAGAACAAAAAGGAACACATGTGACCAGTGAAAGCCAAAACAAACAGAACATGACAGTCAGTGGCGCTAAAAAGGTTTTTGCTCTATCGCATTTGCACCACCTACACTAAACCTAACCAATAGTTAACAAAAGCAAAGTGAGATAAAAAACACATTTTCTAAAGCAACCATGCCATTTTAGCTTGCTTCTACCAATTTTTGAGCTCTTCTATACCAATGTTTAATGGGACGCATACCAGAGCGATCTGCATCGCAAGTGCAACGTTGTACCAGGGGAGCTACCAAGCAATTTCACCATGTCAGAAAAGCAATGCGTGAGAAGCTGGTTACGTGATCTATATGTCAAAATGTATTAGTTTACGAATCATATAGTAAAAGTGTTTTGAGGTCATAACTTAGTATTGTTCAGGGAACTGTGTGAAAATAACCTTTATTAATCAATAATCTACCCCAGTAATCATAATTGTATATATAGTTATTTTTCTGGAGATATGCAAAAAAAAGAAATTAAGTAGAAGCATGCTCTACCAATGAGCCTATTTTGAAAGTCACATTGAAGTATCATTCTCCACTTGCCTTCAACAGCGCTATGCTCACTCTCAAATGTGCTCACTTGTTCTGTAGTCAGGCCAGGCCAAGCTCGGTACGGTCCACTGCAGTGCCTGTGGTGTTATCTGTAGCCTGGGTCAGTGCATGAAAGAAGAGTGGAAAACAGTGAGAGATGGACAGGTATTTGCACACTTGTTTGCCGAGTAATCGTTAAGTGAGGAGCTGAGTGTAATGTTATGTGTGATGCTGAGTAGGCAGCCCCTTTAATTACACACTCTCCTGAGCATGTCATTCTCATTCCCCAAGCACAGGCCAGGCTGCCCTTTATAGAGAGCACCTCCTGTACCTCTCCCTGTCCTCACCTCAACCCCTGAGGCACATTGAAATGCAAACACACACACGTGCAGTGATAGACAGCGGATACACACGCACACACACAGATAAATATGCAGACATCTCACACGTTGCCCTTTGTGAGGACAGATTATATTAACTCCTTACCTGCTCAAATTGAGCTTCTGTCTGAAAACTGACAGACCCACCAGCGCTTTTATTAAGGGATGTGTCTACGAAGCCTCTCTCAGGATTAATCTATAAAGCATAACACAGCTGGATTAAAAGGTCTTTGTGAACAAAGAGGAATATAGGAGATACTATGAGCGCAAAGGCAGAACCATTACAAAACTTCAAACTGCATGGCTATTTGAGTCTATTACACAGCTTTCTGGAATACTTGATTCTGACTGGTCAATAAAATTTCTAATATTTGCCGTCATCCATGGCAACAATGTATATATAATGACTCGTTTGTCACGTTTCGCCATTGGCAGTTGCACGGAACATTCAAATTGATTGTGATGCACCAGCTACCCTCCACTTATTCACCATGGTGAAATAATGAATACTGAATGTATAAATATATCCAGACTAAACAAATGCCTATGAATATGTTTGAAAGACAAGCATAGTAGGCTTTCTAGGGCTACCCAATGTAAATAGTAAGGTTAATAATTGTAAAATAATTATTCAGAACAGCCCAGTTTACATAAATAGTGTTTAAATATTAAAGTTTTTAGTGCAAAAATAGTTTTGATAAGAATACTACACATCTGGTCGGACGGACGCATACACTCAATATATTACGTAAACACACATGCTGGAACTCAGTTCCAGAACTACTCTGGAAGATTGGAAATAAATAACTTCTAGATATTGTGGAATGGCGGCTTTACAGATATATTGTGTCATATCCAGTCGTGCTTTTTCATAGTCTTTAAATGTAAATTCAAAGCACTCTTTCGAATTATTTTCGCATTGTGCGTTTACAAAGTGTATTCTGAGGTAACTTTAGCCATGCAGTTTAAGACCGTGTACTATGCATTAAAGAGAGTCGTTTGTTTTGCCATGCACTAACATAACCAGCAACTAATTAGTTCTCCCTGATAAGATCAGTTATTTGACCTCAACCCTAATTAGCAGAGTTGCAAAGCATGTGATCAATTATGTGTAAGTCAATCTCAGATTCGGTAACCTTGGGTTATAACACTACGCATGAACAGTACATGAGTCAACCTTTTCACTTAAAGTTATTACTCACATTTTTTTTTCCAGGCACATTCCTTTAATTGTGAATGCAGAGAAAAGCAAACATCACAATCAAGGCCATTGTGACATAGCTATCTAATGTATGCGTTTGCTAGTCTAGTTGCTCTTTTTGGATCAGTGCTGCATACTTGAAAGTTATATTAAAGGGATAGCTCACCCAACAATGAAAATGAAAAATCATCATTTATTCACCCCTATGCCGTTCCAAAACTCATATGACTTCATATCTTGTGTGGAACACAAATGGAGAATTTTAAATCTGTATTCACCAATAATCTTCCCCTCTAGTGGACTGTCAACTGCTGAGACCATGCAGATCATTGAGTCAGTGAATTGAACTTGGGAACCGAATCAGTCCGACTTCTGAAAGGCTGCGTTTACACTTGGCATTAACATGCGATCACCGTGATCCGATCAAGCAGATCGGATCATTAGGCAATCAGGACACCGTGCGTTTACATTTGTTCATATTAAGTAACCTCTGTATCTGGATAACCGATCGGATTTCTGTTTCCTACTTAATATTTAAATTAGGTCTGTAGTACGACACCAATAAGAGTAAAGATTATACAAATTAAGCAATGTCCCAATTGCTTTCACTCACTCACTTTACTTTCCTGTGCAATCTCCATCCTTAAATCAAATTACTTTTTTTAAATGCAGGCATATATTTCCATCATACAAAAATAACCATGGTTAAGTCACATCATCGATCATCGGGGTTTAAGCTTATAGCATGCAATGACTATATTAACAGAAATGGATTAATAAACATGCCGAAACAATAAAAAACCTTCAACATTTAAAACATAATTTTTTTAAAAGTGTATTCCCATTATTCCTCTGGCAAAGCGGCGCACGCTCTTCATTAAGATCTTATGATCACAGCTGTGATTGTACAGGCGATCGCCTCGTTCAGATAATGTTGCACAATTAAAATGAAAAAAATGACACACACAGTATCATGTAAGTCTAAATAAACTGTTTTAAATATTGACGTTTATTGTAAGGTTCAAATAAATGTAATTTATTGTCTAAACTGCGTCTGGCCATTATTTTCTGACAGCACGTGGGGAGACTGGGCGGGGATTTATATGACGTCCACCTGTGAATGCAGACACGATGGCTGGATTGCGTTTACATTACACTGAGATCCGATCACAATGCGTCCTCGACGACTACCTCCGAAACTGGACACGCTGATCGGATAGCATTCCGATCAGAAGCGCGTTTACACTCGTCTTTTCAATGTGTATGTGGACAACATCCAGATACAGGTCGCATGTTAATGCCAAGTGTAAACGCAGCCAAAGACTCACTGTCTTTGTGAACCAAACTAAGTCACTGAAAAGATCTGTCCAAAAAGAATGAATTGTAAATTTTTGCGTCTCTCTTGAATGAGCATGGATGGCAATAGGTTTAGTGAATCTTATCTTATGGCTTAATGTGATTTAAAGCTAATTGCATGGAAAAGAGAGACCAGCACAGTCTTCTGAATTTCTCCTTTTGTGTTCCACCATTCCGATAAGCAATTCAGGTTTGGAACGACATGTGGATGTGAAAAAAAAGACATAATTTTTATTTTTGGTGAACTATTCCTGTAATGGTTAGAATGGAATTGTTTGCTGGTAGTGCAGTGCAATTGAAAATAGATAGCAGCGGACAGCTTGTCGTCCTACTGTGATTGACATTTCCATTATAGTTAATTAGAGCTCTGCTGCTCAGACAGGTCTGGACAGATAGCATTACCTTCCTAATGATGAGACACTAAAACCACACCCACCAACCCACCACTCTTGGACAGATAAACAAAGCCGCAAAAGAAAAAGGAAAAGAATGAGAGAAAGGGATGAGCAGGGGGAAAACCAACCAATTTACAGCAATCTTTGAGTTGTTACTTGTGTGCCAGAATTATTCTTCAACAACATACTCGTTTGCTTAGCAAAATCCTGCGCAGATACGCAAATATTTACTGCACTTCAAAATATTCTTGCGAACTTGCTAAACATGACATGATAAACTATTTCAAAATGGTTACTTTGAAGCAAAACTTAGTACTACTTTGGGTCCTGACAAATACTAATCAGCACGATTCTGCAACAAATCCACAAGATATTTACCAGTATAAAGTGGATGTTGAAAAAAAACCCCCCAAAAATGTTTGTGTCATAAAGAAATTTCCATTTCCTCTACTGGAGAGTCAGTGAAGTTCTTTGTCATAGCCTATATGAGCTTCTGTCACCTAGCTAGCTGCTTTGCTGTCTACTACCTTCATAGGCAGTATCCTGACTAAACTGAACCTCACAAGTGACTGCATTGGAATTAGTTAGGCATGTTATGCTAATGAGACAATATTCTAATAAGCATAAAATAGATACAAAAGCTAGCACACACACAACTAATTTGTCCATATTATTACTGTTTAATTTTTTGTGATACTTGTGCTGAATAATTATACATATATGAATAGGTGAGATGTCCCTAATTTAACCCACCATATTTTATGAGTTTTTTCACTGAGCTAGTGAGTAATATCATTCAAATATATAAACATCATATGCTTAAATCAGTGGGTTTGTGCTTGCTACCACCAAATTTTAGCATTTAAAATGTTAGACAGATTTATTTCCTGCACTGGACTGTGTATGCATACAGATTAGCAATGAAACAGCAAACACGTGCCACCAAAAAGTTCAAGAGAATGTTACTGAAATGCCAGTCATACCATTAAAATCAGTGACAAAGTCTGAAACTCACACTGAAGCAGAGGGGGAATAGCCAACATAACCTTGATTGACAAAACACCTTTCCAGAGTTCAATTTCAGCAGAAAAGTTTTAGTTGCAGAACCTTCAGCACCACACTTTGTCAGACTAAATCCCATCCGAGCTGTAGGGACAGATTTAATAAGGCAGGGATCAGAGACACGGACTGACCGCCGCACGTGCCGCACGCGCCACAGGAGAGCAGAAACATGAGCGCTGTGAAAGTGGGATTATATTGGCCTGATGTTAAATAATGCATGTCATTATCTGACTACAGGGAGTGATTAAGAGCCAATGTCTGGCCAAAACAGGACGTCCCTCTCCCTGCCATCACCTCTGCCCCCTCGTCATCATAAATCACTTCCAAAATCTGATCATCCCTGCGCGCCCTTCATTATTTAAAAATGTTTATCATCTGGCCCAGAAGGTGAAATGAGTTGAGTGCAGTGAAGTGCACAAGGGCTCGAACCCCTTCCCCATGCAGTCCACAATCTCAAAGTGACCTTCTTGTGATCAGAAAAGGTATTTTATATATATATATATATAGACCATAAATGCACAATATTAATAATAATAATGAAATCACAACAGGTGTAGACACACAAATTTGTTCCCACCCTCATTTTATTATCCGGATAAATACAGATTATTCTAAATGGGGCCGCATGTGCAGTTGGTAATTACCATAATACATGCACAAATACATCACCATATAAGGGCTTTCTGCATAACCTATCCTGTATAACAATTTGTCACTCTCCTTATGATCAACGAAGCTGTATACTGCAAGCGTGAAAAATATAGACAGCTTGATCGATTATATGGGGCAGTTTTTGTGCCATTGCTCACTTCCAGTGTCCAAGACCAAATTCTGTGAAAAGATGAAATTTGTTTTCTACAGAGATTGTCACTTCAGATAAAAAGGTCGATGAGGTCACAGAAAGGAAGCAGCAGCGAAGAGAGCGTGACGATGAACCTGTGAGTAAGGAAAAAAAGGTGAAAATGAACAAAAAATAGAGCCTGATTACGAAAGAAAAGGCTCATTATTAAAAGCAGTGTTCTAAGGACTTCAACATAAATCAAACATACAGTGCAACCTAGATTGAACCAGTGTAAATTCCTTAAATTGTTTTATTAATTTTACACGCTTATGGCCAACTTTGTATATGACATGATAAACGAATTCAAAATGGCTTTGAAGCAAAAGTATCTTTGGGTCCTGACAAAACTAATTAACACGATTCTGCAACAAATCCACAAGATTTACCAGCATAAAGCGGATGTTGAAAAAATCCAATAACATAAATGTTTGTGTCATTAAGTAATGAAGGAAAGAACGTGGATATTATAGATGACGGTATCTAGGATAACTAAGTCCACTAAAGGAGGGAGGGCGTATTCACATCTAGCTCCTAAACTCTGGAATAGCCTTCCTGATATTGTCCGAGGCTCAGACTCGCTCTCCCAGTTTAAAACTAGATTAAAGACGCATCTCTTTAGCCAAGCATTCACATAATGCATCTCATACCTTTTATACTACAGTTAAATCAGATCAAATGCATTCATATTATGAACAGCAGCTACGCTAATTATTTCCCATCTGCCTTCTTTTGTTGTTATCTTGGTACGCCTGTCCCGAGATAACTCAAATAGAGTTTGTCAGCTCCAGTTATGTATCCAGCCTCTCATGGAGACTTCAGATGCCCCAAAGAGACGACTCGACGCCTGTGAAGAGACGACCCAACGCCGGCGATATGTTATGCCCTAAATTTATGATTAACTAACAGTATTTTACATTTCTTAAATGCATTTTCTGTAAAGCTGCTTTGAAACAATATGTATTGTGAAAAGCGCTATACAAATAAATTTGAATTGAATTGAATTGAATTGAATTGAATGAAGACATTAAGCACCAGGTGAATTTAATCATTAAGAACAACAACAAAAACAAACAGAAGAGTATACTGACTGAAAGACAGCGATTCTCTATATACACAAACCAGAAACAAATCTAACCCTAATCCTACCCTAAACCTAAAATTATCCTTAAAGCACATTCTGATAGACAGTTTGTTGTGATCAAATTTATCAATGATTTTTGGGATGACCAACGAAATCTTCTGTTGGACAGATTTTGCACTAAACTGGTTTGGAGGGAAAAAACAAATCACAAATAATAAAAGAAAACGCTCAACGTATATGCAGCAACACAATATGTTTGGAAGACTCAAAACACTATTGAATTTGAGGTTAGCATGGTGCTAAGTACATGACACAATAATATAAGTGAAGTTTATGTTTAAAATAAGTATTAAAAATATACAAGCACATACAAATGCTGGGCTAAATTGTCCACATTTTGTACTACAAAAAGCAAACAAAGTTAGGTATGAATAAGTACTAGAATTTTTTTAATTCCACTTTTTTCTGTCTTTCCACCCCTGAGGAGGTATGTACACCTCATTAGGCCAGTGTATTGAAAAATGCAGAATGATAGAGAACCGAATGTTAGTGAAGGAAACAAGCACCTGACTTCAGCTGTACAAGGTCTCCTGTAACTGTACGTTACAGACAGAGAAGCACACGAAAACACAGTCTGCAACAAGCTGCCTGAGGCTTTTTATGTTTGAAGTTGTTGGAAATTGACAGGACTACTAATCAGAAGTGTGGTCAAGCTGTAGGAACAGCAGTCCAGTTGACAGCTCACAGAACTGTGTGTGATGCTGTAGCTCGAGAGGCAAGGCGGAAAGCTGGTTTGCAGAGTGCATTCGACAGTCTTTCGGCAGTGCCTGCACCTCTCTAGCAGTGGTCTACCCCAACTGACTCAATAATGGAGATTTAGCATCTGACCTCAGGTTAGTCAATGCCTCTGGAGAAAAAATAATGGTTGCATCGCCCTAGCTGTCTTAGCATTGCCTCCAGTGACAAAGTTTCCCTTCTAATTGGTACAAGGTGGGAGGAAAATTTGCAAGTTGTCCAAACATCTGCTTGAAAACAACAGGATCAATATTATTTTTGTAAAAAAAAAACAAAAAACAGCATACAGTTAATAGCTGTATTCACATAATTAAAAAGGTTTCACCAAGTCAATGCTTATAGATTATAAATGCACACATGGCAGTCTTGGAACAATGACTAGCATGCTATCAGCAGAAAATAGTCCAGTATAAATAGACCATAATGTTTCATTACCTTCTGGAAAAGTGTGTGTCATAAGCAAATAAGTAACTGTATAAGACCATCTACACCTCATTCAATAGTGTTGCATGATTATGCTCTCTAATGTAAAAGGGCACACATTAAAAAGGTATTATCATTTGAAGTCAAAGCATCTTTTCAGAACAATTCGACAACAAAAGTCAAGCATCTCAGGGGTGGTTACCTATGATTCTACAGTCTAGTCTAGAGTTTAATAATAATAATAATAATAATAATTCATTACATTTATATAGCGCTTTATCTGAGACCTCAAAGCGCTTTACATGGAAGGGGGGGAATCTCCTCAACCACCACCAATGTGCAGCATCCACTTGGATGATGCGACGGCAGCCATATTGCGCCAGAACGCCCACTACACACCAGCCAATCAGTATATGGGGATGATTAGGAGGCCATGATGGACAGAGGCCAAGGGGCAAATTTTGGGATTTTTAATGACCACAGAGAGTCAGGACCTCGGTATAACGTCTCATCCGAAGGACGGTGCTCTTTGGCAGTATAGTGTCCCCGACACTATACTGGGGTGTTAGGACCCACACAGACCACAGGGTGAGCGCCCCCTGCTGGCCTCACTAACACCTCTTCCAGCAGCAACCTGGTTTTCTCAGGAGGTCTCCCATCCAGGTACTAACCAGGCTCAGCCCTGCTTAGCTTCAGTGGGCAACCAGTCTTGGGCTACAGGTGAGCATGTTCAGATGATGGTTATTTTCAGGTGTGCAGGAGACGGATTAGGTTTGTGACGTACACCCAAGTGTAACGGATTATTGAAAAAAAAAGTTTAAATAGGCTACTTGGTTGTTGATTGGATTTTGAGATGCGAGCACTGCACTCAAAAGTTGGGCCAGGTGAACATAAGCAAGCAGTGGCAGGGTTTAAGCAGACTAAATGATTGGAGGAGTCCGGCATACGTCACCAAAGAGAAGTCTGTAACCGACAATCTTTTGAAAAGTGTAATCTTTTTGACTGAATTACAATTTATTAAATTCCCCAAGACATCTGCATGATCAGAAGGTTTCAAATTGGAATAACCTCAAGAATGCCACCAGAAGGTTCTTCTCTCTTCTGTCTTCCTCAGACTTTGGCTTGTGTTCTCCAAGACTTGCAGTGCACAAGCAGAGAGAAGATTACGTCGTTCTTAGAGTTTCATTACAATGCAAGATCGGTTTAGCACTCTGGAGGATTACCGTGGCCCCAGCCAAATGTGGCAGCAAGATAACATTTCAATACACTGTTCTTTTTGTTTGGCTCCTCTCTTGCACCCAACCCCAATCCACTAGAACTGAAAACATCTAAATCCAAGGCAGGAGGTACATAGGACAATGTTTACAAGGATGGCACAATGTTAGTTCCAGAGATAAAGCATTTATTCTTTTCTTGGAGGCTGATGGGGAATTCCCAGCCAATCCAGACTCTCATCCCACATAAAGCTCAACTCCACTCCTCCAGCTTCATATTAAGAATACTAAGGCGACCTTTTATTCTGAGACGGGTGTCAGGAATAGACATCCATGTCAACCCTCATCCAGGGGTGCGTTTCCCATACAATAACGTAATTCATTGCTTAACCACCAAAGTACAATGTACAACTACCCTCGTTGTAGAAACTAGTCATGACTGTTTACCAAAACCATCCGTTACATGATCGCGTCACACCACTGTCGTTCGAACAACATTTCAACAATTTAGGATTGTCGTTAATGACGTCACATTTAACTTGAAACAAAAATCAATCGGCATCGTAAATCCTGCAGCGTTTTTTATATTTTCTTTTTCTTTTTTTAAATGTATCTACATTTTATAACAATATACTTTGTATTATATCACTCTTCACCTCAGAGAAGATGGTACTTGTATTTTTGTTGTGTATCTTGATTTCTCACTTGTGTGCTTTTTCTGGGCAAGACTGAGTGAATTGCGGCACAAATATAGTCTCACGAATCCGCACGTCGTTCTTTAAAAGGCTTGATGCAGGTCACTATTCACTGCCATGGACAAGAACGAGCAGGATATATATTTTTTTAAATCCCCCAATTTTACGGTGAACTATCCCTTTCAATCAAGACAAAATCAAACCAACATACACATAAACATAAATAAAAGTCAAGTACATATTTGTTAACAAAAAAAGTATAGCAGTGAAATATTTAAAGGTAGGGGTGTGCGATATTACGATTTTTGATCGTGGACGATTAAAATGTCTCCACGATCTGCTTTTGAAGAAATATCGTAGGATCGTCCATTTTATCAGTTTGCATTTCTGGCGCCTCCGTCTCAACATACTGTACAGCGCGACGTATATCCACATGAAATGCAGAGGGAAAGGGACACTGTAGTTCATAAAAATGTATTATTTGCATGTGCTTTAAAGCCATTAAACATGTCATTCGCTGCTGATGCGCTGTTCTAACTGAGCGCAAACACCCGACGCGCGCACATGCACTAAAAGCCTGTCTAAAAGCGCCCGTTACTGAACTAAGTAATCTTTCGAGTCTTATTGCGCTAATACTGTCAAATACACACAAGGTTTACATAAAGTTGGTTATGTCTAAAGTGAAAGAACAACAGAAAAAATGAAGAAAAAATCTGGTTGTCAAATGCGTGTAGACTCGTTGTGCGCAGATCTTAAAGTGACAGTAGCCCTAATAGTAAACATGCTGCCGCTTGTCCTTAAAGGGACAGTTACCCAAAAATAAAAATTCTGTCATTATTTACTCACTCTCTAATGTTGTTCCAAACCTGTATTAATTTATTTCTTGTGCTGAACACAAAAGAAGATATTTTGAGGAGTGTGGCTAACCGGGCGGTTGCTGGTCCCCATTGACTACCATAGTATAGGAAAAAACTATTATGGAAGTCTCTGGGGTACATCAACTGTTTGGTTACCCACATTCCTCCAAATAACTTTTATTTTCAACAGAAGAGCGAGACTTATTCGGGTTTAAAGCGGCTTGAGAGAATTTAAATTTTTGGGAGAACTATCCCTGTTAATAAAACAACAAAATACAAAGAGCATCTCACTCACTCTTGACTGAGAACTTTAATAGTCGCTTTAATACACGGGTTTCTGTGCAACGTCATCACGTAGATGCGCGCGCATCTAAGAGGCAGAAAGCAACAGTCTTTACGGCTATATCTAGCAGAAGCAGAGATGATGCGGAGCTGTTGTGCTGTAAACTAACCTAAATGCATAGGGTATGTCATGTTTTTATGATTTGCAAACTTAGTTGGACAATTTCATACTAGTCAACTAACTAACTTTTTACATAATGTTATATTAAATGGGTGGTTTACTGCTTTTTTTCTTTGCATGATTGTATTTATGGGGTGCAATATAACATGTCTTCGTTTTTTTTTTTTTTTTTTTAAGCCTTATTTTTCATAAATTTCCCCTTTATTGTAAGATGCTTTCTCCTCTGTCATTTGAACGACCGGTTGACTTCCTGATTCTATGAAACCACTCCCTCAGAAACAGGCATGGGCTCAGATTGGTTAGTTGGGCCGGTGCATTGTAATTGGCTACTGCGCAGTGCACGTTGTCCGGAAACTTCACGCCCATCACCTTTATGGGCGAAAGTTGCATGTGCTCCGGTCAAATGTAAATAATGGTTTCAATACTACCGTACAGTTTGAGCCAGAGTCAGACCCAGAAAGCGGCAATGAAGAGTCAAGCAGAACCTCCCCAAACACGGCTCTTACAAAACGTTTCTGAATGGTACATTTTTTTAATTATTATTATTCTATTCTACTATTATTATATAATAATTTCGATACGCTGTTACTTGAAAATGCCACTGCTGACACTTGTTAGCTTTTGAGATACGGGTTTCTCCTGATTAAACATTTAATATAACTGAATAAATGACCGAGTAATACCGCAGCTGAAGTTTGCTGTTGCGATTACATATGTATTTTTTTAACTTTATACACGTTTGTCTTACACACAAAATAGCATCAAACTAACTGGCTACTATAAACAAACAGCTTTGGCATTGGTTTACGTTCTTGATCAAATCGAAAAATTACTTCATAAAGTATACATGGAAAATACATTTACAAAATTAGTACATAATTACAAATTGCAGGTTCAAAATGTTTGTACGCGTTTGTCATAGAAATAGCGTAACTTAAGTGGCTATAACGCGAGCGCTGGCATTTGTTTACGTCCCTGATAAAACTAAAACATTACGTCTGAAATTATACATGCAAACATTTAAAATTATTAAGTCTTACTTACAGGTTGTGGCCCAACAACGGCTGCCTCTGCGTTTAAAGTTGGAACTGCTTCATGTTTTAGAAACAGTTTCTTGTTTAATCCGGCATTGAATTCGTGGAGATTCTGGAAGCTGTCTTCCGTAAAATGTGCAGCACAGAGAGCTACGATTGTAATTTTCAGGAACATAATAAAACAGAAATTGTAGCCATTGTTGACGAACTACAGCGTCCATAGGAAGCCCGAACACCGAAGACATGACAGCTGGGTGAAAATAACACACTTTCGACGGCATGGCTACAGCTCTCCACTATAATTCTTCCTCTTCCACAACGCCGCAGAAATATGGCCACGCCCCCTTTTTTGCATATTCCGGAGGGAGGGTTGATGTAAATGTATGGGTTAGCTACGTATAAAACCCGGGAAGTATCTCGTTGTAGTCCCATTCGAGTCGTTTTTGTAGGCATTAAACTTCCTGATTTTTAAAAGACGATATCTCTGCTTATGTTGAACTTTCAGCGCAGCAACTTTGCAGATACTGTTCATGCACCAACAGCAACATTACACACTATTTAAAATGAAAAAAGTGAAATCGCAATCAACCACCCCTTTAATATGCAAATGAAACACAAGCAAACAGATTCAACTCTGAAATTGCAGTTTATTATTGAGTCAACAAGAATTTACAAACAATGCGAAATCTACGTTAATTACAATGTTCTTTTACAGAACTCGGCATAACATATAGCGGTCTTGCCTCTTGAATGCACGCGCATCCGGTATTGTTTGTATACAAGAAACCTGTGTATAAGAATCCATGTAAAATTTATACAGTGAAGTCTATGTTGTGTTTTATTTTCATATTTGTTAATTTAATTACTTTCTTCAATGCTGTTAAATACACCTGTAGCTGAAAAAATAAAACACTGTTTATTTAATTTGTATATTAAGTTGTGTATGTGTATCTTTTTTCTTAATTTTTAATAACAAAGAAAATGACAAATATTTTTTATCTTCGCCACTTTAGCCTAAATGTCTGCCATTCTTTTTTATTTTATATTTTGTTACCTAAGGCTTTGTTTTTAAAATAGGGACATTAGTTTGGCTGTGATGCTCAGTCACTTGCAAAATAGTAAAACCAACATGAAAAGGAATCGTGATAAAATCGTGAATCGTGATTTTCCTGGAAAAAATCGTGATATGATATTTTTGCCATATCGCCCACCCCTATTTAAAGGGCCCCTATTATGACATTTAAAATGTTCCTAATGTTGTTTTGGGAGTCCCCAACAACAGTTTTACATGCATGCAATGTCAAAAAACACTTTTGTTGTCGTATAATATGCATTTATTTTTACCTGATTTGCTCACCGACTCCCAAATGATTCGTTCAACGACTCATTTTTCCAAACCCCTCCTTTACGCGACGCTAATCTGCGTTGATTGGTAAGATGACCCAGCAGTGTTTACATAGATAATACTTATTGTTTAACACGGAGTTCAATGATGCTTTTATCAATTAAATTGTGTTATAATAATGATTATAGTCCACTGCTTTGTAGTTTGTAGTAAAAAACTAAAAATAAGATAAAGAATTGAATGTTATGTTAGCGAGCATAGCCCAGAGTTCATATTGTAAAAGCACAATCAGTCTTTGTTTGCATTAGCCCGATGCATAAACATAACGTTTTCACACACAAAAAAAAAAAATGCAGTTACGTTACTACGAGGTAGGCTATTACTCTATTCTTTAAGACAACTCCGAAAACAACGACAAACACTTCACATATCTCAATACAATTGTCATTGAAGACCTAAAAACTAAACGGTGCTTACACAACAAACAAAATAATTATTAAGCATGCTACATAAAACATAAAAGCAACAATTATTAATAACACTTACAGGTTGTGATACGGAGGAGGAAGCTGATGCAAATACACTTGGAACTGAACCTTCCTTCAATATCATCCGGCTCGCGAATCCAAGTTTGATTGCATTTAAGTTGGTAAAGCAATCGTCTTCAAAATGGCGCGAACAAAGCACAAGGCTCGGACTATACTTCTGTGGTATAGTTGTATATATGAATTGTAGCCAGGGCAGATGAAAAAAGTTGGCTTTTGAGTCGCACTTCAGAACACAGCGTCTCGTCGCCATGATATTTTCCCTGGCCTTGGAGCGCAATAAGTGGGCGTATCGTATTCAAATAACTTGACAAGTTGACGTCATCTAGTCAGAGAAAAAGCTTCGGTCTTCTAACGATTCATAAAAATGACTCAAGAGTCGACTCTTACTTTTGAAAGACAATAACTTTATATACGGTGCACTTTCATATTTCAAACTTTGCAGGATGTTTTTGTTCACTTAGATCTATGTTACACACTACATGAAAGGTAAATTTCAAAATTCCATAATAAGTGCCCTTTAAGAATAGCCTAATCATTGTTGTCCATAGCAACAATGTATAACTGAACCCTCATTTGGGGACAATGGTTTCCTACATAGTGCTCTGTCTTTCAGTGGTTGCCAGGGAAAACAGTTAAATATACAGTTCAGTGGTTGTTAAAGAAAAATATTTGACCTTGGAATGTTTTGACAGACCAATCAAAATCAAGTATTCCAGAGAGCATGTATGTTCCCTTTAACAAAAAGAAAGAAAAGACAAAAACAACAATACAATAAACTGATTTTGGATTTCCTTGACGATTACTTGGAATTTGGCTAGAATTCCATGTCACTGTGTAAGCAGCATTTCCCTCTGTCTGAACAAAAGCGCTCGTCAATCCAAAACACCTCCGAGAGGACTCTCGTCAGCCTTTCAAAGGCCTTTCATCCAGTGCTGTTATTCAAGGACCATTATTATTGTCCTCCACTGCATTTCATGAAACACTTCCTGCTTACCAAATGGCATTCTCGCTCTAAGACAAAGCAGAATAAAACGCTGATGTTAAGAAAAACAGGCCACGCTAGAGTGTGGCGCTGTATGTAGAGTGGCGTTTAGCTTTAGAAATATTGCTAGAGAGCAACAAAAGATCCTAATTTCCCTCTGGCGTCGCAGAGAGTTTTCTTTTGTTTATGATGGATTGGCATCTCAGAGCGGCAGGACAGCGCTTGAATTATTAATAGTGGAAAACACATCAAATAATTGCTGTAATGTGTCATATTAAGCTCTGAGTGTTCCCAAAAACAAGTTTGCCCTTCTTATTTCAATGAGATTGTCTGGCCATCCAGAGTCTCAGTACTCTCCACTGAGCAACTAACACGATACATTTTGAAATTTCAATTTGTATGCGGCGACATTGTCATGCAGAGAATGCAGATGCATCGAAGGGAGTCATGGGTACCCAAGAGTTTTTACTGGGTACATGCTCGAGTGTCAAGGACTGATTTGATTCAAGCTCCATTGTTAAAATTAAAACAGTACTGCCAGCATTTCATCAGAATTTGGATTGTTCTGGAATAGCTGTGAAATAAGGTGCTGAGAGGATGGCTGACACCCCGTGTTCACTCCATTTCGATTGCATTTGCAAAGCTCAATTAATTACAAGAAAATGACCAAGTTTGCCTTTCAAAAAATAAAACCATGATTACAAAATAAAACTATGATTACAAACTTCCCCATGCAATCGGTTCATTAACCTCTTAATAAGACGCTGATATATTTAAATGAGAAAGTTAGACTGTGAAATACCAAAAAGGATCTAATGGGAGGGAAAAAATGACAGCTAAACCCTCTTGACCTTTCACTCAGCCCATTAAAACGGACTGCCAGCACCTGCCCGGTAATTAATGTGCAAATGTGACTGTGTCCGTCGCCGGCGCCCCTCCCCCCTCGACTCATTCTCTGACTACACCAGCCTTCTATTTTCCTCCCTCACTTTCTCTCAATTAAGCTGGAGCTTCTAATGGAGATTCTCATTACTGAAAGCAAATTGGTTTTAAATTCCAAGTCCATCAAAGACTAACTTATCTCAAGTCTATACAGGAATACAAACTTGCCACCGTGTCATCCTGAAACTTTTTGGTCATTGTTGTTTATTCGTTTGCTTATTATTTGAAGTAGGCCTGCTAAAATCTAAGGCCTACTAAAAGCTTTTGTCCCTGATGACTTAATTTGGCCTTTCCATGAGCAACAATAAACACAGTGCAGTGGATTGTTACATACTATACTGTCCAGAGCTGTCGCAAGGGTTGTGCCAAGTGTGCAACTGCACAGGACCTCACTCCCCAATAAGCTTACAGCTTGACAGCTGACTTGACGATGTAAAGCCAATAGTTTTAAAGTTCATGTTTTTGTCTTTCGAAAGACTATAATGTCAGAGCTAATAGTGAGACTATGTATCATGATGCTCTATTAGTCTGCTTGTTAAAAATGTATTATGCAGTATTATGCAGAATGTACTGCTGTCGGGCGGAAACCCTGTGTCTAAAACCGCTACAGTACTTTTCAGGAAATGGAAAAAACACTATAAAAAATAAATAAATAAAAAGATTAACCCTTAAATGCATACCTCGGCTCTTTAGAGACCAGGGAGGTCATTCACTACCCTCCTCCTCAGTAATTATGTTTCAAGTTAAAGACATTAACCTTCTTTGTATTAGTAATGTCAATTTCAATTTGCACAATTTGAAGGGGAATGGAAACGCGGCTAGTGTAAGTATATTTTTTCTGCACAACAATAATTGAATCTTTGATGACTGAATAAGTACAATTTAGCTTTATTCTACAAGGTGGCATAAATGTCTGATACACAACGATAAAGTGACGTTTCACTCATAGTCACCGCAGGCAGAAAACAAAAGAATAAGAAGTAATATCAGCAAAACTTCAAATGGCTCAGCGATTTACTGCAGAGAAAGTACTGAATGCAATCAAATATAAGTGTCACACTGTCACTTGATGGTGGATCTGGTGAAGAAGCTGTCCACGATCAAAATATTAATTTTGAAGATGTTGAAAATTATAGTTTTGAGAATATGGTTGAGATATAAGCCAGATACAGAATGTACTGGGAAATGAGCTCTGACGAGGACAGTGATGATGGTATAAAACATCTGCTCAAACTGAACGCTTCCAAGCTCCAAAAGGTAACAAAATGCTTTATTGTATACTTCTAATTGTTACTTTAATATCAGGAGAGTTTTATATTATCGTGACAGGTAGAGATCCTTATGTGTTAGACATAGGCTGCGTTTACACTTGGCATTAATATGCGATCACCATGATCCGATCAAGCAGATCGGATCATTAGCCAATCAGGACATGGTGCGTTTACATTTGTTCATATTAAGTAACCTCTGTATCTGGATAACTGATCGGATTTCTGTTTTTGCATAATATTTAAATTAGGTCTGTAGCACGACACCAAATTAAGAGTAAAGATGATACAAATTAAGCAATGTCCCAATTGCTTTCACTCTCACTTTACTTTCCTGTGCAATCTCCAGTCTTAGATCAAATTATGTTTTTTTGAATGAAGGAATACTTCCAGAGTTGATCATACAAAAATAACTGGGTTGATCATGTTAAACAAGTCACATCATCGATCATCGGGGTATAAGGTTAGCGTGCAATGACTATATGGGAGATTAATAAACATGCTGAAACAATAAAAACATTCAACATTTAAAACATTAAAGAATAAAAACTTTATTCCCATTATTCCTCTGGCAAAGCAGCGCACGCTCATCATTAAGATCTCATGATCACAGCTGTGATTGTACAGGCGATCGCCTCGTTCAGATAATGTTGCACAATTAAAATAAAAAAATGACACACACAGTATCATTTAAGTCTAAATAAACGGTTTTAAATATTGACGTTTATTGTAAGGTTCAAATAAGTTTAATTTGTTCACTTTCTTTCAAGCATGAGTTTCAAGCACAAGCTCTTTAATACGATTCAGTATTTGCAAAACCCACAGACAGAATCCTAATAAATAAAAATGAGCGTTTGCGTGCGACCGTGATTCTTACGCATTTGCAAGGTTCGCATGTTAAGTTCATAGGGAACATCTGAAATGGGTCAAACCATAGATATTACCTGAGAAGTTCAAGTAAATATGCAAAAATATGTGCTCATTCAAGAATAATAACCTACAATAATAATAATAAACATTATTATTTAAAATAAATGAGTGAAAATGTCACTGTCATTTTTATGATAATTCATACTTTTAGTTCCCAAAAACATAATTTCACAGTGTTGCAATAAATGTACGCATTGTTCTGTTAAAATTATTATTATAAAAATTCAACTCATTCTAAAAAGTACTTAAATACACCTCTTAATTTAAAATCTTAATCAACTTAAAATCTTAAAGCAAAATAGCTTTTTGTTGCGTAATCCTGAGGCAACTTCTTGACTTTATCCTGTGTGCGCTGCGCTTATTGTGTCACTAACATACAGTACACACTAAGGTTTTTACTGCAGAATTTTTTCATTTATTGTCCGTTAAAAATCCATACAGACTGATTCGCCATGAAATAGTTGCTGTAACGTGAGCAGACACAAAAAGCAAAAGCAGTCACACGAGAGAGAAAATGGATCACTGTGTCCTCACTAAACCTAACCCTCTGTCTACTACACTATTGTCTCCTAAGAGCAAAATATAAAAGAAAGTGCATTTTACCCCATCTGTTTCTGACAGCCTCATATGTTTGGGCGGATGTGTGAAGAAGGGGCATCGCTAGAGGAAGAGGTTGATTGAGAGGGATTTAGTGCTGCTGATGTTCCATCACTTGCCCATAAACTTCCTGAACCAAACACCCCCCTCAAAAGACACTAAGTTAATCCATTCTAAACAAGGATGAGTGTGCTTGCCAGTAAACTAAGAGAGTTCTCTAAGGATATTTCATGTCTTGCTCCATCCAGTGTTTCTTTTGGCACAGTAAGATAAGCAGAAAAGGCTTTTGAAGAAAAGGATGCCTGCTACGGCTCTGCAACAGAGATGAAACACAAAGCGGCCAAGAACTTTTGTTGCTAAGTGTCTCAGTGATTTCTGCAGCAGTCGATATCTTACGAGACTTTTTAATGAAGACCAGCTTGGCGCTGTTCCGCATGAAAAGAATATGCCTCATATTCCTATATGAAATCAAAAGTGACTCCATTTACTGTAATACTCTGTAATATTCTTATTTATATGATTTATCTGTGCATGTTATTTTAAAAAAAAGGTTATTTTTGATAATACCTTGCTCTTCTTCTAAAATGACTTTCCTTTTACACTGATGCCATTTACAAAAGCATGAAATTACTTAAAGGGCACCTATTATGGAATTTTGAAATTTACCTTTCATGTAGTGTGTAACATAGATCTAAGTGAACAAAAACATCCTGCAAAGTTTGAAATATGAAAGTGCACCGTATATAAAGTTATTGTCTTTCAAAAGTAAGAGTCGACTCTGAGTCATTTTTATGAATCGTTAGAAGACCGAAGCTTTTTCTCTGACTAGATGACGTCAACTTGTCAAGTTATTTGAATACGATACGCCCACTTATTGCGCTCCAAGGCCAGGGAAAACATCATGGCGACGAGACGCTGTGTTCTGAAGTGCGACTCAAAAGCCAACTTTTTTCATCTGCCCAAGGAGGAGCATTTGAAGACTAAGTGGCTACAATTCATATATACAACTATACCACAGAAGTGTAGTCCGAGCCTTGTGCTTTGTTCGCGCTATTTTGAAGACGATTGCTTTTTAAATGCAATCAAACTTGGATTCGCGAGCCGGCTGTTATTGAAGGAAGGTTCAGTTCCAAGTGTATTTGCATCAGCTTCCTCCTCCGTATCACAACCTGTAAGTGTTATTAATAATTGTTGCTTTTATGTTTTATGTAGCATGATTAATAATTATTTTGTTTGTTGTGTAAGCACCGTTTAGTTTTTAGGTCTTCAATGACAATTGTATTGAGATATGTGAAGTGTTTGTCGTTGTTTTCGGAGTTGTCTTAAAGAATAGAATAATACCTCGTAGTAACGTAGGCTAACTGCATTTTTTTTTTTTTTTTGTAAAAACGTTATGTTTATGCATCGGGCTAATGCAAACAAAGACTGATTGTGCTTTTACAATATGAACTCTGGGCTATGCTCGCTAACGTAACATTAAATTCTTTATCTTATTTTTAGTTTTTTACTACAAACTACAAAGCAGTTGACTATAATCATTATTATAACACGATTTAATTGATAAAAGCATCATTGTACTCCGTGTTAAACGATAAGTATTATCTCTGTAAACACTGCTGGGTCATCTGACCAATCGCAGATTAGCGTCGCGTAAAGGAGGGGTTTGGAAAAATGAGTCGTTGAACGAATCATTTGGGAGTCGGTGAGCAAATCAGGTAAAAATAAATGCATATTATACGAAAACAAAAGTGTTTTTTGACATTGCATGCACGTAAAACTGTTGTTGGGGACTCCCTAAACAACATTAGGAACATTTTAAATGTCATAATAGGTGCCCTTTAAACAAATAGCCAAAAAGCTGTTAAAGCAGAACTCGGCAACTCTAGTAATTTCTTCGCTGATTTTCACTTTTGTTGTCGCATGTTTTCCCCACGAGCTCCCCCTACAGCTGTGGGGTGTATATTTCACAACACTCTCATAAAAAACTCACTTGCGGCACCCTCCTCCCCCTTTCAACCGCTGCTCATATGCATTTGTTATGATCGGAGCCAGCCAACTTTATCGTGCACTATGTCTACCGAGGTGGGTAATACATCATACATATTATCATAGAACATTGACATGTACATTTTGCATTCTGTTATCAACCATAAAGCAGTTCGTGTTTCTCGCCCGTTCTCGTTCTCAAGAGACTTCCAATTTCTATCTTGCCGGGACGGTAGTCCCCAAGTTGCAAGGTTGGTTTTCCACCTGGGAACGCTGGGGGGAGCGGGGAAAGTCACCAATATCTCCAGAACAGGTTGTTTAACCATCCAAATGATTTCTAGACAGTTTTATTAAGTTAAAAAAGTTCCCAAGTTCTCCTTTAAACTTTTTAAATTATTTAGACAAACTCAATTTAGTTTGGCTCCATTTTCTTGCTATTTACATTATTGTTTGGGGTCAGTATGATTTTAATACATTGTTACAAACAGTGTTGGGGAAAGTTACATTTAAAAGTAATGTTATATTGCATTACTCCCATAACAATTAACTATGGATTACTTTTTATTGAATGAAATGCACATTCACACCTATACAGTAGAGAGCGCAGCTCAAACAAACGTTTTATTTATATAATGCCATTCTGGATTGCAGAAGGTAGGGAACCAGGGTAGGGTTGCACCAGCCGTTCGTAAGTTCTTTCTTAAATTGGAACGTAAGTCCACACTAGAGGCTTAGTAACTCTACTAGCTAGTTTGTAGCCAACTCTGTACTTTATTTCATTGCACCATTGTTTGTAAGGTAGAACGTAGCTAGTAGGTCGTAAGCTCTCCGTAAAGTAATGCATAGTTGCATAATATGACGTTTAGCCTCGATGATCCAATAGCAGCCTTCAAATACGTGAGCAGAAGATGTTGAAATGCTGTGAATTTCAGTTAATCATTCATTATAACTTATTTTGCCTCACGTTACTAACGGTAAAAATATTAAATACGACTTGATCATCATGAATAACAGTGTTTTAAGTAAATAACATTCAGAAACTGTATTTGAAACAAAATAAATAAATATTGATACAAAAAACATAAGAAATTACGTTTATTGATTATGACTGATATTTGACATATGCACAACATGGACCGATGCACACAGCGGCGGGCTGTTTAGGACTGGTTCGTGTGAGCCGCTAACAAAGTAATCTTTTCACATAATGTTCTCTCTCTTAAAATGTAAGCGAGTGTTAATATCAGCATTATCATATATGTCTAAAAAATTGAAGTCTGTCAGGTAGAGCTTATTGATGCAGTTCGGTCTGTCTGATATTTTATTCCAACCGTTACTCCTGATCGGAGGCTGCCGTAAATATTTAGTTTATACGTAGAGTTACTCTTCAACAACGCAAAAATATTTAGTAGTGTGTAAGTTGTATCTTAGTGCCCATATACGTCAAAACTAGGCTAAGTTGTAACTTACGCACAGCTGGTGCAACCGGCCCCTGGAGTAGAAAGTTAAAGGTAGGGTAGGTCAGAATTGTCTAAAAAAAACTTGTATTCAAATTTCTTTTTATACCAATGCATAATTAAAATGCAAGTACTCTGAAATAGAGAGTATAAAAAACCGAGTGACTCTAGTGTATTTAATCTTCAATAAACACAGCTCATTAATTCCATTCACTCCCACCTAAAAACGGGTGCGCGACTGCGCGCACGTGGGCAGAGCCAGTAATAACGGCGGTAGTCATGGCGACGGAGAGTGACAGTCGCGCAAGCCAATCCTGTGATTCGTCCCAAATGGAAATAATGAGCTGTGTTTAATGAAGATTAAACGGTCTAGAGTCACTCGATTTTTATACTCTTTTTATCAGAGTACTTACATTTTAATTATGCAGTGATATATATAGAAAGTTTAATCAAATTTGGTAAAAAGTTTTTATATAAATCCTACCTACCCTACCTTTAAATTAAAACATGAAGAAAATTAAACGCATAGCTTAGTTGTATGGAATTGGATAATTGAAGGTCAGCAGCAAAGACATTGATTAAAAAAAGTGAGATACATTAAATATATGTGTGTTTTTTAAAGGTGCAATAGGTCTCTGGGAAATGCTAACTTTAGCCTGCTAGCATTGAAAGCATACGATCCCACCCAGCCACCCATCAAATCGAAGTCCAAAGCCACACCTCCTCCAAAACACATTAAAGTGCACAGAGCAGAAGCAGTCGACCAGAAACAACGTTATTGGATTACATCGAAACTTTACAGTAGCCTACAGTGAGTAACAGTACGACAAATAACTTAACCAAGGCAAACAACTTTTTAAAACCGTGAGTAACTTATGCGGCAAATTTTTGATTGTGTAGCAACCAAACTGTGTCAGTGTTTAATAATATTACTTGCATGACAGGGTTTCCACGATGTCTTTTTGAATCCGATGAAGATAGATATATCGTAGATCCTTTGCTAGTGCTACTTGTTGGTTCAGTAAAGTTAGTTTTTTGCTGTTTGCCTGCTCCTCTGCCATGCTCGCTCTGTCTGAAAAGCGTACGTGAAACGCGCTGATGACGAATGATAGCCTATGCGTTAACGGTACGTTCACACGGGGCGTGAGCGTCAACGCTTGACGGAAGGCGTGGCTGAAGTTTGGCACGACGCCATGGTCATAGCAGCGTCAGCCAATGAAATTAGACAGGAATGACAGGATGAACGTGATGAACGTGATTGGCTGCCGCCTGGCTACTGTATTTGCTTAGAGCGATCCTGATTGGCTGACGCTTCCGCCTGCGGCGATTCACTGGCGTTGCTCGCGGCAGAAGTTGAAAAATTCTCAACTTCTGCTGCGAGCAACGCCAGTGAAGCGCCGCCGACGGATCCACAATTCATTTCGGCAAAGCTTGACGTCACCCATTCAAAGTCAATGGGAAGCGTTGACGCTCACGCCCCGTGTGAACGTACCGTAACAACTACAGCCTGCGAAGTGGTGCAAAGTGCAAACACACGTTGACTGACAGGGGGAACACATGCGGAATGAAATGATTGAACGCACATTTTATGGTCCTACGCCTTCCACAGACGATATATATTTATAAAAAAAATACATTTAGACCGCTTAACATAGCCTAGTGATTGCTCTCAGGATATGAGGAGACTTTAAACCAGCATAAAAAAAAACAACTTAATATGTTTACTAGTTTGTATTTCACACGTTTTTTTTATTTTAAGGAATACTGAATCTGTTTTCGTGCAAGTAAGATAAGTAAATGCATGTTCACATTTAGTCTGGATCTACAATAGCTACATGTTCACACAGCACACAACGCCTTTGCACTTTACTAACAATTTATCTCAACATGGGGACAGGAGATCTGTCAGTCAATAAATGGGAAACAAAGTAACTTGTGCTTCTTATTTGAAAAAAGTAAGTTTTATATTTTGTTGTAAATTTAAAAAAAGTAATGCATTACTTGTTGTTTTCACAAAAGGTTTCTTGAGCAATTTCTGAAGGATACTTTCTGGATCATGTGACTGAATTAATGGCTGCTGAAATTTCAGCTTTGCCATCAATGGAATAAATTACATTGTAACATATATTAAAATAGGAGACTTTTCAAAAACATAAACAAATCTTCCCATCCTCAAACTTTGACCAGTAGTGTAACTTTATTTTTTTTACCATCCAACTAATTCAAAAAAAGGATTCAAAAATGGATAATCCATCAAAATGGGAAAGTCAAATTACAAAAGTAAAATGTGTGCCAACGACAATTCACATTGACTCTAATATCCCAAACATATCTGCTCAAGAATCTCAAATATTTTGTAGACATTCTGTCAGTCCATTAGTTGTGGACTCCATCGAATTTACAGTTCCCTGGAAAACATACATCTAAAATTCATTTTATGAAATATTCCCTCTTTTCTCACATGCCCTTTTCAGTCACAGAAGCTACATAGAAGAAAAATGATTCACAGCCCTTATAGCATAATGATATACAGCAGTCTAAAAAGTGCACACTGGACCATAATAGATTTAACTGCATTAATGCTCATGCTTAGCTGTATTGTTCTCATGTAAACCCCAGCCAACTGTGGTTAGATCATAATTTTATAGGGAAACAATGTGAGCTGGACTGAAGCCATGCACTAAATAGGAAGATGGGACGATGTTTCCTCGCAAAACAACTCTCTCAAACATTGGCGTGATCTGATGCAGAGCTCAGATTAGTGAATATTTGTTGCGGAGCTTCAGCCTCTGTTTACGTAGCGAGTCAAACGAGCCACCAAGCATTCGGAGTCAAAAGCATGCCGGCATGCTTTGCGAAACAATAGAATATATTCGCTCACAAAGGCAACTAAAAGCCTGAACGCCATCACATATTTTACTTCAAAGGATGAAAGGTAACAGTAGAAATTTTCAAGTGTAACTTACAGCAGCAAACTAATTTCAGCAATACAGGGTCTTTTGAATGAGATTGCTGGAGAGAAAGGCATAATAGAGCCCATTCAACCTCTCAACTTTCTTTTTTAAAAGAACCAAAAGGATAAGTCTAATTAATTAAATCATTTACATATCAAAACATTCATTTCTCCATGATAATGGAAGAAAACTTGAGTCATCTGAAGGGGGGGAGGGGTACCTGGCTACACATAAAGGCTGGACTGATGACACTTTTGTGCGGGGGAAAAAAAAATAGTAGAAAGATCAGACTAACCTTTCTCTTTATCTGATGAAGCGGGTCTTAAGCATGGCTTTATAATGAGCATCATTACTAGGGCATAATGCTAGAGTCTATAGGGATCGGGCATGTCAATGTCAGGCAAAAGGAAACAATGAGATAAACACACACATATTTGGCCTCTGCTTACCTCACACAACTATTGCTGCATTTAAATGGGAAGCAAAGAAGATGAGGTGTGACCTGTGCTCATGATATAGGACCGTATGGCACTTTTCACTAATTTGGTTATATTGCAGATAACCTTGGCAGCGGTTAATGTCTGTTTAGTTTCTGTATAAAACAGATGTTCAATCATTTACCTTGCCCCTTCTCGGTCACTAAGCAGAATAATGTTATGCTAATGAGCACCTGAATGACTGAAGTTGGTTAGTTAATCTGGAAATCGATGCTACACTCAAAAAAAAAATATTTAAGCCTAAATATATGATTTATGTATTTAAATTGCATATACAATTTCCATCAATTTGGATTACATAACTAATAAACTTAATGTCTTGCATGTTTATCATACACATAAAAATCAGGTAAAGGCTAATAAACTGAATGTGTTTTAAAAACACAGCAAGGTTGATATAGCCTAAATTTATCATCAATATCCAAATTGTTTCAATGTCATACATTTCAATTGAATATTGCTTGTTCAACAGCTAGCCATATTTTAACCATCTTCATATTTTTATCACTTTTTATTTTAACAGAATAATTGTAATGGTTTTCAGTTATCACAATAAACAGATTCATGCTAATACTGAGCAATTTTGAATAAATGCATTTTTATATGCAATTCAAATGCATAAATCTTACATTTATATAGGCCAAAATATTTTTGAGTGAATATATGTTAAGCGTCTGCCGCGATCGCATTTAAATGAATAACCTAGCCTAATAACCATGATATTCAACTTCAAGTGTGATTAACACTACATAATTCACTTGTTTTTCTTTCCTTTTAGCAAATGATTGGACATCTTAATACTGTTCTGCAAAATAGTTCTGCACAGCAAAATAACAAAGCATAAATTGAAGCGGCCCCAGTAATTCATATCATGAAACCGTGCGATATAAAAGTGCAGTAGGCTATGAATGTGTCAAAAGACTTCACGCGGGCACTGCTATAGGTGGGAAATCTACAGTAGCCTACGCTCTGTTGTGCAAATCAAAGCGATGGCTGATGGTGAAAGATGGAAAGTCCTCTGATGCCGTACCCAAACCTGCTGATATCAAAGAGCGGAGATAACTCAGATTCATGCCCCTGTAGAAGCTCCTATCGGAATGTTTTCCTGGAGCCCAGATTGCACGATGAAAGACAAGAGCTGGATGTCCAAATGGTGCTTTAATCTAATACAGTTCGAGAAACATGTCAATATCTCCCCTCAGATGCTGTTTCATCACCAAAAACAAGAATATTGGGCAAATCGTACGCGTAGATTTGAACCAGGAGAAGGAAGCATTTTCTTTTTTAAATCAATGTGTAAAAGATTTTATTTGGAGCTGACAGTAAAGTAAGGATGCAATGTTCAAATTAAACTTACACTTCTCCAATTTGATGGATGAGCGGCATTACAAAAGCGCTGATATACAGCCCAACACCACTGAGACTTTTCACTGTCTGTATACCTCCGTTTGTCTGTGTTTGCGCGTTGTTCGCTTATAAGCAACTCTGGACTTGTTCATCAAGAAGTCTAGCAGTCACGGTCTACGACTTTCCAGAGTTAGAAATATTGGCATATTTGGGCTTGTTGGTGGTTGGCACCCATAGGACAAAACGTCATGCCTGCATGTGTTTAAAGACTACGTTATTGAACCAATGTGTATTATGAGTTTTGAGAACAGTAAAATCCCGTTTTTAGTTCAGTGCTTTTATGAGATGGTCATATGGCCCTTGAATAAAGTGCAGGGGACAGTTCACAATATTGTTTGCAGATGAAATATAACACAGATAACATTAAATAAATATTTTTTTTATCAGGTTCGATTTAGATTATTAATCACTCACACACATCTGTCATGTTAGTTCCTGCAAGAGCAATGGGTTGTGGGCAATATTCTAGAGAGTGCACTGATCCACATGTCGGAAACCTACCAGAAATAGTAGACCATCTTTCAGTATATTATGCCTGTTCTCACATAGCCTACTATTTAGGATGGATGTCTTTATGAGGGAGTCAACTAATCATTCACTTAACCTATTCATTTAAAAAAAACAGATTCATTCAGGAACAAAACGTTTGAGTTTGTTCAAATATTCGTACTGAATTCATGCTGTTGAATAGCATAACAAAAATACATGGCATTTTGTGTCTAAAATTAAAGTTTGAACATTTTCTTTATTGAACTGTTAAATAAAAATAATACTAATAATAAATAATAAATAAATAAAATGAAAGCAATAGGCCTATCACGCCTGCAGTCACGCGGTTGGTGTGAATATTAGCTCAGCTCATGTGATATTATCTAATAACAGCAGTGAGGGAAATGCTTTTCTAGCTGCATAGTGGTAACAAATCGAAGTTTATATTATGAAAGAGACGGTTAGATAGAATTAAAGGTTAGATAAGACCAGTGGCGAAGCTATGGGTGGACCCAGGTGGGCATGGCCATTGAGTCCCACTCAATCAAAAGGTGGCCTTTTTCCAAACAGATGTATGAAATAATTAAAAAAAACAATAAGGATTATGTTAAATGTCTATATTCACACTATAACTATGTATTTATTGAAATAATGATTACATGAAACTTTTCATGTTCAATTGCAGGCGATTTCTTAGATTTTCCTCTCCTTATAGGTGCATATAATTTTCTATCTGAGCTCATTGTTTCTGCCTAAAATTAATACATGATGTTAGCTAACTGCGTGATTTGTATGTACCTTTCTGAAATCCATTACTTGGACACAGTCACCTCTAATAACAGATCACTCTAAATTGTAATGTAGACACACTCTGCTTTGAAACGATTGTGAAAAGCGATATACAAATAAATGTGAATTGAATTGAATTATTATAGGCCTAATAATCTTTAAGCTACTGTGCAATTCAAACCAATGGGCACAATGTATCATTTATGTGTTTTTTTTCCTTCAGAGTTTCTCTTTATTGCTCTGCGAGTATTTCAACCTCTTGTCCTTGAACAAGAAACTCATCTGCCTCACAGGAACAGAACGGTTATTGTGAATTCTCGCTTCATACTAGCTGTTTGAGGGCCACGCATCTTCACTGTTTCTTTTCTAACCTTGAAGGTCCTTTCTTTGTGATCAAGCTCCAGCATCAACATGTCACTCATCTTTTAGCAACCATTCACTGCTGTATCGCTTAAGGGGAACGTGTAAAAATAAAGTCTGGATAGATGCAAAGAGAAGTTAGCCTTTGAAGTGATAGCAAATATTTGGATTTTAAAAGATGTTAAGATGCTGCCAACACTTTGTTTTTAATTTAAGATCCTGCTTATATTTAAAGTCGATGCAAAGGTTATTGATTTCCTAACAATAGCAGTAGTAATTGAAAAATGTCTTGTTTTAATTAATAATCCCACAAAATGAAACGCTTGTCGCTTTATTCAAGTTTGCCAGCTTTCTGCTTCAACCCAGCAATCTCTAAAAAATCATGGCGGATCTCCAAGACAGCATTCCAAAAATATCAAAGTTTTGACGGGAATGTGTGATAGATAGACAACTCAACTAAAGCAAACACTGCTCTATATCAGTCAGTGTAAGCATATGCTGATGCTATGCAGCTAGTGGTTCCTGTCAATCATTTCCTATTCACAGAGCTCAAAAATCCTTCAGATGTCATGGGCTGAGACTTCAGCACAGAACCAAATACAATATGTATAATTTAATGGCAGTGACTTAAATCAGTATAAACAGGCTTCTTGATGTTTGGGCTGGGTCAAAGAATCTCTCTGCTCCCAGTCAATCAGTGAAGGTGTTCAAGAGAGACACCAAAGGCATTTGATTTTCTTTTTTTTTTTTTGTAGAGAGACTTGTGTGTGTTGATGTTTGTGTGTAAACACTACAGACTTTGATTTCACCTCAAAGCTGCTGTAAACACACACTCCTTTTACGCGCACAAACAGATGAAGACCATCGTTTCTCCTCTTCAGCTCCCGTGATGCTCTCCGGGTGGCATATTGATAGTTCAATTTGACGCTTCTCTGCTATAGTTAGTGCTGACACTCCCCACACCCCTCGGCTGTCCTAAAACTAAAGACGGACCGCCTCTGCATGGAGTTCACCTTCAATAGCCTTCCTTACATACCGTAGAAACAGCACAACCATTAAACTTAATAAACTGCATTCTTATTCCTCCTTGTTTTTGTTTCCCATTAGTTGCGACTGATGACAGGAAAGCTGGTCGATATATTGCAGGAGAGTGAACATGCGAGTTGTGATACAGTCGGTTTAATCCATTAGATGTATGTTCAACACCCTCTAAGGTGACAGCAGAAGTTGTAAAAAATATATCAAGGATTTGCAGGACAAAAAAAAAAAAAATCACATTTGACTTAGCTTGGTAGCGTTAATTAATGTTAGGCTAAATGACAGAACTTGTATCATCTAAATTAGCAGATTCTCTCGTTAAATTTGATCTATAACACAAGATTCACACACGATTTTCACTTACATCTAAACTTGGATATAACACTACTTTCCAAAGTACTTCTACTGTTCCTATAAAAAAAGCCTGTTTTTGTTGTTGTTGTTGTTGTAAATATATATTTCTAAATGTTTTTTTTCAAACATTTTGGTGTGTGGGCTGCAGTGTTAATATTATAGTATTTATTCATATTTTGAATGATCTTTTACTGTTCAGTTTAAGTTTGTTATTTTGTTATGTGCTTTTGTTATTTTTATTCATTTATTTAATGAATATTATAAAATATTTCTATTTATCTTTAAAGGGTTAGTTCACCCAAAAATGAAAATAATGTCATTAATGACTCACCCTCATGTCGTTCTAAGCCCGTAAGACCTCCGTTCATCAGCGGAACACAGTTTAAGATATTTTAGATTTAGTCCGAGAGCATTCTGTCCCTCCATTGAAACTGTATATACAGTCTACTGGCCATGTCCATAAAGGTAATAAAAAGATCATCAAAGTAGTCCATGTGACATCAGTGGGTTAGTTAGAAGTTTTTGAAGCATCGAAAATACTTTTTGGTCCAAAAATAACACAAAATAAGACTTTATTCCGCATTGTATTCTCTCCCGGGTCTGTTGTCAATCCTTCACAGTTACGCTGATGGCGTAAGACGCTGATGACGTGTTATCTGGTGCGCCCGAGCTTCGTTTACAGTCTGAGGGAAACGCACGCTGTAAAAGTGTCTCATCCGCGACATGCACATTTACGCACCATTAAAAAAATGATATCCACGCAAACAATGTAGAATAGCTTGAATATAGCGTGCGTCTCCCTCAGACTGTAAACGAAGCTCGGGCGCACCAGATAACACGTCATCAGCGTCTTCCGTCAGCAGCGTGCGTCACTGCGGAGTCCTGAACGCAGATTCACAACAGACCCGGGAGAGAATACAATGCGGAATAAAGTCTTATTTTGTGTTATTTTTGGACCAAAAAGTATTTTCAATGCTTCAAAAACTACTAACTAACCCACTGATGTCACATGGACTACTTTGATGATCTTTTTATTACCTTTATGGACATGGCCAGTATACTGTATATACAGTGTCAATGGAGGGACATAATGGTCTCGGACTAAATCTAAAATATCTTAAACTGTGTTCCGAAGATGAACTGAGATGAGGTCTTACGGGCTTAGAACGACATGAGGGTGAGTCGTTAATGACATTATTTTCATTTTTGGGTGAACTAACCCTTTAAGTATTTCTTTTTTTACTTTTTCAGTTAGTTGCCAAGGCTTTCAGCTTATTTCAATTAACAATTGAATACAATTTTAATAGTTTAATTAATAATAACAGCACTGTTATGGAGTGGTTTTGGATGGCATAATAATGGTTTTGAACAAATACATTTGATTATCAAAGTAAATTCATGAAGATTCATGAATTCAAATTCATACTGTTAATGGTGTTGGTTGTAACATTAGCACATACCTGGCATTCATTTACACCGTTTTATAGTTTGTAACAGACGAATTTGAGAATATCATACCAAAGTTTGAAACGCTGCATGCGCAAACAAACACTGAGTTACAGACTTTAAAACAAAATGTGTTATAAAATGCAACAACATTACATTTTATTTTATTAACATTTTATTCTGACCTTTCCCTCACCCCTTAGATTCCCACTGTTTAACCATGCTTACCTCAGCCCACGAAGAGGAAACTGTGTGGTGTGCCCCAGGATGCAGAGATCCAGCCCTAGGCACCCCAACCCCCTCACCGCCTGCCACAGGGCTAGACGTACCTACATGAATGCTTCTCGGGGTAGAGCGGCTGGCATGGTCCACTGCAGCCCCAGCCTGTCAATCTCAATTGGGACAGGATACTCTGCACAGATCATCTGCATGTTTGCTGGCTCCCGACGGCAAGCCTGGAACACCACAGGATGTGACTCAACTGCCAGGAGGCAGAGAGGAGTAGGTAAACAAGTCAGACACCGAGAGAAGCAGCTAATGAGAGGTGATGTACTGTATGCACTTGCACTGTAGCTGCGATGCATGTGACAGAGAGATTGCACTGAATAATGTGAGGCTTTGGAGGTTGACAAACTGTTAAAAGCTGGTTTTAAAAAAAGCAGTACAATGGTGGGGGGGAAATCTTGCTACTGTTGTTAGCAAGGCCACAAAGTAAATACTTTTTTTCATCATTTCCCGATTCTTCTGTGTTCAAATATCTTAACAATTTAGACAATTTTAAATGAACTTGTTCAGTACAAATTAAATTCAATTAAAAGCATAATGTTCATTACCACAATTATTAATTGTGGCCCCCTTTTCATTAAAAAATGTAATCTGGGTTACAGTGAGGCACTTACAATGGAATTGAATGGGGTCAATCACTAAAAACCGTAATCATTAAAATACCTGCTTAAACTGTCTAAATAGTAGCCACAAGATCGTTTTAGTTTTATCAAGTTTTTGCAACTTCATTGCCATAAAAAGTAATGCTGCAAACCCAAACAACTGTAAAAATGACTGTAAAAATTATTTTGTCTTGTAAGTTATTTTTTGTTTATGTATACTTCTGTTTTTGTTATTTACCTACTAATTTTCTATGATTTATTCTTTGGGAAGGGATTAGTAGAGAGGTGGGTGCCATTTCCTTTACATCTGCTTTCCTCCTGTTTAAGCTAGTTAAGGAGTTTTCTCTTCTCTTCACTTTCTCTTTTCTTTTTGTTTTCTCTTAGTTAGTTTCTCCCTAATAGTTAGAGGGTTTATGTTTGTTGTTTTGGCCTTGCCCCCTCTTCAAGCCTTAATCCTCCCACATTTGTAAAATAAAAGAACTTGTTTTTGACATTGAGTTGTTTTCGGTCTTTGTTAAAGCACTGGGGTTGGGAATTGAACCTTGCTGCCTCCACACATCACACCATTTTTATTCTGTTTCATGTTCCTCCAACCCTAGACTTAATAGGGATGTAACAAACATATATTGGCAATGGTTGCCAATTGAGATCAAAATATAATCAAAATAATTTAATGAATAATAAATCTTTTTTTATAAACATTATTTAAAAATACTGTTAAATGATCTTAAAGTGCCCCAATTATGCTTTTTCGAATATTACCTTTATCCAGTGTAATATAGCTGTCTGTGAATGTAAACAGTCTGTAAAGTTGAAAGTGCGCGATAAATAAAGTTATTGTCTCCCAAAAGAAAGAATTGACCCTGAACCACCTAAACGAGTGGTCAGGAATTCCAGTCTCACTTCCGTGACCAGCATCATGGACACGTTTTCTTAATCATTTTTCATAACGCTGTATTACAGTCATAATGTTAACTTAGGTACCATACTACCATTAGTCTTTTGCATCTTTACTTTAACTGCCCACCTTCCATGCTGTCTGTAAATAGTGTTGTTTATTGTTGTTTGTATTCCAAATGTAATGCGATATGCAACTGCAATCGCTCATTTTCTTGGACTGGGCAAATGTCTATTGTCCATTTATGTGTGAACTGATTGTTTGTTCTTTATTGTTATTGTGAAGCGTCCTTGAGCTTGGGAAAGGCGCTATATAAATTAAACATTATTATTATTATTATTATCCGTAATGCGCTAACACGTAGGCTATGCATAATCCCCACCTATGGTCTTCAACGTCTACTTAGACGTTAACAACGTCTACTTAGAGAGACCGATTCATCAGATGAGTCGTTTGAAAATCATTGAAAATTTTGGTGATGTGCAATGTATATTATGAGGAACCTTTAAACTAGCATAATATGCAAGGGCACTTTAACTTGTACTGGCACCATAATATTCCTTTAATGTGAAGTAACTTTAAAAAGTAGCATAATAAAGTACCTTGACCAGTCTTAAGTCTTTATACCTCATGCAAAGTGAGGCTTTCTTGAAAGCAACATAATTCAAGACATCTCAAACGAGCTTTCTAACTAGGTAATTGCCTATATTTAGACAGGTCTAAATGAGGCACACAATGCAAGTGTACAAATCCATGTAAAATCTTCTTCACATTTTTCATTTAAATAACTTCTCGGTGTTGAATATATAACCTCAAGCTTTGAGAAACGTGCCATGGCTGTGTGTGACGTGAGAGGATTGAAGAAGAGATACAATATCACACCATACAGTGACTGGCCGCTGTATAAATACAAATCCACCCGTTTTCCCCAAGTCCAGCAGGACCCGAACACAATCCGAATGGTTCCATTCACACCTGAACAAGGTGAGGGTGAAAGGATCAGCTTGTGAGAGCCGGTTAGGTGTGAGATGTGTGAAGCCACAAGTGCAGAGGAGGATGGTACTGAGATTGCAACAGACTTTTCTCCAGAGAGCTTTAGGGCTGTGCATCAGTCTGGCCACTAAAGAGATTAAAATGCCAAGAGTCATGTGTTGTGACGGTCAGAGCCGCTATATATTTACTGACGTACGAAATGACCAATATCATGACTCAACTCACTGTGTCAGGTGTGACTACACAGGTTAAAAAACTATAATTCCCTGTCCACACCTTTAAAGCGTGAATCTTATGGCCCGCCGGTTTAGGGAAGCGTTCTGCCCCTAAAATCCCTTCTGTCAGCTTGCTCTGGATCCACTTGATAAAAGGAGAGGAGCAACCTCAATGTGATTTTGGACTCTGCCCAAGGAAAAAAATCCACAGAGTACAGTGGAATTCACTTTTTATGTTTAGGTGCTCAGCCTTAGCTGATGCTTTCTTCTCACAAGCCCACAAGGAGGAAGGATATTTTGAAGTTTATTATGTAACAGATCTGGATCTTCAGAGGCCTTTTAGTAGAAACTGTAAGTTGACCCAACTCAATCCCTCCAACCGTATGAGCAATTGCATTCATTGATCTGATCGTCTTATATGCGTTTCAGCTCTCAGACGTTGTCTAAAGTCACACAGAGCAAAAGTCTGTTTGATTCATGCCATGATTCAGTTATATTGTATATCTCTTACTATATCCAGAGGTGGAAAGTCCAGGTTCAGAAAGTAAAAGTCCTCCTCAGTATTTTGTTCCAATCACCTGGACTTGCTAATTAGCTCAGTTTTTCAGCCAGGAGATAGAACTAATTAGTGAAATCAGCTGACTGAGTTCATGGGTGGAATAAACATATGGCAGGACTTTTACTTTCTGACCCCTGGACTTTCCACCTCTGACTATATCAGGTAATACATGATTTTGACTGATATTCAAAGTCAGTCACTGAATAATCGTACTTATCTCTACCAAATATTATTATGACTTTGGGTAACTGTCAGGATTATGTACTGTACATACCACTAAATCTTATTAGAGTATTGATGGAGTATTAGCTGTTAATCTCTGCGTACCCGCAACCGACATTCTACTAACTATATTTTGCAAGTAAATGTCAACTCTAATGATAATACTATATCTCTAATAATGGGGGTTAGTTGACATGTAGTTGCAAAGTTACTTATAGTTGGTAAAAAAAGTGGAAAAAAATAAAGTGTAACCTGACTTGGTCCAACCAGAAACTAATTCAATGTTATCTATTTTAAATTTAATTTATCATGTAGTTTCTTCCTGTAAATGTTCAGCGTCATTACTCCAGTCTTTTGTGTCACACGATCCTTCAGAAATCATTCTAACCGATTTGCTGCTCAAGAAACATTTCTTATTATTATCAGTGTTGAAAACAGTTGTGCTGCTTAATATTTTTGTGGATACATCTTTTAAAAGTTCAGAAGAACAGCGTTTATTTTATAATAGAAAATCTTTTTGCAACATTATAAACACACACACACACACACTTAAGAAACTCAGAACCTTTAGATCCTTCAGGACTTACACTACACACACACACACACACACACACATTAACAACCACACACACACACACACACTTAAGAAACTCAGAACCTTTAGATCCTTCAGGACTTGCACTACACACACAAACACAAAGTACAGGATCAATCTCAAAGCAGACTTTTCAGCCTCTGCACCTTTTGTTCATACCACTGAAACTGATGTGGAATTCATTCACCATGTCAGCAAGAGTTTTTTTCTCCCCTACATCAAATGCCAACAACGTTCCATATGAATGTTGATTGTGGGGACAATGGCTCATCGAGTACACTGATGTGAGGCAACGCTCCATACAGAGGACAACTAATGTGGCAGAACTTATGTGGCTTGTGTCTGAACATGTTACCGCAGCTGTATTTCACCCAGCGCGAGCACAGCCGCACGCCTTAAGACCATCTCCCCATGCGCAGATTAACCTGATTATAGCTATTCTATGTCCGTGATAATCCTGTAGGGTGGGTTAGGAGGATATAACCGCTCAGGGATGATAAACAGAGATGCAGTCCATCGACAGCAGGAGGCCATTCGCAGACAATAGGGTGGTGATTGCTGCTACTCAGCATTAGCAGTGAGAAAGCCCTTGAGTATGACAGGCACTAAGAAGAACTGAAAAAAACTGACAGTGTATATTAAAGTCAATATTCATTCCCACTGAGGGCTAATGAAGGGCCATTCGCTTTTTTTTTTTTCAATAGCGATCCAATCAAAGTGACTTTGCAGAGGGTTTCTTTCTTTTACAATGTCATTTGCACTGCAGATACAACGTAAGGTTTAGAAGGAGACATAAATGGCATCACAGTTGAGAGGCTTCTCTTTTTCATTTATGTATTTTATCCAACAAATCTAAGAGATATTAGCATCCCGTTGCCATGCATGCAGTTCACTGTTGCCTGTCCATTCTTAAATATTGTCATCCTCCAGCTTTGAGGGTGATTAAACTCTAGAGTTTTTGAATTCCTGTAGGAGGCTTCAGTCTGGCCATCTAATCCATCAGACCAGCCGAGATGAGTCGTGTGGATCTGTGCCCTAATCAGAATGAATGATGCCACAGTGATCAAGGATGCAGGTCAATCTCTTTCCAAACTTCATTTACATGAAATGTTCCAGCCCCCGGTACAGCATTCAAACGCCTGGCTACAAGCACGGTTTACCAAATATCTTGTGCCCTTGAGATGTTGTCCCTGTGGACGAAGATGCAAAAGTCAGCAGAACGCCCGCTGGATCATTACAATTTTGGCATCTGATTATGATACTCATTGGCATCTATAGTGTAAAAACCACCCTGTAAACAGGCAAATTTAACCATATCACAAATATAAATATCATATAATATAATTTATGTATGAACTGGAAAAACACTTGCTGTAGCCCAATAGTTTTGCACATCTAAATTACAGAAATCTAGAAAGAGATTACTATAAAAATATTTTGGTGACCACATTATTAAAATAAATTTAACATTATTTTATTATATCATTAATTATATTAATACACTGTTCAAAAGTTTGATGTCAGTAAGATTTTTATTTATTTATTTTTTTAAAGATACTTTTATTCAACAAGGATGCAAGTGCCAGTAAAGACATGGATAATGTTACAAAATATTTGCTGTTCTTTTGAACTTTCTATTCATTAAAGAATTGAATGGGGGAAAGTATTATGGTTTCCTTAAAAATATTAAGCAGCTCAACTGTTTTCAACATTGAAAATAATAGGAAATGTTTTTCGATTTCTGAATGTGACACTGAAGACTGGAGTAATGATGCTGAAAATTCAGCTTTGCATCACAGGAATAAATGTAACGTTTATTAAAATAGGAAAAAATATATTTTACATGATTTAACAATATTACTGATTTTACGGTAATTTAATTTAATGCATCCTTGATAAGTTTAAGAAACTTTAAAAATCTTACCAACCGAACTTTTGATCGGGGTATGATTAAAAACTATATATGAATAAAGTATTATTGCAGTAAATAACATCATTGTCTCCATCAGCAATACTTTTAAACCTCATTGATGTCATGCGCCATGCCATGTTGGAGCGTTCACACGTGACATCAATGTTTGTGGGCGGGGCCCCAGCTCAGTTCACACTTCACAGGGACCATCAAGATTTGCGGTACACAGCAGGTAGAAGTCAATTCACCAACTGTCGGTCGATTTTAAACAAAGTAGATGTGGTGCTGCTGACAGGCTGTATTTTAGTTCCAGGAAAAAAAAGAACCAATTGCACCTCAGCTTCTGCATATAGCGTGAAGTGGTATACCAACAATATTCTTCACAAAAGAACAGTCCATTTTGTGGTATTGCACTTCACATTTTTAACATCTCTCTTTGAAGATGCAAGAAGATGCATTGTATAATGGCATGCTTTTGATATGAAGTGGCAGCGTTTAACCGAAGGAAAGCGAAGAGATCTGGCTGAAAAATGATGACAGAGTATCAAAGCAGATAGAGCACTTAAGACTCAACTCTAACTGAGAGCCTCTTACAGCTCTCATCAGATGAACCATGATCTAGATATGACATTCCCGTCTGCTGCCCCTCATAAAAAAAAGTTTTTCTGCCAGCCAACACAAAACTCTGCAACTGTGACACACAGCTTGGCGGCCTATCTCCAAAAGATAATTGAAAGAGTTTACGAGGTTCGAAAACTAGCCTTGCTCGGCCGGTTTAGAGAACTCATTTTCTGAGTGGCAATTTACAGTTGATTTGCGGACACTTAAGAAAGGTATAGAGGGGTCTGTCTTATCCTAAAGTTGTGGAGCCTGAGGCATGTCTGTTCTAATCTGCAGATTGAGGTTCTGATAGCTCTATGTGTGTCTGATTGCTCTCGGTTTCCCTGAGGGGAACTGCCCTCGCCCAAGCTGTATCCCCCTGCTCTTGATTGGCTAGTTTTTCTTTACCCCCATCATTGTTCAAGCACCCTATTTTGATCATAACAATTGACTGAGAGAAAAAAAAGAAGGTATCCGCAAGGCAAAAAGTAGCTGTTTTTTTTTTCTTCTTCAAGTAAACCTGCGAAATTGAAATGTGTGTTAATGATTTGCTATTTTTAAAAGCAAATGCAATAATTTGAACTTCTCCCAGCATTCTGCTGTACTTTGTTCTTGTGAGATGTGAAATGTGCAAATGTAGCTGAAGCCTTAATAACAGGCACTGAGAGCAGCTCTGGGACCGTTTTTAGTTTTGATTCACACTGTTAAATATATTTAATGTAAAAATAAATAAAACAGTCAATAACTTTAAAACATTTCCAGAGACGCATGATATCTTATTTATTCATCTAAAGACTGCCAGCTGCACACTGAAAAATAGATAACTCTGCCAATAACGGCATATTATCTCAGCTTTAACGTGATGAAAAAAAAAGTGATATATATATATAGGCTATATATATATATATATATATATATATTGTACAGAAAACATTGCAAAAGACTTTACTGTATAAAGACTATGTTTTTTATGTTATAAAACATTGTGAAAAGCTGCAGAGAGGGCAGCCGCTGTGAATGAATGGAGTCAAGGTGCACTATTCAATGCACTAGCCAATCCTACAGTATAAATATGCACAATGCTGGATTGTATAGGAACGAGGCACAAAAGGAACCATTAAGCACCACGTCTGGAGATTGTCAAAAGGCATAATATAAAAAAAGTGTAAAAAGATTCCATGGTTAGATCACACCAAAATAGAGCTTTTCAGCCAAAATTGTAAGCGATGCGTGTGGTGCTAATCTAACACTGCCCACACCTTCAAAAGCACTATACCTTCAGAGAAGTGTGCATGCTGAGAGACTGAGGACTTGGAATCTTGTTGAAATAAATAGAACAATAGATGGTGCAAAATGCAGAAAAAATACAATGAGGAATGCATGTTTCACCCCGCTAAAATAAATTTGTGAGCATATTTCAGCAGGACAAACAAAAGGCAAAATTAACTTTGGATTCAATGTTGAAATGGACCAGTCAAAGCCCTGATCTCACTCCAATTGAGATTCTGTCACGCTATACTTGAAAATTGCAGAGCACAAGCACCATTCAAATAATTTGAACAAGCAAATCTGGCCGTAAGAAAGACTGAAATAGCTCTTGAACTCCGTGCACGCAGCTGTCATCGGCTGCAAAAGTATCTTTTGAATGTGCGTTTTTATAAAATATTAAACAGCAAAGTTCCTTCAAAGTTGTTTTTAGCATTCAACAATGTTGTAATTTATACTGTATACTTAAGACTTCTGCAAAGCACTGTATATAAACAGAAGGCGAGCGAGCGAGAGGGAGCAATAGAAAGGAGTTTGTGTGTGTGTGTGTGTGTGTGTGTGTGTGTGTTTGTATGTATGTATGAGTATTTTGACAGAATCAACACTTCAAAGCGGAGCATCATAGTCATCCCAAGGTCAGTTCAAAGCAAATAAAAGGCACACTCAGCAATGTGAAGATATGCATGCACTTCAGCATACTTCACTTCTGAAAAAAACAAAAAAAACAAGGGCCAATCCAACAATGCCAAAATATTAAGTGGTCTTTTAATGGTCTTAATCATTTTAATTACAAATCACTGGTTAGGAAATGAGCAGGAATTGCACAAATACTGTAGATAACATAAATTGGCACAGAATAGCCTTCCCCAACTTGGAGACAGTTTTTTTTTTACAGGAGGAAGAGTCAGTGTTGTTCCACTCAATGTATGGCTTCAAATAGTTGAAAATAGTTGAAAAATATCAAATATCTCACATACTAAATATTCACTATATATGTTCAAATCTGGACTCTGGTCAGGCCAAAACATGAGCATTGTTGCCAAGCCACTTCTTGGCTGTCTTTGAAATGTGCGCAGGAGCATTGTCTTTTTGGAAAATAACATAATTCCTCATTAGATAACACCTTTTCAAATGTGGGAAACGAACCAAGTCGTGAATTTGCCTACATTTAGTTAATTGTCTGACCAATAATTTCTGGTTAAAACAATTAAACGCTAGGTGTTTAGCCATTTTGGGCTTGTCTAGGCTCTAGTCTAGGCTACATTAAACATACACAAGCCACAGAATCAACACTCAACCCAGGGCTCAGCTTAGAGGACAAACCCCTGTGAATGTTAACATGCGACTTGAAAACAGGACAGCTGTGCATTTGGCCGGCATTAGATGTGCCTGATTGTGAATACAGATCCAAGACGTGCTCTTTAAAATTATTGATCAGAACACCATTAGTAGAGACCTTAAAGGCTTTTCTCTGCATATCGCTCTTATTATTTTGTTATTATAACATCTTCTAATAATATTACGCGAGTTGAAAACTCATCCCGGATCCCAGATGTTTTCGTAACATTTCCAAATCCGCCTTTCCCTTGGTTTAAAGTGCCATTGCTTGCTTGCATAATTATCCTGGCTCTTTTAATGAGTTTTCTACTGGCTTGAAGAGGTAATTGGATTTTTCTTGAAGCAATCTTGTTAAATGCATAAAATCGTATATTTAATTTAGAGAGGAAATCGATGGCGTAGTGAGTGTCGTTGGCAGCGCTCGTGCAGTAGTGGACATGCAACGAGCGCCGCTGAGGAGAAGCCGGCAATATATTAACACACACACTAACATCTCGTTACTGTAATGAAAGCTGTAAATCCAAAGCGTGAGCTTTATAAGTGTTTCATGGGAACCGTATAAGCAAGATTCGGGTATTCTGTTGTGTTAAGGAGACTTTATTAATGCTGTTAATTTTCTAAATGGACCACAATTTTTCACGGAACGCCCGAAGCCGTCATATTTCAGTCAAGCAAGAACAGACAATTCTAATCAATATTGCTGAGCTCTGTCTCTGACATTTGTGTCTGTCAAACTGATTTAAAATCTGAGAGGGCATCGAGTTGGAAAGCTGAGGTGGCTTGACTCACAAGCTGCAAACACCTCGCAAGTGGTGATTCGCATGAAGATGACATGCTGATGATAGCTGTGCTCTTTCAGTTCCAAGTTCAACTGAGTCCAGGCACCTTAAAAGTACCCAAGAAATCAAAACTAATCATTTTTTACACCATTTGAGTTTGCTTTGTGAACACCTAAATAATGACAAAATTCAGGTTTAAAATTAGCATCTGTCCAATTTTCAAACTTAATTAAATAATGAGGTTCTCAGAGACATATATCTCATGCATCTGTGACCTTTGTGTCTTCAGTATGTCTTGGCAATTTATTCTCTGATACCTGTACATAACATTCTTCTTCTTAAAAAAAAGTATTTATTTTGTATACTACATACTGACATGAACTGGGTCATGGCTGACATAACTTAAGCCCATAGAAGTGCATCAGTCGTGTTCCGGAAGTAAAAACCCCATTCGTTTTCTCCATAGGGGAACTGATTTGAACAGTAACTTATAAACCGTAAAAGAAAGACTCACTGTGATCTACAAGGTTGTTAATTGATGGTATATGCTTTTGTTAAGGCCAATCACCCATTTCAATTTATTTATGAAATAATCGTGTTCAGCTGTTACCCATGATTCTGAAGTAGGGGCTGATGGTTTCTTGCATTTTTTAGAGTGTAACAGCTTTTCGAAAAAGAAAAACTATAGGACGGGACTTTGCTCTATGCACCGGTTGTTGATTGGATTTTGAGATATGGGCATTGCACTCAAAAATAGAGGCAGATGAATGCAAGCTTGCACAAGTGTGTTTAAGCAGATTGGATAAGTTTGGATGTTTTCAACAGAAGCGGCAGTTACGCATGTCATTTTGATTAAAAAAGTTTTTAAAAAAAGTTAAAAAAAGTAACAAATGACACATACAAATTGTCCGATTTTTTAAATAGCCTACTTTTTCGCTTCAAACGTTTGTATTGTTTTAATTTACCCCATAGCTGGTTGGTTTGATTCATAGCTTAGAACTCTGAAATACTTTCAAATACTTTCCTTATGGAAAAAATACATCCAGAACTAGTGCCAGTGAAGAAGTGGCAGAGCACTGTTGCACTCTATTGTCTTCAGCAAGAGAGCATGTCCGTCGATATGCCCCTCACAAACATCGTGTTTTGTAATAAAACATCACAGAAAGAAATTGTGCTGGTCAAGACATTTAATGGTATAAGTGCCATTTCAGAAGTGTTTTTTAAATTACTTTAATCAACGGAAGGGAACGTAAGACCTACTTTTATGGTATTAAAATAATTTTACAAGTCATATTAATTCTAGGTAATCAGTTATTGCACTGAAGCTGTCATTATCACACTTTTCAATCACTTAGAAGTTGAGTAGCTGAAATGACCTCACACTGTACGCACATTGAAACAATATATTATTTAATTAGAAACGATGCATATAAATTGTAGTGGTTTTCTTTTAAAAAACACGCGTCTGTACATCAAGTCTTTGAGAAGAAGGTGTTGAATTGATTGTCAGCCATTCTAATGCTAAGACTTCTCCTCGGTTCAGAAAGGAAAGGCCACTTAGACAAGTAGACACTCAGCCTGACTCGGAGTTCACGTTACATTTAATGGAAATTAATGTGAAGTCGTTAAGTAAAGACATGACTCAATGTGAAGTAAATAAAAATTTCGACAAGCTTTCTATTCAGAGCTGTTCTTATAATTATTCTGAATAAATGATGGTCTGCTAGAGATCTTGAAGAAGTGAATGATTGATTATATCTTTTTAAAAGAGGACCAGTTTGTGTTATTAAGCCACTTGTAACACACCCAGCATTCCTCTCAAGTGTCTTATGAGATCATTTCCTAATAACGTCCATAATTCCAAAGCAAACAGTGACCAGCTTGTAAAAGTAAAGTAAACCGAATCAAACTCATGAAAAGAAAAAGCGACATTGATTTTCAGTCCCTTTGATATATGTGTTATAGAGTCTGATATCTGTAAAGAGAACAATGATGGGGTGACCCTATCCTCCTTTGTTTGCATTATCTGCTCGCTGCAGTGACTTGCTTAATTAAAACTGTATTTATTATTACTTAGTGCCAAGTCAAACGAGATTTCAATTGCCCTTTTAGTTTTCATTTAGTGAGCCAGTTAACAAATAATTACATTTGCTTTCTGATAGCAGCTTCCCTCTAATGATCACAGACAGTATTCTCAGTCTTTATTACCCTTAGTCAGATAAACAAACAAAATGACAAGTTATCACTTGCGTTGAAAGCCAAATCCATTATCGACGGCGTAACATGATCACTTAATAATCATACAGACTGGGCAAGACACGAAATATCCCATATAGTTCAAATCTAACTTATATCTCAGATTTTGACAGGCACAACCACAGTTGATAATGAGCACGCAAAACAAACTGACATATTAAAAGCGTGTATAGTTTGGACACTGAGAATCAATCTGAAAAACAGTTTACAGCATCTTTCTGAGTGCCAGAAGTTGCTGGGGAAGAAACTAAAATGGAACATGTTTCATGACTCAGAGCAGATCACAGCTATCTCACACTGTGATAGCGCAGGCCAGGCTGCAACAGGCGTTCGTGGAAAGACTGCCATCCTAACACGTCAAGCTGTGTACGAGTCCGACAGCGAGACTAGGCTCATTTGAGAGATCTAACTAGCCCGGGCGAGACAATTTATAGGCTAAGCTTCACGTCCGACCGTGTCGTCGCACACCCAGTCTGCCCGTGCTTAGACGCGTGATCGTATTTCTGGATGTATGCTTGTGTTCGCTAACTGAATCATCAATCTCCTCTTTCGGAGGCTAATTTAGCTGAGGCCTTTTAAATGCTCTGACAAGCTTCGTGTCATTTATCAAACTCGAAGCCCTGTTGGCTCTCTCCGCTAGCCTTGATTACATATCATGTCTGTGTGCAAACCAGCCTGTTCCACAAACAAAAGCCGCCAATTCAGCAGCCAGATCTCCACATCAAAATATGCACCGTCGGGATGTCTGAATGAATGAAAGCCGTCGTCAGGAAATGGCCACACTGTGTGCTGCAATTTGTGTGCTTTATTACAAAAATCTGTACAAAATGTCTTCCCAGTTTTAGAATGTGTTACTGTCATTTCATATCATTACAATTCAAAACCATGATAATAACCTGTCGGACAATAGCTAAACATTGAATATACTGTAGTAGTAAGGTCTGTGTTGTCCGTATGTTATACACCGTTTCACACGTCGCCAGATATTATTTAGGATAATGTCTTTACATTCTTTTTTTTCCCCTTACACTTTGCAACTCAGACTCATATAAACAACAGGCCTGCTTTAAAACAAACAGCTCTCACAAGATATTCAGCAAGAACCACTGCAAAAAAAAGAAGAAGAAGAAAAAAAAAACTGTACACGGGACAGCATAGAGCACTACAAAAACATTTTGCCGCTTAAGAGTTTCTCCACTGAGACTGAGGTTTTCGAGAAAGGAATAGGCTTAATACAAAAGACTCCCCTTCAAACGCTCGCTGTCGTAAGGATTCTCTCTACAAACTTACAAAATAACATCTCAAAATAACTCAGGTTGACAGCATCAACTGAAAGGCAAGTACTATACATTTTCAATGATTAAATCCACTCTGGCCTGTCCAGCTCGATACATCAAAGTCTATTCACTACGAGTTTGACTTGTATTTTGGTCGGCGTTACTGCAGGATACTTCAGAAGTTGTGATAGCGATACGCCTCGGCCCAAATTTTCTCATGGAACTAAGGCCTGATAACAGACGTGAAGTTATGCATAACGGATATTTTACAAAGCAACAGCTGCAGATCCTCGCTAGGCAATGCGTTCGGAAAAGATATCGTGTTCTCGATTGCTGAATTCAAATTGATTTTTTGTTTTTTTGTTGAAGAACCTATGAGTCATAGAAACATCTGAAAGAACAGAAACATTGATCTTTTGAGCATCACTGCTATATGGCACTGTTCTCATTTATAACCATGGGGAGAGCTCTTCAAATGTCTCTTAGAAACAATTGGTATTCCTGGACCAGCTCGCATGGCGCAGCGGTCCACCGTCCATTATTCTCTTGGGCCTGAAGATCGCTCTTTGGGCGCTTGCAACCACATCCCAAGTCCAGACTTGGCATCTAACTGTAATTTAAATAGAAGTGCTTCCGAATCGAATCTCCACAGTCTATTCGTTATCAAAACTGCTGCTCTCTGCAGATAAATCTCCCCCCTGCGCATTGAATGTTCCTTTTTTTTTGCTCTCCTCCTCTGTCAAGCATCAATGAGTCAGTGGTATTCTCTTGATCATTGTTCATTTCCATTATGCCCTTGATTGAGCAGACCTTGGCAGTAATTTTAATCCCGGCTAGGAGGAGAATATATTGCTGCTGTCGCCGTGACCGTACAGGTCGGCTAGCTTCCTGAAGCGAGGTCCCCAGTCGCTCAGATAGTCATAGTTCTGCTCCGAGTCTGTGCTAAGGGAGTCCAGGGAGCTGAGGGAATCAGCCACAGAGCCGCTGCCCTCGAAAGCATACGTCTGCAGGGAGTCATAGGGAGGTGCTGAAGGATCGACGTCAGCGTCCTTCAGGCGGTCCCATATAAACTCCCGGAAGATCCCGTTGTCGGGAGTGATTTTGTAAGGGGGAGGGCGGGAGCAGTAGAGGGTGGGCACTTCCGGGGTGACGTCTCGGCGGGCTTTGCTGTCCCTCACTACGTTGAGGTTTCGCAGTGCCACCATGTCAAATGCTTCCGTGTCTTCCTCACCTCCACCTTCATCGTCGTAGCGCACAATATTCTCCCGCACATCCCGGTCTTCATCCAGGATGAGAGGTTCCTTCTTCCGCCTCCTCATTGTCACAATCAGCAGCACCAGAACTGGAAACCCAAGACAGAAAAATCATATGGTGTTAGTACAAGCAAACCAGAGCTATCGTCAGTCATATGACACATTGATGATACAGAGGCAAGACAGTGGCTAGGCAGAGGTGATGTATGCTAAGTATACATACTGGTAGACCTCAAATATACAGTATATATGAGCACACATTACCATAGTTAGGGGATTTGTAAAAAAATAATAATTCATACATTTTTATTTTTTTCAGCAAGGAAACATTCAATTTGTCAAGTGACAGTAAAGACATTCATAATGTTACAAAAGATTTGCTGTTCTTTTGAACTGTCTATTAATCATGGTTTCCCACAAAATATTAAGCGGAACAACATTCAACATTGATAATAAGAAGAAAATGTTTATTGAGCAGCAAATCAGCATTTCAGAATGATTTCTGAAGAATCATGTGACACAGAAGACTGGAGTAATGATGCTGAAAATTCAGCTTTGCCATCAAGGAATAAAATACATTTTAAAATAGAATATAGTTAATTTAAATTGCAATAATAAATTTTTTTTTTTTTTACTGTATTTTTGACCAAATAAATGCAGCCTTTGTGAGCATAAGAGGAAACTTAAAAACAAAATATTATTTTTGAATAGTACTGTACACTATTTGCACACTGTCAAGAAATATACACCCTTATTAAAAGCATATAGTAACAATAATGATAATAATATAATGTATACTATTTTGAGTGTATATGTATGTACTTACATATGATATTAAATGCTGTATAATTACTATACTATTAGGTAATATAATAACTTGCATGTTGTTTACTGACTAGTATACTTACATATAGTTTAATAATTGATGCATAGCCTACATTAATAGTTTGTTATTATTATGAATTATTGTATTCATTTATAAAGTTTAAAACCTTAAATACTATATCACGAGAGTACTAACTTATTTTTAACTTATTAGAAACTATAAGTAAGAAGTAACTTGCATTTATTAATTTAATTTATTTATTTTCCTTTTTAATAATAGACATTAAGAGATGAGTCTTAAGAGAAGATGGATTCGAACAAGTCACAAGTTGTTCAAATCCATCGATAAAAAAATAAAAAAATAAATCAAGGCCACTTCTCTGACATCTTAAGTATATTTATTCATAGTTCTGTTTCCAGCAGACTACTGGGGCGCAAATAGCTGCACAGTGCTGTTTACACTTTGTGCAAATAGTCATTACGATTAAACTATTTGCTAACAATGTGAACAAGAAACCCCTTTTATATGAGAGTAGTGTTTAATAAATTGCTTCATTACAGATTCATGTCCACAGTAAACGATAATTCCATGAAAAATCAAGCACCAAGTAAGTTTTTTTTTAAGGAAGAAGAAGAAAAAGAAGAAGAAGAAGAAAACACATGTTGTGTTTTCGTGTTTTATGGTGACTTTCCATAGACATAATGATTTTTATACTGTGCAAACTGTATATTCGATCCCCTTACACTAACCCTACCCATCACAGAAAACCTTATGCTTTTTTAGATTTTCAAATGACATCACCATTTTCCGCATATGGACAAAGAAATGTCCCCACAAGGACCATTATTTCGGATATTGCCATCTTCGTGGGGACATTTTGTCCCCATAATATAGGGTTTTCAAAGACACACACACACAACTTCAAATCTCAAGCAGTCCATTTACCTTCGGTGCAAGATAAGCAAAGACATAAGAGGTGTAGAATCAGATCAGAATCTCGACCGTAACTGTATCTCAAAAATATTTATGACACCGGACCAAAATATTTTACGCTCTCATTGTTTAACACCCTATAGAACAATTCTGCCTCAAGGCCTGACACTTTAAGGTACAGCATGAAAGATAAGCTGAATTATCTCTGCAGTTCAATTAGGGCAGATCTGGTACATTAGTTTTATCAATAAGTTCATCAGACTGGGCTGTAGTGATTTTAATAACGCTGCTGACAAATCCTGAGCAGGAGGCGTTTCATCATGGGAGGTGCTCCTGGGAGCAGGAGGTGTCAAAGGAGTTACAGTCAGATTCAATCTCATCCTGCATGTTAGTTTACAGTGGTTATTAACTGTACGGACCCTTATCCGCGCACAAAAACACACGCACAGCTGAGAATTAAGCACATGCCAGCACTTTTGTCTTCTCACTCTTAGCTCTGTCATGTGTGAACAACATAAGCAAACAGACAGAGACAAACACATAGATGCACGAAGAGCAAGATTTAGGGCAGGATGCGTTGCTGTAAATATGAGGCTTTAACGGCCACTTGCTTCCTTCCCGCTCCAACACAAGCTGCTTATTCGGGAAAGGCCAGCATTAAATCCTTTTAATGAGTGCAGCATATGCCTACTGTATGTGTAAAATAAGACTGGATTATATGTCAGTCAGAAAATATCACCCTGCCCTGAAAGCACAGACACCGTATACAGCACATCAAAACTATCAACGAATGGCAAGGTTGCACCGTCGCACAAAAGACGTGTGTCTCGGTGATTCAAACCGGGGATCAAATAATGCACGGAAAAATATGGCGTGAAAGAGACGGAGAAATTCTGTCATTTTAAAAAGAGAAAAGGGTGAAGCGCATAGCGAGAAATAACTAACATAACAAGACACATGCACAAAAAAGTCAAATAAATCCATTTTTGTGGTGTGTGGAATGCAAAAACCAATCCTCCGTGTTGCCGCTCTCAGACCCATGAATGCGAGGGATCTTACAGTATAGCCACAACACAGTCCTCCCACGGGAGTCTATCTCTCTCTCTCTCTTAATGTAGATAGCGCATATGTGTATTTGGCTGCCGTTACTAAGCTTGAGGGGGAGGGAAGGGAGCAGATAAAGTAGGGAGAGAGAAAGAGGAGGTGTAAGTGGGAGCAGGCTGAAGTGAGAGAGAGAAAGATAGAGTGGAGGGAAAAGGGAGGCAAACGTCTAATGATCCATCCTTCAGGCCTGCCACAGCAAGTGTGAAATATGGTGCCAAAGTCTCATACTTCATCCTCAGGCCTAGTGTCGTTTTGCAGGGGCAGACAAGCTGGGCGAGTGGGCTGGCGAGGCAGCGGCTGCACGAGTGCAGTCATAATCACAGTACACACACACACACTCCGGGAATGATATAAACAAAAGCAAAGCCAATATCGGCCTTAAATTCAAGAGCTACTGTCTACAACCATTTATGGTGCCAACAAAGGAAATGCTGTATAAAACTGGAGATAAAGGAATGGAAAAATGAAAAATTGGTCATAATTTACTCAACCTATTTTCTTTTTGAAAATCTGTGGAACACAAAAGGAGATTTTATGTAAAATGTCCAAGCTGCTTTATAATAAAAGTGAATGGCGTGAGGAATGGACATGGCTCCAAGGCAAGATTTTCAAGAAATAAAAAAAATTTCAGTCTTTTCCTCACACAAAGCTATCATAAAAAAGGCCTTGTATAGAGAAACGATTCATTTGAAAAACTTTTATGGTGATTTTTTTTTTTTTTGTCCTTTTCTGAGCTTGACAGATCCCTTAACTATAGAGTATAACAGTAGCAAAGGAGACATTCTGAAGACCTGGAGTTTGTACCAAAATTTGAGTTTAGTAGAGTGTTACATAATAGAGAAAATGATGTATGAAATTTTTCCATATCTGGAAATCTTTTCTTACTTTCTTATTGAATGTGAGCATTGGTTTCAGTAAAAAAAAAAAAGCAAAAAGGTTGCTTTGGATATGATTTCTAGGGTGTACTATAGAATATGTAATGATGTGCAATAATGCATTTTTTATAACTGGGCAATCCACTATAATCTACTGAAATTGTATTTAACTGAAATAAAATATTCAACATTAAAGGTATGGAAAAGAGCAGCTTGGATATCTCTTTTGCATTCCACAAAAGAAACAGCATGACTTGGATTTGGAACAACACAACGGTTAGTAAATGATGACAATTGTCACTTTTAGGGTGAACTATCTATCAATAATGTATATATGCATATATCAATGCAGTTGTTTTTTGAATATTTTCTAGGAAAAAAGCAAATAATTTTATTTCTACATGTAAATGGTTTATTTCTCTTTTAAACTCAAAGCAACTCGGTTTAAAACAGAAACGTCTATTTAGCTAAAATCTAATTTTGTGTGAAGCATTGTTTTATTAGAGACAATGTGAACCTGTTGTTTAACAAACCGATATTAAAAGAGTTCTTTAAAAGACACACAAAGTCAGAAAAAAAATGTAGACAAAGTTTTTTTTTTTTTTTTTTGTATGTAGACAAAGTTACCTTTAGGGGTACAACAGCTTGTCACTGGGTCACTAGTAATATGTACCCTCCTGGCACTATATATAAAGCTTTTAGGGAAAAAATAAGGTACTAAGATCTCTTTGAAAGTCTCTTTAAGGGTTCTGCGCAGTATCAAGCTGTTGCATCCTGTAAAAAATAAAAACATTCTGAGAGTGCAGGGTTTGTATTTTTGAAGCCATTGTTATGAAGAGTTATATAGATCTAATGCAGTCTTAAAACTTAACTGTTACAGACTGTGCCCACTTTAAGGCTTGATTTACCCTCTCTGCAGTTTTGACACAAGATGGATGTTCAACGGGAGCAGCAGATCAATTTAACATTATCCTCAATTTGCAGTAATTGGATTGAGAAAACAATCCGTCATCCAGAATCAATTAAACAACAAGTGGGATATTTTGTGGGGGCCTCGTTCTCATCGACCTCTTAAAAATGAGGCAGCGACTACTAGATTATGCACTGCCCTTCATTCTCTCTTTCACTCCCTCCCTCTCTTTCTCTCGGTCTCATGCGTTCCCTTCACATATCTCAACCACTGCCAATAGCCCAGGGCAGTGAAGACTAATCAAGATATACTGGCGATATGCGGATCTATCTGGCTGTTGACATTTATGCCGCTGCCCAACACAAGGTGTTTGTGCTTTATGACACCTGTCTGTCCCTGCGTTTTAACAGTGGTGACATTATCTGCAAAATAAAATGTGATTTATTCTGGGTGATGCAAGAGCACAGTACATCGCCTTAAGGGCCCTCATAAGTATTACTGACTGCCGTCCACTTGCACCGTCAGAGGCCATAGTCAAGCGCGCCTGGAAGACAAGATGCCCTGCAATCGGTCGAGCAGAAATTGAAAAGGTGATGTCAATGTTGCGATGTATCAGAGCGCCTCGGGCTTACCTGACCTCTCTGTATTCCTCCACCTAAGACTGGAATAATGAGCACAAGGTTTCCCTCAGAACAACTAGAATGACACAGCGGCTGTCATCATGTGATATGCGCTACAGGAATCCTTTAGATTACTTTATGAAAACACTGATAAATAGTGTTTACAGATCCCTTCTTTTGAAATTTTTTGAACCATTATCAATGCTCGGGCTTGATAGTGTGACTGAGATGTTGCAATGACACTAGGCAAGCATTCAATAGAGAGTTCACCTGAAAATCTGTCATCATTTACTCGTTCTAAACCTGCTTGAGTTTCTTTCTTCCGTGGAATACTAAAGGGATTATTATTTATAGCACAACATCCAAGATGCTCTTTACCATTCAATGGAAGTGAATGTGACCAACTGTCAAGGTATGACATTCAGTCAATTTTTCCTCAAAATACCCCACAGATATTTTTATATAGCATGTTAAAGTTGTCACTTTTTGAGGGTTTGCAAAAACGCACCGTTTTGTGCCTGGACCTTTAAATGCAAATGAACTGCTGCAGAGGGCGGGGTTTCAAGAGCTCGTGTGTGTTAGCAGCTGCGATTACCTCATGCAGTGTGTCTCATGGCTAAGGCCATGTCCACACTAATAGGTTTTCGTTTGAAAACGTATATTTTTCTTTCCGTTTTGGCCTTCTGTCCACACTGAGACGGCGTTTTAAGTCAACGAAAACGTAGCTTTTGGAATACGCTCTCCAAAGCGGATAAATTTGAAAACGCCGTTTCCGCGTTGTAGTGTGGACTGTGAAGCCGGAGGTATTTGAAAACGTTGACGCAAGTTTAGTCATGTGATCCATGTTGTACCAATAGATATTCATGTTTACCGGTATTGTGCCTGTTATGTGCTATTCACTTTTACACTGTTGTTAAATATATGTTACTTTGCACACTCTTCATATCACAGTCCTGCAAAGATGACAGAAAATGTACTCACATTTTCTGTCCTGCAGCAATACAGGAGAGCAGTTGCGTTTTAGACCAAACATATGGTGAGTGCGACCTGGACGCATCAGTGAATGGTGAGATATTTTGCTAAATAAAATTATACTGTTAGAAGAATTGAGCGATAACTTTATTATTTATTATTTCATCTGTATCATCTCAGTGAGCTTTTGTGAGGTTTTACGCATGCGCAGTAGGGTGAATTTAGATGTTTCTCATCCACACTGAAACGTCGGAAAACGCTACTGTGGACGGAGACCGTTTTTAAACGAAAATGCCGTTTTAAAATGTATCCGGATTAATGTAGACAGTAGCCTAAAATTACAGAAACTGTTCTGCCTTTTATGTTTAAACGGAGTCAGACAAAGATGGAGAGACTCAAGAAGAAGTGACAACATGTAGAATGCAACAGGACATCTCTAAATGGTTAGTTGATGAACTTATGTTGCTGATGTGGAGTTAACTATCTTCAATTAGCATATTCTGTCATGATAATCTATAAATCGCTCGTATAGGAACTGTTGTGAGACGCACACAGAGTGACTTTCGATTGCATGTGAAAAGACGGATGCTAAAGTTTGAGCTGACTCACAAATGTACTCTTATACAACAACTCTTCCTCTTCTCAACAAGGACTGCGTGTTCCCGGGGGCGAGGTTTATGTACATTTTAGGGTTGGTTATGTCACTAACCCGGGAGGAATGTCGTGTAGTCCCTACCAGCCGTTTGTTGTAGTCCTTTTCTTTAAAAGCAAATATCTTCCTTTGCTTTGAACTTTGAGCGTTGTAATTTTGCAGATGTTGTTTTATGCTCAAACAGCAACATTACACACTAACTAAAGTTAGAAAAGTGAAATCATAGTCGACCAGCCCTTTAAAATATGGCTCCAAAAGTGGGTTTTCGCAGTGATGTGACCCATTTTGGGTTCCCCAAAGAACCTTTCAGCAAACAGTTCTTAAAAGACCCTTTTCTTAGTCAAAAGTACATTTTAATAACAAAGAATCTTAATTCCAAATATAAAATAAAAAAAACTTTTGTGGAATGGTTCTAAAGGTTCTCTATGGAACCATAGATGGCAATAAAGAATCTTTATCAAAAAGAGCAGCGTGAACTTGATTTAAAACATCTAATTTTGTGTTCAACGACAGCTCAAAAGAGTCATGCAGGGGTGAAATAACAATATTTTATTTTCTCGGTGAAAAAATCCTTTAATGGAGAAACTCTTTTGTACTGTACGTTGTTAGATAAAAAAAGACAAAAGACTCAAAGTTGACATGTCCTTGTGTATCATTCATTGCTTGGCGCGGTTTAGTTGTGCGCTGCTTTGATAACTAAAGCAGCAGCAGCCAAAAAGCTTGTTGATTCATTACTCTGAATAAGATAAAAGCGAAAAAGAAGCTTCTTTTCCCTCTGCAGCTCTCCTACTCTGAAGGCATCCTCCTCCCCTCAACCATGAGTGAGCAGTCTTGAGCCCCTTAGGGGCCGGACTCTCTTTGCCAAAAATAACTGCATTGCTCAGATCAGGCAGCGCAGTGGTCTAATCCAACTCGTGTAGTTTGGGAGGAGATGGGGTGGCGGCACTGGAGATCCCTACATTCACACGAGACAGCAAACCACAGGAATGACTATTTAACATCAGTTACAGCTGTTAGCGGAGCTCACATTCAGATGATAAATACTTAAAAACAGCGATCAATCAAAACAGTGATGGAGTCTGCTATTGTGTGCCACAAGCTGTGCTGTTTGGTGAAGATGGGATTTCTCACAGGTTCCTGTTGAACCTGAGGAAAGACAACAACGAGAAGCTAAATATGTCTCATGGTTTCCACAGTAATATTAAGCACAACCGTTTTTAACTTTGATAATAATTAGAAATGTTTCTTGAGCAGCAGTTCAACATGTTAGAATGACTTCTGAAGGATCATGTGACACTGAAGACTGGACATTTTCATATATATTAATATTAAAATAAATGCAGCTTTAGTGAGTCTTCTTTCAAAAACGTTTAAAGGGTAGTTTATTATGTTTACTTTTCTGCTTATTATGTTGTTTTCCATGTTTTAAGCATAAACCTCAATACATTTAGTTAGATTTGTACTGAAAATAAGAGGAAAAAAGGAATTTGAATCTGAAATCAAGTCTTAATGTCTCATGGAATTTTGCTTCATCATGATCTTATGTATGGTGATCCAAGTCATGTGTGAGCACAGCACAGAGTTCTTAGGGAATGTGAAATTGAAACACATTGCATTCAGCTTCACTGCAACATATTATTTCAGATCTACTGTTTAGTTGTAACGTATCTATTCAGATAAAAATGAACTAGTTCATACTTAGATGTAATGGCACAAAAGAGGCGGAAAGAGCTTCCTTTGTTACATATTTGTAATCTGTGCACTCAGAAAAAAAAAAAAAAAGGAAATTACTGGGGTTTGATTCAAAATGTACACACAAATTCCTGTCTTGTCACAATAATAGGACTCAGACAGAGACAACATCTGTCAGTAAATAGAGTTGTGGCTGTGTCCGTAGACAGATCTCCACATCGCCATCACAGCCAGAGAGACAACCTATCAATGGTATAATCAAGAAATCAATCAAACCATCAGGACTGCATTCACTCCCTCTGTGCAGTCTTCAGGTCGACAAATCAACACAAAGGCACACCAGTCAACCAATCAGACCAAGTGAATGGCACATATGAGGTAGAGGTCACTCATCAAACAATCAGCTAATAAGGCTCCAAATAATAAGTAATCATCCAGACCTGCAGCCTCCCTATAAGAAGGTAAACAAGTCAATTGTGGCCAAGCAGACCTCTCAGCGCATGCCGAGTCCCAACTGTTAGAGCAGTCGTGCCAGCACTTCTAAAGTAACGGCAGCCCAAATGTGTGCTAAATGTCAGTACGGGGGAGGTGGAAATGCAAGGAATGCTCTTAAAAAATGATTTGAAAAACAATAACAAAAATTGGGAAAATATCCTTTGATTGGAAGCTGCGTTCACAAAGCTCTCTGGTATTTTTAAATGCGGATACCCAAACATTAGTTTTCTCTTAAAGACAACATGAAATAAAAATATTTTTTAAATATAATGTTATTCATAAATAATAAAATGGCCCTGGCCCATGGACATAATTTATCAAAAAAAAAATTAAAAAAAATAATACAAAATACACTACTGTTCAAATGTTTGAGGTAGGTACAATTGGATAAATGTTAATTGAAAGAGCTCTCTTATGCTCTCAAGTAAAAATTTTAATATTGTGCAATATTATTTAAAATACATTTATTTTAAAATGTCATTTATTTCTGTGATGGCAAATCTGTTACTCCAGTCTTCAGTGTAACACGATCCTTCAGAAATCATTCTAATATACAGCATTTATTTGAAATAGAAATAGTTTGTAACAATGTAAATGTCTTTACTGTCACTTTTGATTAATTGAATGTATTATTGTATATAAATGTAAATAAAATGTATATAAACATTCTTAAACTTACACCAAACATTTGAACAGTAGTGCATTTTAAAAATGTAACATTCTAAGCCTCTGAAACCTTTTCTTCAAATTTCCAGCAGAATATTTTGTTTCACTCGGAAAAAAATGTACATTACAAAAGCTAAATGTTGTTTCATAATAAGCCATTTGAGTGTTGATTTGATCATCCCAAACAGCCGGACACAACAACACTGGTTAAATCATTGGGAGGAGTTTGAGGCAGGATTATGCGTTTTTAGACCTATTAAAGAAAGGGAAATGACGGCAAGCAAACAAAGAAAAGCAGCACTTTGTCAATGTCAGTTTGTTTCATTAAACAGGCTTATTAACCATTGCTCTATGTGCGCAGGAGGAATAAATGTATTTCCTACCAAGCAGGGTGATGATGCAGGCCAGGATGGCGATGAGAGCTCCGGTGCTGAGTCCAGCTGACAGCATGAAGGCCTCTGTGCCACATGACTGGGGCGTCCCATCAGAGTCACAGTCACACACTCTAATAGACAGCGTGTTAGTGCTGCTGAGGGCAGGGGACCCGCTGTCCACTATCAACACTGGCAGTCGATACATAGCCTGTTCCCTCCTCTGAAAACCACTCCGCTTAGTTAGTACAGAAGCGGTATTGTCTGCAGAGAGAAAGAGACATATGATATCATGAGAAAAGTGAAAAAATGACTCCTATGAATAGATAAGATGAAACCATTTCTGTCTTAGGAATAAGAGCTGAGATTCAAGGATTCGCTATAAACTGTCTTAATGAAATGACGCACCTTTATTGTCTCGGAGGGTGAAGTTCATGTTCCCAGCTGTCTCTGCAGTGAGGGAGAAGAAGAAGCGATGCCCGCTGGGTGGTTCATCTTTATCCACTGCACTTACTGTTTCAATGACCTAAGACAGTGTTGAAGAGGGAGTAAAGAACAGGAAGATGAATACTGCTGTTATCGCCTCACTACAGACAAAATAATCCACAGCTTTCTCGCTCAAAACACTGCATTGTCACAATAACAATGAATGTTTCATGAATTGAATTATTTAATTGATGAGTTGACTAATTAGTTAAAACATTTTTTTTTAAATATTTGCTCAGTAAGGCACCAGAAGAAAGATAATTCAAGACATTACATTTTTGTGGCAAGTTGAAGCACTGAATAAGTCAATTAATTATGTAATGAATTAAGTCAATGTATATTTTGTTTCTATATAACTGAACATACACTGTACAAAGTGGATACAAACTGGCTTCTTCAAGCAGTCATATCTAACTGAGCTGACCATTATTGTATTTGTTGATGTAACCTAATGTAATCAAACTGAAACCGTCAAATGATCTAATATTTTTGAGCTTAATAAAAAGTTTATTTAGATGCAACTCTATGAATATTTTAGATTCAATTGTGATACTATAAACAGTAAACTCAGCATCTCTCGCCATGAGAGCCACATATTAAGACAATTAACAGTTAATCTTTTAAATATTAACCCCAAGACCCTTGCCATTTTAACACATTTCTTTACCGAATTAATGGTAACACTTTACAATAAGGTTTCATTAGTTAACATTAGTTAACAAAGATGAGCAAATACAGTAACAAGTATTGCTCATGTTAGTTCATAAATTAACTAATGTTACCAAATGAAACCTTACTGTAAAGTGTTACCAAATTAATTAACTAATATAACATGTTAAATCTTTTTCATGTAACACCACACAACACATTTCAGCCATCAGCTGAATTCAAGGTGGTGAACTTGGAAGAAACAAATACACAATTCACAAGTTTAAATCACACTGAAAACAACATCAGGAGGATAGGCGAAGCCAGTAAGCTATCTGTGAGAGATGGCGCTCGTACGGTATCCAGGGATTTAGCAGAGTAGAGGGCCATCCCAGTCTAAATCTGGACCGAAACCCCTCTAAAGCTGGGCAAAGTGCTGCGTTTTAGTGATGAATATCAGGGTGACCCATCAGGTGGTACGCTAAGAAGATTCTCCTGACACACTGTTGTGGCCTAATCTGTGGGCTTTGGCTGGGTTAAATACTGTGCACAGCTCTTCCCTTGTGTCAGGCTGGAGTCAGCACAAACTCAATCTGCTTGAAAAATCTCCTAAAACCTCACACACAGGCCGAATGCAGCGGAGCTGCAGCTAACAGACTCTTCTGTATCTTTTCCTTGCTCGTCCGAGGAATATGACCTTGTGCTAACAGAGAGTTCTCAGCACTTTAATACCCCACTCATTTATTTTTATTTAACACCCCTCCCCCACATTTACGCTAAGTGAGTATTTGGCAATGGGAACTCTGACGGATTTATCATTTATCTGTAAATATTTTTAAAACGTTGCACTATTAAAAACCTGCATAAATGACACAAGCAGCACAGGATGTTCCCTCAGCACCAAGCTCTGATTACAGTAAACTGTGACAAATTTAATTACAGATAGTCCATTAAGGCGAATGCAAAGTGTATTGATAAAATCATCGATGCAACGGGTTCATTTAAAATGAATAAGAACATCTTGCCAAGGCAGAACAGCTTAAACAAAACCTGATTTTGCAGTTGACTGAGGAGAAATGTCAATAACATTTTTTTTAAGAATAATACTGCAATAGCTCTTGTATAGCCAAGAAGTGCATATACAGTATGAAAATAAAATGGGTGATTTAAGCTCTTTTCGCAGTACATGTAAAAATGGCTGGAGGGCAAGGAATCTCCCCTGTGGCACCTGGTTTTAAAGAGGGGAAAAGTGGTAAGACCGTCCGTGAAGAGTTAGCAGTCACAAGCGCTTTAAAACACCAGTCTGTCAGCCTGCCACTGCTGACCGTGTCTCTGAGGCATACAGAAACAAGACAGAATATAGACGACCTTAAAGAGATAAAAAAAAAAAAAAACACTCACTCCTCATAATCTAATCTGCTAAATCACCTGTAACAAATCATCTGGCTCATTTAGAGACCGAAGCTTCAATTCATATTAAGCTTCTATTAAATTCAAAAAGGCATATTAGGAACAAAAGAGAAACCAAGGGCACAGAGAAAAGAGCTTTGCCGTGGGAAGCAAAGGTGAAGACATACGTTTGGTGGATGTGACCCCATTACAGGCACTTGTTGGATGGGGATCTGGGGACCTTTTTCAACAAGCCATCTGTTTTAGCCTCGAATGCAATGATGGGGAATATTCCCCCTCGTATCACATACATTGGAGATGGGTGATTATTATGATCACCTAGTCATCCAACAACGGATTTTATCTATAAAACTTTATCTTATAAAGTTTAGAATTTTTCATTGTTAATAGAACTGATTGTCAACAATAGCGAAGATTAAACAAAAATGTGCTAATTAAACAATATTGCTGATGAAAATAAGATATTAACAATGTACTAACCAATGTTTTCAAAATGAAACAATTATGAAATAATAAAGAATTAAATAATCCAGTCACAAATAATTCCAACTAACTTCTGGTTTTAAAGAAGAAAAGACTAGAGCCTGGCTTGCATCATTTTTTAATGTCTTGCAGTGAGCGTGTTATTTTTTTATGACGCTGTATCAAGATAAAAAATGAATCTGCATTCTGGTTTGTTACATTGCACTACTGTATAGTTTCTTTTTAACACAAGAACACATCTTACGTCTGAGCGGAATCAAACAAACACAAAACCAGTCTAATTATACAGGACTTCGACTGGTCATTCAGACATCCCTCATTTTGAAATAATGTACTTTCCCCACAATCTAGCTCTTTGAGTACGTAGGAAAAAAAGAGAAAGAATTAAATTTGCACTCAAATCTGGTTTCATTTGCTCATGAAACCTGGCAACAGCATTACCGCACACCTATATGCAACACTTCATTCTTCCTCCAGGCAATTCTGAATTTAAATTCGAGAGCTCCATACAGTCTCTTTCAGAGGGGCTCGCTTCTTGATGGAGCAGGTGCGAAGCTCTAAATTTACAAATGTGCAGATGAGGTGTACGAAAACAACAAAGTGGAGATACACTCAAAGATAATTTAACAGCAAGCATGAAAGCTGGCTGAAAAAGAGCCTATTCCGCCACAGACGCAAAAACACGCCACTGAAGTGACAAAGAACGTAAAAGTGCCATCACTGTTTGTTGATGATACTGTCCCTCATGGCAAACACTCTGTCTGATCAAAATTCTTCATCTAACAGCTCCAGAACACCTCATTCAAAGGCTTTGACTTTCAGATTTGGTCTCCAAAAGCACTCCAGGATGTCTGAGAGCCTCTGTTCTGCAGGTACAGCGTTTTAAGGGCCGTGATAAGGACAGAGTCCTCGTGCCAAGAATCACAGGAGGGATCCGTGCAATCAAGACAGCATTTGACTATCACTGCTGCATCGCTCAAGTGCTCCCATGGCTGAAGATATGGAAGTGAACATGAATCACAGGGGAAACTAAATCATTATGAAAACATACAGACGCTTTCATCTCTACTCAGAGAAAGAGAGACCGTTCTACTGTTCCTCGGAGAGGCAGGAAAGTAATTTAGCCTCTAATATGAGAGAGAGCTCTGAAAGTTAGAAGTGATAGAAGTCTGAGGTGTCCAAAACACATGGAGAGTGTTCTTGGGGGACTTAGGTAATGCATTTCAAGGCTACGATAGCGTTTGTGAAAAGAGCCCACCAGCACCTTTTCATTTAGGCAAAACAAACACAGTTCCCTGTGACTCTGGGACACAGGCAGGCCAGGACTAATTGTTATGGCCCAGACAATCATGCCACTACAGGGGATTGTATCTCATGCTCAGTAAACCCTGTAGCCTTGTTCTGTTCTCTCTTTGTTTCGAGAGCTCTTGTGGGAGGGATTATTTTTTTCTTAAGAAAAAGAAAAACATCCTTCAGTATTCTTTCACCGCTCCCAAAAGAACTGATCAGATCAAGTCAATTTCTGATACACTAATAAAAACAACATCGTAATTAAATGAGTAAAAATTTCAAACACCTCTGCAAATGCTTGACTATTAACTCTCCTCTAAATATATCTTTCTGAGATTTAAATGAAACAATTACAATTACTAAGTGGGGTTTCCATGGAAGCTTGCTTTATTCAACTATTTATATATAAAAAGATGTTTGCGAGATGGTGAACGTGACCGGCAATCGGATGGTCGGATGAATTTCTGGTATGTTAGAAATGTTGGTCGCTCCTCGTGACTATATCGCACAGTTGAAGCAGAGCTACGAACCGATTGTCCTAAACTCTGTGTTTTTTCCCTCACTCCGCCTGCGGGAAAACAGAAGTTTAACCATTTCACCTGCAGCAAAAAAAAAAAAAAAAAAAGGGATATCTTTAAGTTCTGTAGCTCAAACTATCTACAAATTACTGTTGCTTACCTCCCGTTCGTGTTGCAAAATTGATTAACCATTACCCACGTCTTCCAACCCATCTGCGATATCTACACCGTGCCTCTTTTATTCATTTGTTAAACAATGCATTTGAAATAAATGTTTTTAATTTTCATTGATGACTAATTATTGCAGTGTTCGGACATATTATAGACTGGTAATAATTAATTATATGCCTATAATTTGTTGCAATCGACCTAAATGTTTTAGACAATTTTCAATGAGGAGTAAGCTTCTATGTAATATTTTATTATCCTCACATTGGTTATGCAGTGATGCGCTATAAAATTATTGCGTGGCAAATTAATTATGATAGCCTATCAATTTAATAATAAAAGTAGCCTAGGCCTTACCTAATGATATTGATGCTTGTTTTGACAATATCTCCCTCTGGATACATGATGTGAAATATGCGCGAATCGGCGCGATAAACCCCCGTGCCGGGTTGCGCCTAGAGTCTAGACCGTATAGTGTGAGCACATAAATCCTGAGCTTTGGCTTTACATCACATGCGATCTACTCGCTCAGTGTGAGTAGGTACCTTGCTGAAATCGCACAGACATCGCACCGTGTATGCCCGCCTTTAGGCTTTTCTACATCAGTGTTATTCACTTATCATTCCCTATGATTTTAGGGGTAAGTTAGGTTTAGGGGTAGGGATATGGTTAGGATCTAATTTTCGGACAGGGATGCTGTCCCAGGAACATTACTTAGCGAAATCACGGTGACCATTGTGAGATACAAAATAAAACAAGAAATAGTCACATTGTGAGTCACAAATGCAAGAAATAATCAAGAAATCATTATAAGTTAAAGGACATACAGACATACTGACATACAGACAGACATACTGTAAACTTGAAATCATTAGATATTTGCATTTGTAAGAAAAGGCCACAAATTATGAGAAATACATTTGCAATTGTGATACAGTCTTAATTCTGAGATAAATTCGCATTTATGAGAGTCAATTGTAAGATATGTCGCAAATTAGAAATAAACGGATATTTTTGGAAACAGGCTTCCATAGGTTTCAGCTATTCACATATTGTTTTATTGTATATTATTATTAAATCAAGCGTTGTTCTTGTTTGTATTATTCTAGTATTAGAAAATAAAAAATGCTCTCAGAATGCTCTCAGAAGGAAAGGTGCCTCTAGTTGATTGTAGAATCAGTCTTGTTTTCACCACTGGTGTTGGTCCTCTGACATTACCCAGCGCTTTTCTAGATCAATGGTGAATCAAGTCACAAACTTTATCAGCGGCTTTTATCATTCCCATTTGGACAGAACAAAGGTCCAGAATGTTTTCTCCATGCATTTAGTATGTGGCATTCGTAATGCCCTTTATACCACATTTATCTTAGTAATGACGTTCTGACAAACATTGGAATATGAATGTGACAGAGAATGTGTTTGAATCAGGGCATGTTGCTGACTCGAAAAATGAGGAATCCGTTGGTTTGCTTGTGTTTGTTTTCAGCAATTGCCTGCTGCAGGACCTCACATTTGGCTACTTGACAATGCCACGCTCCCCAACAAACCAATTTCATGCCACAGTCACCTCTGTCTCATTTGCATCAGTGTAAAGCTTTTTCTGCATGAGCGCACAATGTTTTGATCCCCTGATTAGAGTGATCTGCAGCAGAAAGTCACTAGAATCCTGTTGTTATCATTTTGTCCATCTGTGGCTCTCGCTGTTCTTTACTGGCTACTGATCAGCACTAAGGTCCAGATTCTTTCTGGTTAAGTTCTATCAGAAATATAAACTAATGAAAAGCAATATTTATGAGTTTCTTTCTTCTGTTGAACACAAAAGAAGATTTTTTATTTTTTAAAGAATTTTGGTAACCAGGCAGTTGACGGAATAGTAGAAAAGAAAAAAAAAAACTACGGATGTCAATGGGTGCCATCAACTTTTTGATTCCCAACATTCTTCAAAATATCTTTTTTTGTGTTCAACAGAAAAAAAAGAAACTCATTCAGGTTTGGAAGAACATGAGGGTGAGTAAATGATGACAAAATGTTTTACTTTTGGGTGAACTATTCCTTTAAGCTGCACTGCAATGCATCTCTTTTCTCATTTATTAGTTGCTTCCAAGAGTAATAGTGCACAAATAATTAGTGTAGTATCAGAGAAGATTTTGTTGTTTAATTGCACTATACAAGTATTGAAATCACATTTGATATGAAAGCCTTTCTGTTGAAGAATCAAGAGCCACAATACCTGTCCTGGACCAATGTTTTCACACAGGAAGGTCTCATACTCTATGGCAAAGACTGGCGCGTTGTCATTAATGTCCATCACTGTGATCAGAGCCACTCCTTTCCCCACCTGCGACGGATCCACTGAAACACAGAGAAAAATATGCATGCATGAACAGGCTAACAGATGAAAAAACATGAGGACACCAACACATTTATTTCAATATGTTTCATTTATTTAAATGGGTTACATTTCTTAATGGGTCGCATTTATTTAAATATGTGCCTTGCCATATTTCCGGCCATAGTCACCATTAGTTTATTCACTGGGGGCTTTAAATCATCATTATGAAAAGACTTCACACAAAAAAAGTGTTATAAAACTAAAAAAAGCTCAAATGAATAGTATACAAAACATTAAGTATAATTATGATGTACATTCATTATGTATCAGTGTATAATAAAGGTAGAGAAGAGGTTGTGAGGGGATCCTGAAGCAGTTGTCACACGAGTGTGCCAAGCAGCCATTTAGCTACACTTGCGTTGAGATTGACAGGATAAGATGAACATTCTCCCCCTGAACTTTCTTTTAAAGGCTCCACTTAAATATTCCCATTGATGTTCTTACAAGCGATTGCAAATGTACTTCTCCTACTGCGGCTGCCTAAACTTTGTTCACTTGGCCCATTTTATCCAGAGAAACAAACATTTATATTTGAAGCTGAGTAACATTAACAATTTGACCCTTTGTATACAGGAGGCACAAAAGAGACAAGGCCGGACTGAGGAGTAAATCTTATCTTAAGACATGATAGTCACTGCGATTTATGCAACACAGCAAACTGAAATAGGAATTAGCTGCTGGGTTTTTTTGTTGCTCACTTCTCCCATGAGTGCTATAAAAAAAGACTGCAGGAAATTTACTGCTGCAATACACGCAATAGAATTTTATGTGAGTTTGAATCAAATATGAGCTGTCAAAAAATACAGGCCAGTTGCAACATCATACCATTTATCAGTAATATGATCCAAAACCGCAGACGTAAAGGGCCTTTTTTGTACGACTCGGGTACATACATGAATGGTTTGAAGTTGAACGTTAAACGTTGAGTCAAGTTTTCGTTCTACTATTAGCAAATAAGGTGATACTTTCAACCATCAGGCGTGCTGCACTTGGCAATCAACAAATTAACAGACTGCACAAGGGCGTTGGGTTATTTTTGTTGTGTAACTATGAATGTAGATTTCTTTCAAATGGTATTGGCGCTTAAGCACAAGCCAATAGCAAACACCTGTTGAGGGCAAACTGCCTCTAGTCAACCAGAACAGACACAGCTGCTAGTATTCTTTGAGTGGGCTGACTGCTGTTTGCTAGTACATCCTCACATTCGTTCCATGCTCACAATGCACAACAAAACCAATTAAGAGCATTTCAGTTGTGTGCTAATCGACAAAATCTCCATGCGTTTTTGCAAGCTGTCCTGTATTATGAGATTTCCATAATTTTGGCACCGGTGATGATATTGGGGGGCATCGATGAGGACAAAACGCGGTCATGGTCTTCAGCCAAATGAGTTGATGGAGAGCAAAAATAAATCTATTCTGCAGGTGTGAACAAAGCAGCAGTGGGCTGGAAATATGCTGGCTCATTCGGAGTTGATCTCCATTGAAAACACAGTGATTTATTGTACGCAACACACTAGCTTGACTCTTTACGTGGCTAGCAGAATTCAGCCTAACTGTCTAATACAAACGCTGTTCTGGTTTAGGGAAAACGCATATCCCAACAAAACCACGCTAGTAAATATATGACTCATGCCTCCCACTATCTTCAGCCCAAGATATATAGAGCCCATCTGCCTTCGTCCCGTACACACCTGCAGGAAACATGCTGAGTTGCACGCGGGAAGAGAGAAACGGTGTGCGGTTTGAGCTAATTCATTTATTAATTTGACTTTTTAGAGGATGAGGGATCTACCATGAATTAAATCCAGGCAGATTGCCATCGCTGCATACGTATCGTAGCTGGCTTTACAATGCTTTAAACAATAAAACGGGTGATAAGTTGCCTCAGCGCCGATGGCACGGACAGTGGTTGTTAAGCACATTGTCGTGGCGATGACTATAATGTCACAACTGACACCCTGGGCACAGGCTCATAATTCGCCATGTTAAGTGCAGTCACATGTAATAGAACCACACTTTTTTGACCAATGAATTTCCATGACATTTCCAAGACCTTCTCAGTCATTTGTGATTACTTGATAAGGACTGTTTTGAGAAATAAATTTTGAATAATTCCTGAGCTTATGTCAGGTAACAATGTTGTAAACTAATAGCAAGTATGTATTGATATTAAAAGTGTGATAAATCCTGATAAGCCATTAATGATTATTTTCATGTTATGGCCAATAACTGAAAAATGTCTGATAAGTCAATCAACTAAACTATCTAAAATCATTATGTCGTTATTCATTGCAGTCGTTACAGTGATATTAAATTATTGTTTTTAAAGATTAACATTGCCATCTTTTAAAGTGAAAAATGGAAAACCTACACTGTAAATAGTCATTTTTCAGCTTCAATTATTTAAATTTTATATGCAGATGCAACCCCCCAATAAAACCTCCAAATCATTCTAAAGTGATTAAATCTTTTTCTCCATATCGCAATAAATATTGCAGAAAAACTAAATATCACAACGTCCCTGGTAATAATTATCAGAATAAACAGTTCTGTAATATAGTCAATGCTCCTAAATGAAGGCTGTTTACGGTAACAGACGTAGAATATTGCACATTAACAGATTGTGTGGTCACATTTATAGTAATTTTACAATAACTTCAAAGACATTCTTGCATATGAATCAATTTTATCCTGAATGTCCCTTTCAAATATGGTTGCCATTAGAATCTAAAATATAAATTTTCCAAAATCCAAAATTTTCAAGGCCACAAACACCACCAAACATTGCCTAATGACAAAAGACTTTGAGGCTACCTTTTGGTAGCTAGCAAGCCTCTGTCTCATTCTTACAGACAAATAGAAGAGGACATTTCAATCTTCTCTGCCAAACCCCATTTCAGAGACAGTGGATGCCTCTGACAATGACTGATTGTCTATGAGGGTAAACCAGCAAACTTTGGTTAAGTGTGTCCACATTTATGGATATGGGTTAAAAATGTAACCACATGATGGATATTATTCCCCTCCATCACTCAAGTCAATATGGTTATGGCTGTCTGTGCAAAGACTGCAGGGGATCTGCGAAAACAGATGCACTTGAGTGAAGGTCACGGTGAAAATCAGCATCAAAAGTTAGGTGAGAGGAAGCTGCAGTTCTGCCCATCGGCTACAATCAGGACAAGACTCCATCAAGCTACACGGATTCTGGAGGTGCCAATGGACAGCGGTCAACTCAGTGGCGCAGCATCTGTTCCCATCCTGGCCAGCGCGCACTCGCATAGATTGAACGCTTATGCTATATTTGCTGTGCGGTAAGACAGAAAGGCGCGACATGCACATAGGATATGGTTGAACGTATTGAGCAGTGCTAACTGTTAGCCGAGGCAGCCTTGGTATAATGATATTCACTGTGAAATTCAAGGCTTTTATTTTATGCAGGATTTCATCCTAATAGAATTTATGATTGCAAAAAAAAAAAATACAACTGCTCAACACTTCAATATTCAAACCGAAAGGAAAGCGAGTTGGGTATCTTTCAATAAAACATTTAGAAGAGCTCAATTATGAAGGACAAATCAAGCAGTAGCAGTTTCTGTAATTGGCCGACATTGTTCGATAATAAAAAGAAGCGCCGTAGAAAATATATATATATATAAATCAGGCCTCTTTCACAGATCATATTTTGTGTTTCATTCTTTATTTCAGCCGAGAAAGATAACTACTTTCAATCTAACCACAAATTTACAGAAGACCTTCAAACCATAACAGTAACCATATAAATTAGCCCCATAATTGCACAAACTAATTTGAGGTTACTTACAGCTTTCAGTAGCCAGGATGGTGATGTTATGTACAGCATTGGCTTCTCTGTCTAATGGCTTAGCCGTGCTGATGACTCCTGTTGATGACTCAATGTTGAAAAATCGCTCCAAGTCTGTGTTTCTGTCTATTGAATACCTGGGGAAAAAGTTTTAATGAATTTCAAGCTTTGACTTTTAAATGAATTCTATAGATATGCCCTTTAGCCATAGCTACAAGCCCAAGCAGCAATCATTATTTTCACTGGCTCTTAGGCACAGAACTACTTCATTATGAGCGTTTGTCTTTTAGCACAAAACAACTGAGCCCCCCAACTCATTTACAGTCAACAGTCAAGCATCCACTCCCACATAAACACAATATATATTTTAATTCAAAAATAATGACACTAATGACTTGCATAAGTATTGTCTTTGGCCTCCTTTACATTAACATGTGTTTATGTGATGGACTCAGATATCAGATAGCACACGACCTTATTAGAAGTCACACTGAGCTGTACTCGAGACAAACTATGACACCTTCAATGCATTTTCGTTATTCACATGCAACTATGTGAATAGTATTATGTACTTTACCATTCAAAAGTTTGGAGTCAGTAAGAATTATTTAAAAAAAGAAAAAGAAATTCATACCTTTATCCAGCAAGGACGTGCTAAACAGATCAAAAGTGACAGCAAAGATATTTGGCAAAAAAATTCTATTTCAAGTAAATGCTGTTCTATAAACTTTCTAGTTTCTAAGAATCCTGAAAAAATGCAACATAGTTGTTGTATAAAAATATTTTCCACATTAATAATAATAATAAATGTTCCTTGAGCAGCCAATCAGCATATTATTAAGTTTCTGGGACACTGAAAATTCAGCTTTACCATACTTTTTTTTTTTTAACTGTCAAATTTAAAAACTATTTTCAAATATAACAATATTTCACAATATTACTGTTTTACTCTATGTTTTATCAAATAAATGCAGCCTTTGTGAGCATAAAATACTTTTTCAAAAACAAAATAACAATTTTACCAACCCCAAACTTTTGAATGGTAGTGAATGTATTTTTTCATCAGCCATTTTGCACAGGTTTGTGTGATCAGATCTCTATCCAGAGACATATTACACTGCAAGGGTTGAATGCAATCCAGCAAAAGACAATCTAGATATTATCTAAATACGAAAATCAGGTCTTATATTTTTATTAAGGCTTTAAGCTTTAATAAAACGCTGTAGTCATTCTCAAGATTTAATCTGGCCTTCATAAAACCAGTATCACTGCGGTGTGAAGTAATTCCATGAGGCCATGCTTTACCTGATGGGACTATTGGTGGAGTCCGGGTCCAGCGCAGAGACGGTCCCTATGATTGTTCCCACTTTAGCCGCTTCAGAGACAACCATTTTACTGAGCGGAGAGGAGAAGATAGGAGGCTCATCTACATTCTCCACAGTCAGCCTCACCGTCGCCGTATCACTAAACGGTCCTTGAGACAAGAACCGTGGGTCTATGTTCCTGTTGGATGCCTCAATTTTCAGAGTGTAGCTTGACTTTGTTTCAAAGTCAAGATTCTGAGGTAAAGAGCACAAAAGGAGGGAGGGAAAGAGGGGGAAAGTGTTGAAGAGATAGTTTTGAAATTATAAGGACAGAGAATATGTGGTAAGGATCCAGGCAAGACAAAAACAGAGTTCAGATTTGAAATCTAGCCATGTGATGTGTGTACATATATAATGCATCCAAGAACCCTTGATCCTCTCCTTTTAGCTCTCATATTTCATTTAAGTATTGCTATCGATTGACAGGACAGAAAAGAACAGTGTCAAAGCAGTACATTGATTTTAAGACAGAGATACATGATGCCGAAAATGTCTTGTGGAATACTTTCTCATATAGTCGTTTATCACTCCTGTCTGCTGTAATATGCAACGCATTGAAAACTACCTTCCGTGCCTCCTTCATATCACTGACAATACATAACTTCCCTGAGGGTGCAACAAAGCCAAATCCAGGACTTGTGAACGTTTAAATGTAGCTTTAAAATGAGAAGTCAGAGTCAGTTTATTGTCAATTCTATCCTGCACAGTTTCCCTGGAAACCACAGAGCAAATATATAAAACACTATATATACAACATACAGAGTTTGAAACACAAGTTTTCAGACAGATTATCTTTGCATTCATGTTGGCTGTATACTTTTTGAAAAACGTTTTCTACAAATATTTCAATCTAATTTCTCAGTGTAAATGTCAAGAGGTGTAACCAGGTAAGAAGTAATAAAATATTTTCCATAAAGCGCGAGTGTACAAATCTAGTCCCCAAATTCCAAAAAACGGCTTTATTCAAAATAAATGATAATAAAGCCTTGAAAAAAAAGAGTTTCATAAATCGTAATATTATGAAACAGAACAGATTCATACTAAGGCATATTTTTAAAGAAACAACAATAAATTTGTATGCCAAACTCCAAAGTTTTCTCCATACCCCAAGCATTTCAATCTCTAGACAGTTTTTTTCTTTATGCCCCACAAAAAAAATATTAAATGTATTTGAATTCAGAAATTGAAAACATATTTATAATAGAGATATTTGTGAACAATCTAAAATAGAGTGTTATATCCAAAATAGTTTTGTGTCATGTCATTGACCCATATAAAAATATATACAACATATGCTAGAAGCAAAACACATTACACTATGATAAATGAAGGACTGGAAAGCTAAATAAATTAAAATGCCCCCAAAATGCAAGATATGGCTGCAAAAAAATGCCCCTGTTTGAGTTTTTATTTCTATAACATATGGTACACAAGCAAGGGGGGATGGGTGGGTGTAAGGTGGGTCAAAGAAGTTGAGGAGCATGATCGCCTTTGGGAAGAAACTGTTCCCGGGTACTGTGGTTCAGGAGTGTATGCTCCCGAGGCTTTTCCCAGAATGAAGAAGGGCAAAAAAGCTGAAGGCCAAAGTATTGTCCTTCATGCTGTTACTGACTTTCTTTAGACACTGCTTGGGGGAAGTAACATGCTGAGCAGCCTGCACTGTAGGGGCTTCCAGCGAGAGGAAGAGCAGTTTCCAAACACTCTTGATTTCCTGAAGTCAACAATTATCTCTTTTGTCTTGTTGACATTAAGAGATGGTTGTTGACTCCTCAACATTTTTCTAGGTCTCTCATCTCCTCTCTGCATGATATCTCATCATTGTTATTGATGAGCCCAAGCACTGCAATGTCATCTCTAAAGTTGATGATATGGTTGCCGGGGTGCCTGGCAACCAGGCTTAGAGTCAACAGCGAGAACAATAGAGGGCTGAGAACATGGCCCTGGGGGACACCAGTAGCCAGGGTGACAATTTGTGAGGTCTGGTCATGGATCTTTACTGCCTGCGGTCTGTTTTTCAGGAAATCTAAATTGCGATGCTTAGTTTTAAAGCAAAATGCCTGCTATGCAGTATATTTTAACCAAAAATGTTGAAAAGGGAATTCAAGTAAAAAAACAACAACAATGAATTCTTTAATAAATGTTATTCATAATGGATAGTTTTGCCCATAAGCAAAATGGCAGAAGTCAAGTGTAGGTGGGCTGGAGGTCTTGTTAAGGGTCATGACCAGCTGCTAACAGCATTTCATTTTTATGGATGTGAGAGCAACAGGATGCAAACCATTAGGGCATGTTCTTCAGCGCTCCTACTCTGCAGACAGGCATAGAGTAAATGACTTTGTCAGGAATTCAAAGGGGTCTTATATTGGAAATGAAAGCCGTAGTTGTTAATGTCTGTATGCATAGCCTCTGACAGCAACTGAAGATACAAACTTGTTACATCTAGCACATTTTCTCATCGCACTCCCTTCACAGGCATAAAAATGTATTGCCTTCCCTTACTTGCTATCATAGCAATGGGGCTGAAAGTACATATAAGGTTTGGGCTGTCTATGGCCTACCTTCTGCAGAGTTATGACTCCTTCTTGGGTATCTTTGTCTGGTGCGACCCTGAACACCCCAAGGCCGTCGCCCTCTATAATTCTGTAGTCCATCTCAGCGCTGGGTCCGATGTCAGAATCCAAGGCTTTTATCTTGGCCACCACTGACGCCACAGGCAGGGATTCAGGCACAGCAAACTGATAGGATTCTGCAAAAGAGACCCGGCAAACACACACACCCACACACAGAGGTTATTGATGATGCTATTTCTCTTTTTTCCTTCCTTATCACCCAGCTGTTAGGGCCGGGTCTGAGCTAATAATGTATCCCTCTGCTCCGTAGCAGGTAAGCCACTCTATAGATATAGCAAGCACGAGGACAGTCTGAGCTCTACACTTTCCCCCGACACATACTGATGGTGGTTAAGGCATCGTACAGCTAAAAATAGGGCCAGAAATGACTGTGACAATGATCTAAAAAATCCTCTATTATAAAAGAAGATTGTTCAGTTCTATTCAGAAGATCATCTCCCAGATAATTACACAGCAACTACAGTGAGCGCTTGATCTCTATAATACAAGATCAGCCTGAGTTATTAAACATCTTAGATTGCACTGATTCAATTTAAATGGAGAGACAGCATGCGATAATGATGGATCAGGTCCACGTTTGCTTTAAGTTGGTAGTAGAATCATACTCCGTGAAAAGCGGGGTGGGTTGTCGTTAACGTCCGTCAGCGTGACCGTCACCGACGTGGTGCCTGAAAGTCCACCCATTTGGCCAACCATGTCTTTGGCTTGTATAACCAGAAGATACTGGTCCCGTGCTTCTCGATCCATGTTGGGGAGAGCTGTCCTCACAATGCCTGCACAGAAAAAAAAAAGTTTTAACTGTTTTACTGAACGTCCTGCTGTCTAGTGTTGATTAAAATGTAAGAAATATGGGGGGTGTTGATGCATGAGATGTACTGTGTAATGATAACATCCTCCTGGCCTGAAAGAGCTGTGAAAAAGCATCTAGATTACAATATGGATCACTTCCCTTCTGTATTATAGGGATATGGAGTGTGCATCAATTAAAATAGGATTACCATTTAGTAATCTAAACAGCAAGGACCTTTTTCAGATTTGTTAGGCCATATCATAATGGATCTCTCATCGATGAGTCAAATTCACTGAAGCCAGTGCAGGACTGTAAATCAATTTCCTCTCCAAGTCATTGTTAGTTTTGGAATTATTTCTTGGCACACCGAGAGTGATTAAATAGTACCTACTTCCTTTTTGCACACAGAAAGCTACGATAAATCCTAATCAATAACCACTGCTATTTGCTATATCTGGCTTTCTTTCCCCCCGCATGTTGTGGTGGCGTCTCTAAAATTAGCTGTACACTTTAAAAGAAAAGGGAGAAAAAGTTTAATCAAGGTTTGTAATTTACCCAGTTGATTGAGTCCATATGTGGAAATGACCTCAGTTACAGCTAGAGTGCTGATTACATTAAGGATTTCATTCCCTGTAATCAGTTGCTAATGTGCGGCAGTAACTTCATCACAAGTCCCATCAACTTTTTCTGTCTTTAAGTGAGTCAATCAAAATAGCGTTCTCTTGACGTTTCCATATTTCCATTACAGGAATTGGTGGTTACTGCATCAATGCCTTCAGAAGACTTCTTACTCAAGTTACAATGGAAAGGAAGGTTTTTTTTTTTTTTTTATGAATCTGATTTAAAATGCACACTGTTTAGCTAAAGAGATTGACGGGTGAGAATGATGTTGCTGGATAAGCTTTAAATCTCAACATTTTAGTGTCTGAATATTTTACTGACAACATTGCAAAGAAATAGACCTTTGTAAATTCTGCATACCTGTTTTTGGTTCCACTGAGAAATAGGGTTGTCCCTCAAGGATGCTGTATACAACTCTGGCACTGTTTCCATATGTGGGATCATCTGCGTCAGTTGCTTTAACCTCAACCACAGATGTGCCTGGAAAAGATTATCCACCTAATTTGGTCAAAATGTTACCAGACATACACTGCATTCATAAGCATTGGGCCTCACTTGATTACAAAACTGAAATCTGATGCAGCCTATCATGAAAACATGAACGAGCTCAAGTAAACCTATAAAGAAACATTAGGATGCACGGATGTAGATCAGTGTCCATTGTTCTGATCCAGCAAATATTTTATGCTCACCAAGGTTGCATTTATTTGTAAAAAACAAACATTGTCATATTTGTTAAATTTTGATTTATTCCTGTGATGGCAAAGCTGAATTTTCAGCAGTCATTACTTCACTTTTCATTGTCAAATGATTCTTCAGAAATCATTCTAATATGCTCAAGAAACATTTCTGATTATTAGCAATGTTAAAAACAGTTGTGCTGCTTAATATTTTTTTGGAAACCGTGATAATAATTATTTGATAAATATACATTTAAAAAGAATAACATTTATCTGAAATAGAAATATACATTATCAAAAATATGTATTTTGATCAATAGAAAAGTACAAATTTCTTTTAACAACAAAAACTAAATCTTACTGATCCCAAAGTTCTGACTGGATTTGTATTTTTCTGAGGATTTTGAGATGGTTAAAAAAAAAGTGTCAATTTTTTTAAATTGCGCATTTAAAACATCTTGCTCTTGCATCCCTGAACCATCTGACACGGTGTCAGTTCCAGAAACGAGGCATCTGCTGCAAAACGCACACATGAAGTTCATTAGAGCGTTTTGTAATCACATTTGATAAGAGTCACAATGGCTTCCCCAGTGACAACTTTCATTCCCATTGTATGCCAATTTCACCAGAAATTACGATGATGTTTTCTTGAACACTGGGATAGAAATACTGCGTTATCCGTAAATTATTTTCGTGATTGTTTTTCATATATTTTTGCATAAATTAACAATGAAACTTGGATAGAAACATATCTTGCGTGGGTTCTGCAGTGTTTTCTTGATTACAGAGTACTGAGCTGGTGTTGCCTCAGTTCTCATTACGCCATGCATCCTTGCAAAACAAGAACTTTAAACACAAATCTGTATGTGGCCTGCACTTAACTCCCCTTATCTTATCATGACTTTCTGTTTTGTTTCTCTTTTTTTTTGCACATTGAAATCCACAGCATATACTGTACAAGTTTTGGGTTTGTAAGATTTTATGGTTTTTTTAGTTTTTTTGAAAGAAGGTTCTTATGCTCACCAAGACTACAATTATTTGATCAGAAATACAGCAAAAACATTACAATTGTGAAATATTAGTACCATTTAAAATAACAGTTTTCTATTTTAATATATTTTAAAATATAATTGATTCCTGTGATGGCAAAGCTGAATTTTCAGCATCATTAATCCAGTCTTCAGTGTCAAATGATCCTTAATAAATCAATTTAATATGCTGATTTGGTGCTCAAGACACATTTCTTATCAATATTGAATACAGTTGGGCTGCTAATAGTTTTGTTTAAATTGTGATACAGGATTAGAAAGATTATTTAACAGCATATTGTTTGAAAAATTATTTTTGGTAACAAATGTACAAGTCTTTACTGCTATTTTTGATCAACCCAATACATCAGTGCTGCAGAATAAAAGTGTTAATTTTTTTATTAAATTATTAAAGGTGAAATAGATTATATACTCCAGATACTATTATTTGTCCTGTAGAACTGGAGCACAAGGGGAAGTTTTAGTGCTGTTTTACTGATATTTCCCAGATTTTTATTTAAACTGTTAAATGGCTAATGGAAAGTGCCAGGCCCTCATTTGAGCACAATTTACAGGCCCACTCCAAACTGCGGTGTTCCTCAGAATACGCAGATTATTCTTAAATGCGTTTGCTTGTAAAAAACTAGAGCAGACATTTGGGGACAGGCCCAGATGTTGTCATATTGGTAACCTAAGCATCTGGAGGCACAGCTGAGTGTACAAAAACGCAGCACCATGGCAACACTTCACTGCAGGGACCAAGGCCAAATGAGTGTTACTCTTTCTAAGATGGTGCGATGTGATTTAGTCTCTTATAGGTAACCTTGTACCTCTGCAGAATCACTTTAGGCGCTTTAGATTCAACAGGCTGATACATTTATAGCCAGTTAAGGACATGGCATATGGTGAGCCCTTAAACTCACATCATTCTGAAACCGTTATGTGTGAAAGCGATTGGATGGGAGTAAAGGCATATGTTGTGAATTTCCATTTGGTCTCATGCTGACGTCTGGCGTGAGGGAAAGGTGCCTGGGTTAGGTTGTGGTCCTCAGACTTGTGTAAAAAAAAAAACAGAAATCTCCTGTTTCTTAATTACCAAATTAAATTAATCATTTTCTCGTTAATCAAATCCATTCATCACCGGTTGACTGCTAATGAATTTAAATGGATCTATAAAGCAGTCATTGAGGACAAGGGTCGCTTGCATTCACAGAGGCTAATGGCTTTGTTCACGCCGTTGGACAGACAGTGGCAGTCAGCATGTTAATTGCTCTTCTAAAAAAGCGTGTCAATGTTTGCGTGATTGTCAGCTACTACGCTCTGCGTGGTTGAACTGACAAACAAGTGCCCTGTACCAGGGGCATTCATTATGTATATCACTGTTCTGAGGTGATCCTCAGCTAACCCTCCATACCTAAACAAATACATGACACAATTACCAATAATCATCACTAAATTGGATGCACCAATAAACCCTGGCTGATATGATAAGCTGATAATTATCTTCACAATGTATTACAGATAAATGGTTGATATTTTTGTATTTTGTCTAAAAAATAAAAATAAAATAAAAACTTAAATCAATCGTAAATGTAGGCTTGGCAACATTATAATGTACAGTAGGAAAAATGGATATTCATTTTGAAAATTGCTAAAGATAAATGTAACTGTTATCGGTATTAAATTATGAGTGTTTTAAAAAGGTATTTTTACATGTCACATTACCTTAGAGGAAATGAGCATGCAAAATCAAACCAATCAGCAGTAATGCATCATTTAGTTGTATATCCATCTTTAGTTTTGTAGGAATAAATCCAAGACACTTACCAACAGGAGACATTTCAGGAACTTGAGCATTGTAAGGGCCATCCAGGAACTTGGGCTCATTGTCGTTAATATCCTGCACTTTGATAACGAACTCTGACTCTGGTTCGACTGGCTGGCTGTTGGCGCGGTCCTGGGCCTGAGCTCGCAGCGTGTAGTAGGCCTGTTCCTCTCTGTCCAGGCGCTTCGTGGCATGTATGTCGCCTGTGTTCTCATCGATGGTGAAAATGGAGGTTGCACCTTCACCTCTGAGCACGTATTTCACTTTGCCCTCACCTTTGTCCACATCAGAATGAAGCTACAGGGTAAGATGAAAGGAGGAAACAGTTGTTCATATCTATCATCGTTGTAACGGTTGTCTAGTTAGCATAGTAATGAATAATGCCATTAATTCTGTTTACTCATGTGAAAGTACTTCTGCAGTGGTTTAAATAATAAATGGGGATAAACCATCTCCAGCAGAGAAGAGAACGGACTCAATAAATGTCATAACTCAAATTATTCTTCCTCACAAATCTCAAAACACATGAATGGATGAAAAAAAAAAAATCTTTCTTGTTATACAGAACATGGCTTGAGGTGCTGTTGCTGTGAGTTACCTTTCCAACAAAGAAAGAAACATGAACAACAGTGAGGGAATCTCAGTTATTTGAGGTCAGTCGTTCTGTCCTAAATGTTTGGTCAGATTTATGAGTGTACAGTTGTTTTGCGAGAAGCATGACAATTATCCACGGTTTGTTGTTTTATATTTACCAGCATAATAGTTTACACTACATAATAGTGCCAGCAATGCACATCCGTCATAAACCATAAACCAATTTAATTCACAGTCCAGAAATCCTCAATATGAGCCTTTTTTCTCATGCCGTTACCATTTTATGGAAACTGACTTGGTATTTCCGTCACCAGCAGTGAATGATTTTATTTACTTGTTTATTTCTTGAAATACTATTTCTTTGCTCCCTTGGGGATTATAAGCCAAGTCCTTAGCTTTCCCTCCCTTTGCTTTTCTTTCCTTTATATAAATCTAACATTTTTGGACTTCAAATCCACATTTCACAATGCACTGCCTTTTCACTGCTGAACAATACTTTCATGTACAGGATCTTGCCGGTATGAAAAGACAACTTGTTTGCTTCAATTAAGCAGTCCTGTCATATCATAAGCCTTTATGATGCCGTTTCTCACAGACATACTCAGAATGATTGGCTGGTGTGTCATAGTTGCATTACTTTCATGGGAGAAAGTGAATGAACGACTGTATTTGGGTAGAAAGCATGCAATGCCCTGTGGTGTGACATGCTATAATTCATCTAAGACCATTATTTTAATGATTTTATATTACGCATGCAGTTTATGACCACATTTGAACTGAGTCTCGATATGGAATTGTACTTTTAATTCATTTTTCACACCACAGGACTGCAAAAAGGAAAGAAATGCTCCCATCTAGTCACATCTGGTTTAGGTTGCAGTTTACTTGCCAATAATACAGCGCTGCTCCACATATGATGTGAGTTAATCAAAAATTACAATGGTTTCAGTGCAGAAACCGAGTGTGCTAATGACATTTGAGGCTAATTAATCAAAGTAAATGTGTGTTTGGATGTCAGTGCTGGCAATTCTCCAAGGCCAACTCCAGTCTGATGACTGTTGTGTGGCTCGGCTCTGCATTTCTTTTTTCAAATGTTTATTCTGACCATAATTCACCGTGATGATGACTGCAGATCATTAGATTGTGTGTGCTCAGCTATATCGCTCCAGCTCACAAACTCATCTAAAACGATTACAATAAATGTATATATCTTTTCATATGAATAAAGCTGTCAAACGTATTACCATTCTCAGAAGTTCAAAAAGTTTGTTCACTGACTTTTTAGAAAAGTGGTAGTTCAAAAATGCTTTACTGCCTTTTAACTTTATCCAAAAACAGTGCAAACACATTTTTGGTTCTTTTCCAACAGTATGGCTGATAAAGAATGTATTTTGCCTACAGTTAAAAAGTTTGGCGTCACTATTTTTATTATTATTAAAGATTAATGGTTTTATTTTACAAGGCTGCATTAAATTGATTAAAAGTAAAAACATTTATAATGTTACAAAATATTTCTATTTTAAAATAATAGCTGTTTGTTTGAACTTGTTCCAAAACAGTATAATACAGCACAACTGTGTTGATGATAGTGATGATGATTAATGATAATTCGAAATGTTTCTTGAGCAGAAAATCAGCATATCAGAATGATTTCTGAAGGATCATGTGACAGTGAATTTCAGCGTTGTCATAACAGGAATACCAGGAATAGAAAACAGTTATTTTTCTGATATTTCACAATATTACTGTTTTTTTTTTTTTATCAAACAAATGCAGCCTTTGTGAGCACGGCAGACTCGTTATATATACACACATGTATATGCCAGTGTACTCCTAAAAGTTTCAGGCACAAACTCTGAGCACATAATTCTAGGGAAAAAGAGCAAAAATAAGAATAAATGAAATAATTGATGACTAATTTCTGCACTACACAGATTTTTGTCCAATCAAATGTAATTGTACCTCACTTTAATATCAAAAGCAACCAACTACCAAGAAGCAAATCATGGTTCATGGCTATGACGGAACTAAAATCAATTGGCTATGTAAGAAAGAAAGAAGAAGAAAACAAATCCTTCAAAACCTTCAATATGACCTGCCCAGTCTTCCTGTTTCAACAGGAAATATAAACAACAAAGACTTAAAACAATATTGGAATATCTGTGCCAAGTATTTCAATCAATATGATCAGCTCTCTGAGTATAGCTCATTGTAAGTGTGTGTGTGTGTGTGTGTGTGTGTGTGTGTGTGTGTGTGTGTGTGTGTGTGTGTGTGTGTGTGTGTGTGCGCTTGCGTGGAGTGTGTGCGTGTGTGTGTGTGCGTGAATAGGAGGAAAACTGGGGTCGCTTTTTGACATAGTCCTCTAGCTCTCGACCATTGGCTCTTTTTCAGAGAAAGAGAAAGAGATAAAGAACCAAGGAGCGACAAAAGGTGCACATTAATGGGCTGCTGAGAACAAGAACAAGAAGCTAAAACATTACCGAGAGGAAGGAAGAACTGAGCCTGAGGAAGAAAACTATACTGGAGGAAGCCAGTTAGGACGGTGAAGTCTTGGGATGAGTGCTCACCTTTTCTCTCTCAACCTGCCGGCAATCTCACCACCCCTAACGAACTATCCGGCTGAGTCATGCCATGTCTGACTCTGTAAATCAGCAATGTGGGTTGTTGTTGATGTGGATGATACCACAACGTAACGTTTCCTTCATCTGGACCGGGACCAGTCTCACGCTGCCAACGCATTCCACCACAATAAAGAAGATAAATGAAGAGTGTCATTACATCCCTGTCATCTGTCTCTGGCAAACCAGCGAGCCCAATTACGTTGTGAGATTACAAACGCTGCCTGTTTTACACACAGCTAATTTATGTTCATCTGTCTCCTTCTTGGATCCTGCAGGGGTGCCCTTAATATGATGCTCCCTCTCTTAGCCACTCTCACTCCCTCCAAATACGGAAAGATTATGGATGTGGCAAATGTGGAAGTGTCTTGCCTGCCAGCGCACATCGGTTACTTTCCTCACAATCTCACATAATGAGTGACTTTCAATCTGAAACGAACTTCATAATAAATAACACAATTGATAGGGGTGTTGTTGCTGGAGTGATCGGCACTGGCGAGGCGTTCACACTGATTTAGTGTAATTTCTTCTTAGCGATTCAGAAGCTGTGACTAAAATTGCACAGCAAGATATATTACAGATGGTGCCTCCCTTAATTAACTACATCTACTCAATCAAAGCGGTGAACATGCCTCTTGTCTGCGAATTAAGCACTGCAAAATAAGTTGCATCATATAGATGTGTAGAAATTGCTTATTTTTACATTCGCACAGGACAATTAAGGTGATACAGTACGTTTAAATGATCACACAAAAAAAAACATCTATTTCAAATAAACGTGGCTTTCAAGGTTTCCACAAAAAATATTAAGCAGAACAACTTTTTTTCAACTTGAGCAGCAAGTCGGCATGTTAGAATGATTTCTAAAGGATCATGTGACACTGAAGACTGGAGTAATGATGCTGAAAATTCAGCTTTGACATCACAGGAATAAATTGCATTTCAAAATAAATTCAAGTAGAAAACAATTTTTTTCTGTGATAAATGCAGCATTGGTGAGCATAAGAAACTTCTTTTTTTTTTTTTTTTACTTACTGACTCCAAACTTTATGAGCAGTATGAACTGTATTGAAACAAATGCATATTTATCATGCTTTATATGATCTTTTGCCAATACATATAGTAGACTCATACTAAATAATCTATTAAGAGAATTAAAGAATATACATTTTTCACCACAATAGAGCAGTTTTTAAACCGTATTAGGCTACCCACAGTCACAAAACAACAATGCGTATTATTTATCATAAGAAATATCACAGAACATAATTAGACAACTTTTTTTTTTTTTTAATTATGATAATTTTTGATGTAAAAATCATACTAACATTATAAGTGCACCCTTAAAGGGGTCATGACATGAGAAACCAAATTTGCCTTGATCTTTTGGTATATAAGAGGTCTTTGTACCATTAAAACGTCCTGCAAGTTTCATAGCTTAAGACGTCCTCCCTATTATAAACGAATCATTTATTTAATCAAGCTCTAAATACAGCTCGTTCTGGATCCATGGTAAGAAGTGACGTCACGGTACGAAGTGACGTACCAGCGTTTGCATATGACCGGCTCCAGTGCAAGACAACTACGCTTTAAGCGCAAGACAACTACGCTCATTTCGTATCATTGTCGCGCCCGCGCGCCGCGCGCCTCCCAAGTGTTCAGTCGACGGACAGCGAGTGGGTCTGTGTACAGGGAAATTATGATGCCACGCAGATGTGCTGTTCCTGGCTGTGGACAAACAACATCTTTGAATACGCTGCGAAAGATCCAGTCGTCAGGGAAAAATGTATGCACTTTATTTTTTTGCGGATGTCCCAGTCCATTTGAAGGATGACTGTTTTGAGAACAAATCCCAAAATGATGCTGGCTTTGCCAGAAAACTGTTGCTCAAAGATAAGTCCGTGCCGACTATTCTGGGCTCAACAACGACGACGCAAACTGTAAGTAATGTATTTAAAACTTTAAAATACTTTTTAAATACGCTGAATCCGCAAATGTTCTGGCTGGGGGATTAATTAATTATTAATTATTAATTAATAATTGATGCATAGGCACTGACGTTAGCCAATCATAACAGTGGGCGTTAACACTGAACTCTTAAAGGGGAAACACCCCCAAAACAGACTGTTTGAATCAGAGGATGAGAAACAGGGTGGGAAAAGGTCATAAATCACTACATTTTAAAAGTTTTTTGTAAAAAAAACTATAGTAATACTATAATTGCACCTAAGGGAAGATAATAATAAAATAAAAAAACCCATGTCATGACCCCTTTAAGGAAACATTACAAAATAATAATTAAAAATGCCCTTTTAATGCTGCTGAGAATGTCAGTATTGTTTCATTTGGACTTAAACAAACTTAAATCACCAAGACATTTGAGGTTTGTGAAAGATTTTTTTTGCCAAATTCCAACGCTTCTCACTGGATGTCGCAGCTCAGTTTAATAGCTGTCGTGTGATCGATCTGCAAGTAAATGAATCTGCTCTGAGCTTGCGCTGCGCTGCCTGTTAGGCCGAGCTTATAAGTGGTCTGTGCCGCACAATTCAGACAAGTTGCGCTGTTTAATTCCGCTTTGTAGCATTTGCCGTTTGATGTTTCTTATTTGCCATACGAATGTCAGCCAATAATCTAAGAGAACTTAATTTGCAGTGGAACCAGTGGGGCCTCTAACAAAACTTAATTGCTGGGAAAAAGTTCCCAAAATGCAACATTTATTCACAGTCAGGACTCAGGAGCCCTGTTTATGTATGCTTTGCATGTGCCTGTTCACCTTTAGTATAGTGTAAAGCATTTCTCATCGCTTCTTGTCTCAGAATAACAGCTCGCATTCTTTGCATGTCTTGGCAGACAAATCCAAGTGCCGTGCCGTTTTTTGTGCTTAAAGTTTTGATGGTAAATCCAAGGTGACAAAGATATGAATAAAACAGGGAAGTGGCATTTTCCCATCCTGAGCCATTACCTACTGTAGCTACAGCTTCACCTAAACTCACAGTGGTACTCATGTTGGTGACGCTTTTTAAAGAGACAGAATTAGCTCAATATGATTTTTTTCATTATAATAAAGCCATAATGGAATCCGATATTACAGAAAGAAACTAAAAATGAAGCATCCACCAACAAGACATTATGAAACAAAATAGATAATGACATTTGAATGCGTCTAATCAGTTAGACTTAAATCCCTTAGCTTTAGAATAGTGGTGCTAATGAAGCATGGAAGCTAATTGCAATAATGCTAACCAGCAGCCATGTGGAAAACTCGTAATGTTAGATGATTCTTAAACAAACTAGATGCTGAGTCACTGTGCTAACCTCGATGTGTGGGAGTTTCCTGTTCTGTTCATCAGCCTGAAACAGAGCGCAGTCATCCTCAAAGAGCAATGCTAATCATGCTATCACTGCAAAAATAGGTTACCCTCTCCTTTAGGAAATGACAGAAAGAATGAAGGTTGTTTGATCTAGTACTTGAAGCTAAAACGACTAGGAACATGAACATGAAGTAGGCCTACCGTTGCCATTCGGAGTTATTTTATCATAATTTATTAACTTGCATAAAACCATTGTCTTACTGTGGTGTTTACCAACTTGAGGAATTTTAAATCTGTTTTTATTGAATTACATAAGTAATTATAAGTACTTTTGAAAATAATTACAAATGACAAATTAAATAAAAAAAATCGTATGTTAAAATTGAATTATAGAAGCTAATATAGCATATCAAAAAATAAAAGCAAGTAGAAAATAATGAAGAGAAACAATTAATATATTTATCATAAGTAATATTTATCAAGCTTGTATATTTAGGTTCAGTAATTACACTTCAATGACAATTAATAGGTACTTTTCATTGCCATTAAAGTGAAATAACTGAACATAAACATACAAGCTTGATAAAAATGATCATTGTAGAAGAAAATTTCAGGTGGCACTTAGAGGCTTTTGCATCTGAAGTCTTCATATTACATGCAATGAACAGAGTGCTTTCTGTATTTAAGAGTATCTGAATGTGATTTTTCTCTTTCTGATCTTTACTGTTATTTGATTGTTACTGATGACATCATAGACATCAGGAGATCTAGTAAGCTGCATTCACACTAATACACATATATCTTTTGAAATACAAGATGTGGTTTGTCTTGTCTGTTTTAATTCCTTGAGACATAACTGATTGTGTTTACAGTACATTCATTTCACGTAAAAAAAAAAACCTTTTGAGATGCAAGTACATTTAACCATTTAAACAGAGTCGCACACAGCCGCCTGTACGAGCACTCTTCCCAAAGCGCACGAGCATTTGAAATTGAAAGCAGCCTTCTGTCAGTGAGTTTCATATTTTAAAATATAAGCCCACTGCATTCCAAACGACATAATTGATGCCTTCGTAGAGCATTTGTAATAAAAAATACCGGCGGGAGAGACTGCACACGTAGGCTATACAAGTTTTATATGCAAGCGTAACAAAGCAAAGCGTGTGTTTCTCACAGCGCATATCTTATGCAATGAAGCCAGTGAATGTTGTTATAATTCGTTTCAACCTCTCTCAAAACTTTATGAAAGATTATTTTAAAGAAGGTTCGAGTGGTGTTCTGAGGAATTGGAAGCAAGTAGAATACGGGTGTTTCTAAAGCACACGCAGCGTCACAGCGCATCTGGTTAAAAACTAAGCTCAGAATCCAGAATCATTGGAGAGAGAGTGGCAATGCACCGATTTTTTTCTCCCACCGCTAATAAGGAATGTTATTTTTTAGTCGAATGATCCTGTATCTAGTTAGCATCTCACTATTGCGCCTGTGGGAGTGGCCAAATATGCAATGGTGTAGAAATAGGTGTTGATCTGATTCAGTAGAGGCAATCTTTTGTCTCTGTCAACAGATGTAGAAGACTGAAAATTTCAAATGTATACAAGATTTAATCCAAAAGCAGGTGCAAAGACATAACCGTGTGTCCAACAAAAACACATGATACAACTAAATACACAGAGATAATAAAATTATAACGAACAGGTGTGATGATTAGATGAGATAGTGATTAGATGAGATAGTGATTAGATGGTGTCCATGACAACTGCTGACTGGCGGGAAACTAAGTGACTTATGAAAACAAACTGAAAGTCCATGAAAACAGAAACTAAGAACAAACAAAACTGAGCACGTGTGACAGTCGCACTATTACGTCATAATGTGACGAAATGGGTCGTTTTCGGAGCTTGGTTTCAATAAAATATGTTTTCGGATGAACAAGAAAGTTTTGAGTTCTAAAACTTGCAGGATGTTTTAATAGTACAATGACCTCTTGCATGTCAAAAAATCAAGGAAAATTGTATTTCTCAATTCATGACCCTTTTAAAGTGGAAAATAGGAGAAACATTGAATTGATCAAAGTTAGAAGGCTGATCAATCCACAAATCACCTACAACTTGGATATACTGTACTAACATTAACTGTAAGCATGGTATTTTGGCAAAAATATGGTGATAGACATATTGAATACTGTAGGTATATAAGGGAATATATTTACAGTATTTTAGTTAGAATAGTTACTTTTTTTCCATGAACTCCAAATGTATGATACTATGTGAAAACAAGTACATAGAATCAAGGGCTGTAGAATACAAACTTGTCACACCATCAGAATATTGAATTATTTCCCTATAATAATTAGGTTTTAAGTTTACACTTCTTACAGATGTTACTGTTGCTAATATATATTAAAAAGAAAATGTGTGTTTTTGATTAATTATGTAATATTATTAGTAACTGTAATTATTTGTGAAATTAAATAGTAATATGCGAATTAGGATGATTTGTTTTGTCCCTTCCCTTGGCACTATCAAATCTGGTGCCACTGCTCTCAAATGTTAGTCTGGAGCCCTTCATCAATAATCAATAAATCACTGGTACACATTTAGAAAAAAAAAAGAAAAAAAACTGCATTCACACCAACTAAACAAATCCAAACTCATATTTTTAGCATAAAGGACTGAACTGAGGCATGTTTGTCAGCCATCAATAATCGCTGTGTAAGCACATAAGCATAGACACGCACAGTCTCATTAAAGCGACAATTGCCTCAGAAATACCCTTGGCTCACCATTTAAAGGTGAAAAAAAACCTAGCTTGGCATTCCGGAGCTGTTTGTACATCAATGCTTGCTGTTTGCGACTCTTATGGATAACGACAGAACCGGGACATGCATTGTCTTCCCTGTTCCAAGCTCAGATGATGTAGTGCTGTCCAATGTCATTTTCCTTTGCTTTTAAAACCATCTTACCACCCCGGGTAATCAAGAGCCAGGCTAAAATCCAGTCTATAATAAAAGGCAAACGACTGATTCTGTGAGGAAAGGCAGTCATTTGTACTTGATAGCTTTTTACATACTGGATCTATTTGCCTGTGCCTTTCAATACGCTTTCGTGGTGTGGGAGTCTTCCCCCTGTTGTAATATTTCACCTGAATCAACACCTGCAGAGTGCTATATAAATGCAAATGGTATTTTATTGTGTTGTGGAGCTGCTCTTCGCCAAGGAGGTGCGAGCCACATCTCTCCCTTATTGTGGAGGATTCCTTATTCCCTGTCATTAGATTCAGTGGTGTCAGCTCATATCACTCTCCATATGAGAAAGACTCTGCCAGATTCTATTAAAAAGCACCTCTGCGACTAGACACCCTCAATGCCCTCAGCCTTAATTATCTGAAAAGACACAATTCACTTTCTTTACCATCTCCATTTGTGTGCGTTCGGGTGCAAACTGCAAACCCATACTTGCTGATTGTATATGTGCGCGCACACATGCTCGCAGGGTTGGCACCAGAGCCCAGGCCGTGACTGCCAACCCAATGACTTTCATCTGCACTGATGACAAATGGCCGTGGCATGGACCAGTACGGACTGGAAGCAGATGAAAAGCGGCCCATCTTCTCCCGCACTGCATTTAATTACCCAGCATATGTTAGAAATCACTCCAAAGAGGATTTGGGGGAACGCTTGTTGATCTGCAACATGAAAAGAGCTCTTTCTCTTCTGTTTCATTTTGTTTAATTCAGTTTGCGCAAATCATTGATGTGGTGGGAGGGCGGGCGCGACGGAGGGCGCGTTTAATCTGCTCGGCCTGGCTGACGAAAGGCTTCCCGGTGGCCAGAAGGGGAGAAAAGTCTAGATCTCTCATCCTCGCCGCCGGGTTACAGCGGCACTCCTGGTCTGCTTCTTATTAAGCGCGCATTTAGAAGGTGAGCTACGAGTTGTTTTTGGCAGGCTAGGAAAAAGGAAATGCAAATGTGCCATGACGGAAATCGGCCTGGGAACGTTCCCCACCTTGCTATTGCACAAACTGCACCATCAAAGGATCCCTCCCAATTAGAGCTGGATTCAAAGCCTTTTTCTCTTGTGTACTCAACAAATATAGGCAGAATATGATCGGACATTCAACACCCAGCTGAGGGATTTAAACCGACGGGCCCTGCACATCTTATGATGCTCAAAGATGAGAATGAGAGGGCAACAAGCAGCTGCGAGTCGTCAAATCAGTGTGATTCCGAACCAGAGGCAAGGTTTTTAATTACGCGGTAGGATAAAAGTCCGGGAAACTTGGAATTGCGATGGAACTATTAATGACATCGGACACTTGTTTATGCTTATTCCGAAGTGAACTCGCCTGGAAGTACTGTAATGAATGTGTACTTTCAGTGGAGACACTGGGGTCATTTCTAATAATTGTTGATATTACTGAACTCACCCCGGAGACACGGATATGCATTATTCATCGCGCTCTCTTTGACATCCCTCTCGTTTGAGCATTTTATTCAAGCTGGACCTATCATATCCATATTCATCAGGCTGCAAAGAGGTCACCATGGGCAATAATCCCAGTCGCTGATGGTACGATATCAAGATGGCAAAGACATATTCATTAAATTCATTCTGGTATAATTTCACTGATAATAACGGGTGAGCAGATTGGACTGCTGTATGTCAGACTGCCTGTTTGATTATGAATAAGCCGCTCTGTACGCTTCTCTGCTCATTGTTCTCAGTAACAGAAAAAACTTGTTTTCCAGCATGAATCAAGAGTGAGAAACAATCAATAAAGCATAAAACCAAACGAAGAAAATGTTATTTCAAGAGTTAATTAGAGATGGAAATGAAAGTTTTCTTATGTTTCTTACAAAGGCTGATTGAAACCAAAGAAACAAAGATATAAATGAAAAGATGAAGATAGTTGATGTGAAAATTGCTTCAAAAGGTTCTACTCTTTTACTCTCTGGAAGCATCAAAGTATTTCTTCAATCAGCCTGGAGTCTCGACATCAAGTCTTTGCCTAGGAAGTGTGTTTGTCTCTTTATAGGAGCACAACGCATCTTTCCACTTTCTGCATGAACATACAAATCAGGTTGTTAGAAGTTAAGAGCATCATCAAGCCAAATTGCTGCTGAAAAGGTTTAGTCTCTTGTCTCTGTTAGATCAGGGTCAAAAGGTCAGAAGCCTTGCAACAGTGTGCATGTCTACCTTTTATGTAAAGTTTTTATGTTATGATTGATATTGCAATTTACATGAAACACTAAAATACATGCAATTTACATTATTTACATGTATTGAAAATCAATAAAAGATTTTGGTCCCAGACTTTATATCCTGCTCTTCTATTTGCCTCAAACCTCAAGAATACAACAACTATCCAATTGTGTCCAATGGTAATAGCAGAGTAGCGGTACACTTACTCTCGGTCATACACTCTCAGAAAAAAGGGACAAAAGCTGTCAATGGGGAGGTACCCTTTCGAAAGGTACATATTGGTACCAAAAGTTATTAGTACCTAAATAGTACATTAGAACATTTGGTACACAGAAGACAGCTTTTTTGTACCATAATTTCTGAGAGTGTACCTATGCTCACCAACAGATGCTCACTCTGGTGAATTGGGCCTCTAGAACATTTGCTTTTTTATCATTATTATCAATGTTGAAAACAATGTTGTTGTGTTGCTTATTTTTGTGGAAACTGTAATAAACGTATTCTCTGCCGAATAGAGAAAAAAGTTCAAAAGAACAGAATTTATTTGAAATAGAAACCTTTTGTAATAGTATACACGACTTTAATGTCATTTTTGATCAATTTACGTGTCCTTGCTGAGAAATTGCTGAAATTCTTTTTTTGTCAATTTAAAGTTACATTTAAATAGTGTTAAAATAGGTGCTAATTCAGCAATATTAATAATATGTATTAACATAAAATCTGTAAATATAAATCAACATATCAGCCTCCCTGCCCCCCAGATTTCAGCATCAGCCATAAAAAGAAGTCCATCTCAGTCAACCACTACTCTTAACTTTATTGTTTTGCTGTTGATATCATCAAAAGGGGCATAGGCATAAACAGAAAGAAAATATGAAAACGGTCTATAGATCTTATGGTTAGTTGTTTATGAGGACCCTGTCTTTTATGTTTGCATTATGCCACTCTTATCTTGATGAACAAGACCATCTTTCATACTCACTAGAGATCAAAGGATGAATGTCTACATAAAAGCCAAGAAATAAGAACAAGCAGCCAGCCAATGACCATCATACAGAATACATTCAGCACTTGAGACGTGAAATTTGAAAGAGAAACCAGGAGGAAAATGTTATTGCTCAAAGGTCGCCCTTTCATAGCTTAATGGAGTTCTCAGTTCTGCCTCATCAACTTTGTCTGAGATGTTTATCCTAGAATTTGTTAAAATTAATTAAAAAATAGACGCAAATGTGTCATATGTTGACATATAGCAATAGAGGTATAATATTAACACCTCTTTCTAATGAGAACCAAAGCATAATCTCTGTATGGTCCAGGAGAAACATATGAGAGCTTCAAGAGATTTTGCGACTTCTCTTTCCTATGGGAAGATAGAGAGATAAGTCACCCTATACTGTACATTACTCCGCTGATCATTATTCAGAACGGGGGAAACATTTGTGTTCAGTCACTTCTCTTTTACCCGGATCCCTCTGGCTAGAGTGAATTGGAGATGAGCCAAAATCTAATAAGGTTCAACCTGGCTGTCAGGGTTTTGAGTGTGTGAAGGTAGAGAGGTGTGTGATGTAGTGGCTGAGAGATAATGTATTGTAAAAGCCAAGGATAGTAGAGCAGGTGGCGTGTTGGAGTATCTGGCTCATTATCCTTAAAACAGGAAAGCGCTTGGCTGTCTTTGCGTTTAGCATCGAGCTAACTACTTACAAGCCTGTGCGTATAAAGCAATCACATTGCTAGCGGACTGGAGCCAATACATAAAAGAAAATACGCTTCCTTTTGTGATGATGCTTTTTTTCCTCTTTGTGTGGCTCATTTACTGTAGATCACAGTACGACTATAAAATCCACATCGCATCAAAGAGGTTTGATCAAACACTACATGTGATATTCATTAAAAACATGATCATCCACATGCCAAAGAGTTCTGATCAAACAATGCATCAGATATTCACAAGCTACACATTCATCTACAGACTGTCATTATTATGAGGGAAAATGACTAAAACACTTTAAAAGCCAATGCCCGGGCTTTGATGGAACAGCATACATCAACCCCTGTCTTCTCTGTAAATTAATATTAGCAAAGCTTTTAAAATAGCTTCAGAGTAATGCTATATTACTGATTCAAATGTTCACATGTAGGAAATATGCAGCCAAGAGCATCTGTTCTTCACATGCACTTCATTAAGGAGCTTGATTGACACATCTTCACAAAGTATTAAACCTCACCATGACAGAAACATGAGACATGTGTATGCGAGGGTATCTGTTTCACTGTGCCATAATGAGAAATGCTTTCTAATTGGCACTGCAGATATAATGCTGCTATATCAAAACATCAGTTCAGAAAATGTGACAATCAAAAGTGTTTAAACTTTCAAGCACGTCATTTTTTCTGTTATAAATTGTATTTTTTTCTCACTCTCTCTGATGTGTCGATGCATTCAACAAAGCGCCTTTGCAGCCTTTCTACGGTTCCAGTTTTTTTTCGTTTACTAAAGAGTAATGTTTGAGTTCTGTGTTTTATTTTATTTTAGTACCACATATCTTCCTTGTGATTCCTCATGATACAACTCCTTTAAAATGAAAACTTTCTCACAAAAGCAAGAGTCTGTCTTAAGAGGCCTGCATATGCCAGGTCTATGCACAATAGCTAGCTACTCATGATTAATTAGCATCACATGTTTAGCAGAAATAGCGATCATGTGCTAAGGCACGAGACATTGCCAGACACTCCAGAGAAATAAGTCTGCGACTGGACAGCTCTACTGGCTTCTGGGCACCCCAAGTACATTATCTAAATAAACATGTCAGCTCAGTTAACAGGCAGCCACTGGACGTGATCTAAGATCCCCTTAACACCTGGTATAAACATCCATTTCGGGTGATTTCTTTGAAAAAGAACACTGCTAAATAAGAGTGAAAACAAAAGCCCAATTTTTTTTTTAATTGTGCAACATCAACTACTGTACATTCAGAGGTGAACGTAGTCACACACTGACCGAAAAGTGACCACACTGTATCTGACCAAAAGTAGTCAGATGCACACAACCATTCAAAAGTTTGGGGTCAGTAAGATTTTTTTTATTTTTACTAATACTTCTATTAAGCGAGGATGCAATAAATTGATCAAAAGTGACAGTAAAGACATTTATAATGCTAAAACAAGATTCCTATTTTTATCTCTATTCAAAGAAAAGAATGTATCACGGTTTCTGCAAAAATATGAAACTGTTTTCAACATCGATAATAATAAGAAATGTTTCTTGTGCACCAAACTAGCATTTCAGAACGACACTGAAGACTGGAGTAATGATGCTGAAAATTCAGTATCATTTCTATTTTAATATATATTAAAAGAGAAAACCGTTATTTTACATTGTAATAATATTGTTTTGATCTAATAATACAGCATTGGTGAGCATAAGAGACTTCTCATCTTATAACCCCAAACATTTGAACAATCCCAGGTATTCATTTTAGCCTTCTCAGTATTTTCTAAAAAGTTCCGCCTTTCTGTTGAAATGTTTTAAATTTATGAATTTCACATAATGCATACAACATAGAATGAAAATAAAAATTAAACAATAGAGCTCAGCCCTAGTTGTCATCAGAAATGGCCTCAGTGCACTAGACTTGGTACATAAAATATCAGAGGCAGAGGATATATTTTGCTTTACCTTGCCAACATAGAGAGGTTCATCTCCTGTGTATTCCTCCAGGACGAAGAATTGGTTCCACACCCAGTTGCGCTTGTGTCTTTGAAGGGATGCGCCCACACTAGCTCTGATGGGCCTCAGGGAAGCTGGACGGAGCGGGACAGAGTTCAGTGTCATCCCCCTGCAGCCCACGTCCCACTGAGCCAACAGCAGCATAGTCATCACAGTCAGTCCAGTCCACACTGCAGAGCCTATCTGCATCATTTGGATGAAAGGATGAAAGTAAAAAAAGGAAACAAAAAAAATACACTCCTCCGTATTGAACGGGCACCAGAGATCTTGAGGCTAAGAAGTTGCTCCTGGGAAACTGTACCCCACTCTCAAGCACTGGCGCGGGTATCGGGATAGAGCAGACCGTCTGACCGGTGATTGATGGGAGAGACCACAGGAATGAACGATGATTGTAGCTGAAGCTCTCAAACCTGCGGTGAGAACAGACATCAGGGGGAGAGGTTGAAAAAAATCAGAGTGAGAGAAAAGAGTCAAAGAAATTTACAAAAAGAGAGTCTGTCAGCACAGATACAGACTTGATGCACCGTCATTTTTATAATATCACTTCACATTTGAACCACAGATTTAGACAACATGACTTTTGGCATTTCAGAGGTTGCAGTCTGAGATGCAGGTGCAGGCAGACCACTACAGGTGAGCAAAACGGACATTCAGCTCTTTCCTCTGGATGGGCATTTGACAGCACTGCTGAAAGTGGAGCACATTAATCTTTAGGGCTGAAGGGAACCGGGGTGGGTGGGGGAAACAGACGGAAGGAGAGGGATAGAGATCCAATGCAAAGGTTTGGAGAAATAAAGCAAATATGTACCATCCCAACAAAGGAGTGAGCATACAGTGTACTTATCTTATGCAAGGCAGCATATGGGTCATGTCAAATAAGTTTAAAACACATGTTCTCTGTATTCATGATGGTGTCATATGGTTTTGAAACCATTTTATATGGCTTTTTTACCATTCTCAAAAAAAAGGTTTTCATTTAATACAAAATTAATAATAATGTCAAGTGATCTATCAAGCAAAACGTAATAACATTTACCTTATATCTTGAATGTGTGTACACATCTTATTCTTAATCATTAAAAAAACTTAAAAAAATATTTTAAAAAGGTTAACACCACATGACATTTTACAGCCTTAACTAACCTTGCTTTGTCATAAAAAGGTCAAATGATCTTATTAATAAATATTAATGAGCAGAGATGCATCTTTTTTTAAAGAAATACTAACAAAAGATTATGCCAAGTACTTAATGGTTTCTTTTCAAGAATTGAATTATTTTAATAAGGCCTTTTCCCAAGAGTTGTACCATTTTTAACTTCAAAATATCTAAATTAATTTAAATTTGAATATTCATAGAAGTGGTATAACATGTATGAATTGCATTTTAATGTATTTTTAAATAAACTAATAGTTCCTGACAAAATAAAAATGAGCATAATTTCTTTGACCCACGGTTTATCATCATCATACTTCACAGGTATGTTCCATTATATTATTCTTCATTTACCAATCACTTTCTAATCTAATGTGACTTTTTTTTACTGTGTGAAACTTTTCCTGGGGTTGGTTAAGCGCTTTGCTCAAGAGCACAATGGCAGTGGCTCATGAATGGACCCATCTGGGGTTTGAACCTACAACCTCCAGCTCAAGAGCTGCTACTAAGAACTACAAAGCTGCACTGCACCTTAAAAGTGTGTTATGTAAGTGACACTGGATTTTTATATTGTATAAAAACCCTCATGCTCCAAATTGCAAAGGAGGACTACAATTTAAAAGTGTGCACTCTAAGTTGAAGTGACAAAATTCCAGGCACAAAATTCTCCTAAGGGGTCCCTGGAGCTTCTTGGTCCGAGAGAGCCTTTTAGGTGTTTCTAACATCCTTTTAAAGTGAAACACTTACAAGTCTGGAAAAAAACAGTTCAAAAGGGATTTGGGTAGAGCACATATACGTTCTCTAGAGAAATCTGTCCTTCCAGCAGTTCAAACCAACAGCAGCAGGATTCACGCCTCAACAGCTTATTTTGATGTTGAACGGGATGTCAAATCTCCACAGAAATCCTTCGTTGTCCGAGAAAAGATGAGATCTGACCTACGCTTTACAGAGAGAACAACTTCCATATTGGGTTTAGAGTGCGTGGCAATTCAAAACTACGCCATTATTGCAGAATGTGCATAAGATTCATTATATTTCTTGCAGGTTTAGGTGGGCTTCAAACGATGTCACTGTTTCAAAGTGTTAAAGTGTTCGCATCGTTAAAAAGTGTTGATGGTAATATAGGGTTTAAATAAAAGCTGTTAAACACATCTGCAACATTAAAGCTTTGACAGATACTGTAACTCTGCAAAATAATAGCATAATTGAAGCGTGAGCTCTAAAGGTGAACAGAAGCATCCCTCTGGGATTCCACTCCCTCCTTGTATTCTCTCCAAGCTCAAAAGCACCAGCGCTGCTGGAGAAGAACAGAACGTCTTGCGCTTTGCTTCAGAAGACCACAGTGCCAGGACCCTTCAGTGGGGAAAAGTCTCATCTAAAGCCTGTAATCTCTATCATAAGCTTCACTTTATAGGGGAATTACAAGTGCTTAGCAGCTGATTAGATCTCTATGCGTTTGACTGAGTCGATTCAACAAAAAGTTTTCAAAAATGGTTGACAATGGGTATCAAGAAAGCACAGTTGTGGCAAAATAGTCCTCCACACATCTCAATTATCTTTGACCTCCAATAGTTTCATTGAAGTGCTACATGACACCGCTGCGAAATAAAAAGAGCTTTGAGTCTGGAATGCTTGTAGCGTAGCGCAGGCTAATAGAGAGCTGGAAGGTGATATGGATCATTTATCATTCGCTTGCATTAAAACACAGCAAACAAGGACATAGGAAACAAACCCAGGGATTTTTTAATGCTCTGCGTCTGAAGCAATATCTTAGGACAAGTTTGCTCGACTAAATTGCTTAGGACCCAGATTAGGACTGAAACTATAATGAAGGAAAATGATAACACAATACGCAAATGAATTTTTTCCAGAAATTAGCACGAGGGCTGCGTGTCACAATCATGGTTATACCTTCGCAACATCGACACCATCATTGAACTGAACTGAATCAACATTGATTTGACTTTAGCTGTATAATGCCCTCTGAAAAGCATTCTGAACTAAACTCGTTTTATAATTGATGAACTTTGCAGCATTGACAGTTATTGAACTGAATAAACTGAAAGTTGAAACGGATGGCTTCAAAAAAAAGTATATACCATCAATTAACAATCTATGAGCTCACGACAGGTCTGTCTTTAAAGTTTTACAAGTTATCGTTGTCGTTCCCCTATGGAGAAAATGAATGGAGCTTTTACTTCTGGAACCCAACTCTTGCACTCTATCATCTTCTGTGCTGCTTAACAGCTTAAATTGAAATTGTTCCATAATTGATGAATTTTCAATGTTATTTTTCAGTTTGAAGCTTCTTTGAAACAATCTGTATTAGGATCCATCACAAATCCTTTTTGGTTTTATTTGATTATTCTCTGATTATTTTGGATGGATCAAATAATGGATCGTGACTAAAAAGCTATTACGCATTACTGTACATTACAAGGCGACAATATGCCATACCATGAGTGCACTATATTTGTTTCTCTTCTCCGTCCAGCCCCCCACTATCATTTTTCCCCGCCCGAATCTGCTCGCTGTCAGGCTTGGCTGAGGCCCCGGACTTTGTGTTCAGCACAGATCGCCCAAATGGTCTGGGACAGGATGATGAAGTCTCATTAGCCCCCCATGCCATCTGACGAGAGGAGCTTAGGCTTCAGTGCAGACCGCCCTGTGAGAGAGCGCCCACAGCCACAGCCAGAGACTCAGCTCCAAAAACCCATCTCAACACACTATCTAGTCATAGCCCCCCTGCGGTGCAAGAGCGATTGTGGCACGCACCAGGGACAGTATGCTCCAACACAGAGCAAAGCAAGGCTCCTGGCATCTGGACATCAAACACAGCACATTGCGGACTGGTAGCATATGGCCTTCTTATTATGGCTGCCCTTCGCTGTGCAGACTCTTGAGGGTGACTATGACAAGATTACGAAAGGATCTGGGCTGGATATGGCTGCTCATGAGAATGCGTGATGAAAATTTCTAATAAAGAATACATTTATAATTTATTAAAAGACAATTTTTCTGGCACTGTTTCATCACATGCTTCACAAAAAAGCCTTTTTCTTAAAAGTGCAATCAGTGCATCATGTCAATGCAAAACACAGTCGATTTAAAATTTCTGGTACAAAATATTTATAGGTGACCCAGCCAAAATATATATATTTTTTGAAGTTGTAAATAAAACCAATATTATTGGACTGCATTTGAGAAGAAATACTATTTCTAATTCTGCAAGTGTCCCTTGCAGTGTCTTTGTAATTAATTGTGAATTTTACTAGCTACTTTTTTTTTCAGTGTACAGCATGGCTTGGCAAAACTACACCAGTCCCGTTTCACAAACATGTCAAAACCCCTAAAACTACCATTTTACAACAGCGGTTCCCTTTTTCATAATCTTTTGGGGCCAAAAAACAACACGACAGCCATGATGGGCTATAGCATATCAAATCTTAGTGGGACCCCCTGATTTCAGGGCGACATTTACTGGTCATCCCTCTCTGAAGACAGCCACTGCTTAGGCACGATAGTGCAAATATGCTACAACCAGATGTTAAGTCAGGAAGTAAGCAATTGTCACAGCACAAGGGAACTGAACATATTCTGCAAATAATACTGAAAATTACTTTACAGGCCTACTGACCAACAAACACCCAAATCCACAATACATTTTTGGACAGCATATAAGCTAAATCAAGTTGGCCTCACAAACAGTCACAAAACACTCAACGCGCCACCTAGCGGCCGCCAGCTTCACATTACAAGCGAAGTTTCCACTACGAGCCTCCGTGCTGTTGTTGGCATTGCAGTGGCGTCCTGACAGAGGTATTTGATATCGATACAGAGGTGTGAGGAAAACTGCACCTTTGAACCTGTTATATCTGCTTTTGTTTTGGTATAATACTACACAGAAAATGGAAAACAACAACCTCTGTAGTGTAACAGACATTGGGTTATTTTCCCATCAAAAATAAATCTTTCACAGTCTCACTACAGACGACAGTATTTGCATCACAAATGCGACTCTCTGGCAAGGTCCCAACTATTGCTCTTAGGACTGAGAAATTGTACTTCGCAGCGGCTCGATTAATATGCTGACTGCCAGACCTTAACTTTTGGACATCACAGATGCTCCATGAGGGAAAAGCGCTGAATATTAAAACATCACAGGCAGTGAGAGAAACTTTGAGAAGCGGCTCTTAAAATCTTGATGCTGACCACACTGTTCTACAATATTTGAAACTGCATAGTGCGTGGATATATTGAATTGAATTAAAAAGGCTTCGTTCATTTTTCCTTTTTATTATTTTTCCCCATAGCAAATGCAATATTTTTATTGCAGTCCGTTAAACAAAACAGACAATTTCTGAAAAATAAATTCATAAAATAACAAACAATACTGCCCTTTCTCAAGTTTTAGATATCATTCTAGAATGGTTTTGTAGCCGTTAACGGGCACCGCAAATAAACTCAGTCTGTACGGTATTGCACCTCAGTAAACACTGCAAAAAAATCACGCTCACCTTTTCCTCTTAGTCCTTCGCGTGCGTATAAATTGTAAATGTTCTTGTGAAAATGCAGAAGGATTCCGTCACGTCGCAGGCGCTCTAGACGCGCTCTTCCCGAATGAGTGAAGGAAACATATTCAGGAGCATCCCTGCACTACAGGCGTCTTTCCCTCCGTTCCGCTCAATCACTGCGCTGCTCGCTCACACTCCGCGCGTCTACAATAAGCCCTATTGAGAAGCCACAGCTGCAGCGAACCTCAGCCAGGGGAGAGCACTGTGGAGAAACTCACAAAGGGACCACAACACTGTCGGCCATCCGTGAAGCATGCCTCGGGAGTCTCAGTCCCCACAAACTCTGGGAAAACAGTGGTAACGCGCAACTTATTGTCTCTAGTGAAAAGTGGCTGACAAAATGGACAAGTCTCTGTTAGTGTGCTAGAGGAGCATCGCTCATCAGGGAAACGTTGCACTGAGGGGAGGTGCCGATGTCAGTCAGCGTATCCAAGGAGCCGTGGCGACTGTAGGATTCTAGGGGGGCACAGAGGGGCCCCAAGTGTGCAGAAAGGGACTAAATTAAAATCTCGTCAGTGTGATTCGGTGTTCCTGAAATGTGGGTTCAAGCACTTACAATTATTAATTTTTTCAATCTACTTAAGAATCATATATCTCATGGTGTGCTCTACGGCAAACCCATCTGTGGGTTACAACTGATTTCCAAACATTTAAATTGCACATAAGGTAGTTTTATAATAATAACTTTTGACATAATTCTGTTTCTACTCCAATTTATTTGAAAATACTTAAAATATTGGAGAACAGGTTAAAGGCACACTATGTAAGATTTTTGGATTAAAATATACAAAAACCACTTGAACAATGTTAGATATTTTGTTGATTTGTGTACTTACATTATCATAAATGTTTCTAATGTTTAAATCCAGAGAAATAAGCAGTTTTAACCAGGATACGGACACAGTCAGTGTGGACGCCTATCAATGACATCATACCCGCGTTACACTCGTTTTCCGTTTTATTTTGTAGAAACCATGGAAACACCATACTTTAATATAATATTCTATATATATTAATATCTTGCTTTAATATATTATGTGTTTTATTAGACAGGTGAGCAACTGTTCATCGACAGAAAACAGCTCAACAGTTGGTATTTTTGTTTAAATCTTGTTTTGTTTAAATCTTGTTTTCTTGATTTACCGCGAGTACCATTTTTTTCCATGCCTAATATTGATCTAGTGTGCACCAAGTGTCTCATATTGTAGCCATGCACCGAGCGAGCGCAAAGAGTAGCATTATAATAACTTTCAACACACTCAAATGTATCTAAATGTATGATAAAACAGTGGCGCGTTACCCCACATACGGATGACCAGAAGAAGCGGAAGCGGTCTGTGGCAAAATAAAAGCTTCACTGCTCTCGAGCCGAGTATTGTGCTTGTCTCTCATTAGCAATCGCTCCAGTGGCTCGTTCCACTCCAGCGGCTTTCGTAACTTTAAAAATTGCCAGTCATTCATGAATATGATTTCTGCCTGAGTCCCATTGTATTCTCCACCGGCTGTAGAGGTGAAGACAACAGCTCCCATGATTCTGCGACATCAAGCTATGCCTTTGTTTTGAATAAACGACCTCTAGTGGCGAAAAGTGACAGTGTGCCTTAAAAATACAAATCAATACTGCATATATTTATCACAATGCTCCCCTCTAGATTACTTTTTATCTAAATAAATAATGAGTTATGGTCATTGAATGGCTTTTCTGAGGATATATAAATATGGTAAGTATAATGTCACGTGACATTGTTCACAAGCTGCTTGCATTGACGTTTTAAGCCCAGGACACACTAAGCCGACGATCGGTCGTTGGGCAACGTCGGACCGTTTTTGAGCGTTGGCCGACGTAGTTTTCCCAGTGTGTTCCGCACTGTTGGCTCTAATCTGACGCCATCTGGGTTTTTTGCGGGCCGTCGGTGAAAGAGGGAACTCTGATTGGCTGTTCAGCTTAGTGAAAAGTTACTATTAGAGAATAATAGCAAAACAGCGTACAAAGAAGTTAAAACGGTACAGATAGAAGGTTGTTCTAATGTTACGTCATCTTGCCTGAGTGTTCCTTGGCGAATATTTAAAAATGAACATAAGCGGAGTGGAATAAAGAAAGTTTTTAACAGGATTGATATTCAAAACGGTAAGCACGCACTGCTTTGTTTATGGTTTATGTATCTGCAGCCTGCAGCGTTGGTTTCTCTTTTTGAATGATGAATATATCTGCAGAAATAGACAGTTGTCTCATTTACACGCAGGCCCAGAATTCTAGCTGACGGTCGCCTGTAGTTCTCTCGTGTGTTCAAGTGCAGCTTTTTCCCCCAACGCAGGCGACGCGAGGTGACGCAAGGCGACGCGAGGCGACTACACAGTGCTAGATCAGTGCTAGATCTTTGGCGTCAGTTTGGTGTGTCCCGGGCTTTACCATGGTTGAAACACTGAGTTGTTATATGAGTAGTTATGATACATTTTGGTAAATTGCACTGTACAGTATAGCCCCTTTCACACAGAGATTCCAGAAAATAGCTACACAGATAATGTGTCATTTGATTTTGGTTCACTCACACTGCCAGTGATTTTCCGGGATCTGTGAGTGCATTCACACACATCCCGGTAAGATCCCGTAAAGACACGTGATGTCAGGATGAGACGTGTAACGCACACATCGAAAACATATACACGCATTGCGTACCGTTCCACAAAGCTGGCGAACGATCTCAGCTTCAGTGCGGATAGTAAGGAGCTCCCTCGTCTCTGCTTCGTTCCAGTTTGCAGACATTTTTTCGTTCTTTCTTTGTTGATGACGAGAACAAACTTTCTTCTAAGACTAAAAGTCACACTATGACACACCCCTTACGGCATTGATCCTGGCTTTTGTTCACACAGGGCGCGTTCCGGGACTGATCCCGGCAATGTTACTAGGTCCCGACATCAATCCTGGGACGTGTTTGCGTTCACACAGAAGGCACTCTGGCAATTTTTCGGCAATTTCCCGGGATCAACACGCTGTGTGAAAGGGGCTTTTCTTTCAACATACCTTCTGATGTTCATCCAAGTTGTATTGTTTGCTATAACTAGCAGTAAGGAGTAAGAGATGATTGGTTCACGTGCGCTGCCGCTTCGCAGCTCTCTATCAAACCACATTAAAGCGGTATTTATTGTTTGTATTTCTGATAAAATTGACAGAATTTGAAAGCGGAGGCTTTGTTTTATATCAAAAGTAACAAAGCTTAATGTGATTTATTGGATGTGAGGAGTCCTACGAATATTAAGTGAAGTTCTGTTAACGCATCAACAGACTAAAATAGACTAAAATATCGATACTTTGGATTTAAGAATCAAAACCATTTTCCTTAAGCTGTGTCTTTATAAACAAAACACTGCATGAGAAGTGAGTGACTTCTTAACGTTCAATAATTGCGTCCCAATTCAGAGGTAGCGTCCTTCAAAGGCTGCATTTAAAGGCCAATTGTGTCACAGCCGAGAGACAAAGGCTGTCCCAAATCAAAGGCTCCTTCAAATGAAGCCTGGAAATGTGTCCTTCATTTCCCTGACAATAAAGGATACAACAGATGCGCTACTGTACGTCCGAAATCGCGTACTGTCTGAGTAGGTACTACATTTGAATTTACTTCGTGACCATTAAAAAAGTACTCTTTATAATATGAAAATGGGTACTGGTAGTAAGAATGAAATTCGAACATACATCCGCCATGTTTTTACTGTCACGTGATCTACAAACGTCAGTTGCGTCGCTTGACTTCTATTCATAAATCCCCTCCCAGGACCTCACGGGATAGTAAAGTGTCCATCGAATGCGCACTTCAGAATCTCTGCGGAGGTAGGTCATCCAGGGACTATTCGGATACTATGTTTTCGGACATACTACTCTTGCGGCAATACAGTTTTCTCATGTTATACAGTAATAGGAAAGTATTTGATTTTGAATGAAGCAATGGATCCTTCGCGTCCTAGCCTACCTCAGAATGAATTGTGCCGGTGACAGGATTTGTTTGAGAGATATTGCCGGATTTACACTTTTAAATATAAGTATTGTGTTTCAACTTACTCGAACATCTAATGATACATACTGTATACAGGTGAAACTCGAAAAATTTTAATATGGTGAAAAAGTTCATTTATTTCAGTAATTCAACTTAAAAGGTGAAACTAATATATTATATAGACTCATTACATGCAAAGTGAGATATTTCTAGCCTTTATTTGCTTTAATTTTGATGATTATGCCCTACAGCTATGAAAACCTTTTCACAATATTCTAATTTTGAATTTAGGGTTTTCATAAGCTGTAAGCCATAATCATCAAAAAGTTTAAAGTGGATTACATGTTGACTTTTGTCTTACTAAGATGCGATTTTATTTAGTTTCTACTCTTTATAATGTAATAAATGGACCAAGGTGAACGTATTTAGACAGGCTGTGAACCCGGTTTCATTTTAAGACAGTTGATTATAACTTTCAAAAAAGTCCAGTACAAACTATGCACAGATACCACTTTTTCCAGAACCAGTCCGATACCGATACTTTCAATTTAGTTTTTTGGATATTTTTTACTTTCACTCATCACCGGCAGCGGTCACAGTTGCTATGCGACAAGAACTTTTCTCCGTGGGCTAGACTGTCTCATTTAACAACACTCGGTCCGACCTTCACAACCTTAGAAGGATGCAGCCTCCGAATTGGGACACAGCTAATTCGTGCCATGCTGAGAGGAAGTGGATTTGCCTGGAGTGAGGAGTCCGTATTTTGAAAGACAGAGTGTTGCCGTTTTCTCTCTCACAACAGAATCGTAGCTTTGTAATTTCCCCCTGTAGCGAGGAGGAGCGTGTTGGTTGTTGAAAGGCAAACTGTTTGTGTTTTTCCATAGCCTCATGATCACTTGGAATGGGTTTCTCTTAAAAGTAAACAGGGAGCGTAAAATGGAAAACATGGAGTGGAGCTGAGGCAGAGGACGCTTTAAGCAGAGGGGATTTCTTTTGTATTGGCCTATTTTGGAACTACCGGTACTTTCATTGGTCTTCTAGATTATACAAAGAGATATACAAACTAGCCAGTTTTTGTCAGAAAGTTACTTAAAATTAATTTATTCTACTTATTTATTAGTAAGAGTGGTATATATAATTATATAAACCCTGTAATTTAAATACTGCAAGATACAACAGCCGATGCATAATCTTTATTTATTTATTTATTTAAAGTGATGCAGGTTAACTTTAGATCCTGCACAATAATTACAGAATATTTTCATAAGGGCAAGTACAGTATGGCCTGGATCCATATGAATACAGATCAAGCTTTTTAAATTTGGTGTTAATTAACTTAAAAATGTATCTACTCTGTAAAACGAACATTTGGACATTAGCTGTATAGCATATCATTAGAATAAAGCTTATTGGCATGGTTGAATGAAACGTTACATAAATGCTGAAGTCTGCTGTATCTCGTCCTTTCCACCCTCTCTTCGAAAAGAGAGAAAGATTTACAGTACTTTTTTTGTAATAATTGAAATTTCGATCTTCCTTCATTTGTAATAGCATGCCTGTTTTTTCTGACATTGAGAAAGTAAAAAGTCAAGTTTTTTAATGGAATTACGACGTGTCCAAAAAAGCTCCCAATGATAAAGTGTGCTTGTGTCTATCATCCACGACTCCAGTGTGATTTAAGTCACATAGCTGCAAGGCTCCTTTGGCTCAATCCCTCTGTGACCTAAAACAAACAAGAGAAACTTTATATTGAAGAGAGTCCCCTAATCCAGCTGCGAGCATTACTTTATGAAAAAGTTAATTAACTGTTGCTGGCTTATGTCACCGTCAATAGACCTATGCTTTCAACAGCAGTGCTGAGCCAGTCAAAACTACACAAATGCAACAACTCCTCAATTACAGTAGGACACTCTGCAGTGTCACATTGCCCTGGATTAACGAACATTGGCGACAGCTAGAGCCCTGAGCTTCACTGAGCTACGCGGAGTCCAATGTTCTTGCATTTAATCCCACAGTTGAGAAGCGCTGAGGCAGGAGAAGAGTATTTGTTTGAAGAAGTGCATGGTAGACCAGATCTCTAGTTCATAAGTGAGGGTGCAACCGAGGGAGGCATAATATTTAGAAAAGGTTTAATTTTTGCTGTTGTACAGTTGTGCCAATGCGTGGCATTCACAGATAGAACCATGCCCTTGATACTAAAGGACATTGTCAAAGTGTGGTTGAGTTTGCGATCCAAGTAAGTGTCTGCCTTGTGATATTGCATTTGCTTTAAGTGCACAATTTAACAAGTACAGACAGCAAGCACAGAGCACTGTGACGTTGCACAGAAGCTAAGAAATGTTTTTTTAAGGGTTGCCTCAAAGGTAAAGTGGTGTTCTGGAGAACACGATTCATACTCGAAAAGGCACACGCTCAGCGTTCTGTCTCTTGAGCAACCTATAAAAGATCCAAAATAAGCATCCATATAAACTGACAGACATGTTTAGAATAAGAGAGTTGTTTGTACTAGGGATGCTAACGATTAAATCAACGATTGATTAATTGTCGATAATAATTGAATCTAGAAAACTTGGTCGATTAGCCTGGTCATCATTAAAGTGAGTAGTTAACGATTAAATTGATCAATTGATAATTAATTTAGACAATGATCGATTATGGGAATATATGTAAATTGACATCCCTAGTTTGAAATGTTAAAGTTTAATTTATAAAAGCCAGTGTTTACAGAACAAAATAAAAAGAAATGGACTGACATCGAAGGTTTTCTATTCACTTCTTTGTGAAGAAAAAAGCCATGGTCATTCACATGCTTTAATCCAAGATACAACACACAAACAGAATTTATATGAAGTATAATTGCATGACAAGAAATGTACTATTAATACGAATAGCAGTTGTTTTAAAAGAATGGTGCTAGGTATAGGCATAGTAAATATGTTTCCATTTTGTAAGTAATTGCTTTTCATTCCTTATTCAGATTCAACTATGTGGTTTTATTGGCATGGTAAAAAAAGTATTTACATTGCAAAAGCATTGGTAACATTAAATTACAGACATTCACATTTACACACAAAAAAATAGATAAAATAATAACAAAGGGCAGGAGGATGCAAAAACAAATAAGTGCACAAAGATCTGTTTTGTTAAATGTTATTCAGTATTGATGTTATTGTGCGGTTGGTGGTTCTGTTGGTTACTCTTTTGTCACAAACTTGGCATATCACTTAATGACTTGTACACGTTCCTTGTGCAAGAAAATATCAACAGCTGGAATATCTGGAATACTATTTCTGGAGAATCCTGACACATTATTACCCAAAAGTGCCATCCCAGCCACGCCAACAGTCGACAACAAGTCCACACCATCACTGCACAGCTGGGTTTTACAACACTAAAGCCAACCAGGACAGCCAGGTATATGGGGGTATTGTTTAGTGACCAATTGAAATTTACTGCCCACATCTGAATGGTCATCTGGTCTTGCTTTATAGCATCAGCACTGGTGCTTCAAGACTGGTACTGAAACAGCCTCTTACCTGAACACACTCTTACAGATGTTCTCTCCCATCCTCTATAGTTTGTGAGAGTGACGGGATGTTGCTTTCCAAAACCTTTGTGGTAGAGTGAGTTTTCAACCTCAACCCCATTGAATCAGACCCCATCCTAACATTCAAGAAACAGATAAAGCCACACAACCTCTGTGATCACTTAAACCACAACCATAATCAAAGGTATTAAAATATTTTTTTATTTTTTTCTCTCCTTTATTGTAATAAAGCTCCAGCTTCTGTGCTACTTTAGCTTGCACTTAAAACTTGCCATTTGTGGTACTGAGAGACTAATTGGCTGTTTTATCATAAATTGCTTGTGATGTGTCTTAATGTTCTTGATTTGGCTAAAAGTATCTGCTATACTGTATATTATCAATGTTGAAAAATGCTGTGCTGAAACTGTGATACAGAAACCTGTTCTGTCAAATTTCATCCCTAGAGTAAATAAGTCAATTTGGAATTGATTTAGTCTCGTTCACACCGAATATTCACTCAATATGTGAATAAACCTTTAGCTTTGATCCTTTGCTCGTAGAGAGAAATATTGCTTATTAACCCAGGTCAGACTGTTTGATAAAGCTGAATGATGATTACTGGATGGATGGATTTTTGGCATCTGTCAGATGATTGATTAGTAAGATCATCTCTGCCCTTATAGCAATCCATGTCCTTATACAATTTAAATACTGACTGTTCATCCAAAAATGAAAATTATGTCATCATTTACTCACCATTACGTCGTTACAAAACTGTATGACTGTTTCTTCTGTGGAACACAAAAGAAGATCTTTTGAAAGTCACTAAGGTCCAAATGAAAATTAAATGGACAAAAAATAATGGTGAAAGAATTTTCATATTGGGGTAAACTGTGCCTTTAAAGCATTTAAAGCATATTGATGAACCAGGTGATGCCATTAAAAATAATTGATTTATCAACAACTAAAGCCTTTTCCTTGAGGTGTAATATATGTTGACAAATTTAGGAAGGAAAGCATCACTATAATGTATAGAGGTTTGAAACTATTAAAAATGGCATAATTTAATTCAAACCAGTTTAACAAAGCATTACATACCACAACCTCAAGTGCTTTTGTTCCAGCTTCACTCCATCTGTGTTTAAGTCTACTTATGTTTGGCTTGTGCCCCCCACCAGAGCACCACACCAGAAGCATACGGCACCATGGAAACCCTGTGTCTCCGAGGTTAAGCAACAGAGTGAAAATAATGCTTCTTTTGTATCAGTGTGGTTACCGCAGTCCCCTTGCTGGGCTACTTTGGGCTTCCTGATGTGAGGCTCGTATTAGTCCATGGAGGGAGCTTGGAACGGGACAATGAGACTCCATTGAGAGGCTGCCCAGTATTTCAGAACAGGTAATGGGTGTAACAATGTCTGCCATGTCAATCAATTATCTCTTTTCTTCAAGTCCTGCTCACAGGCAGCATAAATTACCCCACAGTCTTGACTAATAATTGGTAGACAGCACTTATGTATTCCTGGAAGAACACATTTCGACCACACGTATGGGTTCTATTGAACTCAGCTTTGAGGCTCGCTACACTACCTGGATCATGATAATTTGCTGTTTTCTGAAAATTATATGGTTCACAATGGCAAAAACTGTTAACCTTGGTGCAGATGTTTTGTTCAATCACACTATGTTGTATTTTCTCACATACGGCCGGTCACCCCATTATTACGGTCTGTATAGTCGCACAACAACACATTAAAAAAAAACTGAATAAGCACCACAATGTTGTGTTGGAGCGAGGTTCGTCAAAACAACATTTTCATGAGACGGAGGATAAAAAACAGTTTTTTCACTAGCTTTCCACTACAATAGCACCAAACACCAAAGGTGACACAAAGTAATAAGTGTGAAAATATTTTAAAGATGTGTTTATTTGTGTCAAGCAGAAATATGAACTGCCCAAAGGAAAGCAAAAAAAAGCTAAGACAATAAGTATTCCCTTCAGATCAAGTTTATTTAACTTCATAATGAAATGATGATTCGCTTCTCCTCCATTTCCCTGAGTGGATGGGGGAGGGGGGCATTCACACGACCCTCATCAGAGTCTGACGAGTGAATGGAGTGACAGACAGAACACAATAAACCCTAACCCAACTCTACAGGCTCTCAAAAGCCAGAAAATTGCATCAATCTCCTCCCATGGTTTAAAAGGAGGAGAACAAAACTGTCACTGCTCTTTTTGGTTATCTCAATACTTTTTCTTTCGCTTCAAACAAATGCTCCCTTTCTTTGGGAGACTGACCGTGTCTTCAATCAATCAGGCTCTTACTGAAGGGCAGCAGATGTCATCAACACTGTGGCAGCAACTCGGTGACCCGCCCCCCGAACCGCACACATCTCTCTCCTCTATTGATCAGGAGATGCACAGAGGGAGAGGGCGGATTTTAAGATGGGCGGCTTTGTGCGTCTATGGTTTTATCTCCTGCGGGGCGTGCGCTTGTGCACATGCTTCAGCGCTCGTGCTGAAAGACTTGGGGTCCCGTCTTGCTCTTATTCACACGGTTGGGCCCGTCATCATGCTTGCGCAGATCCGAACAAATCCTCATCTTTAACCACTCTCTCGGTATCTGCACCCTTTAAACAGATGCACTGTGACCAATCAGAGCAGCGCAGGCCACAACTGAGGGTGTGAACATATTTAGCTGCAGCCATTCAAGTCACTTTTACACGCACTTTGGATCACTTCAACAAAGCACCATGGGATTGGATTTGATACAGTCAATATGGAGCCATGTTGTACACATGGTTTGAACCAGGGCTGTCAGGGATACAATGAAGTGAGTATCTCTAAATGACACGAAGATGACGATGGAGGAGGCTACAGAGATTACGCTGATACACCTAATTAGAGCATGAAAATCCATTTCAAGGGGAGAGTCAGAGGAAGGCCGAGATGAAAAGGAACAAGGATAGATTAGTGTAAGGCCAGAAACATGGCTAATATGTGCGAAAGCCCCAAAGAATCCCGTTTGACTGATCTCTCTAATTTTTATCAGTTGTAATCCAACCCCGAATCCCCACCCAAAAGGAAAGCACCAAGATAAATGGGTGTTTATCTATCAGGCAACCCCGCATGTCTGCTTTGTTGCTAAAGTGTCTCTCCAGAAGCCTGTCTGAATACATCAGTAACAAGATTGTTTTGAGTAAACACTCAACACATCTGAAAACACATCTGAAAAGCACTCCCAGATGTTGCCGCTGCTGTCACTGCCTTCGGGCACTCCGGAATAAGGCGAGCCATTGTATCTCAGGTGTGCCACTTTTTCAAGCGTGTGAGTTAAACGCTGGGGAATAATATCTTGTGAAATCTATGAGTGCATTTCCATGAAGGGTGAAGAGGTCTATTCCCGACTCGTTTGTAACAAATAAGGAAAAATTGTGTCCAAAAAAACACTGGGGTTCAAAAGATTTAGAATGAAATCTGTGATTTAAAAGCTAATTTGAACTTGTAAAACACATTGTACACAATAAAACGTATTTTTAACAATATTGTGAATGAAATAGTAGGGAATTTTTTTTTTCACGTTTAATTAAATGTTACTTGCCAATTATTTGTAATTAGTTGTGAAATGTATAATTTATGAGTGATGGCCATGTACTCAACAAGCACAAACACACACACACACACGGCTAATAAATAAAACTAATGACCACAACATTTTGCACAGTAATGTATATTGTTACAAAAGATTTTTTATTTTAGATAAATGCTGTTCTTTTTTTTTTTTATTCATAAAAAAATCCTGAAAAAAAGTATATTTACACATACAAAATGCCCGTGTTAATGCAAGGTGTACCTAATAAAGTGTGTGTGTGTGTGTGTGTGTGTGTGTGTGTGTGTGTGTGACACACATAAAAGGGGGTGGAGAGTTTATGTATGTACATATGTGTCTATTTTGCAGGTTGACTGTTTTTTTTCCAAACACATGACCACACTAGGAAATAATGAGGCATGCAGCAAAGCAGGCATTGTTCATGTCACAGAAACACTTTTCAAGGGCCTGTCCACCTCTTTATATTATGCATGAAGCCTCATTTGTCCCTCTGCCTTACTACTTTACAGCGCCTGCCACCCATATGCGTGACTGTGAGCTTGATTCCTGCTTAGAACAAACCGATAGAGAGAGTGAGGTACTACAACCACTGATGCAGAAAACAAATATGTATAATCTTTCACAGGTCTAAAAAAAATAATTAGCATTTATCAAGTGAAAATGCATTCTCTAGTGGGAAGAGAAATGCAGATTGCTCCACTTACCGTGCATCAGCCCTCTTTTCTAATGAGTGTTTATAAGTGAGCACCAATGTATGGGGGAGCAAAATTTGGAATTTATTAATTGACTCCCTTTTAGTTCATGAGTGGGCAAAAAATTGGCTTTTAAATGCAGTGTAAAAAGATTTTTTTACACTGTAAAAAGAAATTCGATATAGTCAAATTACATTGTAAAAAGAAATTTGATATAGTCATTAAAAAATGTTGTAACAAAAATTGTTATAGTTACATTTTTAACTTATTTCCTAATACTGTAGACTTCCTAATACTTCCCTTTTGACTTTCAGGCCCCCAACACCATATTTGGCTAAGATATTTTTAATTATGACAATTTAAATGATTATTTAATTAACAGAAAGTAGGAGTGTTGATATACAGTATTAAAATGATGAAGCATGATCCATTTTGTTATTCCAGAAGTTTTGTGTGTGTGTGTGCGTGTGTGCGTGCGTGTGTGTGTGTGTGTGTAAATGTTTACAAAGGAATATTGTTTAATATTGATGTTTGAATCCATTTGAAGACTTTAATCCATGAAACTAATTTAATAAACAAAATAAACTAGATTATTGATTATTTATATAATTATATCTCATAGATTTATGTTGATAACATATTTTGTGTAATTCATTCTCAAAAAAGAAATGTGAATAATGAAAGCTGGTAGAAGGCCGGGTTACCGGGGGGTGATGTGATAACGCACAAAGCCTTCTCTTCTGCTACTGATCTTATTGAACAAGCCTAGATCAACAAGGTATTAGTCTCTAAAGAGCATGCTGTGGGGAGTGTATTAAAGCCACTGCACTCTGTAAAGGAATCACTGAATGAAGTGACTTTTCACTTAATAGAGTTTGGTCTTCATGAGACTAATCATAAGTTGAAGAGGCAACTCAGTATGCAAAGCCTTTCTGGTTGAGTTTTCTCGGTTTTTGAGAGGGATTGAGTCAAGTTGCATCTGTCAAAAGCAGCAGAAGCACACATAAACAGCTGTAAACAGTTTTGCTCATCAGTCAACAGCTGAGACGTTTCGCCTTGATTCATTTTCTCATCTGTGGAGATTTGTCCCCTCATAATTCAATTATTTCTCATTCAATCACGCTCTATTAGATCACGATCACTCCCAGCTCGCCTCGTTACCGCAGGAAACACAATCAGGACGATTCGGTGGTGACAGTCTCAAGACTGCACTTTGAAATGACTGCTTGTGTGTTTGGATACATTTCATTATATGACATGGCATATCATAACACTCTCTCTGCATGCTGCACTGACTGATAGAATACTTTATTCACAGGGTAGAATGAGCTTTGAAGGCACTAATGAGAATGATAATCTGATGCCTGGTATAAGCAACAATGTAGATTACATATATAAAAGACTGCAAATAATTCACGTTTATTTGTGAAACCATCTCAAATTAGTTCAAATAAGCACAAATGAGATGCTAATGGTCAATACTCGAACTTGAATTGGCTATCAAGTTGTGCATTTTCATTCTCAATCACCCAGAGGCACTTAGATTTTACGGCTTTTGAAAAAGCCATCATCTTTTTCTCCAAAAGAAACATTACAAGTTGACCATAACTACGCGGAGAAGCTGTGATTGGCTGAGCTTAATCATTCCCCTGTCCCTCCTGAACCCGATGCCTGATAAAACTGGTACAAATAATTGCACACTGGACCTTACTTTGAGTTTGGAACACGTTTTTCATAATTGCCTCATCCCTTATAATCCCTGTGTTGTGTTTAATCCCTTCGTTTTTTTTTTTTTTTTTTTTTTTTTTTTTTTTTTACAGACATTTTAATAATTATCATTTAGGAGCAGATAATTACAGTAACCTTCAGAGCTTAAGAAAAGCAAACAATTCCAAAGACGACCACACAAGTTTTTACTAAGACTGCATTGATTTTCTAAAGAGGAACAGAAATTGCCAACATAGTTATCCCATTGTAGAAAAGTTTCATGTAAGTTCAATGAAAAGAAGAAAAAATAGCTCTACACAATATAATGATCAAGAGCTGCAGGTCACTCTTTGAATGTTAGCTTCGACAAATTCAGTGAGGGAGAAAATAACTCTGAAGAAACCCAAAGCCTTTGTAAGCCTTCAGGCCTTCAGGTCAGGGGGTCTGTGAAGTAGGTGTTTAACTATAGGTACAGTCTAAGAAGTCCAGTCATTTGGAATCACGCAGGCTTGTCGTGAACATTAGCCGCTTTTCCAATTTTGGGGTCAGTGCGAGCCAGGGCTAACAATGTGCAGGGCGGGGCCAATAGCCTCGGATCTTGGGCCCTGAGGCCAAAATCAAGCTGCGTTTCCACTATTGGGCCAGTAGCCCTGTCGTGCTACCCAAATAAAATGCCTCTGTAGAACAAAGTCACAATCTCACCATTTCACCAGAATGTGGAAGCTAGAGAACACACGCGATTCATATTTAAACAGTATTTATTGTGATTAGAACAAAGCATATACGAATAAAGAACTTAACCTACCTATTCCTCAGCTGGATCCATTGCTCCTCGAAGTGAAACAAACCAGCACTGAGGTATTCCCAGGGGGTTAACCACTACAGAGACGTCAGAGTCAGTGGCAAACGTAAGAACGACTAGCCGAGGAAAAGCTGTTCCAGGCGGGGAACATGAGCACCGAATGCCCGGTGATCGCCTGGAATGGATCTCATAACCTGGATAAAATTTTCATAAGTCTTTATAAATAAACCACAGATTTGAGCTTTAAACAGCTACATTCTCGCCTGAAAAACTCATAATACTACTGTTATTGTGTCACGAAATGTAGTTTAAAATTTCAACCAAGTGACGATTTTCTGTCAACCAATCAACGTTCTGCAGAGAGTCTAGCTCCACCCTTTAGTACTGTACCACTGTGCTAGGTACCCCAACGGAAGGGTACCCAAAAAGTGGTACGGTACGGTTTGACATTTTGGTACCATTCACAACTTTTGACAGTGGAAACGCAAATAATTGCATACCGTACCGTACCGTACCGCTCAATGGAAACGAGCCAGTGTCATTAAGGGCCAAGCACCGAAGGTGCGTAGGGACCTATTGTATTCGTTAGTGTTCCTATTATTGTTATTCTTCTTCGCTCTGGAAGTCTATGGCGGACAGTCTGAAACGCAAACATTTTGGAACCTCTAACTCAATCGCTCTAGCGCCACCAACTGTTCAAAGTTGCACTCATGTTTAATTATTATTTTTTTAAACAACTTTTTCTAACTCCTGCTAGACCATTCGTCAGGTTTTCACAAAAAAGGAATCAGATCATCTTCAGACCATGACGGCAAAAAGTTATGGAATTAAATTTGTTTCGTCAAACTGTTCTTGAATAACTTGCAAACAAAGACCACACCAAAATTAACATGAGGCTATATCTCCACAGCTCTTTAGCATATTCTGACCAAACTTGGTTTGTTTTATGACAACCATGATCTGTGGGGACCTGCACAGTTTCAGCACAGTGCCACCTAGTGGTCAGGAGATATGAAAAATGTCTCTTTTTGCTTATAACTTCCAAACAGTTTGGTCAAAAATCACAGTGACAAGTGTACATGGACGAGCCATTATTTAAAATTGGAATTTCTCTGAAATGAAAAATCTTTGGGATATTGTAAGTGCACAACTGCAGGAAATATATCACACTGTGCAAGTGATTTTTGGAAATTGTATTAGAAAAATCTTACATATTGTACCTTTAATTTTCTTGACATTGTGTAAATAACCCAGTGATCTTTTTTAGTTTTTTGCCTTTATCAGATGTGACAGTGGAAAACCAAATGGAAAGTAAAACGAGAGAGAGGCAGAACATGAATAGGTCATGACCCAGACTGAACCCAGCTCCCCACAATCACAATGTCTCCTTTCATGTTGGAAGCACTACCCTCATGTCTCTGAAATCCTTGCATACCCAGTATATAAATATTTGTATATAAATGACAACACATTCAACGTATTCATTCAAGTTACAGAGTTCAGAAGGCATTGCATAACAGGAATGACCCACACATTCCCCATGTCATCTCTACACACAGCTGACTATGTTCCATTATTTTCACTCCGATCATTAAGTACAGTCATCAAAACTTGCTCGTTGTCCACTTTGAATATAGGCCTAATGCTCCAAAGCATTTCTTTTGGTAAATATAGTCATTTGTCACATCACATAAACAGCCACAGCATGTAATTTTACTGCATGGCCTTTTATGCAGTCCAAATCTAATCTCTATCCGTACGGAGGCACCATTTACAAAGTGACAATTACCAGTCCACATATACCTCTCTATATCTGAACATCAAGAAAATCTGCAGTTCATTCCACATATCATATCTCACCCAGGGAGTTCCATTGACTTATCATTGAGATGATGAACATGGTTCAAAGGGACAGCAACAAAGCCTCTATCTTGAGGATATATCTCAATGAATGCCCAGGACAGGTAACAAGACACTCCAGGAGAGGAAGCTATTGATAATATGCACCCCAGATAGAAAGTACTGTAGCACTATCATGCAAATGGAACACAGTGGCAGAGGTTACCGAGGTGGGAGATGGGCGGCTGGGAGGCAAATAAAACTCTATTTAATGAGGACTTTTACAGTGACCTTCCACATCAAAGATCCCCAAGTTAGTCTCCATCAACCAGCGTGCACACAGAGGCTATTGCACCAGCAGCTAGAGAATTACTACCCCCTCCGTCCAAGTCAATGGACCTCTGACTCCACACAGAGTTTATCACCTAAATCTGCTCACCCACAGTCACTCTCCCAGCTGCTTGTTTTAGCTATCGACATCTGGACGAGTAAAATCCTCTTAACCTTTTATGCAGTGGAGGTCAGCGTTGATTTACAGTCTATAGTTAATGCTACATAACAATGCACTCAGGGATATCAATTTATTACGTGCACAAATGTATGGATTACAAACCAAGTCATTCAGGGATCCAAACCCCTTTTTCTTGGTCATTAAAAAATAATCAGTTCAAAAGAGTCAATTTTGTTCATTGATGCATAAATGAAATGCTATCTGAATCATATCTGAAACCGCCAATGGACACAAACAACATTTTCCCAAATTACTATATTTTGGACGCAAATTTGTGTTTTTGTTGCGATTGCAATCATTATAGTCATAGTCTATAGAACTGCACAATGCAAGACTAATTATTAACATATGTACTGTAGGAATTTATTGTTAAATTAATTGCTTTTGGCTCGTTGTGTATTAAATAAAGTAGTGATAAAGAATGGTGAATGTGAGCCGGTGTCCCTTAAGAGTGATGTTTAACGGGGACGCTGAAATGAATTGGATATACAGCCTAGAGCTCAAGGTCACATAAAACAAGACCCAAGACGTCTATACCCTCACACAAGGTCATAAAGGTTCATTACAGTCACAGCGCTTTTGACATCATAGCACTGCTTGAAATATCAAGCTCCTTGCCTCAATAGAAATCTTTATTAAATCACATTAGGTCCCTAGCCGTAGACAGGGCACTGCTGCGCTGTACTTGAGTGACCGGCCTCTTGCCACCAGCTCCCCGATCTAATTTATAACTGTGTCTGTAAAGTCTGAGAATGCAGATGACACATTGAATAATGCTAAAATGAAGAAGGGACTAAACCTAGAGATTTTCATTGCCTTGATCTCCATGGGATACAGTGTAAGACAGTCACGGCCATTATTAAAGGATTATGTTTTTGAGGCACCTTCTTATAAAAAAAGAATCAGTGTTCTTCCAAGTAATGTAATTAAATGACTAAAAAAGGTCACATAACACTCTTGGTCCATAATGCGAATGACACGGGTCAAAACCCTTATATGTAACAACAGCCCAGCATATAAAGACAACCCCCCATTATGACAAACATCTTCCATACTGAGCACATCCTTTCTCTACGCTGAGGCCTTTGCTTGGTCTTGCCGCAGGAAATGTCTTGGCACACATAAAGGTCACTGATATCATGTTTAATAAGACCTACACATCAGCAACTCTCAAAAAATTGTCAAGTATTACCCAAATATCCTCCTTTTAAAAAATGGGCCCTTGATGAAAGCTTATAGAAGAGCTGTTGTTTTAAGGCAACACAAAATCATAACTGACCTTATTTATGTACTTTATTAATGCAATTTTCTACAAATATTCTGAATAATTAATCAATGCTATTTTTTTCTGTGAAAAATGTATTTAATGTATATGGTTTTAGTCATCCTGCATCAAAATGTACAGTAATAACTTTATCTGACAGGAATAACTTCCTTATTTTCCCACCAAAATTGTTTAATAATAATACATTTTATTTCTAGGCACCTTTCTTGACACTCAATGATACCTTACAAGCATACTAAAGCACATGGTTGTCAAAATATTGGGAATAAACAACATTAGGTAAGCTGGGTAAATAGTATACAATCACATAAAAGCCTGTCTAAAAAGAGTCAAGACTAAATTTGAAATCAAGAAAACTATCACTATTTCAAATATCCTGTGGAAGCGAGTTCCATAAATTGGGGCTACATAACTAAAAGTTCCAGAACCCATGGATATGCGTTACCAGTTAGTTAATGTCCTCTAATTTCTTCAGCTAAATGGCATTCCAAGAGTGCTGATATTCAACAATGGGACTTTTCACTTTTTGTATCACTTGTGTGTTCTAGACTGGCTGTTTTCCGGTCTATTATCAGTCGGCACTTTTCAAAGGAACTGTCTTCATAAGTGAATCATAGAATCATGCACAATTTCTGCTGTGGCTTTGTTTCTTTGGAACTATACATATATATAGTCATGGTCAGAATTTCACATTATGAAATAAATGTTTTTCTCCAAAACACGTTGGCCAAAAATATTGGCACCCTTTTATTAAATACTTTTTGCAATCTCCTTTTGCCAAGATAACAGCTCTGAGTCTTCTCCTATAATGCCTGATGAGTTTGGAGAACAACTGACAAGAGATCAGAGACCTATCCTCCATTCAGAATCTCTCCAGATTCTTCAGATTCCCAGATCCATGTTGGTGCTTCTCTTCAGTTCACTCCACTCATCAGGTCAGGGAACTGGGACGGTCATGGCAGAAGCTTCCTTTTGTGTTGATTTTGATGTTTGTTTTGGATCGTTGTCCTGATGGAAGATCCAACCACGGCCCATTATAAGATTTCTAGCAGAAGGCATCAGGTTTTGATTTTTTATCTGTTGATATTTTATAGAATCCACAATGCCATGTATCTGAACAAAAAGTCCAGGACCTCCAGCAGAAAAATATGCCCACAACATTAAAGATCCAACGGTATATTAAAATGTACACATGGTATTTTTTATCCTTGTGTGCACCAAACCCATCTAGCGTGTTTGCTGCCAAAAAGCTCTTTGTTTAGTTTCATCTGACCACAGAACCCTGTGCCATTTGAAGTTCCTGTCGTGTCTGACAACTGAATTTGCTGGAGTTTGTTTATGGATGAGTGAGGAGGATTTTTCTTGAAACCCTCCCAAACAACATGTGGTGATGTAGGGGTTGTTTGATTTTTTTTTAATAGGCTTTCTGACCCCAAGACTCAAGTAATCTCTGCAATTCTCCATCTGTGATCCTTGAAGACTCTTTGGCCACTCAAACTTTGCTTCTCACCGTCCATTAAGGCAATATAGACACACATCCTCTTCCAGGCAGATTCGTAACATCTTTAGTTGATTGGAACTTCTTAATTATTTCCCTGATGGTCAAAATGGGGATTTTTAATTCTTTAGCTATTTTCTTAAAGGATAATTCCGGTATTTAAGACCTTGAGTCTATATTGTAGTTTGTTTTGGATGAACAAGAGTGGTGGACAACATTTTTTTTGACAATGGTTCCTCTCTCGAGTTTTTGACTATAATAGAATTGGCCATGGAATTTGGATTTGGCCTTTGTGTTTCCTCATATTTAAATTCCTGTGAAACAAGAAGTCATGGCTGGACAATTTAATGTTCCTAGTCACCCAGGTGTGCTAAAAAAAAAGTAAATATTAATGGGAATATACTTCAGAGACATTTTACTCGTAAAAAATTCTAGGGGTACCAATAATTGTAGCCAACGTGTTTTGGAGAAAAATATTTATTTCATAATGTGATTTCCCCCCTGTGATGGCCACAGCTATGGCCTCACAACCAGTTTAAGAGCGGTAACCTCATGCACTTATAGTTTTCCTGAGCTTATGCTGTTTCCTTTGGGATTAGTTTATATATCTATTTTCTCATACACATTATACATTTGTTGCAAATATTTATTTAGTTACAAATAACTCACAGGACACGTAGTTCATTTTACATATATTATACTTTATTTAATTGACCATTCAGAAATATATTTTTGGGATTGTCATTCTGTTTGTATTATTTGTTTCTGAGCTTACCAGTGTTGGATTCCACACCCGGGAGAGATCCAGGAAGTCGGCTGGCTTAAAGGGGTGGCGCTAGGAGCAGGAGCAGCTTTATAGTGGAGATGGCCTAATTGGACACTACCATTGTTTGTTATGTCCGGGGGGGGGGATAGTTCATTCTCTATTTAATATTGTATAAATCTAAACCCCAAAAGTATCTAAGTATTTTTGTTGAGTTAAGTTTAAGTAAAAGTACATTCTTTTTGGTATAAGTGTTATGTAGAGTTTACTGTTATTTGTAGCTTATGTGGTAGTGTTGTTGTTAGTCTTTCCCTGTGAGTCAGAATTGGTCTGATCAGCCAATATATAAGTCCTCGTTGTTGTTTTTGTGGGAAGTCAGTTGTATTTTGTGTTTTGAGTCTTTTACGTTCAGAGCTTCAGTTATTGTCTGTGTATTTGACCCTTTTTGTTGGGCCCAAACCTTTATTTTTATTTTTGTTATCATGATTTTTGGGAAATAAAATTCCTTACTTTTGAACTTCCCTTGTGACTCCTCTAGCTTAACTGCTTGGTCCCTGACACCCCCACTTCTAATTCTTTTACTTCAATGAACGTTTAGATTTTTGGCAATTTTTTTAATGAAAGATCAAAAGGATAAACAATGCAGATTTATTTTTTACAGCCAGTTTTGATCATATTTACCAGAGGTGCCATTAATTTTGATATACCATGACTGATATATATATGCTGGAGTAGACTTTCCAGAGTGCATGTAAATACAAGATATTGATCAAAAATTGACACGCCTCTTGATGAAAATAAATGTTGTGATATTATTTCAATCAAGAGGTGCATTAATTTCAGATTTTTTTTTGGCCGGGTAGTGTATTTCTCTAATCAAAATGTTTTCTCTAACAAGACATGTTTCTTAGTCATTGGTAATCAATGTATAGTTTTTTTTCTTGTGTCCCCAATATCACTTTCCATTTATTGTTTTTAATATTACAGCACTCTTGCTTGTAGGACATTTAAATATTAAATATTAACCACATTCCACAACTCACATTCAATCTGGTTCTATTCTTGTATGCTGTATGTAACGCAAACAATGGTCTTTAGGACACAGAAGTGTTCTTTTTCTTACAGTCTGATTTGAATATGTATTTTTTTTCTCTGCTCTTAGATGAAAAAGTTTGTTTATGTAATATTAGCACCCAAGTGGCCCTGCAGCCAAAATCTGGCATACAGTAGATAAGTAGATATGTCCTATATTTAATAGGTAGGTCTCAACTTATTTCCAGCTGAGCTCTGAAAGGCTATTAAACTAGGGAAAGATAAACGAAACCGACTATAGTGACCTTAATGTTCCACAAAACTTTTCTTACGCATTATTTTCTATTTCTTGCTACAGTAAACGACCCAAATGATTTAAATATACAGGAGGAAGAAAGGGGGACAGCTTGAGACAAAAATCAATTCCCTGCAGATTCTTGGTCATTCTGATGGGAACGCCATCCTCTTCGTTTAGAGCCGTTGGACATCGGAAGCCTCATTGTGGGAATGTCACTTAAAAAGAGTCCCATGGGGTGATGAGAGTATAGGAGAGACTGGCCAGGGACAGCATCACTGAGACACACTCTGTCATTGTGTTCTGACTGAGCCGGAGCCAAAACTCAAAGCGGTCTTGCTGCCGAGTCCTCATTGTGATTTGCTGTTAAGAGCAATCGATCAACCGGAGCTCACCGAAATGTGTCAATCACCCAGAGGAGTGGCCAAGAAGGACGAGCTTTCACCTCAGCCAGTGAGAACAGATGTGACACTAATGAGTTAGAGCACTTCATCTCACCCTAGATAGGATGGGAGCGCGCCAGACAGAAAGACAGAGAAATTACACTGAGGAGAAGCATGCTTCAAAATTTTGGGCCTGTGTTGGAGGCATTCAATCATCTGGCGTGTGAGAAAAAACATTGAGCTTTTTTTAGACACTTCCTGTTTTGTTTTTTCACATCGTTGTGGTGATCGATCTTGTCTTCTATGCTTTTCTCAAGTTATGGTGCAATAGGTTTATGCAACCACACTCTTTAAAATTCTTTATTGCCATTGAAGACGTGGCCGAGGTTTCCATACACCCTCCCCTCCACCATCACCACTAGGTTGGCCCTTTCCACCTTTCCAGGGTTGGATCCACCCCTGCCTTTATCTTCAGGCAGGACTTGCCAGTTTACGTCAAGACCTGGACTAAGGACGAGGCTTATGCCAAAGAACTTTGTGATAAGACTGTAACTGGACTGGACATAAATTCATAGTTGTTTGAAAATTCTTTTGGAGAAAAAAATTATAGGATGTTTATCTGCCTACCAAGTCGGTAGAACCTAAAATGTACATCCGAGTGCATCGCTACAAACCCCCTTTTGGAACCTTTATTTTTAAGAGTGCATTTACACTGATGTTTAAAATAGGCCAGCACCGGGACCTTCTTTCTGCTTTTATTGATTACACTATGAGGTACAGAAAATCCTACTTGACCTAATCTGCACTCGGCCCATGGAGGAAATTTATCTGATGGCTGTATTTGCGTCATTGCTCAGTTTTGTCTTTCTTCTCTCGTGTTGTGAGGAGTCCAACATATCAATATCAGACAAAGCATTACCTTGCTTACGCTGCAGTATTTTGATTATTTTTCAAAGTGAATTGCTTTTGCTTTGCTTCATGTACATCATTCTCCCTGCCACAGAGCTACCAGGCCTTGGCTGCTAATCCTCCAGGGCCGTGCATCATTTTAATTTCTTAATTCTTACTCTTCTCTCTATCCAGGCCTCCTGGGAGTGCGGAAACCGTCCTGGAGCATGGTTTGAGGGTAGTCCCAGAAGACACAGCCATAATGTGTGCCAGGACTGCATGAGGAACATGACATATGTAACAAATTAATTCTCCACACACACTCGCTGCTGCGTGGAATACCAATGAGAGTCGTCGGCAGCCTGCTATCAGGCTGTTCGAATGCAGCAAGGTTGTCCGGCTACAGTGGGCTGTTGTACTCCTGCTCTGCTTGACATGACCCTCGGGTGGATTAATTGAGAGTTCAGTGGAAGGTTAATAATCAGCATCAACAGGACTATGAAAGGATTCACCCATTCAGACAAGTCTTTTGTTATTTTGAAAAAAACTAAATGAACTGAGAAGCAGGTGAAGTTTGTTTAGAGCTTAGAGAGCTCGTTTCTGTGACAAAAGGGGTGGAATTAACTATTTGCTTTAATTCCCTCACCCAAATGCACAGTCACTGGTTGGCCACACCACAGAAAAGATTAGAAGGCCCCAAGGCTCCCCTCCCCCTTAGATTCTTTAGATTTCTTTTTTTTCAGTTTACGGACTGATTTTGTGAACATTTTGCAGTCACATTCATTTACTTTGAACTCCTAAAAATAAAGGTTCCAAAAAGGCAGTGATGCCATAGACGAACCATTTTAGGTTCCCACAAAGAACCTTTCAGTGTACAGTTCTTAACCATTTATTCTAGAACTACTTTTAATAATCTACCCTTTACACTAACATCCATGAAATATTTTCATTGCAATAAGGGATCTTTATAGAGGCTATTTATGAAACCTTAGATGCCAATAAATAACCTTTATTTTTAAGAGTGTGGATTTTTCTTGTGCAACCAAATACAATCCCACGTAGGCAAAATATGCCAGTTTTTCACAACAAAACAATTCCCACCAAATCATATGAAAATTCTATGTTTTCGACATAACAGCTCTGCATTAAATTGTGATCTATTCTTTAAAAAAAACAGCATTCTAAATAAACTCTTTCTTAAAGTTTGCTGTAGTGCTATACAGCCAGGTTAAACAGGCGTTCTCGTAATATCATTATTTTTGGTGTTTAGCAATGATATACTGTATCTATCCTGCATATTATATCACCATGACTGGGTGGGCCAAGTTTCCGGACATCAAATTGGTATTGGCAAATTAAATGTGGGTGGTCATATATGTTGATGCCTTCATCTGTCTGAGATCAGGAAGTTGCAGATATTTGGAAACTAGAATAAAAATAAATGTTGTTTTTTTTCCTCTACATTTCCATAGTGCAATCAGAAATAGTGTTTCACTTCAAAAGATAAAGGAATTTTGATTCCTCATGATCCAATCTCTTTACGGTAATGAATTTAGTGTAAAGAAACACTTAAAACAAAGTGGTCTTTGTATGCAATATGTTTTTCAATGGCATGATATTACAGTGCACAGAAGTATGCAAATTAGGATTTAGCTCTTTTTTTAAATAAACTTCACATTTTCTAACAAAACTCCAGCTTTATGACATACCCCTTGCTATGATTATTTATATTTTTCAAATTTTGTTAAGAGGATCACATACTTATGATATATTTCACACACAGGAAAACACTGAAATAGAATACACAAAGTACATACAAAATATACATAATCTTAGAAATCTCATCGTGATATATCAGTTGAGGGATTGTAGGATTTTTCTAGATTTTAGACCTTTCCCATTACCTGGTTAATAATAAATGCAGTGGGTGAATACCTGGGGTTTTGCATAATTTTTAGGAATGGATCCTGTTTCCTTTCTGTAATGGCCAAATATAATCAAGCATGAAATCTTCAGCTATGATCTGCCTTTGATTGAGAACATCATAACCTTATTCAGAATGATTCATCCCTTCTCAAGCTGCGAGTCCTGTTAAGAAAATAATTGAGGCAGGGAATCAGGGCAAATTTACTGCTTTATGAGGAAATGCTGATGCTCTGGCAAAGCCATTCTCCATATTGGTTTGTTATGTGAATTCTGACATGCACAACAATATAAGTGCAAAAATGCAAAATGAGATGCTAATAAGGTCTTTGAAGCATTTCATCTACATCAGTCTATTTTCAAAATGCAAAATGAGTGCACTTTCTTAGAGCAGTATATGAGATCCATTCTGATGAATCACTATGGTAATGTGTAGTGATGTGTTTTACTGATTTATCTTATCTTGATTGTGTGACTGTAAAACTAATTCCTGGGCATTTCAATAAGCTAAGAAGAAAATCACAAAATCAGAAGCTATTGCTTTTATATGTTATATAATACAATATGCAATAACTATATTTTATAATAACAAAGATTAATACATGCTTCAAAATATATATTGCTCACTGTTAGTCAATGTTAGCTAACTATGGTTAACGCATGGTCTTATTGTAAAATGTAAAGTCACATGTTTTATCATAAAAAAAGATTAGCCATAATACTAATATAAAGGTATATGACATAGGTTCTGGGATTTTAATTCTTAAAGTATAATTATTATACCTGAGCCATTAATTGTTGGGGAAGTTCAACATAAGGAAAAATTAGTAGGTGATAAGCATTTTTACAAGCTGCTTCATTTATAGTTTTGGCTTTTTCCCTGTTAACCTGTATTTTGCCTATTATTTCATAACATGGGTTTCATTGGATGGTAATAATTCTAATGCTATATGAAGGCTGTCATTATCCCAGCCATGTGTCTTGTGTGGACGTTTATGTTATTTTATGTTCTGTGCCATGTTTTGAAGTCCTTTGTAGTTTTTCTTGCTGATTTGTCAAGGTGTGTCTAGGGGTGGGAATCACAGGGTACGTCATGATACGATACACAGCTCACGATACCGATAATAACGCGATACAGCAATTATGTGATAATTAATATATTGCTTGACAATCCTATAATGATACATCAAGATATCATTATAACTATGAAAACAAAATGCCTGTGAAAAGGTTAAGTTTAGGCCTAGGTTTTCTCTTTATTAAAGTCCAAACTGTTAGAAAACAGCACAACATTTTTCAGTCTGTAAATGAAATGTAACATTTTCAGTAAACTAAAAATGTTATGCTTATACTTTTTAAAAGCCTAAACTTTTCTTTGTGTGTAAACTGACACATTTAACTGCTTATCGACTCGTTTTATATAAACCTGGATAGATACATTTCAAAATTTACCAACCTCTTTTATTTATACTTGGGAACATCTCAGTGTTTACCAGCTTCCTTAAAATAAACATGGGAATAGTGTTTATCAAAACAAAAGGTACCGACTTGGGTATTTACAATTTTTTTAAATGTGACGATACCAGCATTTCCCCCTAGCATTTTGAACGGATTCTTAAACACCTCTGATTGGCTGTTGTGTTCACAAGCTCAACATATATGTCTGTGATTGGCTACAATGATCAAAGCTTCCAAAACATGTTGTAAATAGACATCTTTGAAAGCAGGCGTCTATCAGCGGATCCCTAATATATCCACTGATAGATGGATCCCCTGATAGTCAGACGCCTGTTTTCAAATGCTCCCGTGTGTATCTGTGAAAGCGCTCGGCGAAGAACGTCAAAGATGCCCATCAATGGTATAAAAGTCGAAGTGAGTCCAGATTTTGGACTTGGCTGGGGCATCTATTATTTTAATCACTGTTATCTGCCATTCTATTAAAAAACTATTTTTCTTAGACTAAACTTATGTTCACGTTCCCCCCTTTCATGTGTTGAGTGCCACCTCGAGGAGCCATAAAGTAGCGACGCATGGAGCAGGGAAACCTATTTAGAGCGCCTTATTTTATTAATTAAAATATCGATATACTCCTATAGTGTGATGTCTTGTTTGCCAAGTATACCCCTTGTGTATTTCAGCCCCATTGTTTGTTGTGTTCCTTGTCAAGTCTTGTTCTTACAGTAATGGCAGTATATTTGGTGTGCTCATTCAGTTCCTAGTTCTCTGGTTTTCTTGTTTGATTTGTTGGTTTATTTTTTGTTAATAAAATAACTGCATTCGTATCCAACTCTCCCTCGTTTTTTTTTAGTTCACCAATTATTACAAAGGCATAGACATATCTTTAAAATGCTTCTTTCTAAGCTTGGGGGGGGGGGGGGGGGGGGGGAATCATCATAAATACATTACAGGTCCTTAATTCTAATTTTAGTCTGCGAATGTTGAATAACATCACACCACTTTGGATGGAGATGCTAAGATAAAAATAACGGAATAAAATTCTAATAAGCTTAATTATCTTTTAATGAGTGGAGGTTATGGCACTGAATATGCTGTGTGTGTGTGTGTGTGTGTGTGTGTGTGTGTGTGTGTGTGTGTGTGTGTGTGTGTGTGTGTGTGTGTGTGTGTGTGTGTGTGTGTGTGTGTGTGTGTGTGTAATATTATATTAAAATTATTATTATAAGGACACTTTTGAGTGTAAGTTAATGTCCCTCAACTTGACCATTTCAGTGGATTTTTGGTGGACTCAGAGGAGCATGTTGTAGGCTATGCAATTGGTTTGCTAGGAAACAAGATATATTTATAGTTTCAACATGATTTTTTCTTCAGACATTCCCCTTTAAATGCAATGTGTGTGTATGCGTGTGCTGAGGCAGACAGCCTAAAAGAACTCTGGAAGTGACACCTTGCAATCACACCAAGCTTCTCCCTATTAACTACTGAGGGAAGTAATTAAGACCTGTTCCTCAAACGACAAGCTGAGGTGATGGAGAAGGATAGAAAAGAACAAAGTAGTTCTGTTCCAAGAGCTGCCTCACAGCCAACAAAAGCAGCTAAAGCGGAATCCAATGGACATTGAGCCTAATAAACAACTGGTTTGGAATGCTCTACATGGGAAGAAATGTCATGCGCCACACAAATAGTGGACCGCATGCGAAACACACGGGAGACGCAAATCACAACTGAATATGTGTAGTGCCTGCCCACTTTTTCAGCGGCCTTGGTTCCAGAAAAGTATTTTGAGAGCCTGGGGAGATTACTTCATTCACAGTGCTTTGAAAGGGGGTGGTTTTGCAGTGATTTGCTCTCTACGATTTTCTGATTGGTAGACCTTTCTTTGCAGAAGCAAATTATTTTTTCACCAGGAATTCTGCTGCTAAACACAATAATTCAGGCTTCAACAAAAGCACATATCTATAGCTCATAATAGGTAAATCTTCAAAGGTTAAAGCTATCATTAAAAATCTATTTCCTTATGGAGAAAATGAATGAAACTTGCTTCCGGAAGCCAACTGTTGCAGACGACATGGGCAGAATGGCGCAAGATAATCTAATAAGCATAAATATACATGACACACATTTTCAGTGAAACAGTTTTTAAAGGTGAAACGTAACTTGTTTGTTTGAGTGGCCAGTCTGGTCTGTACGTAATAACATTTTTACAACACAAAATGTACATTGATTTCACTTCAAATAACTAATGACTAGTAACACATTGCAGCAGGTCAAATGTGAGACATATGTTGCGTCATTCCGTTTCAACTCAATCAGAGGTCCTCTGCTAAAAAAATAATATTTTGATTTTTTTTTTCTGGTGAAAGAAATACATAATGGAAAAAGAAAGTCAAAATATGAAATGTCATGGATGTATATTTACTGAGTAATCCATTATTTTGTCGAGGGGGGTCATGACAATTTTCACATGAGATTTGGAGCCAAATTACAGGGGGGTAAAAAATTACTTTAGAAAGATGGCAGCATCATTATTTTATTTTTAGATAAAGATTGGTAGATCTTAGTAAAATAAGTTTACTTAAGCAATCTTTGTGGCATTATATGCCAACGGTGACAGTTCACAGATGGGGAAAAGCACTTCTTGCTTTTTTTGCCTGAAATTATCATGCCTGTAACTTAAAGATATCTTAATTTTTATTCTTTTGATATCCATATTTTAAGGCCATATATGGTTCAATTCCATAGTTATTTGGATCTCAATATGGCTCTAAGAGTAAACTGTTGAATTGTACACCTTTTCATTGGCCAAAACCCACTGGGTCACTTTGCATGCAGCTGATACTTTTTTCTTTTAAAGAGGAATACCTGAACAACAAATAATGTTGAAACTAGAAATTTACCTATCTCGTTTTTTTCTATCAACACAATTGCATAGAACATACCTGTCTGAGTGCCATACATACTCTTTTTCCAAAGTTTGCGTGCCTGTCACTCAAAAATTATTAAAGATGTCTTAATATCCTTCTTTATTCTTAATAAACTTTTCTTTTGGAATTATAATTTTTAAGGTCCTATGGTTCAATCACATAGATATGGGGATCCCCATGTGGCTCCATGTTCAAATAGTTTTCCCATTTTCAATGGCAAAAAAAAAAAAAAGTGGCTAACTTGTCAAACAGCTGATACTTATTGTGTTTAAAGGGGAATGTCTGAAGAACAAATAATACTGAAACTAGACATGTATCCAGTTTCCTTTTTATCAGTATAACTACCGGTACATACAACAGCCCTCTCTGAGAGCCAACATTTCTGAATAATTTGATGTTTACTGTTTTTTTTTTCCCCTGAAGTTTACATACATGTAACTCAGGAAGACAAGTGTTAAAGATATTTTAAAACAATTTTAGATTCTTGTTCCTATGAAACTTTTCTTTTGGAATCTTTCAATACAGTAGGTATTGGGATGTCGATGTGGTCAGACAGTCACATGTAGTTACTTATGATACTGCGTAGTTTAACTCTTTGTAGTTACAGAAGCTGTTAAAATGGTCAAAATCCCTTCTTCCAAATATCCATGAAACTGATTCAAATATAGATTATTATTATAAGGACACTTTTGAGTGTAAGTTTATGTCCCTCAACTTGACCATTTCAGTGGATTTTTGGTGGACTCAGAGGAGCATGTTGTAGGCTATGCAATTGGTTTGCTAGGAAACAAGATATATTTATAGTTTCAACATGATTTTTTCTTCAGACATTCCCCTTTAAATGCAATAAGTATCAGCAAAGTGAACCACATTTAGTTTTTGACCATTGAAAATGGGTAAAACACAACAAATTGAACATGGAGCTGCATTGAAATCACCATATCTATGGGATTGAACCATAGGGCCTTGAAGACTTCAAAAGAAAAGTTTGTTTAGAACCAGAATCTAAAATCATATTGAGATATCTTTAATACTTTTTGAGTGACAGGCACGCAAACTTTGGAAAAACAATATTTATTGCACTCAGACAGGTATATTCTATTATTCTGCAATTGTGTTGATAGAAAAAAAAAACATTTCTAGTAACATTATTTGTTGTTCAGATATTCTTTTTTAAAAGAAAAAAGTATAAGCTGTATGCAAAGTGACCCACATTTGGTTTTTGGGGTCTGAAAAAGTGTACAATTGACCAATTTACTCATGGAGCAGCATTAAGGTACTGGTACTGAACTATAGGGCCTTTAAAATAAAGATACCAAAAGAAATGTTTGTTAAAAACCAAAATATAAAAAGATATTAAGATATCTTTAATACTTACAGGCATTACAATACTTGAGTTTATATGCAAACTTCGGTCAAAAAACACAAGTGTTTTCCGTTTTTTGAACTATCACCGTTGGCATATAATGCAACAAGGATTGCTAAAGTAAACAGATTTTACAAATAGACCTACCTATTGTGCAAAATAAAATCTAGAGCTAAAGTCATTTTCCCCTCTGTAATTTGGCCCCAAATTTGTCATTTTGACCCCCATCTACAAAATAGTGGGTTACTCAGTAAATATACATACATGACATTTAATAATTTAGCTTTCATCAATTTTTATGTTTGTCTTTCTTCAGAAATAAAAAATAAAATAAAAAAATTGAGCTGGGGAAGTTTCCAAAATTTGGTTGATTTGGCGGTGGATTGACCCTATTGTGACCTGATGAAGAGCGTTCAGTTCAGCTGTGAGAAGACTTTCATGACTACATGAAGCATTGCAATCCACAAGCTTTCAATACATGATAATTACTGATCTATGGAGCAACAGGACTGGAATTAGCAGGGATTGTGAACATGGGGTGCATCAATCTTGCTTCAAAAGTTTCTCCCATAGGCCCACTGCTGTTGATTTTTCTCTATCTCCCTGGCTTCAATGAGAGGGAAGGTATATCAATACCAAGTCGATTCCCCTACTGCAAGGGTGTGAGACACATAGTGTTGGAAGTCCTAAATTGTTTCCAGCTTGAACAAGGACGTCCGCAAGAGCTCCTGTTTGTCTCTAAGCGTCAGCATTAACAAGTGAATCAATTACAGGGGCTCTATATGTTCCCCCAGGATGTCAGTAAGAGGACATACAACTAGAAGTGCACCTAACCAGAGAAAAGTGAAATTGCAAAATCACAGGCAGGCTTCAAAGAGTACTTTTGTTGTTCCAGCTATTAAACAGCAAAAAGCTTCGTGAAATCAGTATAAATTTGTGATTGTTATATTCTCTTTGTTGTTTCTTTGTAAGTACAAAAATAAATACCTTTGTTGATTTTTTTCACTACTAATAAAAAACAATTAAAAATAAATTTCAAGACACACAAGAAATGCCAAAACATGAATTTGTATTTTTTGCCATTAGTTTATCTATTCATTTTTAACAAGACAAGAAATAAACTGAAGTCTCTTTCAGATTTCACGTTCAAATTAATTTTCCCCCATGGCTATACACAGCCAGTGGAGCTGTGAAGTATTCATTCATTTTAATATCTGGCAACACATAACTCTTGCTGTCAAAGGCATTTGACACACAGGTACTTTGCTGTGAGTTTCAAATCCCGGAGACATGAAATCCATATTTATGCTGGATATTCTTATTGTGTTTATTCCAGGAAACAAGCATAATGGAGCAGTCATTTCAATATTTACTAGCAAGCCTGCCATGTGACAGAACATATTCTCATTGATATTTCTGAGCTGTAAATATGACTTGAAGTATCACGTAGGCCTGTAATAAAATAATATGCAATGTAATCCCACAGGTTCTCTGAGAGATCACATATTGCCTACCGTCAGTGTTGGGCAAGCTACTTGGAAAATAGTGTGCTAAGCTAGCAGTTACTCTACATTAAATGTAGCTTCACTACACTGAAGCTACCACCCTGGGAAATGTAGCAAGCTAAGCTACAGCCATAGGGCAAAAGTAGTTTACTACATCTAAGCTATTTTTTTTTTATTTCATTTTTATATTGAACCAACTTCATTTCAAGTCAATGCTATCTCAGTGATCAATAAATAATAATAATAACAAAACCATAACTATATAAAACTATAACAAAACCAGGTCTCGAGAGTGTGTCTTTCCAGTATGTAAATGTATCAAGTGTCAGCCAGCCCAAGGATTGAGATCGATTGAGATTGGTACGTGATGTCACCATCCGGAGCAGAAGGTGGTGGTAATGCATCAAAAAGTTGGTTTAGGGCTCTATGAAATCTATTTTATTTTCCCCCACATTCCAAATTCAGAATTTTCTGTTTTAATTTCTGTATTCTATATATTATAATTTTTTTCAGTAAAAAAATTTTTGGACTCCCATTTTAATGGTTAAATCAAATTTTAGTAATCAAATAGCATGTCTAATTAATTGAAAAAAATTAAACATACAATTTAACAATTATTTATATAAAAAAGAAAGAAAAAAAAGAAAGGTGAAAGTCGAAAAATTTGAATATCGTGCAAAAGTTCATTTATTACAGTAATTCAACTTAAAAGGTGAAACTAATTTATTATATAGACTCATTACATGCAAAGTGAGATATTTCAAGCCTTTATTTGTTATAATTTTGATGATTATGGCAACCCTTCATTAAGCTTATGAAAACCCCAAATTCAAAATCTCAGAAAATTTGAATATTACATGAAATCAAAAAAAAAAAAAAAAAAGGATTTTAAATACAGAAATGTCAGCCCTCTGAAACGTATAATCATTATGTACTCAGTACTTGGTTTGGGCCCCTTTTGCATTTTGAATTACTGCCTCAATGCGGCGTGGCATGGATGCTATCAGCCTGTGGCACTGCTGAGGTGTTATTGAAGACCAGGATGCTTCAATAGCGGCCTTCAGCTCTTCTGCATTGTTCGGTCACAGGTCTCTCATCTTTCTCTTGGCAATGCCCCATAGATTCTCTATGGGGTTCAGGTCAGGCGAGTTTGCTGGTCAATCAAGCACAGTAATTCCAATGATCATTGAACAGGTTTTGGCACTTTTGGCAGTGTGGGCAGGTGCCAAGTCCTGCTGGAAACTGAAGTCAGCATTTCCATAAAACTTGTCTGCTGAAGGAAGCATGAAGTGCTCTAAAATGTCCTGGTAGACGCCGGCTGCGTTTACTCTGGACTTAATAAAGCACAGTGGACCAAAGTCCTCTTTTCTGATGAGAGCAAATTTTGCATCTCATTTGGAAACCAAGGTCCCAGAGTCTGGAGGAAGAATGGAGAGGCACACAATCCAAGATGCTTGAAGTCCATGGTGAAGTTTCCATATTCAGCCATGTTATCGGCTGGTGTTGGTCCACTGTGCTTTATTAAGTCCAGAGTCAACGCATCCGTCTACCAGGACATTTTAGAGCACGTCATGCTTCCTTCAGCAGACAAGCTTTATGGAGATGCTGACTTCAGTTTCCAGCAGGACTTGGCACCTGCCCACACTGCCAAAAGTGCCAAAACCTGGTCCAGCATCAGTGATACTTAGCAGTTGTATTTCCGAACTTTAGCTTTAGAAATGCCTGAGAAAATGTAGCTTGTGTGGACGCTACCGCACTACTTGATTAAAAAAGGAGCTTCGCTACTGAAAAGCTATTTGATTCAGAAAACCGCGACGCTACCACCACGCTACTGAGAAATGTAGTTAAACTAGTAGCCACTGCCCAACACTGTATACCGTATTACATGTAATTGCAGATTTATTCAATAATTGCATGTTTTACCTTAAAATGTAAGTCAGCGTAAACACAATCCCATTGCAAGTACACTTAGATATGTTTTATGTTCCTTTTAAATTATGTTTTAAGTGCAAAATAAGCTTCTAAGATCTCCTACATTCAAGAATACATGTCAAAGGGGGTATTCAACAACAAGGTTGATGTGCCCAATGCTTGACCTGAGGATGTCATTGACATTAGCCTGTGTGTGTGTGTGTGTGTATGTGTGTGTGTGTGTGTGTGTGTGTGTGTGTGTGTAGCGAGCAGGATGGGATGCTGTAATGCTTTAATGGGGACATCCGTTAAAAAAAGAATTTCTTTGCATTTTGTAGTTCCTTGAGGCAGTTTTACTCAAGAGTCTTTTTATCAGCAAACAGTTGAGATGTCCATTAATAGTTAAATGCCTTGATTTAATTCATTTACAGTGAAATAAAAGGCGTGTCTTATAATGAAAACAGGCCATTTGCTAATCTTTGTAAATGTTTATGATTTCTCAAGTCTGATTTATAATTGTGTAAAAAACATACTATGGTTGCAACAGTATCTTACCAAACACTAACAATGTGATTATTATTTTTAAAAAGGAAACCTACTTGTTATTGAATGTTTTTCAAAAGAAAATTATGAATCACTCAAAAATATGAATCACTTTTGTTTATTTAACATGCTCAGCGTGCTTTCTAAAAAAAATTATCTTACATTAAAACAAAGCAGGAAAAAAAACGAATGTAATGAGTAATGGTACTGCTGTCTGCGTCATAAAATGAAAATGGTGTGTTGCTTTGTAAACTATAATGATTTTTTTTTTTTTATTCCCTGAACAACATCCTGAATTGTACAGATGGTGTTTTCATGTTATATATATTTTCATATATATATATATATATATATATATATATATATATTATCAAATGGTTTAGAGGCCTGTTAAATAAACGTATTTAATTATGTTTAATTAACTGATATATGAATTACATTTAAAGTTAAATAGGCCATATGAGGAATCCTGTTTTGGTTTTCATAAACAAGTTTACTTATAAACAAGTTTTACTTTCAGAACTCAAACCTTCATCTTGAGTGAAACAAGAGCATTCAGTTCAACTATTACACATAAACAACTAAATATCAACAACCCCTATTTGGTGTGTGGAAACTTGGCTTATCCAGTCACAGTGGGGCAAAATGGAGCAGACTGAATATATGCTATTATTCCTTAACACAAAATAACTAATAATAAAAGTAAAATGTGGGCAAGTCTCGCAAACCTTATGTTTCTGGCCATGTGTATTTCCTCCATAAAGTTAGACAAAACCAAGCAGGTCCCTCCCTGATAAATTCAGTCTGACTACAGTATAGTTTGTGCAGAAGTATGGACTGTTTTGTGAATGTGACCTGTCACAATGCAAAAAGCTTGTCAGTTAAGCACAACAATGTGCTTTTCAGCATGTGAAAAGAGCATTTACAGTATATGGGTGTCTTAAAGGAACAACAACAAAACGCTTCCCATTTTCTAAGGGGCAGAGGATATTGATTGTACAAAAGAGCTCCACAATGTTATGCACCAGTCAAGAATGGCAGACAGATTTAAAAATACAAATCAGTTTCTGACACTATGGGAATAAAAATAGTCCAAATGTATCATCTTACAAAACATCACTACAACAATATATCGATTTGTTTTATGTTAGCTGTGTCTGTTAATAAGTGATGTGTTTTTTTTTCACCAGTCAAATATTTTTAATAAACGGGATGCTATAATCAAAACTGAAAGTGTATTCTCGGAATACTTAAGAAATGTACATGAAGTTAATTTTGTGTGCCACAGCAACCAAAATATGAAATTGATCAATTACTCCAATCATGAGGATATTCGATTCTGGTTTCACTTGTTTTTATGGTCCCTTTAACACATTCTGTTGACTATAAGTAACATTGCATCTACATATCTATTAACTCTCATTAGAGTGTTAGAAGAATATTAGTAGAATGGTAGGGTTAGGGTTAGAATAAGTTGACATGTAGTTGCAAAGTAACTTAGGGTGTATTCACACCAGGAAAGTCTGCTAGTTCACTTGGTCCGGACCAAATACAATGTTTTTTTTTTAACGTTTTGTTTGGTGTGGGTCGCTTTCACACTGCCCTTTTTGCAAGTGAACCAAAATTTGGAAACAAAACCACACGTGTGCTAAGGTCATCCATTCATTGTACAGAAATTCGAACCGTACCAGAGTTCGTTTGGAGCCGGACCGAGACCACCTCTTCAGCGGGGTCTCGGTACGGTTGTTTGGTCCGCACCCGAGTGAATTGCTGTATTCACAGATTTCACACCTGCCCATAAGATCCTCACCAAGGGGTAAACAAACTTGAGTTGGACTCAATCGAACCAAACATGCCAGGTGTGAATACACCCTTAGAATGTCTGTTGGAGGACCATCACAATAAAGAGTTAGCAGATATTAAGCAGACAGTCTACTAATACTCTTATAGTTGACATGTAGTTGCAAGGTTACTTATAGTCAACATAATGCTCAAAAGGGACCATCAAAATAAAGTGCTATCTCGATTCTTAACCAGCTTCATGTTTCAGACACTAAATATAAGGTTACAGCTCATTGTATAGTATGAAAAAATACTATCCATCAAATCCACAATACACATCCACTATACCATCAAAATGCAGCCATCTGTTATTGAATGAGTAAATTAGATTTTACTCGAGCTAATATACAGTAACACATTTTCCTGCCCCTAACCTCAGAAATTAAACAGGAAAAAAAGTTCAGAATACCCCTGACCTTGGCATAAGTCAAAATCAATGTGTCCCTGCCAACATCTCAGTCTGGTTTTCAAAAAATTTACATTTGCTTATTGAAAATCTTGTTTGCAAAAGAAAAAGCACCCACTTTCACTTTTAGTTTTATATAAATTGTATATAATATATACAGTTTTACAAATACATGACTTACAGCAAGACCTTGTGCATGTCCTCTGCCTCATTAGCAAACTAAATCATTGAATTCTAATTCATGTTTATTTCACATCTTAGCTCACAAGTCTCAACCCAATAACTCGAGCCCTGAAAAAATGACAAATTGGTCTGCATTTCTGATTGAGGCAGAACTGTTGAAGCAGATATATCCTTCTGTTATTAAAGTCTACAGCAGGGCCTCTTTCATCCCTAAAATGTCACAAAGATAACTGGGATAATACGGACTCTATGACACATCTACAACACTATCCTTCCATCACAGGAGAGATCTGTGAGCATGCAAAAATTAAAAGGGGCAAAAGCCAGTATTTATGGTTGAATGTCACTTACAAAGAGTGCAGAAAATGGATCATAACTCATATTTTCAGAGTCAATATATGTGCACAGGCAAATGTAAAATATTTGCATCATATTTTGTAAAAAAAAAAAAAAACAGTATTTTTATATGGATTGCATGCTTGCCTATCTGTATCCAAAGTATAAAATGCTGGGTGAAAAAAAGTGAAAACTGAAGTATGAAAGCATGAAACACTAACACTGTTTTGTGCTTTTAAGATGCTATTAAGATGCTATTGTTTTGACAGGTTGTTTTGACACAGACTCTGTGTATATGCAGTATGCACATGTAGCATAGCATGTGCTGCATGTAGACAAACTGAACATTGAAGTGTCGACAATTAGCAATCAGTTGCTTGACAGGTCAATCAGGCAAAATCATGCACTTACTAGAGAACCACACATAAAGAGTCTTATAATAATTAGTACATTTTTCACATACAGTACTTGTCAATCTAAAAAATATATTATATGAAAAGTAACAAAGAAAAAAACGAAAGACATCATAAAACTTTATTAGTTGCTGAACCTCATAGCGCAATAGCCATTAGCCATGTCTCCAAAGCAATACAATGGTTTGACATTGCTTCAAGACATAAATGGATTAGTTTACCACAATTTGAGGAAAGACAATTATTGCCCATATACAGTGGACTAAAAATTTATTTTTCAGAACTCAACAAAAGGCTATCATTTTAAGACATAGCTATTTTGGGGAAAATTGCTATTATTCCCCTTTTTCAGTGATTGCAAGTATTCTGCTAAATTTCCATGTCAACGTAATGGGTACATGAGTACAAGTCCACTTAAATATGAGTTTTAAACCAAATACTGGAAAAGAGAGGGAAAGGGACAGGGGTGTTTTTTTTAAAAGAAAAGAGATTAGGATGTCAAGCATTTGAGATGTCAATCTCCTCACCTTGAAAGTAGACGAGAGTAGGCGTTTGCAGGCAGGGAAGCGATCAAAAAAAGAGCTGTTAAGACGGACAATCCCCTCTTCTCGTAGTGGACCAGCAATCTGTGCAAGCAATAAAGAAGGTATCACATTTGTGTTCTTAGTAACTTAGGCTACATTTTTGTTATAATATTGCAACTGTGTATTTTTCCCCCACCAATTTAAAGAACTTTTGCTGATAATTTACTCACCCCGATGTCATCCAAGATGTCCATGTCTTTCTTTCTTCAGTCGAAAAGAAATTAAGGTTTTTGATGAAAACATTTCTCCATATAATGTACTTCACTGGCGACCAAACGGTTCAAGGACCAAATGACAGTTTCAGTGGCGCTTCAACGGGCTTTAAACGATACCAGACGATGAATAAGGGTCTTATCTAGCGAAAGGCTCGGTCATTTCAAAAATAAATAAAAAAGTTTACCTTTTATAAGCACAAACGCTCGCCTTGCTCTGTTCAATGATGCGCGTTCGTGACATCACGTTACACACAATTACGTTGAAAAGGTCACGCTTCTATGAAAAGTAAAACATTTCCATCCTGACGAAAATTTTCTTTTAGGCTTTTTAATATTACAACACCCAGGATACGCACACGCAATGGGCATTTTAAATGATAAACTGACACAAAGACATTTGAATATGTGCCTTTTCAACGTAATTGCGTATTACGTGACGTCACGAACGCGCATCATTGAACAGAGCAAGGCGAGCGTTTGTGCTTATAAAACGTAAACTTTTTAATTTATTTTTGAAATGACCGAGCGTTTCGCTAGATAAGACCCTTATTCATCGTCTGGTATCGTTTAAAGCCCGTTGAAGCGGCACTGACACTGTCATTTGGACCTTGAACCGTTTGGTCACCAGTGAAGTACATTATATGGAGAAATGTTTTCATAAAAAACCTTAATTTCTTTTCGACTGAAGAAAGAAAGACATGGACATCTTGGATGACATCGGGGTGAGTAAATTATCTGCAAAAGTTTTTTTTAAAAGTGAACTAATCCTTTAAGTAGTACCATAGTACCATAGTAATAATGTCGTTATGGGGGGTTATTGGGGGGTTTTGCTCACAAAAAGTATTCTTGTTGCTTCATGATATTAAGGTTGAACCACTGTAGTTACATGGACTATTTTAACAATGTTTTTACTACCTTTCTGGGCCTTGAAAGTTGCAATAATGTTGCTGTCAATGGAGGGACAGAAAGCTCTCAGATTTCATCAAAAATATCTTAATTAGTGTTCCGAAGATGAACGAAGGTCTTACGGGTTTGGAACGACATGAGGGTGAGTAATTAATGACAGAATTTACATTTTTGAATGAACGAACTCTTTAAATAGAGCACTATTTCAGGGGACAGTCATTTGTAGTGGTGTATGAAACCATAGTGGACGTTATCGAGTGCACTCATTTAATCCCAAAATGCACCGCTATAACGAATGTACAACTGATGTAGCCTACTCAACAGCTAGGGAATACCCATGATGCACTGTGAGGGTCTTGCCGAATGAATTCCTGCATCTCACCAGAAGATGGCGCCCCAAGCTGAATAATCCATCCATCCATTTTCCAAACCACTGGTCCAATGTGGCTACAGCGTAATATAGCAGCCTACAGTTTTAAATACATTTTTGATTGGTTATTAAATAGTTTAAACATGCTACTTTCCATGACAGGATTCAATATAAATATTTTTAGTATAGGCTACTACTGGAGCTGCCAGTTGTATATGCAAAAGGTCAGCCCTTCCGGCGCACTTAGTGTCCGAATTTACTCACTTTTTCATTCAATCCTTCAGGTGGACTAAATTAGTGGAGTAATGGGATTCTAGGGAATGGTGAATGAGATATAGTAGCGATTTCGAACACAGCCAGTCACTACTAGGGTTATGAGAGGTAGTGCTAACGTTATATGGAAAGGATGACTAACGTTAGCTGAAGACATTACTGTGGCCAGAGCCATAGAGCCATACTTCTCTCTATGGCTCTGACTGTGGCTATAAGTTACCCACTCATTCTTTCTCAAATTCCAGCACAGCTCAGCAATAACCATAATGAAATGACACGTTCACAGACAATGTTTTACAATGCTCTGTTAACTCTAACTCACATGGCAATTTATCAGTTCAATAAAATCCCTTACTTGTTGAGTAATGAAAACGCCATCTCCGCATGGTTTTTACAACATTTCAAATCCCTCAGTTCTCGCCATATCTGAAAAGCCAAGCCAAATAACCAATATTGATTCTAGTTTTATTACGAGCTTTGTTCTCTTTTTGGAAACAGAAGCTCCTCTTTTTGGCGTTGTAAACGGGTGATTCCGATTCCCCATTTAGCGTGCTCTGTTGTTGTGACAACTCTATGCCACTCCCACATCCGGGGACAGACGTATACCCAATTTCGCGCGAAAAGTATCCCGTTCTTTGAAATAGAAACACTGGCTTACCTTTGTGAATCAGGGCAAAACGTCACATCAGATGGGACAGTGTTTGTAATCGGCGATCGGTCCTGTGCTGAACTTTCTTATCTCAAACGATCCTGCCGAAAACTTTTGTACGAACGTTAAGAGCTGATGGCAACATTAGTATTCATCTTGCGGTAAGACGCGTTCCCTCAGGTGTTTGTGAAGATGTATAATGAGCATCAAGACAAATAATATTCATGGGAGTCTACTCTCCGGCTGTTATTACACGCTAAAGGAAAGCAAACAAACCTCTCCAAAGTGAGGACAATGAATGCTGAAGGGTTGTAGAAGTCTTGTGTCGGTGGCCTCTGTGGAGTCTACAGCGCCGTCTCTTGTGGTCTGCCTCAGATCTCAGAGTTGTTTCACATCATACATTAGGAGCATTAAAGAGCTTCTCCACCTGTATTCCTCAACCTGACTTGCAGAATACATTTTGAGGTAAGAGCCTTCTTTACATCTGAATTTGCACACAGTCTGCAGTGACTCCTCCAGTCATGTCCTTCAACCTTAACCCTATAAAGCCTATATCAGATTTGAAAGGCTTAACGTTATGAGTTTCTATCTGCAACCTGTTCTTTTGCTGAAAAACATGTCACACACTCTACATGCCTTCTGGCTCTGATTGATAGTTCATTAACAAGTAAAATGCATTTTAGTGTAAATCTAAAAATGTCCACCTTCAGATCATGGTGTCTCTTTGCAGAGAAATTTGTAAGGATTTTCATAAAAAATAAATGTAAGAACAACTTTTATATTGTTTCATATAATATTTCAAGATGAACATTTAGGCTACTGGACGGAATCAACTTAATTTACTTGATTATCCATACATAATTTAAAATACATGTCCAGGCTTTTGAGGAATGTTTACTTAATCTCTCTATATCATCATTGAATTGCATTTCATTATGTTTTGATATAATAAAATGAAACCTACAGAGCTTTTGATCATACAATTATGCATGTTCATATCATCCTACTAAGACATAGCCTATTATTGTGAGATATACTGTGTCAACTGATATATAACTGTATATAACATTTATGTAAGTCACACTGTTATAAAAGTCAACAGTGATTTTACAAATATTTTATCTTACTTTCTTTTTTGGCAATATAAACAAATGCACCAAATTGCATATTTCTGCAATTTGACCTCTGAATGTGAGCTTTGTTTTCTCACTATCATACTAAAAAACTGATGTATCAAAATATGATTCAAAATATGATACAAAACTTAATGTAACTCAAATGCAAACGTTTTTTTTTTTTTAAATAAACGTCTAGGCTATTTAAAAAATAATTATCGTATATGTCCGGCTTTATAAGGTTAAGTGTGCTAGCTTTGAAAAGAAAATTGAAAGCATTTTGCTTGATTTTGGGAATAGGCCTACTTTTCAAATTGCATAATGATTTCATGGAACGTTTAGATATTTTTTATTTGGAATATTCACTGTAAACAAGCATTGTTTAATAATAAGTATGTGTAAGTAAAGCAGGACAATGTTTGGGTCAGTTTTTACCTGCATTTTGGACCAAATGCTCCCACAAGGATGGTTAAACCTGAAATCACCTTATGGCTCCCATGAGGAAAACAGCTTGATAAACATATTAAAAATGTCTTAATGAAAATGTAAGCATGCAAAAAGACTTCTGTGAGGGTAGAAGATATCATTAGCTCAGCATAAAAACAGTGGAAGTCAGGAAAGAAAGTTCTCAGAAAGGAGACTTTTGTGGGTTTGTGCGTTCTTTTCTTCCTTTTGTCAAAATGATGTGGTAGCCCTTCAGAGTGGTTTGATAGCAGGCACATGCACAGGTATAGACTACCCTAAGTGGGTGTCAAGTACCTGCCCTTTTGGCCTCTGACTAGATAAGTTCCCTTTTTGCAAGACCTTTTAATTTTATTTTATTTTTTACGTTTTACTCCAATCACACACAGCAGTGTTTTGTTCTTGAATTATTCGCCGCATTTGAACGAAATCCGGTGAATCAATGATTTAAATTACCCATTCATAAAGTTAGTGGACACTTGCTTCTTTCCTTTGAGCAAAACGGTTGAATGAATAATTCTATGGCCCTGTTTACACCTGGTATTAAGATGTGTTTTAGTCGATCGGTCACAAGTAGACGAGGGACACACATACCCATTTATCCCTGGTGTTTTAATACATCTCATTTGTCCACTTTTAACCACTTCTGCCCTGTTTTCGTCAAGGACAGGGTCGTGTATGAGCTTTTTCAGATCTTTCGATCTAATGGACAAAAGCGCACGCAATTTACATATGAACGCGCCTGGAGACGACGGAAAAACACACAGAGTGCAGCAGCTTTCGTTTTTGCTCTGAGAGCAAGACCACGGTGAACGCTGTAAGGGCGAGTTAGAAATCTGGAATGGTGACAGAACATTGGGCTTGGTATGTTTTTCATCGTCAAACTAAACTAATCTCGTAACATTATTAAGGCAATGTAATTGCAGTGTAAATGGATTTCGATAAAATGGTAATTTAGTTTATTCTGATTTCATTTAGCTAATTGGTATAACAGCCTTATAGTGTAATTAATTAAAAGATGATCAACCATATGTAACTTTTTTTTAAATAATTATAAGAGGGGTGGCATTTTTTTTTCCACTTGATCACCAGCTCCCCAAAATGTCTGTGCCCTGTTTGATAGATATGTAATATCGGTCAGCAGCTGTGAATATGTCTTCCCTGCCACGGAGGAGTCCCAGGATGCATGTAAAGTAAAGCGATATGCTTGATTGACCAGATGAAACAATATCAGTCCCCAAAGAGCATAATACACAGTGTCACAGCACTCCTCGGCTCATTCTTGTGTTTTCTTTGTCCAGTCACAGAGAGAGATATTTCCGAACATTTGTTCAGCCTGCTGAGTGATCAGGAACATCCATCCAGACTATGTGAAATTCAATCAAAAATGAAATCAAACTCCCGGGAGTGTCCCTGATGTCGCAGGTTCTTTACTACAGAAGTTAATTTCTGAATGTCATAGATGCGGGCTTGTAAAGGTGCACTTAGTCATTTATTTCTCTCATTTAAAAGTTTTACATTTAAAGTGTTTAGGACACATACCACATGGACACATATACCCTGAGCAATGACCAGACCATTTGTTTCATGTCATTCCCCTACTCTCTTTCCACATGTTTCCTGTCTCTCTCCACTTTCACTGTCAAATAAAATCATAAAGCAGCCCCAAAAAAATGAATGACACTTTTGATAAATATAAATAAATAAAAAATGAGAAGACTTACAAAAGATGAAGACAGCCATTTTAGTGAACTGGTTATGATGACCTTAAGATAAGTTGCAGGGGATCTCATACACAGCAGCATGAGAAAACAATGCTAACTGCAAATATAATCTTGCATAGTTATATAGACAAATAAATGGGCTTTTCTGCTTTTAAAAGGATGGAGAAAACGCATCCTGTATCCCAGTCAACTGTTTTATTTTGGCAAAAATTCATTTTTTTACTTGGTAGGAGTAGCCAAAATAGACAGATGCCAACATGGACAGGTTGGATGACATGCCCTCAACCTTGAAAAGTAAACCATAAACAAAACTTTGCAAGGTTAAAAAACTCGAGACTAAATTATGTATAAGTTCACTTGCACTGAAGATAAACATGGTTTGTGCCAACCACACAGCTTTTTTCTGCAATGAGTTATTGGCTGCAGAATAAAATTGAAATGTACAAACTTTAGGGATGAGTGTGAGCCGGCGAAACAAATCCTTACTTTAGTAGTTAAGATAAAACAACTTACTAAATGTATTGAGTAGTGAACATATTGCACATTTTCAATGCATTATAGGGAGATCTGCATCATTATGTGCAAATTAATGATTATTTATTAAATAGGCTAACTGTTCCCAAATTGACAAGTCAGTAATCTAAGAAATAAGATCTTCAATGAGGCCATCAATAACACCACTATTATGCTTACTAATGAGGTTTATCAACATGCTTAACAGGGTTCTCAGTGAGCTCACTAGTTATTTAGCTATTGTAATATTGAACAGAGGAGTATCTGTGATCTTCTGAAGTGAGTAAGCAAAGTCCCTTAAAAATGTGTATGTTTATATTAGCCTGTTAACAAACTTAAATGGATAGTTTAATGAAAACACACACACACAAAAAAATCTTTCATCAATTACATTATTATTTTGTTGAAGACATTTAGAAGAATATGGGTTACCAAACAGTTGATGGGCCCCATTGACTTCCATAGTATTTTTTTCTATACTATATTCATACTACTTTTTTCCATACTACTACAGTATCTCAACTGTTTGGTTACCCATATTCTTCAAAATATCTTTCTTTTGCGTTAAGAAAAATAAAGAAATTCATACAGGTTTGGAACAACTAGAGGGTAAGTAAGGCCCTGTCCCAAATGGCACACTTCATATGCACATTCGGTCTTGTGGACTTGCAATGGCTGTAATGCGTACGCATATCCGTTAAGTCCGTGAGACCGTAGGGTGTTCCATTTGTCATTTTAGGTCTCAGAAGGGTGCTCGTGAGCGCCCCCTTTGCAGTCGATATGCGCCCTCGATGCACACTTGCCGAGCCCAGAATGATGCCAGAATTTTCATTTTTCGATCAAATAATAAGCAAAGTGCATTAGAACTTATAAGAGAAAAGTTCACACATACAGGCCTCCTCTAAAAAACTGTGATGAGAAATTATTGATTGTATATATACAATTAATCAATTATTTTTTCATCACAGTTTTTTAGAGGAGGCCTCCCCAGGCAAAACACCCATGCTATAGATGTTCAGATCTTCAGATCTTTGCGCTTGCCCTCAAACTACTGGCAACCTGTGGGGTGAGAAACCACAGCCAAGCTGACAAATATCATCCCCCTCTGTTTCCTCAACAGAAGCCTTTCCACAAGTCTGAGGCATGCTGACACTAAATGCTGGCCTCCTATGACATTCATCGGCCCCTCACTGGGATCAGGATACTGCTCCAGAGCCCTCACTGTGCTCCATTACCTCACATATCTCTCTCCAGTGGAGAGGAGCAGGCTGGAATGACTCCTGTAACTCTGTGTGTGTGAAAACTGTGTAAGCGCCACTCATCCTCTCCTACCTTCCTCCTACTGTTTCTTTTGTCCACAGTTAGTTGAGCTCTAGACAAGGGAGGTATATTTAGCTTTGGAATTACATTATTAATATGTGTTAATCCCATCACTGGTTTTGTCATAAAAGATCTAAAGAAGTATCTGGGATGTTGCTATGACATCCCACCAGGGATATTACTCCCTTAGTGTCATGTCCTTATTTCTGTGACACAAAGCTTACCCTTTTTTGCTTATTTGCTCATATTCTGCATGTATTTTCAGGGTTAGAAAATAAGGACTGCCTGATGGCCCAGGGCCAGCTTAGACGTGCTCGGGTAAGTTAACACAACTGTCACTTGCCTGATCAGGCCAGTGCTGCATCACGAAAGTTTATCATTTGCACATGTTAAGCCTTGCTAATTTAAATATTCAAGCACAAGTAGACTCGAAAGAGAACTCAATTCAATAGGGTGAAGTTTTGTGTGCACACATATGCATTAAGTTCTAATGCTTATTATTTGATAATAATTTGATCTATATATACATACACATGTATATCCAATCAATTAATTTCTCATCACAGTTTTTTATAGGAGGCCTCCACAGGCAAAACACCCATGCTTTTTTCTCGTCGTTAATCTACCAAAAGTGAAATCGGACGCGACCTAACTGCGTTTGCGCCCTGTGCTTTAGACCATGCACTTAGATTGTTAAAATAGGACCCCTAAAGTCAATGGTGCAATATTTGTTTTGTTATTTAAAGAGTGTGTTAGTAATGTGCGCCTATAGGCGGGTCCAACACGCGCGTACACTCTGCTTATTACACACACAGGGACACAAACCAGCCAAATTTTAAAAATAAAAGGATTATAATGTAAAAGTAATTATGTTTGTGTACATAAATATATTGTGGAATCCGGCTTGTCGGGATGGTCTGCTTGTGTGTTTTAACCTTGCGCTCAAGCAGATCCGTTTGCGCTCGAGCAGTTTCACTGTTCTATCTTTTGAAGTTTAAGGTTTTACCAGTTGTTATGATGTGAATCAGTTGAAAACGACAGCCACCGACAGTTTTCAGTGTCTATCAACAAAGGAAGCTATCTTTCTTTGCCGTATGAATTAGTGATTTCCGGTTAGTGAACGAATCGTTCTTTTGAACCGGTTCTTTTTAGTGAATTATTCATAATTCACCCTTCGCAGGGAGTTTGATTGACAGGCAATCTGACCAATCATAATCTGCCATTTTTGTGCGACAAAGCAGTCAAGAGAGTTAATAGATTAACGTCAGTGGATTTGAACTTGAAAATACATAGTATTTATTTAAAGGGCACCTATTATGACATTTAAAATATTCCTAATGTTGTTTAGGGAGTCCCCAACAACAGTTTTACATGCATGCGATGACAAAAAACACTTTAGTTGTCGTATAATATGCATTTATTTTTACCTGATTTGCTCACCGACTCCCAAATGAATCGTTCAACGACTCATTTTTCCAAACCCCTCCTTTGCGCGACGCTAATCGTTGATTGGTCAGATGACCCAGCAGTGTTTACAGAGATAATACTTATTGTTTAACACGGAGTACAATGATGCTTTTATCAATTAAATTGTGTTATAATAATGATTATAGTCCACTGCTTTGTAGTTTGTAGTAAAAAACTAAAAATAAGATAAAGAATTTAATGTTATGTTAGTTCATATTGTAAAAGCACAATCAGTCTTTGTTTGCGTTAGCCCGATGCATAAACATAACGTTTTTACAAAAAATAAAATAAAATAAATAAATGCAGTTACGTTACTACGAGGTATTATTCTATTCTTTAAGACAACTCTGAAAACAACGACAAACACTTCACATATTTCAATACAATTGTCATTGAAGACCTAGAAGCTAAACGGTGCTTACACAACAAACAAAATAATTATTAAGCATGCTACATAAAACATAAAAGCAACAATTATTAATAACACTTACAGGTTGTGATACGGAGGAGGAAGCTGATGCAAATACACTTGGAACTGAACCTTCCTTCAATATCAGCCGGCTCGCGAATCCAAGTTTGATTGCATTTAAGTTGGTAAAGCAATCGTCTTCAAAATGGCGCGAACAAAGCACAAGGCTCGGACTATACTTCTGTGGTATAGTTGTATATATGAATTGCAGCCACTTAGTGTTCAAATGCTCCTCCTTGGGCAGATGAAAAAAGTTGGCTTTTGAGTCGCACTTCAGAACACAGCGTCTCGTCGCCATGATATTTTCCCTGGCCTTGGAGCGCAATAAGTGGGCGTATCGTATTCAAATAACTTGACAAGTTGACGTCATCTAGTCAGAGAAAAAGCTTCGGTCTTTTAACGATTCATAAAAATGACTCAGAGTCGACTCTTACTTTTGAAAGACAATAATTTTATATACGGTGCACTTTCATATTTCAAACTTTGCAAGATGTTTTTGCTCACTTAGATCTATGTTACACACTACATGAAAGGTAAATTTCAAAATTCCATAATAGGTGCCCTTTAATTACATTAGTAATCAGAGCGTTTCCTTTTGATAAGGTTCACTCACATTGCATCAGTGTTTTCTGATGCTTATGGGCAACGCACTGCAAAACGCTGTACTACTAGTACAAAACGGAAGGCAGTCCTGCGAGTCTGTTGCCTAGGGCGCTTGATATAGTAGTACCAATAGTAGTGTGGTACCTGTGATAGCTGCCGTGTATACTGTGTGTGTCCACCATCCAACAGCTCCTGTAGGAATGCGAGTGAACCGTATCGAAAGGGAACTAGGCCTGTTTTATTTATTTATTACTTTTTGTGGTGGGGCCAGTAAAAAATTTGGCAGGGCAAGAAAAAATCCTTAGCGTTGAGCCCTGCTTTTGTCTTTAGACCAGGCACAGTAGAATAAACTTCTGGTAAGTAACCAGAACTGTTTGGACAAAAAAAGTTGAATGGCTAAAGGTGCACTGAGAAAAGCTCTACACACAAAGAAAATGAACCGTGCTTTTTGCACTCACTTGAGATTAATCCAACGAATCAGTTACCTAAGAAAACCTGATTTTTTTTTTTTATATTCATCAGGTTGCCTAATGTTAAGATCATGCAACCAGTCAAGGACTACTGGCTTTATTTTGGTACCTCCATTTCAACCCAAACTCATTGGAAATACATGACTCGCTACATTTCTTTCTACAAAATTGCAAAAAAAATATACACCCACAATTCACTATTTTTCTGTCTTTCCATTTTACCTGCATAACTATTCAGAGGTCAAGACGTAACTTTCACTTTAAATTTGATTTGTGCCTTCATCATTTATTTTGTGCAATCTCTAATTAAAATTATGTTAATACATCTGAGTGGGAGAATCTAAAAGGCTTTGTTGCCTAACTGGTAATTAATTTGATGTTTCCCCTTAGTTAAAGATGACCTTTGGGACTATTATTTATACAAATATTTTGGTAGAGGATTGAATGTTGACAATGTTATTACTGATGTTAGTCAATGATATTACTGATTTCCCTAAATAATTTAAAACATCTGCCAAGTTTAAAAAATATTACATTATTAGATGTTAAAAATGTAAGCATTTTCTAAAAACAAATCTAAAATTAAAGTAACATCACAGTTTACTAATGTGTTACATAATACTAATTACAAAATGATTAATCAGTTTCGTTTGAGATTATTATTATTTTTTAAAATATAAAATAAAAACTGTGCTTGGTTGTAACTTGTAGTAAAAACCCAAAATCTTTTGCCATCAGTTACTCGCACTCATGTTGTTCTGAACCCATTGTTCATTTTCAAAACACAAATGAAGATATTTTTTATGAGATTTCGGTCCCTCCATTTTAAAAAGGCCACACAACCTAAATAATTCCTCAGAATACCAGAATTAAACCGCTATATGGATTACTTTTACGATCTCTTTTTGTACTTTCTGATTTTGTCAAAGTTTTGGTTCCGTGAATTCCCTGTGTATAGACAAAAATTATGAGAGGAATAGATAGAAAAATAGATATATCCTCATTTGTGTTCCGAAGATGAACAGAAGTCTTTTAGGTTTGGAACGAAATGAGGGTGAGTAAACCTAGAATTTTCTTTTCTGGGTGAGCTACGGTATAACTTTAAGATGTTGTAGCATAAAAAAGGTATTATTGTTTGTTCATAATCATTTCTATGTTAGGAAGTCTGCAACTTTCTTAACAGAAAATTTCCAAGGCATTACATGTTGAGTGATGTTCGTTAAACGCTCTGTGTGTGAGACCCAGGTCAGTCTCCCACATATACGAAAGAGTGTTCTAACACTTCCTCTCTTTTCTGATTAATCCCAGCACAGCACGACTCCTGTCACGCCACAACCTCTCAAACACTCAAATTCACCATCCCAGAATAGACGCACGCATACAAACTCTCTCTCTCTCTCAGCCCTGGCTTTTCTCCTGAGCTTTGGCAAATATCTACAAGACAAAAAGAGGCCAGCAGTCACCGTTTCCTTGTCAGATTGTATGAGGCTGTGACACAGAAAACAATGAATCGGTGACAGCTGTTTCTATGCTCTCTGTGACATAGCTGTTTACTGAGTGGAAGTGCTGTCACCTTTAATTGAGCTAATGATATTGTGCAAAGAGAAATCAGTTTAAAAATAACATTTGCCTATTGCGTCCCTTAAGCTTTTTTGTTTACACATGCCAAGTAGCAAGAAGATTGTTTATAACAACATTAACAGACTTCAGTGCAGTTTTAAACTTTAACAATTAGGTAGTGAAGCCCATTACTAGAGTGGCAGGTCTAAATTATCATCATCTACTGCTGTCTGACTGGTCCATCAACCTTCGTTTAGCACTTTTTGAAGGCTTGCTATCATGTTTATAGTGTAGTGCTGCCAGTTACCCCGCATGTTTTGTGACTGAGTGAGTTTAGACCAGGTTTGGGTTGAATTAATTAAATGAAGAGACTGGAGTTATGTGAAAAGTGTTTGCAAGTATGCTCATTTTTGTGTGTGTGTGTGTGTGAAACTTGTGATATTGCATGTGCTTTATGTGTTAAGCTGTCAAATAAGAAGTGTAATGTAACCTCTTAACTGTCTGGTTCCCGGTGCAGAACCAGGTGGCGCGGTGGCACACTTTTTTTTTTATTGCTTTTTATTTTTATTTTTTGCTATGACATATTTTAGTTATCATAAATTTGGTATCATTCGAAATCTAAACACTTAAAATTGGAATTTGCCTCAACATGGTACTTTAAATCCTTTTAACTGTCTTTTTGTGATAGCAACTTCAAATGTAACACAACTTGGGTAAAACCCAGGCTCATCTGAAAAACGTGCTTGTAAAATTATATTACATTGTTTTTTGCAAGTTCTGTGACACTTTCAAAGTAAATTTCCAGTGAGTGACTCTAAAAGCGTGTTCAGTTTTATCTGAGACATATAAACGTGAATGTGGCAAAGTTGTATAATGTTGGATTTTGAACGTGTTGCTGCATTCTGAATTGAAATGTCCAGTGAGTGGCACTAAAAGGTTCATTCTCTATCGTGTTTTGAAATAATGTACCAACTACACTAAACCCTAAACATATCTGATATTGTTAACAAAAGCAACATGCAATAAAAAAAACTAATTTTCTGAAGCAACCATGCCATTTTAGCTTGCTTCTACAAGCCTTTGCTGTTTCAGTTTGCTTCAAGCTCTTTCAAAAGTCACATATATGCAGTGATAGGAATAACGGTGTTACTTTTTTCAGTAACAAGTAATCTAATTGATTACTCTTACCATCTTAATAACGCTGTTACCGTTACTGCCAAAAAATGCGGCGCGTTACTATAATTGAAGCTGTTTTTTTTATCAGACCACTAGATCTCTGATGCTGACTTCACACTGCACGCGTTAGCGTTTGGTCTATTTATGGTCCCGGAGGCAAAAATAGACTCTGTGCCGAATCGATCGCGGCACTGCTGCTTCTGCTCTGCTCCTGCTACGTGCATGCCGCGCCGCCTCTGCGGTGTGAATGCTCTAATCTGTTAAAGGGGTGGTAAAATGCCCTTTTTTTCCACAAGATGTAAAATAAGTCTTTGATGTCCCCAGAGTGTTTATGTGAAGTTTTAGCTCAAAATACCCCACAGATATTTTTATATAGCATGTTAAAATTGTCACTTTTTGAGGGTGAGCAAAAATGCACCGTTTTTGTGTCTGTCCCTTTAAATGCAAATGAGCTGCTGTTCCCGTCACAGAGGGCGGTGCTTCAAGAGCTCGAGCTTGTGTGCGTGCGTGAGCTTCTGTTTAATGGAAGGGAATTGGCTTCTCCTCTCATAGAATGTTAAAAACACCATGAACATGTATCATAAAAGCAGTCAATTGACACGTGTATCAAATTCCTAGCCATATGATAACTTTGTCTTTATTCACTGAAAGTCTTTCTCTCTGCTGTAGCTCTCAAATTAAAATATGGCAGCAATGTTGATCACATGAAAAACAAAAGATTTTGGCATCAGATGGTGTTGATGTGCTGTTTTGTAGGGCTTTTAATCGCGATTAATCGCATCCAAAATAAAAGTTTGTGTTTACATAATAAATGTGTGTGTACTGTGTATAATTATTTTGTATATATAAATACACACACGTGCATGTATATATTTAAGATAAATGTGTTATTTATGTATAAAATATTTGTATATAATATAAATTATATATAAATCTATATACAGTATATACATGCAAATATTTCTGAAATATATACAAGAATGTGTGTGTGTGTGTGTGTATATATATATATATATATATAAAATCTACACAGTACACACACATTTATTATGTAAACACAAACTTTTATTTTGGATGCGATTAATCTCGATTAACAGTCCTACTGTTTTGAAGTCCATTTCAGAGCAGAAGGGGAACAATACTAGATAACTTGTATTTCAGTCTGTTGCTGATATAAAATACAGTTCAGAAGACTTGAAACAAAATTAATCATATGGACCACTCTATTTCATTACATGGCCAGTAGATTCTTCAACATTTCTCTTTGGTGTTTCACAGAAGAGAAGTCATTTTTGAATGAAGTATTCCTTTAAAAATGTGGGGCAATAATTTGCAAAGATTCTTCATTCCACCTCCAGCACACAGAACACTGACCTTTGGCTTTCACAATCTACATATGCTGCTCATCAGCTTGGTAAATTAATGCATAATTAATTCTGGATACTAGGAAATGTGACTGCAATGCAATCCAGTGTTGGTCATAGAGCAAGTCTCTTCTGAGAGGAGTGGAGATTGACCGTCTGAGCTGGGCTGGGGTTGGGTCAGAGTTGAATGACGAAAGAGGGAGTGAGGGAGGCAGCGAGCCCACCGCTCTCATTACTCATCACACTGAATTTACGAGCATGGCAGTGTGCTGGGGTGATGCTGTGTATTTTACCCTGAGCAGTGCTGCCTTGGCAGAAGGGTAGGAAATGTGATTTATGACTGTATACTTGGGACTGTGTACTGTATATTAAAGTGAATGTGTATGTGTAGTCAACGTGAGCGTGTGTAAGGCGACATATCAACTGCACATCATATTCTGATGCTATTAAATTGTTAACCTTTAGATTACAATTCACAACAGTTCTGTATGCGAAACTGTGAAACATTTAATTTCTGCCTTAGGCCATTCGTATTTTTTTAACTGATTTAAATACACTGAGAGAATTAATAAAAAGTATTGAAAAGATTTACATGCATAACCTTTGGTTTTTGCCTGTGGCAGATCTGCAGTATAATGACTGAACTTTTTGGCCTAAACAAGCTCCCAACCTGGATATTAATTACGTAAAAATTTTACCCAGATTAAATCTTTTCTTTCTTAAAATATACATTTAAAAAAAACTTTTACAGTGTGTTTACTCTGGAGCATCGAAAGCTCAACTTTATGCAAATGTCAAATTAAAAACACCAGGCGCCAGCCAATCAATTTAAGGTGTAGCATTTGTCATGAACATTTAAAAATATGCTGATTTTTATCGTTCATCAGCTGGAAAAAAGAAAAAAAAAATGAAAGTGATTCTAACGGTATTGTTCTTCTGGTGTTGTTGTAATAGCTGTTGTGTGGACTTAACTATTCTTATAAAATTAGAATGATTATTAAAACTTTATAGTTGTCATCTGTGGTGTGAACGATCCTAAATCGTGTGTACTGTATATATATGATGATGGAGTGCACTGAAATGAACATAGATTAAACACACTAGCAACAAGCAAACCTCAAGGTGGAGGCTTTCTAGCGTTTTGATTGGCACTTTGAGTTTAGCTGCTGCAGTTTAAACGCATCATAACTTGTGTGTGTGTGTGTGTGTGCGCAATGTCCCCCTGCCCCAATGTTTAAATGAAGCCAGCACCACTGGGCTCATCGAACAGTCACTCTTGCCGTTCACACTCTTCCCTGAGAGTAGATGAGATGAGGGAGAGATTGCTACCGTAGGTAGAGCGATTCAGCGGGGGGAGTTAATGTCTTGGGTGTCCTCTGGTCTCCCAGCCCCATCTTGACCTCCTCCAGAGCAATCACATTCCACCTTGGGTCACCAACATGGGTCAATGTTTCAATAACGTTATTTCAGCAGTATTATGCTGGTGGCCACACTTAAATTGATAAACATTACCGAGGTTAATAGGATATGGTGTCGAGGGCAAAAAGAGCCTGGGCCAAGGTGCATTATTCTCCCATAAATCTGCAGAGCGCACTGCCGCGTCGGCCCTGGATCCTCTATCCTTAGCTGGGCTAATAAGGCCCATAAAAAGCTGGTCTGTCGGTCCAATCAATCTAAACTATTATCCTCTGCCAGATCGTTAATGTGAGACTCTTTTTACGACTTTATTTCCTAATAGATGAATTACTCGAGGAGATCAATGCATCTGATGTTTTACTCAAACATAATTAAAGGGGCATAAGCTTTCGGTCGAACTTTCCATTTCAAAGACAAGATTATGGCTGTGATGATGTACAGACTGATGCCCTCCGCTGATGTCTCTGTTTATGAGGATGTTCATTTATGCGATGGAATGAATTTGATGTGGTGCAAAAACCAAACTGATTGTCAGGATGGTGTAGACACTTTGTAACTTGGAAATATGTGGCTGTTAATTCCTTTCCTGCTGTGCTGAATAAAAATCGAAGTGCGGTTGCTGGTGTTACGTTACACTGTGTGCATTGCAAGCAATTTGTTTGTACACCCTGAATGCAAAAGTGCAGTGCGGCGTGACCAGCCAATTGAAAGATATTTGATGCTTAATGCACAGTTATGAGGAGTAGGATAATGGACCAATGAGATTTTACAGTGGGCGGGGCTACCATTGCAAAATATGCAGAGTTCATGCCATGTCATGTCGAAATTACTGTAATTCTAGATGAACCCGGACGTTCCACTGAGTTGTTTATGTCTTTGGCCTCAGAATTGTGTGTTTCTATGGCAACACTATTAACAACAAAATAAATCTGTGTAAACTGTAATCAATCAATAAAACCACAATGCAGTTAGTAACAAATTATTATGCAAATGCTTTATTAAACATACACTTTATTATTGGATATTCAACTCTGTGCTAGCTATTCAACTGTATTCATTTTTAGATTATTCTTACATTGAGACATTAGTCATTTATGGGAATTATTTAATGTTCTGCTGCCATTTTGTCTTTCCACATGACGTTGCAGCGGTCAGATGTTTATGAGGATGTTTTTTACAAGTCGGAATATCATAATGGCGGTAATTCTGACATGGCGTGAATGCACCAATAGAAAACAAGCTCCGACTTGTACCATGTGACCGCTGTACCACCTGAACACTGCAGATTAATCTTGCGGTTGATAGTGTTATCATGGAGCAACTCAGACCATCACGGGCTGTCATCTAGCAATTTAACATTTAAAGGGGTGGTAAAGTAATTTCACATTTCTAACTTTAGTTAGAAACTAACTCAATTAATTTGCATAAACAACATCTGCAAAGTTACAACGCTCAAAGTTCAAAGCAAAGGAAGATATTTGCTTTTAAAGAAAAGGACTACAACAAACGGCTGGTAGGGACTACACGACATTCCTCCTGGGTTAGTGACATCACCAACCCTAAAATGTACATAAACCTCGCCCCCGGGAACACGCAGTCCTTGTTGAGAAGAGGAAAAGTTGTTGTATAAGAGTACATTTGTGAGTCAGCTCAAACTTTAGCATCCATCTTTTCAATAGAAAGTCACTCTGTGTGCATCTCACAACAGTTCCTATACTAGCGATTTATCATGACAGAATATCCTAATTGAAGATAGTTAACTCCACATCAGCAACAGAAATTCATGAACTAACCATTTAGAGACGTCCTGTTGCATTCTACATGTTGTCACTTCTTCTTGAGTCTCTCCATCTTTGTCTGACTCCGTTTTAACATTAAAGGCAGAACAGTTTCTGTCATTTTAGTGTGTCTGCATGAGGAAATGGAGCTGCTAACACACGCAAGCTCTTGAAACCCCGCCCTCTGCAGCAGCTCATTTGCATTTAAAGGGCCAGGCACAAAACGGTGCGTTTTTGCAAACCCTCAAAAAGTTAAAACTTTAACATGCTATATAAAAAACTATGTGGGGTATTTTGTGCTAAAACTTCACACACACACTCTGGGGACATCAGAGATTTATTTTACATCTTGTGAAAATGGCATTTTACCACCCCTTTAATGTAAAATACATTAATGTCATAATGAGCTATGACATAAAACATACTGTATATATAGCTATTTTGTAGGATTTATTTGGGCTCTGAATGAAGTACTTGACTCAACGAGCGGAAATATGAGAAAAAAGATTCATAATAAATTGTTGGCTCATGACCATTTTTCCTTTGGGGGAATTAAGATTACTACTACAATTTGATATGTAAATGACCATGGTGATAATTATCTAAATTCTATGTGACTGCGTTTATATGCATGTGTGCAAGAAGCGAGACTGAGTGTGAGTGTGTGTGTGGCTGTGTCCGTGTGTGAATGTGTTTGTGCTGCGCGGGCTTGTCTTTACACTGGGGGTTTGGGATCTGTCTGCTCTGATGAAGACTGATAAATGTGACATCACTCTGTCTAAAGATCATTAAATGTCAAGTCCTGCAGTGGCAGCAAAATGTGCTGGCAGAAAGTCAATGGCGTGAAGTGGGGTGTGTGTGTGTGTGTGGTAAGTGTGTAGTGCATGGGAGTCCAAATGTTGCATCATTTGCTGTCCATTCAGTCTTTTATTTGCATGTGTATCTATAGAATTACACATAATATCCCCATCACACTCTATCAATGTGTCTTTATTAAAGATAGAGTTATAAACAAAAAGGCTTTGGCATAAAAACCTCAGAGCTAGCTTCAGGCAGGAGACGACAGGAAGACAAATAGTCAACCCTAGAAATGTTTGCTCTGCTCAGACCCTGAATAGTAAAAAATGCAGGTAAAATATAAAATTTGTTCTTTTCCACTTTAGTCCAATGACATTCCTCAGTATGAGACCTGCCGTTTGAAGGATCTGTTTCTGAATTAATCGAGCATTGAAGACTTACAATATGAACTAATGGGCAATCCCAGTGCTGTATAGCTAAAAACATTCCAGAGCCTTTCATTTCAAAATTACACACCATCAGTAAAGAAATAGTATTTTCTGAAGCATACTGCTAGAACAACTAAACAAAACCTGATTAAACAGGCTCACACATGCTTTTATTGCATGCATAATGTACTATTAATATTCAAATAATGAGGTGCTTGAGACTTTCTTTAACGCCTGGTAAAGGCTGGAGAATTGAAAGCGGGTAAATGTTTATAGCATTAGAAAGCGCCAAGGTCGAGTTAAGTAAATTGGATCTTAATTGTGGTGTTTAGTCAAGCATTGAATGCCAGCCCTTTGTCATGAATATTTTGCATGGCCTTCACGAGTGGTAAGGGGTGTGAATGAGAAGACAAAACTAGGACGCAAACAGTGTTTTTGACCTTCATCTGAAGACCAGATAATGACAAGAGTCTGTTTTGCCTTCCTTAAATCACTCTGTCGATGTGTTGTCTTCGCCCATTCCTCTGGGACAGGTCGGCCTGTCAATCAAACGGAGACAGGGATCACATTAACGGGAGATTTGATGTAGCTTTCAGACACACACATGTCCACACTCAGGAAGAACAGCCAGCTCCGCATTTGGAGAGACACACAACTGCTCTCAAGCGCAAGACAACAAATGTGAGACATACGCCGATGATGCTTGCCAAGCTGTAACAGATGTCTGAATCACAAAACACGGGGAAAGACAATTGTTTCCTTAGTAATCATAATCTGTGGCGTTATCTTATAATCAGTCGTAGCATGCTTCAAATAAACAGGAGAAGCAATTATTCAGGCTGCTTATTACCCAAGGGGCAAATGAATAAGAATATCAAATTACTCATTTATTGATATGTCAACAACCAACAAATCATAATTAATATCACACGATCTGAATAAAAAAATAAATAATTGGACTGGCCTTAATTAGAAAATCAGCTTTCTGTACCGATCCGCCGTTTACGCCAGTTTCCCCCTTCGATTGCGAGAAAGCAGCGGGAGTTTGGTTGCCACGGCAGCAGCGCCATGCACACTGATTATGACGGTGTGTGGTGAGTGGGCACTGGCTGGATGAACACTTGTACAGTCCGATAAGTCAAGGCTAAACACATAAAATATAAAATCCCACAGGGGATAGTGGTGAAAAACTACTGTGGTGCCTTTGTCAATCAATCCTACACTTTGCCTGTAACAAAGACAATCCTAGTTTACATGGTCTAAGATGGGAGGTGAAGTTTACTCTTTAAATTTGGACTCCTCTAACTTCTTGTTTTATTATTGTATTAGTTTTATTATTGAATTAAGAGTTCAATAATCTTGAGACTCAGAAGTCATTTAAAGTTGCATTTTCAGTTAAATTTGGGGAAACCACTTGAAACATGTTGTGTTAAGCTATTTCAATTACTTTTGCTTGATATATATATACACACACACACACACACACACACACACACAGTGGGGAGAACAACTATTTGATACACTGCTGATTTTGCAGTGATATCAAATACTTGTTCTCCCCACTGTGTATTTGTTACATTTTATTAAATTCTTTAGGTCATTTTGAAAAGTCGAAATTGTGGTAATTCATGATTAAAAATGTTTTTGCAAATCATAATTTTTACAGAGAGAGAGAGATAATAAGTAATGTTTGCTTCATATTCTCATAATTTTGACTTTTTTGACATTTTATCTCTTAATAATGACTTTCTCAGGTTTTTGGTGCAGACTGACCTTAAAGTTTGGTTTGTGTGATTAGTCTGAAAGTCTTCTGAACTCTTTGTCACCTAGCGACAGTGATAAACATGCAGCTTTCCTACAGTTCTCACCTTTATAACAGCAGTGTTTTTCTTTCACACTGTGGCTTGGAGCAACATATCAAAGGCTGAATTTCAATTTGCAAAAAAAAAAAAAAAAAATTGTAAATAACAGTGAGACACATTAGGATTAGTAGTCTAGTATGTCTTGTTTCATTCAGAACTTTCTAATTATTTTATAAGTGAGTGTGAGACCTTCAAATCTTTACAGGGTTTAGGAGTCAATGGTCATTCAGAACTTTCTTCAATGGCATTTCCAAACCAAATTCACATCACACAAAATTTAAAAAACAAAAATGTTAACAACTAAAATTTAGACCATCATGGCAACACTAATTGAAAAGGCCCTTAGAATGCAATGTTCACCCCAATATGAAAATAATTGCTTTTAATTTACACTTAATTTAAAATGTAAGTGACTTTTTTCTACAGTTGAACAATAAAGATTTTTTAGCTGAAGAAGTATCATGAACTCAAACATCTGACGAGCGTGCCCCGAAAACCTGCGTCTCAGACAGCGCGTGAATACTGAATTGAATTCTCTTTCACGTCTTTGAATTCTCTTTGGTTACATCACAAGTGAACGTAGACAGTATTCATACTGGACCCGTGCATTCGCTCATAAAGGGGCAGCGGTCTAATAAACCTGCTGCTGTGTTTTAATGTTATTCAAACAAAGAAATCAATCACTGCTCTTGACCAAATACCTTTTGTAACTTTATAAAGATCCATATATAGGCTATTTAATTTATACAGTATATGAATATGCAGTGTAATTTGACATTTTATTACTTTATTTACATTTCTTTACCTGAAAACTACTGTTAGACCAAGACCTGAAAAACTCTAAAAACACTTTATGTTATTTGAAGCCTTTCTTTGATCTATTGTATTTATTTGTGCTAGGCTATTTGTAATTTGATTATTTGTTCTTATTTTATTACTGCCTGTTTACTTGTCTTTAATAATGTTTAAATTTACATTAGTTAGGCTTGTAGTTTTGCTGTTTTAAGAGAATTTTGATATTTTACTAGTATCTAAACATTTAAACCAGTGACCCAATCCCTCGCACTGAACCCTGCTGAAGCAGCTCTAAATATACTGTATGCTGTGCTGTTATAATGAAACATACAGTAACAGAGCAAGTGAATGAACAGTGAAAGTAACAGGAGATCATAAAATACATTTTAGCAGGCTTAATTAAGCATGTAAATAACTGAAGAAAATAAATGTTTCTACATACATTTGCTGAACAAAATTAAGCCAACTGATTTTTATTCTTTTTTGTTTCTCATACCCAATACATTTAAAAATTACAAATGCAGTGACAATACAGATATCTGTATCGGCAAGTAATAGCCTAATAAAAATTAAAGTATTGGACTCGTTCTGGAAAAAGTGAAATCATCACTTGTTTTAACAGATTTATCTGATTTATTTATAAGATTTATTTACAGTTTGCTGTATATTTGTTCACAAATATTTACATATAATAACATCATGCTGGAAAAAGCAGTTGAAAGTGGGAGGCTGTTTCTGTTTTTTACTTTTTTTTTCTTTCTTTTTTTGCGGAGTATAAGGCTATATAAAAAACTGCAGGTTGCAAGGACGATCAGCTGTCCTTCCTGTCTTTCTGTTGCATTGTCTTCAGACGTCTTACATTACGGACATTACGGACATTGCAGTTTATTGCTCTGCACATCTGCAGTTCTCATGGCTCCTGCAGCAGGAATATGTACACACAGGTGAACAGGGGCCCTAGGTATCTTTCTCCTGGTGTTTTTCAGAATCAATGGAATGGTCTCTTTAGAGTCCTATAGGTTATTGGAACAGTGACCTTAATTGTCTACCACCTGTAAACCGTTATGCTCAGTTTCACAGACCAGGCTTAAGCAGTCTCAGACTAAAATGCATGTTTGAGCTGTCTTAACTTAAAGCAACTTGTACTGTTTTTTTCTAAGGCACATTTATAAAAGCTACTTAAACGTTTTAATTTAACTAAGGCCTAATCTTGGCTTAACCTAAGCCCTGTCTGGGCTTAAGTGTCTTAAGGACTGTTCCACAGGTGCATGTGCAATAATTGTTTATGGTTCATTCAACCCTTTCCAATAAAGATCTGTAAAGCTTATTTGGATTTTATCTTTAAAATACTGTATCCTGACCAAATATTTTTTTGAGTTTATATTTAAAGTTGTTATATTTTAAATGTACTAAATTAAAACTTCATCATTACAATTGTGTATACAAATAGATTTAAAGGATAATTCCGGTATTTAACACCTTGAGTCTATATTGTAGTTTGTTTTGGATGAACAAGAGTGGTGGACAAATTTTTTTTGACAATTTTCCTCTCTCGAGTTTTTGACTATAAAAGAATTGGCCATGGACCCATTTAACATTGGAGTCAATGGCCATGTCCGAAAATGTCATTAAAACAACCTTTAACATTAGTTTTCAAAACTGTGCAACTCACCGAGTGATTAGTGATGTTAGTTGATGTTCCAGAAACAAAAAGTGTTGCGAAATACAGTTTCTGTCGTGTTTTATTCGTCATTTTGTAAAATCCCATTGAATTCTGTTGAAGGACTGAGTGCTCGTTAATATAAATGCGCTACCGGAAACGGAAAGGGGGCTGTTTACATTTGGTCGATGTAGTCTTTTTGCTCGCTTCCGTTTCTCATAAGGCTAGCGAGCAGAGCAACTGAGAGTAAGCGAAATAAACAAACAAAACCTTGAAAATATTGAAAGACGTGACCACTGACCAGTGCAATATGAAGTTGAACTCGACTGTGACCGTGAGTGTCCCGCGAGACATAAACATCGGTTATCGCCATCAAGTGGTCGGGAGTGTGCTAACGCTTCAGATTCAAATATTGAGCGGAAGTTACACGGTTGTGAAGTGTCTGAAAAAATAGTTCCACTATAGCAAAATAAACGGATTGGAATCATATATTGCGACGATATATTGTTTATAATCATCAACGAACACCACTAACCACTCGGTGAGTTTAACAGTTTTGTAAACGAACATTATTGGCTGTTTTAATGACATTTTCGGACATGGCCATTGACTCCAATGTTAAATGGGTCCATGGCCAATTCTATTATAGTCAAAAACTCGAGAGAGGAACCATTGTCAAAAAAATGTTGTCCACCACTCTTGTTCATCCAAAACAAACTACAATATAGACTCAAGGTGTTAAATACCGGAATTATCCTTTAAATGCATCACACGTGTCATTGGAAATTACATTATATTTTATATTTTAAGAAAAAATAATTTTTATATTGCTGCTCCCCACTATTCAGATCCTGTCGTTTTCTGGCATTGGTTTCAATAAAAGCAGTTTTTGGAATAACAAGGAAGTTTTGAGTTTTGAAACGTACAGGGTATTTTTTATAGTATAACGAACTCTTAACTGTAAAAAGATCAAAGGAAATTCTCAGTTCATGACCCCTTTAAGTTGGGCAAAAAATATCTCTAAAGTTCATCTAATATCATTTCATATAAGTTTAAACTATTGTACATTTTCATGTAAATGCAATTTTAAAAAATTGCCACAATTTTCATAAGCAAGTGTAACATTTTCAAAACTCTTAGTACTAATATCACAGCAGATCATCAAGAGTGCAGTTTTTCTCAAATATTTCAGCATGTTTTCATTTGTGTAGTACAATACACAAAATAAGTGTTTCATAAACTTTTCAATCACAGTAACTGCCAAACGTTTTATTTTTTATCTCATTCAGTTTAATACATTTGCCTATTATTTAATCCAACTGATCTTAATGGTTAATCAATTAATAATTTGGTACATTTATATATTTCTACAAATATAGATTATATAAAGTTTCTATAGAACGGTTTTGCAATTTCCGATATGGATAACCAAATGTAATAAATTATTTTTACATAATAAGAAATGTATCTTAGATAACCACAAAATGCACCAAAATAATACAAAATTATATTAAAATTGCATAAAGTTTTCTGTGATGGGTAGGTTTAGGGTTAGGGGATACAGTATACAAATCATTATGTCTATATCTACATAAAACATGCTATAGATGTACTTTTTCACAAGAGGTGCCATGTTATATTGCTTTTTATGCTTAAATGTGAACTCACCATGCACTTGGAAGCAAGTTTTTAATCTAATAATCCCCACTTATCTGTTCTGTGCTGTTAATTAACTTTAGTATCAGTATACTGTAGTTTAGCATAGCTTTAGTGTAATGTTGATGTGCAGTTTACATTTCGTTGAAAGGTCATGTGTGAAGTTTTGCCCAAGTTTGTAATTACTCACTGTCTATGAGCCGCCTATGGGTTTTTATGCTCTATCTGTTGTTCTGCTTTATGAGGCTATCTGTTGTTCTGCTTTATGAGGCTGTCTGTATGTTTTGGTTGTCTGCTAGTGAAGTAAACGGGAAGCTTTTAGCTTTAATTCCTTGAGGACACTACCTGACTGAGCAGCCAATAAGACCTCAGTCTGTTTGACTCTCTCTCGAGATGGACACCGTATTGACAGCTGAGCTAGAACTGCCCTTCACCCTTAGGCAGTCTAAAGCATGGATAAAGAGAGCACTTATTCTTTTCCATGAGATTCTTAGGCACCAGTACAGCAGGGTTAAGGAGCTGTGCGTAGCAAGCCGAATTTCTCTCGCTTAAATCGAACCAGTGCTGCTAGCAAACTTGACAGTGTTTTGGCTCTTAATGCATCTTTTCTTGTGAACAGTGTACAAAGGATTGGACCTTTGAGGCTTTGTAGGCTTCTGGGTACCAACCTGAGAATGACCTACAGTGTTTTTGTGCATGACCCTTGGCTAATAAATCAACCTTCGCCAACAGAGAATTCAGAAGTGTGGATTAAAATTTCATAACCATGAGTACTATAAAAAAATAATTTCCCCATTACTAAGAGAAACCCTTTGAGCATTTCCCAAAACAATCTATTTTTTTTCCATACCAGGTCAAACATTCAGGGCATTTTTCTACATGTACTCAAAAAAAGGACATTAATATTTAATTTAGTGATGAATAAATATTTTCTGCGCTCAAAACACAATTCAGCAGTTTCTTTCTGTTATCTTAATTAAGAGGAAAAAAAGAAGTAATTTTCCCTCCTTCAGGCCCCATGTATACATATTCGCTGCAGATGAGAATGAATAATACGATTTTAATAACTTAATATGTCATGGAGAAAGCAGTGATTCAAAAATGAATAATTAACAGGCTCGTGGGCTCCTGTTTTACCTCATGGGCCAAATCCCTACACGCAGAAGGTGAGGGTAACACTACGGTGAGCGACAGTATCACAGTAATAAAGGTTGCAAAACAACCTCTCTGAGGTGTTTTCTTTATTTGTATGAAGCCCAGCATGCAAATAAAACACAGATGATCCGTATGAATGGTATTTGTTGTAAACGCATGCCATATTTGTTACAGATGCACAATATTGTGCTAGCCCTCTTTCCAAATGAGACATCTTTGACATTATTTCAGGGGAAATAACGCATCACCCCCCTTTACCCTGAGGAGGAAATGTCAGTGTTTATGACATTAAACTGACATGGCAGGTCCAGTGACATGTTGCTGGTTGTTTTGCTGATGATGTCTATGAACATTTCCACAAACCCCGCTGGAGAGGTGTATTACTCCATGTGTCCCTCAGCCCGAGACCAGTTTGAGTCCTCATCACTGCTACTGCATATGTGGAGGTAATAAATTTGGCTGAACAAGATTCAATAACAGGGAAATGAAAACAGACAACGGGTATGTGACAGTTTGGTAATCCAAGGCAAGCTAGAAGGATTCCTCGAGTACACCGTTTTTTCAATCTAAACTTGAATTTTGCCTTCCTCGTCTGTTTGAAGGGATGGTTCATCCAGTTCTGCCAGGATTTATACACCGTCATGTCATTCTAGACTGACAGAACTGCAACAAACTGAAATGTAATTTTGTTCTTTAGGGCTGGATGTCAAAATTGACTTCTGGATTCGACCTGATCTCTCTTCACAACCTTTCAATTTGGTTTGATTTTGATTTCGATCCAAAATTAATTTGCATTCACTTGATTTACTGGTTTCTTTACATACACTACTGTCCAAAAGTTTGGGGTTGATCATTTTTTAAAAATGTTTTTGTAAGAAGTTATTATGCTTATACTAAAGCTACATTTATTTGATCAAAAATACAACAACAAAACGGTAATATTGTAAAATATTATTACAAAATTACTGTTTCTATTTTAAAATGTAATCCTGTGATGGCAAAGCTGAATTTTCTGCATTACTCCAGTCTTCAGTGTCACATGATCCTTCAGAAATCATTCTAATATGCTTATTTGATACTCAAGAATTTTTTTTCATTTGGGAAACAGTTTCTATTTGATGAATAGAAAGTTCAAAAGAACAGCATTTATTTAAAACAAAAATATTTGTTTATAAATGTCTTTACTGTCACTTTTTATGCATCTGTGCTGCTTAGAAATATGAATTTCTTTAAAAACTGACCCTTGACTTTTGAATGGTAGTGTGCAGTATGAAAGCAGATCTTTCTTATCTCCTTCTTCGAGCATTATATTCATTGGTTACTGTTTGCGGTTTCATGGCAGAAATAAACTCGTCTGGATTTGGAAACATATTTTATTTGAACACACCATGGCCACAGAGTGACCTACTGGCCCTGATTTGTGCCGCTCTCGAAGGCAGTGCACCTACCCCTGCTATCACAGTAAATCAGCCTTCAACACATTGCATCATTAATCGCTGGAGCGTATCTGTGGCGCTCATTACATTACGTCTCTTCGCTGGTGAGTCGTGGATGTAGAAATGATGGCGTCACGGTGAAAGTAAAGTGACTGAACTTTGAGACAACGGCAGAGCAAGAGCAAGTTTACTGCTTTGGAGAGTCTACTGTGCAATTACACACTACCACTGCACTGAGGGAAGTGTACTAAAAGCCTGGCAAAGTGTTCACTCTGAGAGAATGTGTCAGAGCGATAAGGTATCACAACAATGCTCAAACCCGTAATCCAGACCTCCCTAGACCGATTCCGGCTCTTGCTTTTTGATCCATGCAAAATACAGAAGTGTTCTGTCTTTGTGCATGTCCCTCGATGTCGGAATAAATCTGCTCTGTTACTGCGCCGTTTCAGAATGAATGTTTAACGTCTTGTCTTTCTTGGTGTTTCGCAGGTCGAAATCCCCTCTGACCTCAAGATGTTCTTCTGGATGCTTTTTTGTTTTCCCCTTGCATCGCTTAGTGTCTTTTATGCTAAGCTGAAGTTAATTTCTCTGTCTCTCTCTGTTTCTCTTGATATACAGAAGCTCTGGGTGAGCGTCACCAGCTGTGTCTTTCTCTGTTAGACTGATGACTAACTGTGCAGTTTCTTACATTTTTATTAGTCTCATTGCTGTCAGACTTGTTCCTCGCCTTTTTATTCTGTTTATTCGGTTGTTTTACAGTTGAAAGGGGTGATGAACTGAGAAATAAAATTTTCCTTGAGCTTTTGACATAAAAGAGGTCATCATACCATAAGAATGTCCTGTAAGTTTCAGAACTGAAAAATTCCTTGTTAGTCCAATAAAAGTTTTATTGACACCAGGCACAGCGAACGACTTTTTCAAAGTGGGGATCTATGACGTCAAAGGGTATCAAACACCGCCTCCGCAGAAGAAGATCAACACCTACTTCTACTTCAACACTGCCTGTTTAGCCCCGCCCTTCCGATTCGCGCATTACATGAAACTCATTATAATATGCAAAACTGTTATCCAATCATAGCAGTGGGCGTTTACTTCAAAAGTCTTCAATCCCATAAAAACCGAGCGTTTCAGGAGCTAGGCTCAAAACCAGGGTAGAAAATAGCCTATTACTTACTCATTTGGATGTTTTTTTAATGTAAAAACCAAGCGAACGTCATAAGTTGACCTCAGACAACAATAAAAAATTTTTTTTAAAGCCAGTTCATGACCCCTTTAATTCTTCCAATGATTCCAATGAAGTTAATTCGTTTGCTGATTTTTATTGACATTGTGCATGTTAAATAATTCGATCAGGGAAAATTATCTTATTTTGAGCACTTACGGATCACATCAAAACTGTATGACTTTCTTCTGTGCAACATTTAAAAAAAAAATATATATATATATATAACATTCCTGTTTGGTTACCACTCTTCATAATATTTTCTTTTGTGTTCCGTAGACGAATTTGAGTCATACCGGTTTGGAATGAGTAAATTACAGAATTAGCATTTTTGGGTGAACTATTCCTTTAAGAACATCAACTGTATACGAGTAGTTGTTACCTGACCCTTAAAATTACTCTAATTGATGTAACATAATGGATTAAATTTCCATCATATTTTTGACTTTGATAAAACTAGTTATTTTAGCAGTTTAAAAAAAAGTTTTTTCTAAGTTCATTTAGACCGTTGCATTATTTGTATTGTTTTCAGCTGGCATTAAACCACACTAGTCTGTACCCTTTGCTTATAAAGCACCGGATGCACAGTCGTGAAAGTTACAGCGCAGGACTTGAATGAGAAAAAGCCTCAAAACAAGCAAGTGACTCAACAGCGGAATTAAAGACCATCTGCTTCAGCTGATTTATCACAGAGGAGCCGAGAGAGAGACAAGAGCAGAATTAGCAATGCAAATACAGGCCAAGGATCAGCTAAAGTACAAGGGAAAGGACATGCTGTGTGATAGTAATAATAAATTTGACTCCGGTTCTGTGCCACATGGGGACTACGGCCACTTATGCAACAGCCTCAATGACATACACAGAATATCATTTTTCATCCAATTTCAACAGTAATAGTAGTTTACCTGCATAAAATCTGTTCAATATTAATATTGTACGAGTTTGCGGAGTGTGATCTACATTTACTTTTTTTTTTTTTGTAGACATAACTGCAGTGTGTATTTTTGTAAAATATATGATCTGCAAGTAGTTATTTTTTAGAAGAAAAAAAAAAGTCCTAGTGCTTCTCAAAAACAGCTCAAGTACGTTCAAAAACATTATCATAACGCTTTCTTGTTGATTTCATCCACGGTGTACCAACTAGTAAAAGCACAAACACACTATTGATAACTATCTAAATTATGTATGAGGCGATGGGTCATATTTAACGCAGCGCTTACCTTCATTGATTCTCCATATTGGGATGAAAATAAAAAATATTTAATTAGATTAGCTCCCTACAGTCCCATCATGAAGTAATGATATAAGAAGAACGAGCCAAAACAAAAGGGTTATCCTTTGCATGTCTTTTCTAGGGGAGATTTTGGGTCTCAATAGACTCCTCACTGTTACTGTAAATTAAACAATAGGGAAACAAGAGCCAGTCTTCACCATGGTAATTAGTGAAAAAATAATTCATGCAGCTTTCACAGTAGGCATCCGCTTTGATATCTCTCCGCTGATCTTTATTTTCAGCACATCTTTATTAGAAAGAACTCAGCTCAATGGCTGCGATCTTTAATAGCATGGGGTGCCTTTGGATTTATTTTGTGTTAATTGCAGCTTAGCAGTAAAAAAGGAAACATGCCCGCATTGTTGTATCCACACTATGATAGAAACTGAGAGTTAGACAAGTGATACTGCATGCTGATGAGGAGGACAACTGGGTATTCATCTTAGATCATGCATTACACATGACCTCTCCTAAGTAAACAACTGCTGTCAGAGTGTGCAACGTGACGGCATATTTTCATCTTTTGTCATCTAGCATGCAAAGAATTCTTTGGAAGTACCGTGGTATAGATTATAGCTCTTTGAATTTTCTATTTTCTTGAAGTGGTCCTGCGTGTCTGTTGCTATGTAACACTGAATAACAGTGCTTTGTTCTATCAAGTATTCAGTTAAGGGTCTGTGATCTGTTTTTAAAATTAAAAAAAGGAAGTCATGCAAGTCATGTTTACAATGACTTATGCAGATTTCATACATATGTATGTATATAAAAGGTAAGCAATTTGAAACCAACATCAGAAGCTACAGTACCTGTAATCAGTGGATTTAACCAAAATGTCTATTTTTCTTGTATTTATTAATGACATTTTTATTTCGTTTTACTTTTTTTATTTTCAGTATCATGGGGACTTTTTTCTGGAAAGGATCGCACATTAGCGTTTAGTCGTTGGTGATGAACTGTTCTCCTCCGGTTTAAGTCTGATTGACTGAATCGTGTTTTTTTTTCCTGGCATTATAGAGGCTATAAAACAAAATCCTCTGTAGTCTTTTGATACAAAGCCCCCTGCCAAGCAGCCGTCGTCTATTAGACGTGTGATTATAGTCATTTACAACTTTTCCTGGTGACTTGTCTCACCTTTTCAAAGACGTTGCGCTTTTTGTTTGTCAATTTTAATATACGTCTCTCTTGGCAAAGGAGTGTCAGGGGAGAAAAATAATCTGGGTGCAAGTATAAATAAACAAAATGACACAGTCGCTTATAATCATGAATATATTTCATTTTGATGTGCCAACAAACTGCTTTTCAACTTTTTCACATAATCCACTTTGCATTACTCGGCCTCGAAACAAAGCATGTTCACTTTTTTTCACATCGGATAGCTTAAATGTAACATCTAGTGACAGTTAGCAGTAAATAAGCATAAGTAAGAGCAGTTACCAGTGAGGCTAATTAATTAAAGGGATGATGGGGGAGTTGATGACCTGTGGGCTTGTTTTGATCAGATTCCACCAAGCAGCTCAGCGGATCCGCGGGTCGCCTCTAGACTGGGCGGTTCAATGCCTGCACCATAACCTGGCTTCATTATGGCTCAGTAGCTGCTTAACCACTGTTCTGTGTGCAATCAACATGCTAATGAAGCCTTCCTAGCAGTTCCTTCAGCCATGGGGGACAGAATACATCAGGCCTCCTCTGGTTTCACACGGCTGATTACAACCACTACACTGAGAATGGGTATAGCATGCTGCCAGACTAAGGTGAAGATTTCGTTGTAATGTATGTCTCAGTGGTTGATTTTCATTCAAACTAACAAATTTCAACTTTTCTTTCTTTTCGTGAAGGTCACGTTAAAACTGGCTGGGAGACTTTTTATGCTCATCATTTATTTTTGGTACTTTTCAAATGATTACCTCGATTTTATTGTTGTACCCTTGTCCTCGACCCAGACTATTTTTCAACTATGAATATCCATTATAAAATATGACATATTATTTAAAACTATGATAATTTGTAGATGCATATTTATAAACTATTTCAATATATATATATATATATATATATATACTGTGTGTATATATATATATATATATATATATATATATGTTTTGTTTTTGTTTTTTTTATTAAAACAATGGCTGTTTTTGCCATAATTTCCACTAATTTAAAAAAAGTTAAGTTAAAACACTTGTATATAATATACTATACTATTTTATAGTATATACTGAAATTAAAGAGTAACACATGAGTTTTTTTAAACAAAAAAGATTTGAAGAAACATTAATTTGCTATTAACAATTAACTCAAATTAAGAACTTCCGATAGTGTTATATTTGTATGTTTAGTGTTTGTATGAAATGAATCTTTCCTTACCATGACCTTTTGTTTGCTTTTAGTTTATTGATTTTGATATCTTTATTGCTTGTTTTGACATTTTTCTTCTTTTTTTTTCAAGTGTTTGCATTGCTTGTTTTTCTTTCATTTATTTTCAATCTTTATCCACACTTCCAATATCATGATGAAGGCTACAAAAATTCAGACGCAAACATAATGTCATGCAATATTTACAGCCCTATGAGAATCTTACAGATGAATGTCTTCGTTCATTATGTCTGTCATTATCATGAGAGCAGATGACACAATGATTGACGTTTATTCGTGATGGAATTCATTCAACTCCCACATCATTTTGATCTGTCCGGTGCATTATTCTTGGACGTAATTAACTTAGAAACAATAACACTGCGGTGATAATTGTTGGTGAATACTCATCTTCATATTTCAATGTTCTCTCTGTAATTAGCCTGCTGACATCATACAAAATCCTAGCAGTACTTAAAGCTGAAAAAACATCATATCATATAAGTAATTGAAAACAGCCTGATGATTTTAACACAACATTGGTTGTGAGATTTATCCCTATAAGACTGCTGTGAATGATACATAAGCTTGTTCGAACTGCAGCAACACATGTAATATTCCATAATAATTGGCATGGTGATATGTATGAGAAAATTTAAATTCACATCCGAATCTACACTCCTGCACCCCAGTAATTCCTGGAGGAATCTTTGTAAATGTCAATGATGCCCTTTCTGAAACTCCCATAGCATGTTTATGAAAGATTAATGATGTAATTTGCAAGTAATAGGTGATGTTTAGGCACTATTAGAATAATGAAGTTCTCATCCATGTGTAATATCCATTAATTATTCATTATTGCGTGTTTAATTCAGTTACGTGACAGCAACGTCCAAACTGACCTGTAAATAACTGGAGACAATAAAATAATTAGAAGATTGCATTCTTCTACGGTGTTAGGGTGGCAGTCATTCTGCAACCCACGCAGTTTCGTTGCCCGTGATATTGTATATTAGACTGGCTTATGGCATCTCTTTTTCGCACCTAAATTGATCTAGAACCATCCATAGCAAAATGGGAATCTTCTCTCAATTACTCTTTCAAACTCTTCTGTCTTGCTGCAAATAAAATAAAAAATAATCAAGCTTCTATTGGCTTAGACATGACAGATTCACGGAGCAGAGAAAGAGAGAAGTCTCTGAATCACTGAACTGTTACTTAACAGATTTTCCCAGAATTGAACGGCTGACTCTTGGGTTAATAGACCAAGACACTTCTGACCCGAAGTAATGTTGCTCCAAATCAACAAATATCAAAGAGTCAGTTAAGACCGTTCACCGTGCTCATGAACTGAAGTGTCGGAGCAATATAGAGTAGCTTAGGTCATGTAAGCATGACGTTGATAGACAATGGAGAGTTTGTTTTCAGTCATCGGCTCCTTCAGCTTTCTCCCGTTTGATGCATAACAAATGGCAGAAAAATAAATAAAACATTGGTAGACAGTGGAAACCGATGTAGACTTTACAAGTAGGCCTCATTGATTTTGACGGTCAGTCAGCTGCAAACGTGTGCCTGATGGAGCGGGAATTAAATCAGCGTTGACTGGAGGAGATTGCCTAAGGTTAAATGACAGATTCTGTGTTTTTCATCCCATACCTTACTAAAATGGTTGTTTCTGATCATGAGTTATGGCCCTATAGCACAACGTTGCTGATTGCTGTAGTTTTGAGTCAAATATTTTTCAGCCTTTCACCAGGATTGAATGCAGTCACAACAGGCATTTGTTTAAAGCCTTCAAAGCCTCCAATATTATTCAGCGTAATTTAAAACAGTGCGATGTTGGATCTGTGCATTTATCTTTTTAAATCAGGCATTTTATCATGCTGTTTTCTCTGGGACTTGTGTGAGAATCTGCAGACTTTCTATGCATGCTTACATTTTATGCTTAAAAAAGTGATACAATGGAGAAATAAAATACTTATTTATCTTTATTTTAAAAAAAGAAGCGGAAGGCGGTACTCATACTCATTTAGGCTGAACTCATCGGTCCCTGCTTTTCTGTCAGTGGTTCAGTTTGTGTACAGTCTGTTTATTTTAATTACCAGTGGTGGAGTGTGTAAAGGCTTGATTGCTTTCACACTGAAAACACCACTGATTAAAGGAAGCCAGTGCGCTTTTGATAGATCTACCCTATCGGATTTTGATTCATGCCATCGGCTGTGGCTTTAACTGGTGTCTTTTATGTGCTCAGGGTAAATAGTTTGTTTACTAATGAATGGCAATTTTGGCAAGACACTCTATCCCATCAAACAGTGCCTGCAGTCAAATAAAACCACTGCAGCACCCAGACACAGGGATAGTTCTAATGAGAGGAAATTAAACATCAATGCAGAACAGTGTGCTTAAATAACCGGCCCAGGAGCCTTTCGCCACGGAACACACAAGTCTGGGGAAAAGAGTATAGGATTGTCAATTTCACCTGACTACATTTGCTGCTACTTCTGATGCCAAAGTGAATGTTTCATTCTTTGTTTAGAGCACGCTCTTACATTTAAAAACGTGTTTAACAGTTTAACTTATTTTCACTTAACTTAAAGGACAAGTTTGCCTGTTTTAAACCAGCATTGTATAGTGGCATGTCAGTGTATGTAAATGAACAGTGTGTACTCTTTCTCCATGTTACCTGCACCCTGCAGATCTACCCGTTTATTTTGTCCATTTATACGTCATTTTGCGTCATCCGAAAGACTTTTGAAAGCTCCAAGGCTTTTGTTAAAAAACTACAGTACTTCTGAATTTTTGTATTCCCACAAAGCACCACAACAGTATGAAACAATTGTTCTCTTCGGTGAATGGCGATATTTGTTATACGATTATCTGGGATTGTTTATTCTGATTGGTCAAACGAATCAATATTTCCTACTACTCGCCACTTTCCGTAGCAATGCTGTCCGCTGATCTTTTCATACTTTGTTTTATACAAGTGCGATTGATGCCATCTTGCATCTCCGTTATTAATGAAAATGAAAAACTGACCCATTTACTTTGTTAGCACACATTGCTAGTCTTGTGGTGAACAATTAATCTGGGCAAGTTAATCCACAGAGGGGAAAATAATATTCATAAACTAGTCAGAAAATCTGCTTCCCCGCTGTATTGGAGTTCCTTCTCTGATGGCGTCATTTTCAATATCCAGTTTCACTTGGAAATATGTCACAGTAGGGAAGTCTGTTATAACTTCCGGTTCGCGTGGACTTTAATATGATATACTGTTGAAGTGTTCGTCTTGTTACTATAGGCCGATTGTTTTGTACATTGTAATGGACTGGTTTTTTTTATTAGCAGAAGCTTTACGTCAATATACCGGTAAAATTATAAATGAATTTCATTTCAAATAAATATTTAATGTCTATTTGGTGAGTAATAGGCTGGGTAATGTTCAATTAGCTGGCCATTATCAAAAAAATAATCCCCTTTAGGGCAATACAAGACCACTGCAGGCTCGAAAGGACATGAAGGAGAATAAACAATGGCATCATTTTCAGTTTTGGATGAACTTTTACTTTAACGTGACCACAAGAGAGTTCCCATCATTTGCATAGCATGCTAATTCATACCGCATATGAGTCAATCCATCCTGTCCCTGCCAACCAAACACTGAATGACATGTAGTGACATGTTTTCAAACGCTATCTATCGTTCCTTGCCTGCAGAAGGAGCGTGTGTCAGAGAGAGATGACAAAGGACATTTGTCAGAATAATGAGGGTGACGTTTATTTGTCAGGCCGCAGGCAAGGTGAGCTGCAGACTGATCATTAGAGCTTTGGCCATGTCTGGATGCCTCTAAATATTCTCTCAGCTCACGCAAAGATCTGTCTCCTTGCCAAGAAATAGCGCACTGAAGCTGGACTCCACATTTGCAACACGTCCAAGAGCTTGTGATTCTCTTTGCTTAAGTCACATGAAGGACAATTAGAGTGCTATGAGTTATGTAGGTTTTACGCATATGTGAAAGGGAGAAGCAAGTAATAAACAGTAAGTTATTTGGAGTCGTAACAGTACAGCGAAATGTATGCTTTTATATTGGGAATAAAAATATGCATGTTCAGCTGTATATCCATGTAAAGATTTACCTCAGCAAAGGGACCAGCATGAAAAGGCGAAACACCAAAGGCCTGCGTTTGTAACTAATTGACTAAGATCTGAGTTGGTTATTTGCATTTTGTGGTTTTGTTTATTATCTGTCCTCGGCTTTCTCATTAGGGCCAATCGACTCCATCCCTGCCACTGTGTTGTTGTGCCTGCATCACTGGGGCTGCTATAAATTAGCCATATTTTCTCTCTGAGTCTTGAAACTCACAACACCCTGCACAGCATCTGCCAACTTTGAATTAGTTGGGGAAAAACTACCTTTTAACAAGAAAAGGAAATGATTAACATAACTCAATATGGCAATTAAGATAGAAGAAAGGGCAGGGAGGCTTGTGACGTCCCCATGTGTCCTGAGGGACAGTTAGCTCCAGCATGTTGATGTGTCTCTCCAGGTTGAGCCAGTTCAGCTCATCTCCAATTAGCTGCGAATGTCCCCCTGATTAAAACCAGCCCAACAGTCCCCAACCCCTCATTATCCCGACCCCACATTTTTACACATTGCTCGCGATGCACTTATCTCTCCCCAGATATACGGCTGACTTTTAATTACCTCGCTCACAACGGCGCCGCCCGTTGATAAGTTTGAAGGACAGCCTGCTCTGGGGTATACGGCAAAAGAGCAAGGAGAGGAAGCGAAAAGCGGAAGAGAGGGCTAGAGGTATTGGAAGCCAAATGAAGGAGGAGAGGGAGACGCGCCGCTCTCTGACAGAACATCACAGTGTCGAGGCAGACATTTCATTGCATTGCCTGCCTGTGATGTCTGAGTTCAAGCCTTTTGTTCTCCGCTCCTTCCCTTCGTGTGGTCTCCGAGGTTACGGTGACAGAGTTTGTCAGAGAGTATATGAAAGTTATCAGCGCTGAATAGAAACTTGTCAAGGTCCAGCGGCTGATCATGTGACTTAACTGAAGGACGTTTCCATCCCAGAGGCATTGGGGAGCTACATTATTGGCTGGCCTTTAACACTGTGCTGCTCTCGGTGTCTGCGTGATTATAATATATGATGTTGTTTAAAGTGTTATTTTCAGTGTAGGTTTCATTGTTATTCAACACACATTTAAGGAATTTAGCTTTCATTTCATTTTTAGAATTTGATCTTTTTTATTTTTTTATGAAATAAGCTTAATATCAGTGCCAGTGTTTGAATGGGAGCAAATCCCTCCAGCCATGCTCGACATGTAACGGAAAGCCTCAAATAAGAGCTGAAGCGGTTATTGAAGTCCTTCCAACTTCTTATTAATGTTCATGGTTTTGTCATTAAGTGCTCAACAAGCATCTACATGCTTGTAATGTAAAATATTTTTTTTCGTTTTGAGATATCAAAGGTTATGTTTCAGAATACTCAGAATTCACTGTCCTGTGAAAGGCTGCATCAGTAAAACATACAAGAGTTAATCGTGATATATATAAAAAAGGGCATTATGAGGTATAAAGTTGCAGTTATGCGACAATGAACTGTGAGATAGAGTATTACTAGAAGAAAAAAAACAAAGATATAAAATCACATTGTCAGATATAAAGTTGCAATTACAATAAAAGTTAGAATAACCATCATTTCATATATTTATTTATTGTTGTTGTTATTTTTATTATTTATATTGTAAAACTTTGAGGCAGAAAAAAGCTTCCATCTGTATCCTGAACTCCAAACCGCCCTAAACACCTTTTATCACATCAATATTTCCATCAATAATACTGTATCCCTTGGTCCATTAGACTGAATTTACATCACAGATGAATGCAGCCTGAATTTAATCTAAGCATTTAATCGGAGATGTCCATTTCTATTTGGTCCAATATGTGGAAATAAATAAGATTCTATTCTGATTTTCTACATTGTGACTTCAGCTTAAAACAGTTGGGTTGGAATTCATGCGGTTTTAGATACTTCATCATCATTGATTGCACACTTAGCCTTAGTCATGCCATTTGACCACATTACATGCACATAATCAAAGGAAATGTCATCAGATTGCAAATGCGACTTGCCCAGCATAGGTGACAATGGTGCTCTGACTGATCATCCAGACAAAATGTGTAAATGAAGCAACAATAACACAAGAGAATTGGAATAGGATTAGCCATACGGACGGAGCGACACATGAAAAAGAGAGTCTCGGCGTGTGAAATGTCATCATGATGACTGAGCAGGGTGGCATTTTAACCTTTGTTGGTACAGATGAATATACTACGACTCCAAATCATGAATGATAACCTTAGAGGATGCAAACACTGCTATAATATCCCTCCTTCTTATCTCCTCTCAGCCTTCACGAGTGTTCTCGCAACACAAGTTCAACTGTTGACTCGCCATATAAGCATTGAATGTGTGTGTGTGTGTGTCTGTGAATTTTCACACTTTGCTGCCGTAATAGAATGTGTAACTGCCTTAAATTCTCCTGGGTTGATCTCTCAGTAGTTCATGTTTAGTAGTCAATCTTACACCTTGGGAGACTGCCAAGTGTTATAGCTACTGTCTGTTAAGCAGTCCTGCTCCTGGTTTTTCAGCATTTGAGTGTTGACAGCTGTCAGTATTGCGTATTTTTCCCTATTTCTGGAAACCTGCTAAATAATCTTTATAATTTATCCAGTAAGCATTGTATCAGTTGGTACACGGTGGTAAGAAAAAAAAAAGATAAAATTTATGGTAAAAAAAAAAAAACATCAGCTGTGGACGTAATATATATTATAAAGGTGACATTTCTTCTCTTCTCTGATGACGTGTTTATTGATGAGGTGTTCACATCACAGCAATAGCAAACCACGACGATCCGATCAATTCCCAATAGACAAAATCAAGTCCCGTCCTACATTTTTTCTTGTTTGAGAAGCTGTTTCACTTGGATATACGTCAAAATATAGGGGGAAAAGACTATCCTAACTTCCGCTTTGTCAACTTTAAATTTAGAGTAAAAACAACATACATTAACTGATACCAACGTCCTAAAGTACTAAAATATGTTTTGAGTATTTATACCGACAACCGCCAAAACACACAGGTGGTGTACAAAGTTCATCACAAGCTTTTCCACAAGCTGAGGTACATGCTGATATATTGAACATGCATACAGTCATACACACAAATACAAAACACCATCATGGCAACACACAACAATAATAATGCAATAAATATTCATTTAAAAACATGGATATTATAACATTGGATATAACATCCTTATGTACATAACGGATAAGAAAAAAAAACTAAGAAGAAACTGTTAAAACATCAAATGTGAGATGTCTCTTGGAATTCTGGGAATGCCAATTCATGTTTTTTTTGTTTTTTTTTTAACTCATAAAATGACTTGCTCTTTTTCACAAAGTATACCTCACCATATAGTAGGAGAACCATAGTTTGCAGTCTTTTTCATGTAAACTTAAAATATTTTTTTACAATGTAGAGCCTGCTGTATCAAGCGTCCTCTAAGTTGCTTTAGTGACATCAGTCTCTTAACACCCATCTCACATGGGCTGCCATTTGATTTGCAGTGCTTTTCACAGCACATGTGTTCAGGTACCCATTAATCCATGTTAAACACATCCAAGGCCACAGGCTGTCATGTCCTCGTCACGTTGACGTGTGACTTATAGCACACTGGAAACCACAGCAAGCGCATTCTCTTAATTAAACCGAAAAGAAGTATATGGGTAAAGATAGTCGGCCAGTTATAACTGCACCTCTTATTAATTGGAATGACACATAAATTGATCCGCGGGTAATTATTTTTCTCTAAACCATCAATGGTAACAAAATGTCGTGATGTTAATTAAGAGCAGTCCCTGAGACATTTTTCCACACTAACAAGGTAGTCACATTAACAGGGAAGTTATGCAGACACTGTGTGTTGGGTATTATGAATTAGTATCTTAGAATATTAGGCCTCTGAATACGCTGCTCAGAACTATGTGCCAACGTAACGCTGGGCAATTAGAGGTTATGTATCTTACAGGTATATTACTGCATCAGATTTATAGACACAGTTTTACATAATGAATTCTAAAAAAGCACCACTCTGAGTGCTTGTTCCTGGATTGATGATGTTAATAGAAAAGATGACTTCATATCTAGTTCAGCCTATATATATATATATATATATATATATATATATATATATATATATATATATGTATGTGACGATGAGATGCAGTTATTATATCATCACCTGATCCGTGTGATAGAAGTACATGAGTGCAAGGTACAATTTTCTTTAATGGTTATTTCTACACCAGACGATAAAGCAGTGTATATTTCAGGAGGTTTAAATGTTTTTGTCATTTGTTATGTTGTTTTGGTAACGGGGAATGAAGATGTTGTTGTGTATGTTTGCACATATCAACGAATATCACAACACGCTTCATTTTGCCAATCCGGTTTTTAGTTTTCATGATATAACGACATTACACATTTGTTTGTTTTTTTACTATACCGTTAATTGGAAAGTTTGATGAATGGAGATCTCCTTGGTCAGCTGCCATGGCTTTGACGCTAGTGTTTACTTCCGGGTTATATCGTGGATTTTCCAAAGGGGTGGGTGCTTCCAGGGTCACGTATTTAAATATATGGAAAGTACCAAAAACATTTTTTTATTTTTTTCAGGTGTCGTTTTCCTTTTACAAATGCATTGTTTAAGAAAATATTTCTTAAACAATATACAATATAGAAACGATTACTTAATGATAGCATATTCAGTATTTGTCATTTTCTGTTAACACAGCCTTGCTGTTATCTATAAGCTATTTTGCTTCAAAACAAGACTAAATTTGCATTTAGAAGACCAAACCCAAGGTTAAAAATGAAAAACGGGTAGGATTCTGACGTCAACGCGACTTTCATTTCCAGGCCCAGGGTGGGGAATCGGGAGAATCGGGAGAATTCCCGGTGGGCCGCTTCACTTTTGGGCCGGTCGATAATTATTATTTTTTATTTTTTTTGTTTTTGTTTACATTTGTCACGTTAGTTTAGGCTACACGCGTTCCGCATTCGGACACTGCAGCGCGCAGCCTCTGCATGGGTTGTTCCATGTGAGGCAGTTCTCCCCTCCCCTCCCATAATAGTTGGGTTGGGTCCATAGCGCGTCTTTTCCAAAACGTTTTCTCAGGTACCGATAGCTGGGCCGGCCCTACCGTAACGGTACGCGTCAGGGAGGATGGATGGGAGGGAGAGGTCAGGATGGGCTGAAAAAGCCAGGTTGAAAAAAAGAAAGGCATTGGAGGAGGATGCTGCCAAATGTGCCAAGCTTACAGATTTATTTTCAAGAGGACAAACACAAGTGTCAAGCAGGTAAAGAGAGAGAGGCCTAGTAATGATTAGCAATTAATTATTCGGCTAATACCGTTGTATCGTTGTCAAACTATTCACAAGCAAAATATAAAATTTCATTAAAATATTAGCCTTTTTGTTTCACTCAATACATGTTATGGCGATTCATAGACTTTGCAAATATTATGCAATTTAATATTGATAACAAAACTCATGCTTGATCTGTGTATGCAGTAAAATGACCTCTTAATTATTTGTTGTTGCTTCTGAGCAGCAGAACTGTAAACATTAGTTCAATATGCCTCTTTGTGGAAGAGTGGGATACATTTCAAATGCTTTCTTTCTTTCTTTCTTTCTGCTTTTGTTAATATATCAACCTATTCTTCTGGAATAGTGGAATATTTTTTGTTAACTTCTTCTGTGAATTATTTTTTAACCTTTACATTATTTGTTGAACCATGGTATTAATACAAACTACACAATAGTAAGAGCTGAACTGTTGCTTCATTTATCCAATTTGGAAAAAAATGCTAATTTGGAATTCCACCATGGAAAAAGTGGGCCGGTCTTGGGCCTGAATCTCCCGGGCTGAAAAGTGGCCCCACTCCGGCCCTGTTCATTTCCAACCAAAATCCAACGTCTGTCCGACGTCAAATGTCTTTCAAATGTAGTGAAGTTAAAGGAAAAAGTTTCCAGAAAAAATCATGCTCAAGGAAAGTACAGATACTCAAATGGTGTAAAGTACAGCACTCAAGTAAATGTACTTGTTTCTGTCCACCTCTGGTAATTGATTAATTTGAACATTATAAGGTTAAGATAAACACAATTCTAATCTAGTCCTCTTAGACCAGATTAAAGCCAGTGTTTTTATTGTTAACTAAAACTATTTAACATAATTTATGTTAATTGGTATATAAAGTTGAAATAAACATTAAAGGAGAAACTTAAACTAAAATCTGCACTTTTAATTAAAACTAACTGCAATAAAATTAGTTAAGATTATTAAAACTTAAACTGAAATAAAAATAAATTAAAGCTAAACATCTAAACTAATAAAATTGACAAAATCATATAACAAAATGACTAAAATGTAAACTAAAATTAAAAACTGTCAGTGTGAATGAAAATTGAAAATATAAAAATAAAAGCTAATTCAAAATATGAATAAATACTATAATAGTATGTTAATAATACTAAAATAACATTCTCAACAAGTTCTCAGTATCATTTCTCTTTCACTTCCCTTTCTTCCCTTTTCTACATTTCATTCTATACCGCTCAGATAATATTCCACATATTTGGTGGATTTTTTTTCCCCTAAAGCTAATTTCGCATGCATTCTGAAAATTGGTAACTATTTCATGCATTTATTTCTCACTGTTTCAAGTCTAACCATAAAGACATGACTTCTTGCAAACTATATGCAATACCCATACTTTTGATTTAATGGTTCACTTTGCATTCTCACATATTTTGCTTATTTCTATCTGTGGGTTCAAGTGGCAGAGGGTGGTAATAGACAAGAATGTGTGCAGTATTATGCCATCATGCTATTTCTTCGGTCATTTCTTCATTCCTAAGAGCCACTGGAGTGAAACCACCTTACATAATGCTAAACGAAACCCTGAAGTAACATTACATAAATCTACAGACTAGAGTGAGCTATATATTTAGGCATACATTTAAAATTTGCATTTAATTGACAGCAGTAGGAAATCCCTGGCAGAAATTATTTTTGATATGTCACAATTAGGGGCTGTGTGCCATTTTCAAAATGACAGCATGGCAGAAGGCCAATGATATGTGCCAACAGCTTAATGCTGAGCACTATACTGCTAAACCATATTTGAATTTGCCTAAAAAAAAGCTTGTGAAAATAGCAGTTTGTTATTCATGTACTTTATATATTCAGATGTTATAAGAGAATATAATAGAGAGATAATCTTTAGGATGGATGTTGTTTTATTTTTAATTATTCATACAGTTCCAGCTTGTTGACGTATCTATCAATGTATGAAAAAATAAATGCATTGCGGTGAAATGATAAAAGTGCTTTTTGCACTTATGACATCATATAAACCATTAAATGGGCTTAGTCTTGAATTAAATTTAAGATTTGGCTGCAGTTTTAGAAAATTAGTTGTTTATACAATTTATGCAGTAGGTATGTTTGATCCGCAAAATGTTTCTGGAACGTCAAGATGTGGGAGCAGAAAAGAATGAGAAAGAAGTGCTGACAAAAGGCTTTGAAGCGAGATAGGACCCTATCCTATGTTTCATAAATAACGTGAAATCTGCATATATGTGTCTCTGAGAGACTGAGAGAGATGCTGTAGGTGGGAAAAGATGAGTGAGAGGCAGTCGACCCACCAGAGGACCTCCGCCTCACAGGAGCTCAACCTGAGACGAATGTCAGGAGCGATAGTCAGGAGGGATGGCAGGTGGAAAAGTTATGTGACGAGTCTGTGGAGTGATAGAGTTTCTAGGCACACACACACACACACACACACACACACACACACACACTGGTAGTCCCATCATTATGAGGACATAATGCATAATGCATAATGATAAGCATAATGATTTTTACTGTACACACTGTAAATTCTATCCCCTTACACTAGCCCTACCCGTCACAGAAAACTTTCTGAATGTTTACATTTTCAAAAGACGTTGTTTTCCTGTAATACCAGTCCTTTTTGAACTTGTGGGGACATTTGGTCCTCATAACAATAACGTTTACAACTGTAAAAAAAAAAATCATGATTTGTTATTACAAGATTTTTTCTTTTGTCAAATCTACTTAATTTGAGGTTCAGAAACATATTTCAGGTTTCTGTTGATTTTATTTTATTTTAATTTCAATAAACTTACATTTTTAAGTCAACCAGGATACTAACTTTTTAAAGTTAAACCAAAAATATATTTTTTTACAGTGCAGGTAAACACACACAGACACACACACACTGTTTTACCATAGTTAATCATATATAATAATTTCTTACTAATAATAAATTAAGTAATATGGTTACAGTAAAAATGTATACTATGAAATCAATGCAGACTCATTTTCTGAATTAATTTTTTTTATTATTATAATAAATATATTGTTGTTTCATTTGAAGTCACCATAATGATGAAGTGTTCTCTTTGAGTAAAATATGGCAATATGCACACATAACCTCATTCAGGATATACAAAATTCAATTTCGGGATAATCAACAAACATACCTTTAGATTTTTCGTTTTTTTATCTAAAATCTAAAACATTACATCTAAACCCATATTACACAAGTTACAGCAGCGCTATTACAGTTAACATGTACATACACCAGATATTACTGTACTGTGATGTCCCATAGTGTTGTCATTTAATTCTAACAAATTGTATTAAAATAACCACTGCTGTAAACATTATTGTGAAAGTATGGAAAGACATTGTAAATGCATTATGATTTTCTACACATGCCAATAAAATCAGTTGACTTCAAATGAAATAAAGAGTGCTTCTGCCAACTGATTTTTCAGTCCCTTCTGTCACACCGTAATGTTCACACCAGGTGTTTTAACCCTCACCAAACAACATTATGGCCATCTGAAAACACATCTGTCCACTCTGAGAAGGACACAACACTTCAAATATACACACACACAAAATAATAATAAAATAAAAAAAACTCATCGCTAAATAAAACATTGCTAATTTTGACAGGACTGCAAAAATAGCCATATTACAGCTATAAAAGTATATTTTTCTGTAATTTTGCGTTTGTATGAAACGAGTGAGTCTGCGGTGTGATAGAAACATGAAAGTAGCACCAATTTCAATTTCCCAGAATAGCGATGTTATATATTGTGGGTGCTTCTCAATTAGAAGGCTAAAGAATTAGAATGGCCAAAAAAATGCTCTTGCATTATAATGAAATTGAACAAGCTCAGTACCAACTTATCTTCTGCCCAAACTTTTTCGTGAATTTGAATGTGTGCAAAGGATAGGTGAAGGATACACACGATATCCTTGAAAATACACTGAATAAGGACTCGAAATCCAAGCTGCCTTTCAAGGATTCTTCAAAATGAGATGGCCTTCAACAGAGCTTCATGTCGTGATATGAAGCCTTCCTATCAGCCTTCCGATTGAGAAGCACGTTTACCATAGATAACCGCAAATTGACCAATCAGAATTGAGTATTCTAGAGAGCCATGGAATGCCCCTTTTTTTTTAAACAAATGGTCACGGGATTGGCTGAAAGTATGGTAGTCCGTAAATCTTGAAGACCCCTGGTGTAATTAATCTATGCAATACTAGTTATTTATTTGGTCAGTACTGAATAAAATATTAAAATATGGAATGTGTTCAAAATGAAAAAGTATTAAATAATAAGATAACTAATTTCAAATAAAAAAAATCTAAAAATGACTGGTGTGACTTCGTTAGGTTTTTCCATTTCTTACCCTGCAGGCGACATAACATTAATAATTATAGTAGCGTGAGAATTACAGAATAAAATAATTCAATAAAAATAATCATCTGCTGTCGTTTAGCACTGCTGTATGATGCTGTGCAGGATCATACTTCCTTTAATGGATGGTTTGGACATCACAGGCCACAAGCCTCCACACAGGGTATCATGATTGACTCTGAATGTGGGCAGTGAATACGCAATGAGGTCCATCTGATTACACCTCTGCAAAAACCTGACTTAATTAATTAGTGCTCACTCCTCTGTGTCTTCACTCACATACACACTTACATTTGTACACACACACACACAGGGTTCATCTGTTCCCGCCTTAATTAATTGCAATAACTCCTTCACGCTGCACCTGCGTGCTTGGCTGCACAGAGCGTTGTCTCTATACCTGGGACAGATTTAAAGCCATTCACTATAAGATAGCCTACACATGATATGTACAAAAGCACATACTCTCTGAGTAGGCACTTCTATTGAATAAGCACTTACTTTGTGACCATTTAAAAAGTATCTGGAAGTAAATTCTCCATATTGTCATTGTCATGTGACTTACAGTACCAGCGTCATTGCATCACTTCATTGTACTTTACAACTCTGGCCTCATGGGAAAGTGAAGTGTCCGCTGGATGCGCACTTCAGAATCTCGCAGGAAGTAGATCATCTTGGTACTTTATGTGAATGTGTATTAGGACATACTCCTCTTTTAAACTGTTTTTCACCTCCTTTATAGCAGGAGATTCAATCATATGTAGTAAATGAATAAGTAGAAAGTTATATAAATTTCACTGTTGACACTTTTGACCTTATGCATGTACTGTATAGTGTGAGTGTGAGAAATGCAATTCAAATTTGAGAAAAGGCACACTATTTTTCAGCATTAAGTCCCAGGACACTGTGTTTGTTGAGCAGTGTTGGGGACTTAGAAAATTTTGCTTGCCAAGTTATAAGCTATTGTATTTTAATGCAGTTCGGAAAAGATAGTTCATTGAACACATGCTGACCTTTTGTCACACCATGGAAGTTGCTGTATTATAGACTTTTTCACCTCATTTAACTAGTAAAACAATTAAGAAACACAAAACACAAACACCATTTATGAAATAGAAAAAGGTTAAATACTAAAATATCAAGCTGCTGTTTACACTGACAGAAACTGTAGAATACATTAAAAACGTTACAACACATAAACCCTCATCTGACATTATAAAAAAATACACAATACAATTAAAGGTTGTTAGTATTACTTCATAATTCTCTCTTGTCTGTGTTACTGAACTTAATTTAACAGAATTATTTCAGTGTGTGTTTATGTTTTCAATTATAACAATTATGACTATGAAGCATGATGTGGAGGGTTCACAATTGGTTTATGCACTTGAAAGAAAAAACCTTTACTTTGTTCAGCTATTTCAACATTAATTAATGAAATGCATAAACTAATAAAAACATGGCAGACTAAAAATATATGTAAAGAACAATATGAAAAGACATTAAGGCTGGTGATTATGTGTCCATATGGAGAAAAAAAATTCACGAGCTATATTTATTTTATTTTGTATTATTATACTTGAAGTTTAAGACTGGAAAACAAATGTGCCTGGGGTGAATCACAAGACACTTGAGCAGCCCTTCACTACAAGCCAGCAGTTATCAACCTGTAGCTATTCTCTGCACACCCACTGAAGCTAAGGGTTGAGGCTGATATACTGGGAGTTCTCCTGGGAAATCGAGGTTGCTGGTGGATGGGTGTTAGCGAGGCCAGCAGGGTGTGCTCGTCCTGTGGATCCAAACGCCCCAGTATAGATCAATGAATCAACAAAGAGTGGGTTTTAACTGTCCAAATCACACTGAGGATCTCAAGTACATCAAACAAAGAGGTTTGCACTTAATACACCTAAACGGATAGTTCTACTAAAAATGAAAATTCTGTCATCATTTTCTCACCCTCCTCAAGAATGATGGTAACCAACAGTTTCGGATCCCATTGACAACTATTATTTGGACAAAAAAGACAATGGAAGTCAATAAGAACAAAAACTGTTTGGTTTTTACTTCTTGACTTTAAAGAACCCTTTATGCCAAAAAGGTTCTATATAATGAAAAATGCCTTAAACATCATACTTTCATGTGGTTATTTAGAATTCAAACTAAATCCATAAAATGATCCAATGGGAACCCCAAAAAAGAGTTCTAGTGCCTGGCAGAACCCTTTAAGGTACTAGAATCTTTTCTTCTAAGAGTGTAGCTATAAATCCACAGAATACCACTGATTTCCTGCCAGATTCAGAGCAGAAAATGTGAAAAAACACTCCATCTGGGCCTATAATGATCTCTGAGGAAGAGTTTGTCTAACTAGTTCATCTGGTTAAAACCCCTAATATGCAGACGAGCAACCCAGATGTGTTGTGTGCTGACTGCTGAGGAGACAAAGGTTTGAAACAGTTTCGTGGGAATCTCTTGCTCTTCAGCCTCCATTAAACTCATTCCCCACTTCCTCCAGTCTTTCTCTAACCCCCACCAGCACTTACCCCCACCCCCTCCTTCCCTCTAGTCATTCCACCATCACGTTTTCTGCTTGGTTATTGGAGCTGAACATGATTCAATCAGAGTTGCTGATGAAGAAAACATTTTTTATTGAAACGGGGAAAGTGGAAACAAAGGAACGCATAGATTGAAAAGGTGCATCTGGAAAACAATAGCCCAGATTCCCACCAAGGGAAGCTGCGAGAGACCACTTGGGGTTTGCTAGACTCAAAGAGTGTATTTTATATTAAATCTGTGAGTGAAAGGACTTATGTTCCCAGTTTACAATATAAGTGTATCTTGCACTGACAACACAGTCTTGTTTTCACCATTTACATCAAAGACAGAGTCAGTTTTTCTTTTTTCTTTTTTTTGCAGGGCAGATGAAAAAAACTGACTTTTCAAGGTAGCCTAACCTTTGTGGAAACATTCACTCTTTAGAAATACACAATTACAACTGTACAATGTCACAGACAATATATAGACATGAGGGACAATACACTGTATATATTATTATGTACTAGCAAACGGCATGTGCTACATAACAATGACAGAAAAGCTTCAATTTTAAAAACCGCTCCACCATCTTGGATTCCGACTTTATTTGTTTTTTATATTCATATTTTATATTTAGTGGAGAAAAATGTAAGTATGATGGGGGTGGAAGTACTATTTGCATGCATATTGTAATCAATCAGTTAACTCATTATATAAGGTAATAACACCAAAAATATATTTGCTGAACAGTGAGTTTTAATACAAAGGGCAAAGGGCAAGAATTTGGTTAGAATTCATCATGGACATATCTTAATGAGGGGCATTAATAAATGAGGGGAAGCGGCAGAGTTCAACAATCTCTGTATAATGATACGAAGAGCAAAGAGCTTTCTTGCATTCCCATTTGAAAAATTAAACCTCGCCAAAATCGCTATTTTCCTTCAGGCGGCTCATTAAACGTGTTGCTGTCCACCTTGCTCGCTTTTTTAATCAACCTCCCTCTGTTACTGACTCTCAACAAAGGGGGGTGGATTTAAGAGGGCGCCTTCAATGAGCGGCCCTCCCCTACAGCAAGGAGTTTCACTGGATGAAACGTCTGAGTGCCGAGGTAATTAAGACTCTTCTTGCAACTGCAGACTTTACTGGACTCTTCAGCCATCTCAGGAGAAGTGTTACTGAAGTCAGGAGAACAAATTAATCATGGTCAATGTCAAAAATAGAGTGCTAGAATCATTGGCCTTGCTTTAAAAGTTGAGTCATCAAATATGTGATGTAACGCTCCATTTTGATCATTCCTATTGGATGTTCAACACTGCAAGGTGATCTGATTTCTGAAATGAAAACTGGGAATATTTGTAGGCCAGTGGTTAATATATCTTTGAAATGTGCTGTTACTTATTTAATTTTTAAAGGGGGAGGGGGGGGGGCAATTCCTAGTTTTGTGAATGTTGTTTTGTTAATTCTTGAAATTACAGAGTAATTGAAACTGCTGTATGCAATTAATATATTTTTTGTATGTGGCGCACAATGTAATGACGGCAATTGACTGTTCGCAAAGACCCGCCCCCCTTAGTTACTTGTGCTATGTCCGACAAGCTACGTCGCTCTCACGCCACACCATGTTCTCACGCAGTGAAAAATACATTGCGGAGCAGAGAGGACACTGACAACACACCGACGGACAGGACAGACCAGCTTACTTTTCGGTTACTTTTGATATTAAACTTATTAAACAAAGTCTCACCTTTCAAATTTGGTCATTTTTTTTAAAGAAATTTAAACAATAAATGCCGTTTTGTGGCTCTTTGATGTGTCTGACAGATCGCTGTAGAGCATCAGTTAAAGCTGCTCGTGAACTGATCATCTAAAGATCATCATTTAAAGGGATAGAAAAAATTTAAATTCTGTCATTTACTCACCCTCATGACATTCCAGACCCGTATTACTTTTTTTCTGCAAAACATAAAAGATATTTTGAATAATGTTGATACACCCTGGTATACAGGAACCCAATCAATGTTTTTTTTTACGAGTTTAGTGTTATATAGAGTTGAGAGTATATATGTTCTTACTGACAGCTGAAACCATTATTAAAGTAAAAAATGATAAATAGTTGTGCATAACCAACATATTTAACAAATAAATAAATAATTGTTTTTTGGTTGTCAAATTTACTTGCAATCCCGTTCTTAAAGGAACACTCCACTTTTTTTGGAAATAGGCTCATTTTCCAACTCCCCTAGAGTTAAACAGTTTTACCGTTTTCGAATCCATTCAGCCGATCTCCGGGTCTGGCGGAAGCACTTTTAGCATAGCTTAGCATATATCATTGAATCTGATTAGACCGTTAGCATCTATTTAAAAAAAAAAAATGACCAAAGAGTTTCGATATTTTTCCTATTTAAAACTTGACTCTTCTGTTACATCGTGTACTAAAACCGACAGAAATGAAAAGTTGTGATTTTCTAGGCCAATATGACAAGGAACTATACTCTCATTCCTGCGTAATAATCAAGGAACTGTGCTGCCGTACATGGGTGCAGCAGGTGCAATGATATTATGGAGCGCCTGAAAATAGTCCCCTAGGAAACCTCCAACGTGACCGGCACTAAGTTTGTAATATCATTGCGCCTGCAGGTACGGCAGCACAGTTCCTTGATTATTACGCAGGAATGAGAGTATAGTTCCTTGTCATATTGCCCTAGAAAATCGCAACTTTTCATTTTCTGTCGGTACACGATGTAACTACAGAAGAGTCAAGTTTTAAATTGGAAAAATATCAAAACTCTTTGGTAATTTTTTTGAGAGAGATGCTAATGGTCTAATCAGATTCAATGATATATGCTAAGCTATGCTAAAAGGGCTACCACCAGACCCGGAGATCGGTTGAATGGATTAGCAAATGGTAAAACTCAACTATTTAACTCTGGAGTTGTTCCTTTAAACATTGTGTCGCTTAATTTCATTATGTTCAATCCACAAACATATACATTGTTTAATTAGAAATGGAATAAAAAGATGAAAGAACTAGATAAAACAAGAATAAATATTTGGTATCTGAGCATGTGTCCACTAAACCATTAAACTGCATGAAAGCCTAGCCCCTCACATTATGACCCGACATTTCTAAGAGAAGGAAGGTGCACTTTTGTCCCCTAAAACAGATGCCTTAGACTGATCAAGTGAAGCATAAAACATTCTCTCCCCCAGATGTATCAGATGTCTAAATTATAATAAGGTCCATATATCAAACAAACTGCAACCATCAAAAACAGGGAATATGGGGCACTCCTACAGCCACTATTATGACTGACCTTCATTACCTTGGCAACTTTCTCTTTTCAACTGATAATAGCCATAAGCTAATTACACTAAACTTCCCAAAGAAAACATCATTACTCGTGTCTGCTGTTTTAGCCACATGCAGATGCCACTCTTAATGAACCAAATGATGAGACAGACATGAGTCTTTTTATCACACAAATGTATGAAATATTTCAGGTTATTTTCAACTTAATGTTTATGGACCGCAAATGCAGCGTGTTTTTGATTACCACAGAAAATTAATGTATTTTGTTTTTCAGTTTGTAAAAAAAAAAAAAAGGAAAATGTATTTACGGTAAAGGATTTTTTATTATTATTATTATTATTTTATCTGTACAATGAAATTTAATGGGACTCAATGCTGTTTGAATATGTCCTTGTCTTTTGTGTTCTTCTTTCAAAAAACTAAATGCAAACACTTTGAAATGACATGAGGGCAGTTGAATAATGACAGAATTTTCACTTTGTTAATTCCCTTAATTAAAGTGAGCTAATTCAACACAATACCTGAACATTTTGTCAAGTTAAGTGGATCATTTGAAAATATCTCATTATCTTATTTTCTGACAACAACAAAAATTAACTTAATTAAGTGGAAAATATGATGCCAATGTGATTTTAATTTTTTCATGTGGAAAAATGTTCATAATTACAAATTCAAACTAGTTTTTTTTTTCTGAAGCTACTACTTAAATGATTTAGTAAATATTAGCTTGATGTCTAAATCCTCCTTTTGATATTGGACTACATATTTAGGCAAAAGAACAGCGACAAAGCCAATTATAAATATCCAGCAATATAGAATCGTAAACGCTTACACAGTCGAAATTCTAATTGGAATCGTAATATTATAATATTTATTTAATGAAAAATAAATTTAAACAATATTCCCAAAATATGTTTTGTTTGAAACATTGGTAATAATGTTTCATTTGTTAACATTAGTTAACTACATTATAGTAAATATAAACTACCAATGAACAATACAGGGTTTATTAATTTGGTAACACTTTACAATAAGATCTCATTTGTTAACATTAGTATTAACTTACATGAACTGCAATGAGCAATACATTTGTTACAGTATTTATTAATCCATATTAATGTTAGTCAATAAAAATCCAGCTGGTCATTGTTTGTTCATGTTACTTCACAGTGCATTAACTAATGTTAACAAATACAACATTTTATTTTAATAATGTATTAGTAAACATTAATTAAGATTAATAAATACTGTAGAGGTATTGTAGTTCATGTTAACTAGTTGTTAAGTAGTTAACTAATGTTAAGTTGTTCCAAACCTATATGACTTTCTTTCTTCTGCTGAACACAAAATAAGATATTTTGAAGAATGCTGGAATATGGGCCCCATTGACTTCCTGTCACAGTCAGCACTCTTCCTCACTGTCTTGTGTTAGTTCCTGTCTACACTACAGTTCCCAGCATCCTCCTTGGCCCACACCTGCACCTCCTTCACAATTACCCGCACCTGCCAGTCATCATCGCCATCTTCTTCTTCTTCTTCTTCTTCACACCCTGACACTTCCAAAGTTTTGTTGTTTTTTCCAAACTATGAACGTCAGTGGGGCCCATAAACTGTTTGCTTACCCATTATTCTTTAAAATATCTTCTTTTGTGTTCAGCAGAATAAATAAATTCATACAGGTTTGGAAAATCTGGAGGATGAGTAAATGATGACAGAATTTTCATTGTATTTATCTCTTTAATCTCAGCATTTACTGACACATTTTTAAGATCAAAAGTTGCATCTCTCAACATGAACTGCGTACATGAACATTTTTATTAACCAACTTTAACAAAGGTTAAATGCTGTAAAAATATTTTGTTCATTGTTAGTTCATGTTAGATACTGCATTAAATAATGTTAACGAATGAGACCTTATTGTGAAGTGTTACCGAAACATTCTGATTAGAGAAAAAATTGAAAAATTAAACAAAAAAGAATCACTTCATTATGATAAAAATAAAACTAATATAATCTTTTGAGGTAAGACGTTTCTACGAATAACAGCAACAAGGCCAATTACTTTTTATATTATATTAGTCTTGATATCTAAAAAGCAGCAATTTAAAATGTTAAATGTTTATCACAGTTCAAATTGTATTTATCAAAATAGTCACAATATGATTTTTTTGACCTATGGTGCAGCCGTAGCTTTCATTGCAAGTGTATTACTGTACATGTATTTACTGTTTATTACAAACGAGACAAGACATTTTCTGTGGTTATCGACAAGCCACAGATGTGCTTCAAAGTCGCTGTCTTGAAAATATCCTAGAACATTCTTTTAATGCAGCTTTTGAAACACGTTAAAAGCAGTGTGTGGATCATGAGAGAGATTTCCTCTTTTTTTTTAATTCTCCTTGCAGCTTCTCCTCCTCTGCTCGGACCAAAAAGTTTGGTTCAGATCAAATAGGGCTCGGTCCCCAGCGTCTACCCCGTCTGCTCTTCTTCACAGAGGAAGGGAGGATCACCTGTCATCCCAGTGTGTGCACCTGCTCCCCATCTACCTCTCCATCCTCCACCTTCTTTATCAGATCCTGCTTCCCCTTCATCTTCTCCTTGTCTGCTTCATTTTTTTTTCATGTTTTCATTCTGTCAAGCTTCCACTTGTCTTCCTATTCTGCTGTGTGATCTAAAATGTTCTGAAGATGCATTTGTTATTCTGAAAATTTGATCAACAAATATTAAATACAGCATCTCTGAGCTTTTGAGACAAACTGACTGTGCATTGGCACACATCAATTGTATCTCTGGTCATGAAGAAATGTACGTTTCTACTGCTAATGCTTCTTTAGATCCTCTGGATACTGCACAAAGCAAATAAGCCTTTCAGTTTTGCTCTTCAAATTGCTGTAAAAAAGATAAACCGGATTTTCAGGAAGCTCAAAACCAAGCACTTTAAAACCATGAATTATCACTTGTTTTCAAAATGTCAGGGAAATTTGCAGGAGGCCTAACAGGATTGAAATGAAGAGGGGAGGAACTAACAGTTACATGAGAGGTTAACTTCAAGTAATTATATTTGTTTAAACATCTTTTGAGATGTTGATGTTGTCCTTTTCTGTAATGTCTTCAGACATTGTGGAGTATTTTACAGTAAGACTATAATTTATTTATTTTTTAAAGTAAATTCAGGTTCAAGTTACACTTAATGTTGATACATTTTTGCAAGTTAAATAAAAAAACATTGCTATCAAGAAAACAACAACCAGAACTATTTTATTTTTGTATTATTTTTTTATTTTGTACAATGTAATTATTGTTGTATTTATTAAAACAAAGTATATTTCTCATCAAGTTTCCCTCATCCAAGCCGAGGAGCTTGTATGTAATCGGAGGACAAATGGCTCCTTAGTTTCGAAATGGTTTGGGTACAAGGTGATCGCGTTGAAAATAAAGGCGTTTGTCTAGCGTTAGAAGCTCATTTGAAACATTGCCGCGGCTCATTTAGGAAAATGACAGCTCTGAAAAGACTTGTGGGTGTCGCGTTTTCAGGTGATGCATCATAGATAATGTGCTACTACTGTATTTAAGCACTGTATCACACAAGTTGCAACTTACATTTTGTGTCATTCTTTTTGGTGAAATGGTCCCACACACAACTTTTCTTTGCACGCTTCATCCTGTCGTCTGCCCTGGCTCTAACCTCGAATGTTTTAGTCTGGAGCCTTTACTTTTCGCAAACCTTGTGAGCGCGCGAACCCAAACGCTGTGACCTCGCGCCAAATGTTTTTATTGGTTTGAAAATTGAGTGTGAGGGATTTGTTCACTTCACAAAAAAAGATCTTGGAATGAGATGGCTAACTATAGTAGCGTTTAGTCCACTGTCTATAATAGCCTAATTTAGAGATCACTCTTTTTTTTTTTTTTACCGTCTACTGACAACTTTGTCGGTTAACGTTGATGCGGTCAACCATCGGTCAAACGGTCATCGGTTAACATCCCTAATCAGGGGCGGAGTGGGACCAAAAAATCTACCAGGAAATTTCGTAGACCACCGGCCCTTGTGGGAGGTGGGAGAGGTTTATTTTATTAAGTTGTCAGGCGTAATTGCAGGTGAGTCATGTCCCCCACCACTTTTTGAAACATTGAGGCACGGATGTACCCAATACAAATAAATAAAACATCTCCAGTTAACTAGCAGAGCATTCATTTAATTCGCAATTAAATAAGAGATCTAGCGCTAAAATCGGTTGTTTTTTAAATCAGCTGAGCGCTCGTTGCCGCTGCTATCAGTGTCATGGATACAGTGTTCTCGTCTTGTGGCTCGCGCACAGTCTTCACTCAGATGCGCTCTTCAATCTTTCCGTTGTGGAGACTCTCTAATCGTTCCGGTGAAATCACAAAAATAATGCACACAAACGTGTCCCTGCTTGATATAGACTGTAACCACTGATATTCGGTTTTGAAGAGAGAGAGAAAAAAAACTATACGAGCGCGGATTAGAACCCGCAACCTCTGACACGCTTGCCAAAAGATCTACCACTAGACCATTGAAGAACTCAAGCAGATAATGTGGATTGATGAATTTATTTAAGGGTTGAGCAGAGAGGCTGCACAGTTTGACCAGCAGGCCGCCGGAAGGTATTGTTAAGAACTTGCAATGTATAACTATATTATCAGACCAGCCCTCGCGGCCTCAAAACACCACCAGCCCACCGGGAAAAGTCCCGACTCTCCCGATTGCCACTCCGCCCCTGTCCCTAATGGCTCTGCCAACCTCCTCTGCCTGATCAGCATTGACCGAGTCCCCGGGAGTGCTGCTGAACCCCGTCGAGAAAAATACCAGGGTCTTCCTGTCCCGTATGGAATCGAAGAGGTTGACTTCCTCCAACCATCCAACTATGGTGTTAACAGCATCATTGTCTTTCTCCATCTGGGCTCTTGTGACTTCTGTGTGGATAGGTACCCAACGTTTGTTCATTACTCCTTTAAGCTCCTGGTGAATGAACAAGAAGTGGTTCAGTGTCTGAAACCAAGACTTGTGAGCAGATTTGTTCCGGAACCGCCCTCTGCTTAAACCGCCTGAGGATATGGACACCCCTAGTTGGACATCTCAAAAGCAAATATTGGTTAAAAATATATATTTTCACTATTTTCACCCCAACTTTGATTGCCTCTCCAGGCGTTTCCCCGAGGATTTGGGCCGTGGATAAATTGGGAGGTGTTACTAGACACCTATAGGAACACATGGTAAAAAAAGAAGCTTTTGCTAAGAATTTTTTTAGCAGTTTGGCAAACTTTCCCTAACTAGGCCTATATGCCTAAAGTTCTAGTTTTTGCAATATACATACAAATTGTGTGTGGAATGCGATTGTAACTGACTATGAGTAATTTCTCAGTTTCCAGTAAAGATCAGTTCACAGGAGAGATCAGCGTGAGGGTGACATGTTTCAGGTCGATGAAGAAGTCAGAGAAGCCCCATAGAGAGGAGGACTATTATTTGTCGCTGGATCTTATCGCATCGCGTCTGGTTAGGACACGGTGTAACCCTAAAATTTACATAAACTTTGTCCCACGGAACACGATTTATAGAGTATCATGACAGAATATGCTAATCAATGACTAGAAGATTACTGAAGATAACAAGCTACATAAATTCATTAACCATTCAGAAATGTCCTGTTGCTTCTACATGTTGTCACCTTTTCTCAAGCCTCTCCATCTTTCTGACTTCGGTTTGAACATAATTGAAATGTTCAGTGCATGTCTGTGTGAGGTAAAAGGACACAAGCTGTTGAAGTTCCGCCCCCTGTGCCGGGAGCAGCAGCTCATGTGCATTTAAAAGAACAGACACAGAAAGTGACAACTTTAACATGCTATATAAAAATATCTGTGGGGTATTTTGAGCTAAAACTTCACATACACACTCTGTGGACATCAAATATTTTACATCTTGTGAAAGGGTTTTTTATCACCCCTTTAATAGACATTTGCAGGCGTTAGTCACAAGCTGGCCCGAAGGAAGATTTGGCTTTGTGTATGAAGGGACTCGATGCAAGGATGGTTTATTTTTCTTTCTTTTTTACTTTCAAACGTTCTTTGTCAATTCAGGATTCATGACTGGCAGGACATGACTCTGTGCACATGCAAATTATTAATTCTTTGTTTTGTTGATCAGATTGCTGTGAAATTTTCAGTGAAGTGGCCAAACATGCCATAATATCAAAGTTGTGAGTAAGCTGCACTCTCTATGTTGAAGTCTCTCTCAGAATAAACCCCGACAGGTTGATCAGGCAGAATAGCAGCAGCTGCGTTTGTATGAAACGAGAGTGCGAGTCCGCGATACCGGATGACATAATTAAATAACTGTACACAAAACATTTATTTGACCGAGTTTTAATATTGTATTAGTTCACCAAATGCAAAATTGCCCCAAATAAAAAACTTTCCTAGCAAGCGTATAGCGCTTCTGACTTCAGTAACCCGAGTGAGCCTGCCTGTGTTATCTGTTTTCAGCGGTTGTTATTCGGGAATAACAAATAACGGGGACAAAAAAATACTGAATACTAGGAATGACCCAGTTATGTTATTTTTCCACCTGAATGCGAGGAGTACAACTTTTTCTTGCAGCTGATTTGTGACATTCACCAGGTCTGTTGCTCAGAAAGACTGCTATTCCAGCAGCAGTTAACCATGCTCTTATTTTTATACATCAGCTTTTAAAAAAGTTTACAATAGATTGACATAGAGAACTGTGGAGAAAGACAAGAGAGAGAGGAACCATTCTTTGATGTTGTTTTGCACATGGCTGCACCACCCCATTATTTGAATATCACACGGCGCACAGTTTGAGCCTGGACACTTTCTTTCTCTCTCCTGATGCTTTCGTGCGAGCAATTAAAGCTTGTGCCACAAAGGGATGTGTTTGTTAATGACATCTAGCATTTAAAAAGCTGTCATTCCTTTGTCACCACTGAGAATTAGTTTCTTGTGTTGCATATACTTTACATAAACTTAACCTAACAATGCAAATGATCTGAAGGGGAGGAGCTGTTTGTTTAGTTTGGGTTATTCTGAGCTAATCACCTCCAGAATTAGGGAGACAAACAGGTCTATGAAAAAAATGGTATTTTAGATATTCTTTTCAGAGATTTTTCTAACAGAATAATTTTTCATGCATAAAGCAGCTGAAATTTCTTGGCTGTATCAAATAACAGGTTATTTAGTTGAGGGTAAAATAAAACATGCCATTCTTTTCACTGGCCATCAATTAAACACAATCAAGCTATTTATAGCTATTCTAGCCATTCACATGTAATTAGTGACTCCACAATCAGTCCCAAGTGTTGAAGGGTGTAACTTTCAATAATTAGCCCCCGACCCTTTCAGTGCTGAAAAGTATCCATCAGTTGCACAATGTATCACTTCAGTGTAACTGTAGCCGATTTGTCGCATATTGCTCACACGGAGTATATGATTGTACACCTTAATAATGTCAGAGGCCCACAAAATTAGGGCTGCCCCCGATTAAATATTTTCCTAGCCGAGTCGTTCATAAGCCATTAGTCGATTAGTCGGGGGGAAATACCAACCAAACCATATTAATAAGCATTTGAAATATAAATTAAGCGCCCAGCATAAGCTTGATTCAGCGACACAGGTAAATATTGCATTCACTTTTTTGAGATCAGAACACAAACTAAATAAATAACATATAATATAAATAACAGCCTTATCTTTATAAAAAAAGAATACATTTAATGAAAATATTTTTAAAATGTAGTACATAAATATAAAATCATATCATATACAGCAAACTGAAACACTTAAAAGAGCAGTATCAGGGCAAACATAATCTGGCAACATCAGAGTTTAGCCTTAAAAACTCAGAGGTCCGTACAGAAAAGAAATACATTATATACAAAATGATTAAATAAAATCTATAGCTGAAAACTGAAACACTACAACGATATGGACAATTGGGCTATACCTAGGCTGCATCCGAAATCGCATACTTCCCTACTATATAGTAAGCAAAAAACAGTATGCGACAAAAAAAAGAATGTCTGAATTCACAGTACTCCTAAAAGAGTTGGGAAAAAGTACTCGGATGACTTACTTCTTCCGGCGAGAAGTGTGCATACGATGGACACTTTATTATTCCATGGCCATGAGGCCATGGGAGAGGATTTGTGAATGGCAGTTGTAGGTCATACAATAATGACAGCATGGCAAATGTAGTATGTCCAGATTCATACTATATAGAGCGTACATTTTTTAGCGGTCGTAAAGGAAATGCTTATTCAAAATCACTACCTTGTCTTGGACTGACGGCAGAAGGTCTGGACTCCATCGCAGCTTTCATTTGCCAAGGACCGCCCAGAGGCCGCCTGACTGACATGTAAAGCAATCGATCACAGTTTGATTTGTTCCACGTCAGGTTCAGAGGCGTGAAAATGTAATGTCGATGTCCCTACAAAAACAGACTGTGTAAAAAACTCTTTGATTTATTTTAATGTCGCGCATTTTACATACTTTACATACTACACAAAATCCAGTGTTTAGTTGATCCCAATATGCACCCAATATGCACTCATTGTCACAGTTGTATACACAACAGCTTGATTTTTCCATAAGGGGGTTTGGCGTTAATGCATCTTTGTTTCCAGGTGGACACGCACATATATAAGAAATCCTGTAGAATTCAACTAATCAGATCTTGACTTTAAAAACTCCTGAAATGTTATTATTTATTTTTTTGCGTGCCATATACATTAGAAGTTCAGCCAATGGTCCGTGGATGTGGCATCTTACTAGGCTGAGACTAGGCTATACCTGACTCACCGTCACTTTTTTCCCTCCTCTTAGTCTTCTCATATTATGAGGAAGGAACACGAGTTTGTCCACATTGTCGGGGAGAAATGAGCTCCTTGTCTTGCTAACAGCCGGCTTTTGAGAAGATGCACTCCGATGATAACGTGGAAGTTATGCCGGGTTCAGACTATACAATATCAGCCTGACTTTGCCACAATCCGTTTGATGTAGGGTGTCGTGTTGATGACAATGGGCGTCGGGACGCAAGAATCAATTGTTTCATCTCCTTTAGTGTGTCAGTGGATGACAACCATCCCCGCGTCTGTGACGCTTCACTATGGGGCTGGAAAAGACAGAAAGACTAGCATGTTTAATTTTTTTTTTTGGTCCAAAATTTTCAGATCCGTTTTAAGCTTTGGATGTGGTGTTAATTTTTTACTTGTATGTATTCCAATGTATTTCAATCAGATGGCTGTGAGAATTATTAATACTTTTTGTTTAACTTTATCAGAAATGCATTTAAAAACTTTTTTTTAAAATGCATGGTAATAAATTATTAATTTAATATTTATATTTTTGTATGTTGTCTGGCACCGTATTTTCATTCAAATTATTGGTGGTTATTTGTCCTATATGCATAGCTGTTTATTATTTGCATAGATTTATTCGTTCCTCCATGATGATAGTTCGGAGGTTAAAGGCTATTGCTGTTGCATTCCTTTACTGGAGACGCTAAAAGAAATATTGAAAGTCAATGTGGGCAAAACACTTGAGTATTACTGATAGCGTTTAGCGAAAGAAATGTGCCTTAATGACTTTCGAGACAGCGACAGTTTACCCATGACTGCCACTAGGGGGCGAATTCAGACAGTTGTGTACAAATGTCGTGTGAGTGGAAAGGTGGCTAAATATGGCAAATTGAAAGAGAGAGGATGGTATAGAGTGGTGCAGGTATGACATCACTTTGTAGGCCAAAACGCAGAGATGAGTTAGGATTTTAGCACTTCCGGTTCCATCGTCCTGAAGTCAATGGGTTTTTTAAAATGGGATTTTGGTTAAATGGCTGAAATAAGGTCTTTGGTTACCCCACTCGTGATTTTTTTAAGCTGTTGCGTGTCTTGAAAAAGGCGGTCGCTAAGTGGCTAAATGGGCCTACAAAGGCTGTCAGGGACATTAAACGTCATGCCGAAGAGGTAAACTCAGTCCGCTTTTACAGCCTCATTATGCTTATAAATGTGTTCTTTTAAGCTATTCGAACTCAAACTTTCTGGGAAAATATTTTTTAGATAAAAGCTGAAAAAGTTGTCTGAAGCTTAGTGGTGGTGACTTTGAAGTTGAGCGACCGTGGTAGTTCGTTTATAGTCTACTTTTACCTTTTTGCTTCTGGCGACTGCATTTAGGCTTCAAAATTCATAAAATCTGTGAAAATTATCTTGATTGACAAAACATCTATAAGTATCATAAACATTTGTTGATCACAGAGCTTGTTTTTTAACGATAATCCAAAAGCATATGGGAAAATCCTACTGGGTTTTTGTCGAGGGAACCAGTGTGATGCTAACTGCCTGTTGGCCTACAAAGTGACGTCATACCTGCACCACTCTTTGGCTCTATTGGTGCTGCTAGGTGTAACTATCCAATAGAGGAAAGAGGTTCCTGCAGCTATGGCATCAATACCTTTATGATGTTTCCTCGAGGTACTACCATGACAGAGTGTAAAAAGATAAATGCTGGCTAACAATAGTGGAGGCGCATCAGCAACCATAATGAGTTTATGGTTATTACCATAATGAGTTGCGAAGCAACGTCTGACAAGTTTCTGGATGGGAGGTTAAAGGGTTTTTTTTATTAAAGATTGTGTACATGTTAATTTAAAAAAAAAAATATATATATATATATATATATATATATATATAATGAACACTGCACAATTATGTAAAAAAAAAAAAAAAATTATTGTGACTTTGATATCAAACATTTTTCAGTTATCAGTCATAAAATGAAATTAATTATAAATGCAGATAAATACTTCCTTTAAGGTGCAGTAAGTGATTTCTAAAAAGCACTGTTGATATTTGAAATCAACCCAAACAAACACACCCCTCCCTAATTGCTCCGCCTCCAAAATGCACAAACAATCTTTATCACAGCAGAAGCAAAGCAAAATAATGCTTTGCGAAAAATAAAGCTAAGTTGACGAATGAACAACATAGAACAACAAAAAAATTAACATACCCAAGGGTTTACTGTTAGTCGCCAGCAGCATACCAGCTCAAGACAAACAATGACACTCAAAACTGTCCTGTTACAATAGCTAACATTACAACAACATTGGTTCTGTGAAACCGCAAAACCAAAGTTGCTCACGTTTGGAGCAGAAACAACGCAATCCCGGCGTCCGTTTTCAGGCCTTCCCGCTTAGGGAAAGCTTTTCTAATATTAACGTGGGTCCTGAAGCTCTTGCCTGATCAAATTCCTTCTTTTTCCAGTGATATTCCTCTGACCTTTTCTCTTTTGTAATGTCTCTCAGGCTCAGCCATCTCTCTTTGTCTTTCTTCAAATCTCCCTCTTGCTCACTCTCTCCTCCTCCTCAATCATGTGTGGACACGCCCCCTCCTGCTGATTGGGTACAAGTGTGTTGTGGTGCTCGCCTGATCCACTTTCAACAGCGTTTCTTAGAAATCCTTAACTATTTATTCTCGTTAATTATATATGATAAACTTTCTAAAAAATATATATATATTGTTGAAATAAATCTTAACTGAGATAAAAAGTCCCAAAGTATAAAGGAATTCAGTATGCATAATAACATAAATCTCTAAAATGTTATAAACAAAAGTGCAGGTACAGTACTGTCTCTATCAGGTCCTTTGCTGAAGGTCTAAAGTAAGTGAACAGGGCTGGAGTGTGTTATCTTGGCATCTACTTGTCGCTCATGTGACTCACCCAAACAGCTAATTAGAGGCAGCCAAGCTTGCTCTGTTACCAGGCAACAGCGCCAGGGGGCATTGGTGAGATTAGCGAGTTGGCGAGCACCATGCTCTGGATCGGCTGGATCAGACTGTTGGTCCTCAGCAGGACTGTTTCTCTGAGTCACACCTGCAAGGCTCTGCAGCTGAGCACTCCTGGGGTGAGCCAGGAACAAAGTCAAACACCCCCTACACCTTCGGATGGTGTTAGGGGCAAAGGAACAGACACTATATAAGACAAATTTAGGTTCTCTAAAGATGGAAAGACAATAATATGTATTTGGTGTAAATGCGTCACTCGTACACACACATTCATCACCAATCAAATATTACTGCATAAAAGGGGACAAGTAATTGAAAAATGTACAAATGAACATTTAAATAAAGATAAAATTTCCCCTATTACACTCTAAAAAATGCTGGGTTGTTTCAACCCAATTTTGGGTAATATATGGAAAAACCCAAACGTTGGGTTAAAAATGTAATTTAAAAATTCAACCCAACTGCTGGGTTTGTCCATATTTTACCCAAAATTGGGTTGAAACAATGCTTTTTTTGGACAATTACCCTAGTAATATAGCTTTTTGTGAATATAAGTATGCAAAGTTTTAAAAATTTAACTGAATTACAAATGGAGTTTTGTCTGCCAAAAAAGAGGCAATTCTAAACTGCCTGAAACGAGTCGTCAGTAAATTCCTGTCTAACTTCCTGCTCAAACCTAAGTAGGTTTGTAACAAATTTGCATAATGCAAGCCTATGGTCTTCACTGGCTGCCCAGGAACAGCATCTACTTCGCCCCGTCCTCAAACACTAGTTGTAGCTGAGGCCTGGAAGAGTTTGGTTTGTGTTGTTGACATGTCAAGAAGACGCCGTTTTCTGCACTGCGAAAGTAAATCCACTTTGCTTGCACTTCCAAAAGATGTGGACCCGGGCTCAAATTGATACTGTTAAACCGACACCATCGTTACTGTTTGTATCACTGTGTATCCAAGTGCTGAGGAAGCCGATGGAGCTTAAATTCATTTATTTTCTAACATGCGCTGTAAGCGGACAAATCACAACAGACTGGGACATCTGACCAATCAGAGTAGGCTCTCAGAAAGGCGAGGTTTGGAAAGGATCCTTCATTAAACCGTTTAGACACTGCAAAAGTATGAAAAATGTATGCAATGCTGCAATGTATAAAAATGTAATGCATGTAAATCTATTGTAGGAGACCTCCAAATCAAAATTAAGAGCATTTAAAATAGCACAACAGGGGCACTGTAAATATGGCTACATAAAATTGATGTATTTGGATGTATTTAGAAAATCTGTCCATCTGCACTTAGGTATATTCAGACGTGAATTATTAGAGGTCTTGGAATCTGACCCTGGAGGACCAATGTCCTGCAGAGCTTAACTTCATTCCTAATCAAACTCACCGGCACACGCTGATCAAGGTCTTCAGGTTTAGTAGAAAACTTCACGTTTAGGCTTGGAGCTAAACAGGACATTAGACATCCACGGCCAGATTTGAAGAACCCTCTAATAATCGCATATTGAAACTTAAAATATTATTTGTAAATATAATTGTTCCAACATATTCAAAAGGACTGATATAATAAAGGGTAGCAAAGCATTTCATTCTGTTAGGACTCGGCTATTAAGGCAGAACATATGGTTTGCTATATTTAATACGTGTGTGTCCATATGTAACGTTGAAGTCAGTGTAAAAATAACTGCAATTTGCAATTACAAGCTAGCATCTTGTAGATTATCTAATTTGTGTTTGCATTTATATATGCATGGATGAATCATTCACAATAAGACCAGTAGCATTCAATAAAAAAAACAATGTACACTTTATGTACACTTTAAAGGTGATATTAATAAGGCACAAAGACCATTAAAGTATAACTTAAGAGAACTGAATACTTCTACAATTATGGATCATTTATAAAGGTTGGATGCTTATAAACATGAAAAACATTTCCATGGATTCACAGTATAGGGCTAAAAACAATTTTCATTTATCATATTTAACGCTATTCCATATAATGTCTCATTTGATTTGTTGTTTTCATAAGGAAGCTCAAATTGAGGTTATTTTTAAAGCACACAATAAATTAGCGCTCTGTGCATCTTACTCCCACAGCCAGAATAATAATTGTATTCATTAGGACAAAGTTTTTTCTTCTTCTTCCATAAGACCAGTTATGGGGATCATTACACCAGAAATTATGTGGTGCAATCATTTGGTGCTTTTTAATCTTTTGTATTTTTGTTTATTATATTGACAAAATCATTCTATCAAGGTCTTTTTAACCATACAGAATTAGGAGCAAAACAAATATCGGTACTTGCAATACTGTATAAAATGTGCACATATTATTTGCATTTCCATTTCTTCACGTAAATATTGGGGTTCCTCAAGGATCTATTTTAGCCCCTCTCTCATTCTCTATTTATATGAACGACTTAGGTCATGGAATAGACTCTGCTAAACTACACCTGTATGCAGATGATACAATAATTTATTCTACTGCATTATCCTTAAACCAAGCAATGAAGCAACTTCAGGATGCTTTTCATATACTGCAACAATCACTGCTAAAGTTAAAATTGGTTTTAAATTCGAAAAAGACAAAATATATTATTTTTGGCCGAGGTCGCTCTAAATTAAGTGATGAGATAATTACAAACTCAAAAGGTCAACCATTAGAAAGAGTAAGTTCCTATAAATATTTAGGCATATGGTTGGACGAAAGATTGGCGTTTGACATGCATATCAACAAGTTGTTGAAGAAGCTTAGGCCAAAATTATATTTCTTTTATCGATTAAAATATTGTTTCCCCTACGAGGCCCGAAAGAAAATAATAGAGAGTGCTTTTTAAGCAATAATCGATTACGGTGATCTTTTATATATGCACGCAGCTACATCGCTATTAAAAAAAATAGACTCTGTGTATCATGCAGCCTTACGTTTTATCACCGGCGCAGAATCACGGACGCATCATTGTATTCTATATGCTTCCCTATCATGGTTACCTTTACATCAAAGGAGAAAGTTACATATGTATTTATTTATCACAAAAGCCCTGTTAGGGAAATTACCTTTTTATATTTCAAATCTTCTTAATTATTACAAAAACACCTACTCTACTAGGTCAGGGTCTCATATTCAACTAAAAGTCCCAAGGGTATCGACAGAATTCGGCAAAGGTGCTTTTTCATTTTATGCTCCTTGGGCTTAGCCTGGGTTTCCCCATACTGCCTTTGCGCAGCGCGATTTTATTCTCGGTGAAAGGCAGTCTGGAAACCATGGACCTGATTTTCGCCTCGTTTAGGGAACCAATCACAGAACGGGGAGGGAGCAGCAAGACGATGACGACATCTATGCGACACAACTAAGCAGTTTGTTTATGGATTCAACATGGCAGCAGACACGAAGCTACCTTTTGATGCAGCCTTAGATATTGTTCTAAGTAGTTTAGAACGCAAGTTTATTTTGAAAAAAGAGCAGCTTTTGGCGTCTATACATACGTCATCTGGTATAATGGAAACGATTGGTTATGAGCTACGTACAGGCGCATTTGATAGACATTCTTAGCACCCAATAAACGGCGCCGGGCATTCGTAAACCACGCCTCAAATACGAGAAAATGCGCATGTGGTTCCCAGACCCAAGTCTCAACGAGAATTGGGTCTGGCGTTAGCCAGGCTACCTTGGGCTTGGAATGAATTGCAAAATGTCCTCAACTTAGATGTACTTCCAACCCTAAGCACTTTTAAATGTCTCTTACAAAATGTTTTAACAGACACTTGTAAATGTTACAATTGATTTGTTTTTTACTTTAGTTTTACGATTATTGTGCAATGTGGTGTTGTCTGACTGTTATTTTATATGTGAAACTTGATGTGCTGCTGTCTTGACCAGGTCTCACTGGAAGAAGAGATATAAATATCTCAATGTGATCTCCTGGCTAAATAAAGGAAATAATAATAATAATAATAATGAGCAAATAATAATAAAATTAAACACCTCACAAACCACATCTAGTGATGTGATTTAGAAGTTTTGTCTATTCTATACATTTTCCCCATTTCTCCAAAGCTCACTAAATTTCCTACTTGGTTAATCATAAATTTGTCCACATGTTCTTAGCCTAGAAATGTGATGTGAGTTTTTAGAGTCACAGACTAGCAAACAAAACCACTTAGATGGAAACCGGAAGTTTGTACCCACCCATTTTTTTTAACATTAAATTAGTTAAATCAAAACCATGAACACCTGATTGTTGTTTTTATCATCATCATTTGATTGGGCAAACATCTGTGTAGTGCAGGATGAGTCATCAATATTCTTGGTCCATTTTCCAAAAAAAAATAAAAAAAGGTACTTTTTGCTAATGAGCCTGGGCTGACATTTTAAATTAAAATAATAAAAGTAAATATTATTAACATTTAGGATCACACTAACATATAAATGATCTCAAAACAAAATCATGGACTAAAAGCCGCAAAACTAATTTTGATCACATTTAAAGCTAGTTGATCTGGACATGACATGAGGGCCTCTCTCTGTCTCTCTTCTCTGCCCTCCTTTGCTTTTTGAGGCTAATTAAAATGAAAAGCAGATTTATGGGTGGGCTCCCTCTTGTCACTTCATGTTGGCAGGACCACTTGTGACTTTCACCTTGAGGGATCTGTGCCTGTTAGTCACAAGTCCTCCCAGCAAATGACTCCCAACCGTTTGATGAACCTCTCCAACCTGCCGCAGCGCTGTCAACTCCTTGAAACTAAAAAATAATCATCATCATCATCATCATCATCCCGCCAGGCTGGACTCAACCCTGCCCTGCTCTTTACCCCTGCCGGATAAAACCCTATCCCTGAACAACAAACACCAATAGAATTATGTAAAGAGCAGGCCAAGCAAACTGGAAAGTAATATACTGATAAATATAAAAGAAAAGAGGAACACCGAACAGCAGTCTTGTATTTAGACATTAATACACTTTCGTGGATAGCCACAGCAGTTTTGTAATTATATCTAAAAGCGCATTATGGAACTTTAGTCTCTTTATCGCTATCTGTTTACACAAGACCCACTGACGGTAAGAAAGTCTGTTGAGGCTATACCTGAAAAATATGTAAACGGCATATCTGTCACCATAGTAGCCAGACCTTCTTTTCCTTATGGACATGCCCACTGTTATTTTACTGATACTATGTCATTATTATGAGGGGGAAAATAACAAATTATGACATTAAAAATCATAATTATGACATAAAATTATGACTTACTTAAGACTTAATAATTATGACTTTCCACTATTTACCATAGTATAACTTTTTCAGAAATGGACTTACACAGTATTTATTATTATTTATATATTATTTTGTTTTTTATTTTAGATTATAGCTTTTTTTTTATCTTTTTTTTTTAAGTTTTAGAAAAACTAAAATTAAACTATGTGCTTTTGTCCTTTCAAATATTTTACAAATATTTCAGTTTTAGTTTTTGTAATTTAGTATTTAAACTTATTTCAATTAGTTGCTAAGGCAATATTTCTATGGTCACAATTCTTGACCACCATAGTGGATCAGAGTAAGACAAGACAGTTTTGCATGCAGTTTAGTACTCGCACGTAAATTGTGTTAATTTTTATTTTTTACCCACATAATTATCCGCATTGCACTTTTTGAAAGACAATTGTTAAGGCGAGTATATTGTCAACTGGAGTTGAGTGTTTTCAATGCCCTATGACAGTTGACCAACCTTCTCTTGCTCTGGAGGAAGCCTGTGGGTGCAGGCGGTCTGGATGGATGAGGCAACTCAGAGGCCTGACATGATGACTGACAGCCACAGCGAACAGATGTGAACACACTTCTCTGTCAACGTGGCAAGAAAATGTGTGTGTGTGTGTGTAATCTGAAAATGTTTGCATTTTTGCATCCCTTCGTGTGTGTGTGTGTGTGTGTGTGTGTGTGTGCGTGTGTGTGTGCGCGCAATATAACAACCTCCTGAAATGAGATGACGATACGCGTGTTTGTGTGAGTGAAGGCATATTTTCAGCAGTATTCTTGGAGGCCTTTCCTCCCCTAAGATTCTCTTTTCACACTTTGCTGCACAACACATCTGCATCCAATGACCTGACTTAATGTCTCACTCAGGCAAATAAGATTGCAGAAGTGAAGAACAAAAGACCTATCACTCACAAAAAGGGACGCTTTTGGCTCAGAGTCATTTGACAGTGTGTAACGGCATCCTCTGAGAGAGTCTGAAGGTAATTGATTTTTTTTCTCGTTTTTTTCCCCCTATTTCACCCATTCTCCATTGTCTACTAATAGAATTAAATCAGGCCAAACAGGAGAAGGGTCCTGTGGAGGTGTTGTCAAGGTGCAGTCATCAGCATGCATTAGCAGGCCCTGAGAGGCTTCTGTGAGCACGCCTCATCTACCGTCCTCCTTCAAGGGATTAACAGACAGACAGCAATAACCAGGGAGATTTACTCAAAGGATGGTCACAATTAGCCTCAAACTGTAAACATCTTATAACAAAATGCGATTAGGGGCCTTTGCCGAACATGGAAGTCTTTACATGCTTCATTAATTGTGGATGTACTACTTCCGAAATTGTTTGTGTTGTTTTATTATTAGTTATTGTTTTTAATTATGTGTGCTTGCTTGTTTTCTAAATCCCACTATAATGGCTAATGCTCTAAATAAAACGTGTATGGAAGTTATGCATTTGCAATGGGAAAAGTAACTGATGGACGCTCCCTTTGAAATTGTTTCAGTAAACAAAGCAAACACTAATAATAATGTGACAGTATCTGATGAATAACATGGTGCTTTCACTTATACCATGTCACTGAATATACCATTGTATTTAAAAATAATTGTAAATAATAGTATAGAGTAGTAATTATTAGATTCCATGAATATGTTAACTACACACTAACACCACCGTTGCCGATATTTACACTACCATCATGACTGCAAGTGTATATGGCTTTCATATAACAGTTTAATAAACATTCAGTTAGTAGTGAGTTACTAACATTTTAGACAATATTGCCAGCGAAAATAGTAGAAGTCAAAGCAGAAATAACTGTTACACGTCTCTGAGCAGCACACTGGGTTTTTCTTTCTTGAATGAATTGGTTGAGTGAATGATTAAAATGATTAATTCATAGAGACAGTCACCTGTCGCCACCTACTGGTAAACGGTGTGACCTGCAGTAAGAGTCACTTAAAAATCCCCATCACTAATAAAAAAGCAACACAGCCAAGCGATTCAATCAATTAGAAGTGGATAGTAATATTTCAACTTAACAGAGTTTGTCACTACAGAATTTAATGATGTGTGAATTTGATATAATGATACAGTAATATAATATAATTATATTACTTCAATGAATTTAATGCAGTTGTTTAATACAAAATTTGTTTATAATTTTGTTTATCTACTTAATTTGCTACTTATAATTTCTATAATTCAAACCTGGGTGGTATGATGTTGGACATCAAAAGCTTGTTCATCATAACCTCAGGTGATTCAAATATTGGGGCTTTCTTGGAATCAATAATTGTGATCTCTAAATCTTCTCCTCATCAAATATAAAATATGAAAGAAAGCTGTACCTCAAAAAGATACCTCAGAAAGATACCTCAAAGAGTTCCAGGACTCAGATTCATGTCTGTGTTCATCCAGACATTTTCATCTCCGTACTTAAACAATGTTTCACTTTTTCCATTTTTAAAACATACAATGAAAGAAATATAAATAAAAACAGAATTTGATTGCTTCAGTTTTGAAACTAAAGAAGCACATATCAGAGAAAAAGAGGAAAAACTGAATGAAGACGGATTGATTTGAGATCCAGCTAAGAGATATTTTCATTTATTTTAGTTAGAAGCTGTAATCTAATTTGAACTAATCATAATTCAGTCCAGCCTTGTTTGCCTGATATTTCTGTTTTTCCATATTTCTACCTCATTTCTCCAGCAATTTGTCAGAATTTATACAAAATCTGCCATGTCTTTCAAACACATTGCGTATACTGTACATTACAATCACACAAAACAAAAACTTATCAAACTAACTATTTCCTTTTGGCTGCGGTGTCTCAAGAGTTCTTCAAACACCATTCCCATCCAAAAGTGAGTCTTCCTTTACATTCCCCATTGTTGATGTTGAGGAGGTTATGACAGAATTCATAGAGCAATGTGTGCTATGCTAAGTCAGGGCTGTGGCAGAGGTAAAAAAAAAAAAAAAAAAAAAAAAAAGTTCTTTCATCTGGCCGTTTTTGAAAGAGGAGATAAAAGGACTCAATAAAAATCTCCTTGAATCTATCCCTCTCCAGCAAAATCACATTCCTGACAGATGTGTTACCTCTTGTTATTCATCCCCTTTTTGTTTCACTCCATTCATCCCCCTTACAGGAGCAGAGCTACATGGCATGCGCCGGTTATTTTCAGACGTTAATATATGCATTTTAAAGACTTTGCCTTCATTTGAAGAATGCAACGGTTACCCACACCGAGATATCAGAGAAACGTTTGAAGTGAGTGCTCTCCTGCCCGCCTTTGTGTTCTGGGCTTGTAATATGAATGAATAATGTATCAGGGATTAGAAATTCATAATGCTCTTGTTTTCACCTTCCATGAGGCTTTCCCCCTCTCACATATCCCTGCGCTGGCCTGTGAGTAAAATCTCATTATGGCAGATTCCCTGAGGTGGGCAGGGCCAGGCCTCGAGAAACGGCCCGGATGGCACCGGGAGACTGTACGGATGATGGAAGCTGGAGGAGAAGAAAACTTTTAATCACCTTTCACCAAAACCACTCCACCAGGGAAGGCAGGTTTGTGTTATGTGCTGGAAATTAAAAGCACAAAAAACAAACAAGCAGAGTTTGCCTGTGGATGCTTCTAGAAGGAAAAAATCAATTCTGTAAAGCAAAAAAAAATAAAAAGAATAATAAACATGACGTCTGTGTGGTACATCAGGAACGTGTTTATGGAAAGTAAGAGTGCTGGTGACAGGAGCTTAGCTGTACTAAGAGCTTCTGGAAGGTGTCAGTGATCGGTTTACACATATTCTACAAACCAAGAAGAAACCCGTGGGCAGGGCTTACAGAGAATTTACACAGGTGAAAATGAAGAACATGTCTCGCACAACATCTACAAAGCAGTTTTGCCTAGTAATGAAGAATATCCACAGGGCATTTCTTTCAGGATTGTTCATAGGATATGCTGATTAGAGGTAGGAGAGAGAGAAAGCCCTGTAGCTAATATCCTCTGAGATCATAATTTCACAAAAAAAAAAGAAAAAGAAAACTGTGCCTTCGATAAGATCGTGTGCGGAGTGGGGGAAAGATGTCAGTGGCTACTAGTCTTAAAGGTGCCATGTGTAAAAATTGAGGTAAAATTATCCAAAAAATGAGCTACACGCATCAAAAGAATGAGAAGAAATAAGGGCAATGATGTCATTAAAAAAATGTCAAGTTATAGTGCTGCAGAGATATCAACCTTAATTAGCATTAGCATTTCTAGCCACGGCCCGACAGGTGTTGTAATACCAGTTTCGGCCATGGGAGGCGGTATGCGGGCCACATAACCACCAGCCAACCTGCAATACACGACACGAATAACTCGCACGGCTTGTGGGCGTACTTGAACCTGATGTCTATCGTGTGGAAAGTACAGAGCCCACTACTTCATTTCAATTCAGGGAAGAGAGCGGAAGGATGGCTGAAGCCTTTGGCAAGAGACCCCTACAACCACCGCGCTCTGAAGCACAAATCAGATCAGATAAGAAAAGGACCGCTCGTCACGGTCCGGGCTCGAAAGCGCAGGGGACGGCTGGCGAACTGCAGCGCATAGCCCTGTTTTACAACGTTCAGCACCCATTCTGACACGCCCGGGATCGCTCCCCATGCTTTCGCACGCATAGCTAGGGGCAGAATGGTCTCCGTGTTCTGACCGCCGCGCCGCACTGCGCGGGTTCGAGAAACTGAAACGGAGGTATCAACACGGCGCGCGCGCCCTCGTTGTCTGAAGAGTGCTGCTCGCTGACGACAGCAGCCGGCCGTTTCACATTCAATGACTCGGTCGCTAAGGACGGAGAACAATTTGTGGCGCGAACAGGTCATTTGTAGCCTACTGTATCTTTCAACAGTGTTCGTGTTTTTTTTACTATAGTAGAGATGATCGGTTCACGTGCGCTGTCTGATGTTTACTGCATCACTCGACATGGAGAGGTTGGGTAAAGTAATAATTACAAGAGCTTCACGGTTATCAGATACAAGCATTTAACGGCCCTGTAGTATATATATATATAAATAGTTATTTGTGTTTGCGCACGTGATATCAGGAAGCAATGTAACGTTACCTGTAATACACACATGATGGCAATGCGCAAATCGTGTGTGTGTGTGTGTCACAAATCATTATTGTTTCTTCAACTTATTAAAATATCTTACTTTACTGCAACTATCTGTTTCTGCTTCTTTATCATATTTATAGTGTGTGATTTATAAAATACCATATCCTACATCACATATTTTGATATGTGAGGTATACTGCCCCCATCTGGTATGGAATGTGAAATATGACTTGATTTTTTTTGCCAGACAATGACACATGGCACCTTTAAAGCAAACTGTGCAAGTTTTGTCATTTAAGTAAAAAATGTATTGTGCTCAGCTGCATTTATTTGATCAAAAGTGAAACACTGCAAAATATTATTACAATTACTATTTGAATGAATTTTAAAATGTCACAGCTGCATTTTCAGCATCATTACTCCAGTCGTCAGTATCACATGATCCTTCAGAAATCATTCTAATATGCTAATCTTGCTGCTCAAGAAATATTTCTGATTATTATCAATGTTAAAAACGGTTTGTGCTGCTTAATTTTTTTTTTAAACCTGACATTTTTTCAGGATTATTTGATTTATAGACGGTTAAAAGGGAGAGCTTTTATATGAAATAGAAATATTTTGTAACATCATAAATGCCTGTCACTTTTTATTCTTTTATATCCTTGCTGAATAAAAAACATCCAGAACACATCCAGACCAGAAAACACTTTTGTTCTCATTGATATTAATGTTTCAATAGATTGTCCTGAGATTCCATTATAATCTAATGATTGTTTCCTACATTCACATGAATTCAAAATGTTTTTTCAGCACTAATAACACCATAATGCTATTGTGACACTACAATTATAATGCTTTTGAAAAGAGAAACATTCAAAGTAAGCTTTCTTGACCACACTTTCCTATTAGTCATCTTTTGCATTTGAACTGTGCTGGTTTGGGAATAAAAGGGAATATTTCTCTTCAGGAATATCTCCTCTTCTGTGCAAACATGTAGGGTAAAAGTAAAATTTTCTTTTGTGATCATAAAATCCAGTAAGGAGTGATAAGATCCAGTTGGGAGGAGTTAAAGAGGTGTGGGAGACCAGCAGAACGATGGGTTACAGATGAATCAGCAGAGAGAGAGAGAGTGAGAGATTTATTCAATTAATAAACTCTCAGGATACAATAGGGAAGCTCTGATATATTTAATTTGCATTGTTGCCGTTATTATTTTCCTAAAAGACAATTGCTTTAAATGTATTATAGGACTGAATAGAGCCACCTCGCCTTAGAAGTAGGGGCAATGCTTTGCAGAAGTTGCTGCTGACTTGCCCAGTTTCTGTCATAGAGATCTGCAGGAAGGAGGGTGGTAGGTCACCATGGAAACCCAGGATATTTCATGTCTGTAAGCCACCTAGGGATCAATGAAATATTAAACTCAAAGACCATTCAGCAACTAAGGGTATTAATAGTATTCCAACTTCTAGTCCGTGTGCTCCATAGCCGCAATAGTTTGTAGTTACACAAAAAAAGATTTAAAAAAAAGAAAGATACTTTATTGATCTCTGAGGGAAAACGGTGCAACTTTGTTATTCTGCTGATGATCATCCAACAAGACAAAATGTGTGTAAGTCAGTGCAGTCATTCCCTGTTTAATACACGAGTCTTTGATCCTGATATTGTATACATATGTGCTTTTCTCTCCTTTGAGCTACATAACAAAATGCCTTTCCCTTGTTTTTCTACAACTGTGAGGAAAGAGCACATAGTCGGCTGACCATACATGCAACAAATCATCTCAAATTAAAATAGATTCCAAAAAGACAATCCTTTCTCATTAACCTGACCAAGAAGAATAGATCGATTTAGTGTGGATCTAACTGAAGGTATTCCTGTGGGGAGAAGACATCAATTCAAACGAAATGCTAAATCTGGATTAACAAATTGAGCTTGCAGCCATGCTGTAATCATAATACAATGAGTTGGATTGTCTTAAAATTCATTACAGTTCAAATAACTTCAAATTCAACCAATTAAGCCATTTTTTAAGCGATTTCTTACCAAAAAAAAAAAAAAAAAGGTAATTTTATGTCAGGACATTACTTGTTACGTGTATGGATATTTCAGTCACTACAACTCTCGGAGTGGATTATTTCAACCAGCATTTATTGGCATGGTGTTGAAAGAACCAATCTGCACTCGGTTAGAGTTTCAACTATGTAAAAACACTACAAAAGGCAATGCGTAATTCAAAATACAAGGAAACACGTGTGAAGAGTCAATACATAAAATTATTTCATTTAAAAACAGTATATGGGCCCTATTTTCATGGACCTTTGTGTTTGTTTTCCCTCACTCACCACAGTCCGGGGAACAGAATGAAGTTTGATATTGTGTAGAACATAAATGCACTCCATCAACGCTTCTCCAAACAGGGATAGCAGTGGGTGAGAAATTTGCTCATTAAAATGTGTTTTTATTCAATCCTGATCAGTTTCAGGCTTGCTGGACTGGAGCAAAGCACACAATGCATAGCAAAAAGGCAGACTAGCTGATAGAGGTGATCTGTCATTTTAATTGAGGCCATATAGATATCTACTTGATCATGCCTTGAGAATCTACACGCTAGAAAATATAAATGGAAACATTATTAACAATAATGCACACTTGATTTCTCAAGCGTTTTTCTTATGTCCCCAAGTCAGTGGAACTCCAGCAGTTCTGCTCATTTATTCTCCATCTGCAGGATTAAAAGCACTTAGAAAGGGAAGCATATGAAATTCCTGATGGGATTAACATTTACAGTACATTATCTGTGTTACCTTGGTACAACCTTGATACTTTGGAGAAAGTAAAACAATTTGTTTACAATAAATGCATTTTAACAGCATTTTCATGAACGTGTCTGCTGACATGCAAGCATATATCTCACAATGAAGATTTACCAAAAATGTACTCTTGCAAACGTAGATGTTTTATGACGGATGCATGTCACGCACTTACAAATAAATTGAACCTGTCCATCACAAGATCTGAAAAGATGCTGTCATTTTTATTGGTGGAACCACCAAATTGAACTATGATTTATGATGTAGTCCAATGTAATCTCACTTATAGGGGAATGTGATTCAAATCAGCTTTAACACTCTTTTCAGTTTTCTACAAGCTGAATGTCATGAAATGACAGCTGTCATATTTATACCATTAGATGTATGCGCTTTTGCTAATTCAGCATTCAATTTGTTTTTACAGCAGGTAGTTTGTTTATTTGCTGTTTTTATGATCTTGTTAATATCTAGTGTGTCATTTTTCTTGTTAGTCAGTTGATGAAGTAGAATAAGCAGACAATAAAAATGGACAATAAAAGTTGTTGATACAATGTGTAATGCGTTTAATAAATCATTACTTGGTAAAGCAAATAAAAAATGAAGGAAAAAAATTAAATGAATGAGATATATCTCATAAATCATTAAAGAGAGAGGACTCTGGGTAGCCAAAGCATCTCAGGAGAAGAAGCCCAGATACAGATACATTGTGCATTTGCATGGCAAATATGTCACAAGCTCAACCTGATCTCAAAAGAAAAACGTAACGGTGACAATTTCATATGAATTTTCGTGAAACGTATATTATTAGAAAAAAGTAAACATGAAGGTCCACTCCTAAATATACCCGTCACTGGGGCATAAGCAGATAGTACGAAATGTATAAATGACATTGATACAAATTAGCCACCAACTCACCAGAATGTAAAATAGTTACGAATTACCACAGGGACGGAGGACAAGTTAAAGATAAACATCAGAAGCACGTCTTGCTTACAAGTGTTGAAGCATCAGCATGTAGTCCAGAAAGGTCAACTTTAACATTATTGAAGCACACGCTTACCCTGATTCAGCTTTCTGAAATTGTGTGAGCAAACATGTTTTGTACGTGTTAAAGAACTTCAGATTTTCTCTCTAAAACAGAGCAAATTAACTAAGCACAATACATGTGTATATGATCAAATTAAACAATCAGTGGAAACGAATAAAATGATTAGCATAATTAACACCAATGAAAATCGTCTACATATTTCTTCATTCACCAGTGTAGTATAGTTCACCAGAGATAAAACTGCTATATGGTAGAGTTTATTTTGCCATTACAGCCTTGTACAATCGGTTTCCTTATTATCGGGGTGTTTTACAAACGTAATCATTCATTGTAAAGACACTGGTGGAGCAACAATTCACTTTGGTCAACAGAACTGTTTTTTAATTTTTAATTTCACATTTTATCAGTATATAATTATCAGCATATAATTAACCTACAAATGGCCTGAGTTCAAACCATGATTACCATATTTAGAGAAACGACAGTGGTGCAACTCTGCTATATATTTAACCAGCACTTTATTTGTGTGAAATCTTGCAGTAAAGTGTGATGCAACATTGTCTGTAGCCTAGTTTGTACAATGTGTGGAATATTTTATTTATTCAACTCTCAGGTGCCTTTAGAAACCCACTTAGAGTCTGACTCCTCTTACAAAACCCTCAGACAGAGCAAGAGCGGAGATATGCCCAAAATCATTGCCACGTGATGTCAGGGATACAATAGCCGACTGCCATGCTGAAAGCTTGATAACAGTGTTTGAACATGATGGGCAGCGCGGACGGCATAGTCCCTGAAAGGTTTCCTGCATTGTGGTGGCTTTTGATTGGCCAGAAAAATGGGTTACACATTCTTACCCAAGTATATTGTAGATCTTGGCCCTAATCCTCAATGGAGCAGAAATGTAGCTGTGTTTGAATCCGTATGAAGTCCAGTAAGTATGAATTGTGTGAGCTCAATTTTTTTTTGTAGTGTTCTTTTATATCCTTCAGGATGGTACCAACTGTGCCATCTTTTTTCGTATTGCAACTTTATAATTGGACCATTTTTGTCCAGCTGCGCAACTGTAAGAAGCAAATGCATTGACAACTACTGTAATTTGCTGTCATTCAACGTTTGTTGGTCTTGGTACCCTTACAAACTAACAAAAGTACTTACCTCAACCTCAGTTTCACAATCTGTTCTGTTTCTGAGCTTATCAAAAGATATCACACCCTGGTCTCGTGAACTTAACGGACACATGTATGGTGGTCCTATTCACAAGTTTACATGTAGGGCACTATTTGGGAGAGGACCCTTTCCAATGTAATTTAAATTAATTATCTATTACATATAATTTAATAGGAAATGTAAATTGATGCACATTTTATTGGTGCAGAGAGTGTGTATTAGTTTGCAACTCAATCACAAGCACCACAATTTGACCCACTTGAACACTTGGTCCAAATACAGGAAATAGGACATGCCCAATGTCTTGTTTGAGTGAGTCAATGGATCATTCACTCAAGTGATTTGATTCAATGCTGATTCATTTGTGAACAAAACATTGCTAGTGTCTGTTGCTTGCAGATTATTTTCATACACAGAAACAGACATCTCAATATTAGCTTCTTGTTTTATTGAACTGTTGATATTCAAAAACAACAGCATGCACTCTTGCTTGTGTGATATTGCTTAATTGTTATGACGGGTCGAGGCAAGGAGAGGATATGTGAATCTAGTTGCAGCAAAAAAAACAAAACAAAAAAAAACAAAGGCGGTATATCCAACGTGGAGGGCAAAAACATAACAGCTAGGCATAATAACGTAGAGACAATAGAACTGAATCAAACTGAGGGCTTAAATTCACAAGAAAACGAGGGACTAAAGAAGACACAGGTAAACGTAATTAGTTACCACAGAAAACAACCTGGACATGAAAAATTAATTGCAAATCAAAATATTTTTTATTTCAATCTAAGTCTTGACCATTTAAACTATGCTCATGGGGGTCAAAATGGAGAGCAAAATATTTAGCAGTTAATTGGTAGTTCTATTTCTACATTCATAATTCACTACATGTTCATATCAAGTGTAGCTTAATGTTGACCATTTGTTATTTGAAACTAAAGTATGTTTTTCAGGCAGCAAGATAATGCTACTGTGCTGTGGGCTTTTCAGGCTAAATGGCATGTTTCTTTGACCTAATAGCATGCTTGTGTTAAATGTGCACTTGCAGATGGTTAAAGAGTTCATGCAGACGTGGATAGCTTTAGAGAAGTGCTGATAGAAAATGTGCTGTGGCGGGCTGAAGGGTTAACGGCCGGCTGCTCTTTTCCAGTGGGGGGTTTCTCTCTTGCCTTTTCCCTGTAGTAAAACAAGCTGAGCACTGGTCAGGGATGCCCACTGGCTCTCATTAAGAGATGCCAAATCATTATGGATCCCTTCCCTTCCTGCAAAGCTCCCCTAAACCTCTGGCGGCTCACGGCTGTGAGCTATCATTAGCAGATGACAAACCCCATTAGAGTGCCCCCTCTCTGGGCTGGAGTGGATCTGACAAGCGCTCTTTAGCCTTCAACCAGTTCAAAAGCGCAAAAAAAAAAAGCATTACATTTCCTTTTGGTAAATACACGCATACAGAAGCTCAACAACATACAGATATTTCCACATATGCACATAGCCTTGTTTATAGACAGTCACAAGAACAAGCCTACATCATTTTAGAGGGCTATGAAATAGAGCGCTTTTCTCTTTTATTCCCTTTTTTGGCACTAGCTGCAACTCCTTTTCCACAAAAGTTGGCATGGCAAAGTGTATAGTCATTAGCTGTGGATTTTGAATTGTGCAATACGTAATAAATCAATGAATTAATCTATATTTATTTATCCATATCCATCTATTTATCCATCCATCCATATATCTATCTATCTATCTATCCATCCATCCATATATCTATCTATCTATCTATCCATCCATCCATATATCTATCTATCTATCCATCCATCCATATATCTATCTATCTATCCATCCATCTATCTATTCATATCCATCCATCCATTCATATCCATCTACCGGTATCTATCTACCGGTATCTATCTATCTATCTATCTATCTATCTATCTATCTATCTATCTATCTATCTATCTATCTATCTATCTATCTATCTATCTATCTATCTATATCCATAATATCCATCTATCCATCCATCCATCTATCTATCTATCTATCTTCTTTATTTTAAAGCTTGTAGATCGAAAGCCTTGTTAAGAAGAGTTTGGAGTATTTTCCACTTTTCCATTTGGATTACTTTTACTTTACAATCCCACCCTGACAGCCCTCCACCCTGCACCAGGTTTTAATTAGAGCTATCTGGTCGGGACCAATAGCTTTGCTACCCGCAAAGTCTTGCACGCCTACTAATTTAAAGGGACCTTGATGCCTGTGGGACTTTTTATATCGTTCCAGGCAGGAGTGTGCAACGCATGCCCACTTTCATGTGGAAAACTTTGCATGTGACAAAGAGACTTAGCTGCTAGTAATGCCACCATTATTGAACCTCAGAGAGGTTTTCAAATGGGCCCTCAGACAGCATCGGTCTGTTTGAGCCTGGATGCAAGTGTGCGTGGCAGCTGTGTAGAGCCTAACCCAGAACCAATAAAGTCTGTGAAGCCTTGTGTGTGCACTTTGTGGTTGTGTGTGTGCGTGTGTGTGATGAGAGAGGGGACTTGCAAGGCTTAATGCACAGCTGGGGTAAATTTACTCCAGGGGCAATAGCGGAGAAGGCCTGCTGTTGCTAAAGTGAAATGCATGGAGAGCCTGTGCAATGAAGTGTGCTTCCATTGTCTGGAAGTAGGGCAGTGGCACAATGAGGACTGGACCTGGGAGACCATCTCACCTTGGCTGGAGAAAGCTGTTATGTTACAACAAGCCGATTCACACAAAGATTTTGAGAGTGTGTCTGGGAAACTACATTTATGGCGTCCTGGAAGGCCTTGCAAAAAGTAATCGTGTTAGTAGGCTCACTGACATTTTTAATTTGCTGAAATATGTAAGGGACAATGTACAGTCAGTTGGTCATTATCACAAAATACACCCTGACACAGAGGGGATGGGTCTTATTTCTGCCTGAAGGAATTTATTTTGCGATAATGAACTGTACTTATGTGCCAAATAAATGAATACATGCACATGAGATATTGAGTTTCAATATTTTATAATGGTGGTAATTATATTATCTTTAAGCTTCCACTAATAAAAAAAAAATAGCGTACAAATCAAGACGAACACTGCAACAATACTCAAGTAATATTAATACGAAAGTCATCCAACGTCATTTTCACGTCACAATCGATAATTGAGATATAAGATGGTGTAAGGTTTTTAACTTGAATGTGATCGGCTTCCGGTGTTATAGCTGCTCCAGTTATTTTGATTGTACAACAACAGTCCGTTAAGCTGCAATTTGATATTTGTTTTCATATTATTATCGCATTCATAAACACACTGGTTTGTTGTGCAGATTTTACTGTTTATTGCACTGTGTTGTTCTTCTAGTTATTTTCCTATGCATGTTCCATAAATTATTACGTTTTTGCAAATGTAAGAATAGGGAACATACAGTGAACTTTTATGGTCACATAGACATTTGACCTATATTTAAAACATCTGTGGGAATAACTAAAGAAGAAAAGGTGGTTGAAATTATAGGCTATGAAAATCAAAAGGCAACATCTATCAGAATGCCTATTTCCCCGATGCATTGGCCCACTTTTAGCTAGACTTGCTCATATTAGGGGTCACCTTCACACTATGGCATAATCACACATGGCAGGTGGACATTGTCATCAGTAGAAACCCGGGTCATGCCATCACAATTGAGTGACAACTACATTCGTTTCACTGCTTCTCTTATCTGTACCTTTCCATCATAAATCACTGTTCTTTCTGTGGCCTGTCTGTCCACCCCCCCAGTCCTGTGTTCTGGTCACCTCATGGGTTCAGAAAAAATGAACTTGGAGGATGGGAAATAAGTCAGAAAATTAGTCAGTGTTATCTCAGTAGGAGAGCGCAAGATTGTTTCGGCCAACTACATGGAGCTTAAATTCTGGATGATGTCTGTCACTATAAAACCATGTGATGGCCAGGGAATCAAACTTTTTCTTCCTCATAATATTTGAACAGGTTTTATGAAGGAAGATCAGTTTGAAAATACAATTTCATGGCTTTAAAAGGTATGATATTTATCGATTCTTGGGATAAAATATGTCCTACAACTTTACCTGCCATAAGTTTTAAAATAGCTAATGTACTATTTCACCTCTCTCTCTCTCTCTCTCTCTCTCTCTCTCTCTCCAAATTCGCATCGCATTGGCACTCAGCATAAAACCACAAAACTTTCATATAGATTTGATAATATGAAAACAAATAAAACATTACTGTCCATGTCCTGGCAAAAGCAAGATATGAATTGATGTGCTTATTATTAATAAATGCTTATTTCTTATTAATAAGAAATAAGCATTTCTTATTATTATCAATGTGGAAATCAATGTTTTTGTTTTTTTTTAAGAAAAACAGCATTTATTTAAAAAAAAAATTATTGCATTATAAATATCTATGTTTGATCAATTTAATGTATTCTTGCTGAATAAAAGTATTAATTTATTTTGATTTTTTTTACAGATAAGTGATAAACCTACATAGACTCTAAGCAGCTCAGTAATTAAAAGCTGACCTGTTCGTTCTCTCTGTGTATTAGGATGGAGCGCAGTGCAGAGTCCTCAGAGATTTTATGTGTTATACTGACATCCAGTGGGGTACTGCAACAATGGACGTTGTTTACTGTCAATATTATATGCTCGACAAACAGGCATATTGTTTTAATCTGTGCTCGACTTTTGCCTCTAACTCCATGTCATTATCTAGAACACAAATTCAGTTTGTCTGAATCACTTGTGTTTGATAAACAAATATCGGAATAACATAAAACTAAAGAAAAACTCGAACAGCTACATTTCTGCCACACTCAATATGGCAGACAACTACAGCCATATTTCAACTTTCGGTATCAACCAGACGACGTAGTGACGTTCATGGCCAAAAGAAACCAAAACTGAATGACATGTAAACTTATGCGATGGAGGAAGCAAAATATATGAATTCTCGTTTTGATTTTAATATCACTTGACGCTGAATGCATGAGCGTTGCTCGTGCAGTTAGAGGATGTCGCGCGTAACAGCCGATCTGAATTTGCAAACACTTACCGAGGTAGGTTTACTGTCAAAACTAGCGAGGCAGATTGTAATGTTTACTGAGCTAACAAGCTAATTACCGGTAGTAACTTACATCAAGATCAAAACTGAGCCATATGATATAGCCTGCTGAACTAACGTCAGATATTTCAATATGAGCAGTTGTCTGGTCAGATATCATGATAACTCCCTCAGGGATCTCCTAATCTTCAGTCTTGTTTACTTTGGGTTTGATAGAGGTGATTAAATACTAGGTTACCACAGTTTTGTTGAAAAAACAATTAACTATATTGGTTAACGTTACCATATAATCTTCTATTAGTGAAATTTGTCTTGTTGACGTTGTGGTGCATCAGACAGGATCCTGTTGTCACTATGTCCTGATCAATATCTTGACATTTTCTCAATAGTGTAATTACTGCTACCCAGATGATGTGCTTGATGACATCAAAGATGTGTCGGCAGTTTTCCCAAACCTGCAGCTATACGTGGACTATTATCGTAAGTTGATATTTGAAAGCACACAGTGGTCTAACAACATATCTTTGTCAAAGTGTAGCAGGGGTAACGTTAGTTTGGGTTATTTCACCCAAAAATGAAAATTATGTCATATTTTACTCACCGTCATGGCGTTCCAAACTCGTCGGACTTTCGTTCATCTTCGGATCATAATGAAGATCTTTTGAATGAAATCTGGGAGCTAACGTTAGCTGTCCCTCCATTGACAGTCCACGGACACTTTGACGCTTCGAAAAGTTAATAAAGAGATCGTAAAACTGATCCATATGGATTGAGTGCTGAAGAGACACAATCACTTTATATGATGAACCGATTTAATTTAAGCATTTATTCACATATAAACTTTTATCAACTCGCACACAAAGCATGTTCGCTCCACGGCTCTGGTTCCCTCGACGTGCAAGAACCAATGAGGTTTATTCTCGTGTGTTACACTGCACTTTGAGTTTCCGCAAGAACCAATGAGGTTTATTCTCGTGTGTTACGCTGCACTTTGAGTTTCCGCAAGAACCAATGAGGTTTATTCTCATGTGTTACGCAGTACTTTGAGTTCGGCACGGCAAGAACCAGGTTTTTTCTCTTTCGTTAAGCACGCCACGTACGGTTAAATTTCTGTTTATGTTTGCTATAAAATCCTAAATTCAATCTGTTTGTTATATTGATCCATTAAAAAAAAAAAAAACTAAAAACTAAAACTTAAACTAAAATTATATACATTGGGGGATATTGTCATACATGTTCAATATGTTTATTTTTTTTTTTACTAAAAAATAACAGCGTGCTTTGTTATAAACAACATGTTTAATAGCATTTTTTGTTACCAAGACTAAAAAGTCCACACCACAACTATAATGATAACGACAAGGAAGGATCAAAGTCACTTTCAGAACTTCAGCTGAAACCGATTCACAGCCAATCAAAATCCATCCAGATTCATGGATCATAACTATAGCACATACCTGGAATAAACATAACGTCATCGTCCATTGGCATGGATGCTAATAAACATTATCTTTCATAAGTTTGGGGTCTTTTTTTAATGTTTTTGAAAGAAGTCTCTTATGCCACAGTAAAAACAGTAATATTGTGAAATATTATTACAATTTAAAATGTAATTTATTCCTGTGATGACAAAAGCAAAATTTTCAGGAAGTCATTACTCCAGTCTTCAGTGTCACATGGTCCTTCAGAATGTATTATATGCTGATTTGCTGCTTCATATTTTTGTGGAAACCATGATGGATTTTTTTCAAGATTCTTTGAGTATGGGGTAGATTTTTATTCTACCTGACTCCTAATTACCTGGGGCGTCTCCAATCAACACCCAAGCGTCTACAGTCGACACTTAATATCTTTATATACTAGCTCTGCGTCTACGGTCGACAACTGGCTTCCCTTTTCCAGCCTAAGTCCCTCCCCTCCGCTTCCGGCTCATGGGACCTATTTTCTGAAAAAAATATGTATGGTAGTCAATGGCGAGAGACAACTTATCTTTTTATTCCGTCTGACCTGTGCCCTGAATTACACATATGATGTTTGTCAATTTAAAAGATAATTATGAAAGTCAGGAAAGTCATTTTGTCATAAAACAGAAGAGTAACATTTAGTTTTATGTGAAAAACGCTCAATGAACTACATCTATCGTCTCGCACTATGTATGTCACCAACATGGCTGTCACCTTAGCGTGTACAAAACACTCAAGGATCACGGCGTAACGTTACGATTATAACGTAAGACTATAGAAAAAATGACAGACGTTAGCTTCAGTAAAGTTAGTTTCATTCATTGAGAGAATGTGTCTTTTATATTGACAAACATCATATGGTTAATTCAGGGCACAATTCAGACGAGATCAAAATATTTGTTGTCTCTCGCCATTGACTACCATACAATATCTTTCCAAAATAAGGTCCCATGGTGGTCCACCGGAAGGGGAGGGAGGGACTTAGGCTCTCTATAACACTATCAAAGTGTCTAGTAAGCTTCCCTTACTAACTTGCTGCGCAGCATTAACTAGACAGACTCCAGACAATGCCTTCAAATATGCCTTAATCACGGCCAGAGGATCTCAAAAAATTTTCAGAGAGAATCCCACCAGCAAAAAGAATACAACCGTTAGAAGCATGGCAAAAATGTCATGATACATTACATAATTTCCCTACAATTTGATTGGTTCTTCATATTCAAACCTTTCTGTTACTAGGTAGAAGCAACTTAGATCTCTCATAAAAAAATGGAAAAGGATAAAAGTTCATTTGATTACTCAATATGTCATGAGACTATTCTAGACTGTTATATTTTTTTATATTGTCTAGCCAGCATCTCCAAATTTTCCACTGGTTTTGACACAAACTTCAGAGTACATTTTGTTCAAGTGTTAGAATGTCAGGCCTAAAGGAGAAGTAAAGTTAGATGTTAGAATTATGATTAGTTTGATATACAGTTTACTATTTTATTCTTTAAAAAATCCATCACAAGTAATAGTAATAGAATTATTATTTTTTGCATTATAAATGTTTTTACATTTGATCAATTTAATGTATTCCAATCCTGCTGAATAAAAGTAATAATTTATTTTATCTTTATTGTTATTGCATGGTAGTGCACTACTCTTTATAGTTTTAGATCTTGGTGTGAATTGACCTTAAGGTGTGTGCCTATACATAAATTGACTATTGAAAGTATTGAACTCTGATATACTGGCGTACAGATTATCCCTGTCTTCTATATAAAACGAAAACTCTTAAAAACAAGTGTATACAATATATGGAGAATTTTTGCTTACTGTGGACACTTTCTTGCATGTGTATTTGATGAGTTCGGTTGTCTTCTCTTTTTACAGTCTATCCCAACAATGATAAGAAGAAGTTGGTTTATTTGGGTGGCACTGTTCCTGTTACATATGAAGGTAACTGACTGGTTTCAGAAGCTCTACTGTAACCTATAACTCATCCCTTCCCGTGTTTATATTGTTCTTTGTTCTTTATTTATTCTATTGGCTTTCTACCAACTGAAACTCATATAGTACGTTTTATGTTGTTACAAAGACTCCAAGTACAATATTCCAGTTTGCATCTGGATCCACGAGACCCATCCCAAAAATCCACCCAGGTGTTACGTCTGCCCTTCACCCTCCATGGTTATCAATGCTAAAAGCAGCAATGTTGATGACCATGGTCGCATTCTTCTCCACTGTCTCAGCAACTGGAAGATTGTAAGTCAGTTATGTAGTTATTTCACCATTACTTATTTGAAGGTAATGATTTATATTTGTCACTCTGGATTTAAATGTTTGATTTCCAGGGGTGGTCAAACTTGTCTATAGTTCTGGAGGAGATGATTGCCGCCTTTCAGCGCGAAACTCCTCTATTTGCCACCTATTCTGTCCAAACCCCTCCACTACATTCTCAAGCAAAGCAGCCTGCTGAACTGGTAGTTCAACCGAATCCTGTTTCATCCTATGGCAGGTCAGTGCTTGTTTAAGTTGCAGCTTAGTCATTCTTATTGAAAGCATTTGCCCTCAGCCTCTCAGTTTATCACCTTTTTCATGATCAGTGGTACTGATGTTGTCTTCAATTTTCTTTTTTATTGTTTGTGCAGCAGCAGGCCACATACAGGCAGCAGTTCAATGCAGAAGACGTCAACAGCTCAACACGAAACATCCACTTCATCTGTGCCTCAGCATGCCAGCAACAGTAAACATTGATTTTTCTGCTGAATATTAGTCTGGCATAGATTGTTCACTACCTCAGATTCTCAGATTTATGCATTTTTTTTACTCTCTATATACCAGTGTTATTTTAGTATTATTGAGTTACTATTGTAGTTTTTATTCATTTGTGTTTATTTTTATATTTTCTGTTTTCATTTTAATTTGAGTAAAATTATTGTAAATGTTTTTACAATTGTTTTATTAGTTTTCAATGTCTATGTAGTTTTTATTCTCTTTTTTTAGTTTTAGTTATTTCTAGAAAATGAAAAATGTTGACTTGGCAGCTAGCTAAAATACGTTTTTAATAGGTTTTTTTGTATATATATATATATATATTATTATTTTTTTCAGTTAACTTTCAAATTTCAAGTAACACAATTATTTTCTTATGGTTTTAGTTAACTATAATAACCCAAGTCATTCACAGTCATCACTGTAATGTGTCGAAATGACAGCTAAATTCATCCTTGCATTGCCCGTCTGATCACCACAGTTCAGTTTGTCAGAGTATGTCATCTTTAGTGAGTTGGTAAATAAGGCTGAAATCTCCATCTTGGAAGCAGAAAGCAGGCAGCATGCTGATCCATTACAGTTTCCGAGATTATTGATTTAGTGTTATGAATTAATGTTTCAGACTTTCACTTTTTATTCCTGGCTAACCGACCGTAATGTTTCCTTCACTAGTCCTACCCAAGAGTACAAAGTCCCAGATGAACCTGAATCAAGTCAGTGAAACAGAGATGAGTGGGGTAAGGAGATCATACACGCAAGAGTTACTGGATTTTGGAATCACATTTGGTGCACAAGCTTTGGACACCAACCAACCAACAAACCCATTCATTTCTCCTGCCTCAGGTAATATGTTTTTATTTTGTTTGTTTGTTTATTTATTTATTCAGCAGTGATATTTTCAATCACCCTTTGTGCAGTTTTGAATTAATTAAATATTACCTCTGCTTCAGCTCCCACCAGCAGTACTTCTAATGTAGAGGACATAGACGACATGTTCAAAAGCCTTCAGTTACAAAGAGTTGTCAACGTGTACCAGTTAAGCAACAGTGAGAAAGGTAAATTACACATCATTTAACCTTGTTTTTAAAGAACTCAAAAAGTAAATATTGGAGTTTTGTGGCTTTTTGTGCGAGTATAGTCGTAAAAGATGACAAAATAAACTTCTCATCTTTGACTTTCTCTTCAAGTGAAACTTTTTCCCAATCAAATTATCATTATTATTATTTACTTAAAAAAAAATTCATGACATAATTAATTTTGAATGCATTTAAATAATACATATTGTTATCTTAAACCCCAAAATGTCCGGTGGTGCAACTGTCCGAACAAATGAACAGACTAAGAAAACAATTTATTTGTATTTACATTTTTTATTATTATGGCATCATTTTAGGTTTTAAACCTTTCGTATAAACACATTTTATAAGTTTTAAAACTGTTGAGATAATTGAAAAACTTATGTCCATCAATTTGTATACTCGTCAGGGTGGCACAACTGCAAACATTGCTCTTTTATTATGAATGGACAAGGTAATAAAAGTAAACATGATAATGCATCATCCAGAGGAGCCCAACTGATCCTTATGGCAGAATGAAACGATGTGTAGATCTCTCTCAAATACTGGTAAAAACTTTTAATTTCAAGTATGGGTAGGTTGGTACACTTTCATGTCAGGTGGTACAACTACAACTATTTGGCTGTACCACCTGGCATAAAAACAGTCAAAAAATGAATTTAAACATTTTGAAATGTTATTTAACAACTGAAACTTGTTTAAACACATTGTTCTTAACTCAAAAATGTGCATTACATAATTCTTTGCAAATATATATATTTAAAAAACAAAACTTTTTTCAAGCTTTTTTTGTCAATGACACGTGTGTGTGTGTGTGTGTGTGTGTGTGTGTGTGTGTGTGTGTGTGTGTGTGTGTGGTCTGATGGCTTATAATAATGTGGACAGAACAACCTCATAGCTCACAGTAGGTCTATCTTATGTCTATAACTTATGAACTGTTTATAAGTTATTGTTAAATGTCAATTGCCCTGTGGAGATAATTAATGGGATTTTTACTTAACACTCTACATCTTCCGCAGACTAAAAAGTAGCTAATCAAGATTCATGGCTATAAAGTTGCTTCAATATATATTCCACCCAGATCTAGTTTCAGTCGGAAATACATCAACACGGGAATCGTCAAGCAGTTTAACTGGATTATAATTGAGCTTGAACTGTCCAATTGCTGGACATTCATTGTCTGAATTTAAAACATATGTATTGAACAGTATGTATATTCAGCCTAACATGCAAGTGATTGTATCGTTGTTCCAGTTTATACTGGTGCCTCCTACACACATTGTGTAAAATAATGCTAACGTTACACTGAATGACTTTAATTTTCTCATGAAGATGTTCTTTATGCTGGAGGACCGTGGCAGGATTGTGGTGGGAGTCCCAGGGTTCAACCAGGGTTAGTGGACGACCAACACAAGGTGGTGGTGAGCAGGCTTCCTGTGGGCATCTCTCCCAGCAAAATGAAGAACAAGCTCACCATCTACTTCCAGAGAAAGCAGAATGCAGGAGGAGAGGTTCTGGATGTCAAATACCCTGCAGCGCAGCCAGACCAGGCCTGGGTGCTCTTCAGAAAGCAGAGAGGTACTATGGGACATAACTGGTAACCAACACTAAACAAAAAGTTACCATTTCAATGAAAGGTTTTAATTTCCACTTTTGTGTTTTCCCAGATGCAGAGCATGTTCTGAGGCAGCCTGACAGAGTGATTAGCATTAACGACCAGGGATTTCTTATTCAGCTGAAGAAGTTTGAGGACATGGAGGTAAGAGAAGGCCAAATCAAGATAGCATTTTTACCTATTTTGTACAGGATTGCACTATACAAAGAACCTACTGTCAGATCCCAGGTGGAGTCCAAGGTGAGAAAGCCGAAATCTTTAAGAGCATCTTGAGTCTGGAGGGGTGCAGTTTCAGCTCCACAGATGTACTGGAAGCAGTGCAGTCATGCCGAGACCTCCCTTCTGCTCTGAAATATCTCTGCCACGATTGCCCTATATGCCAGGAGCAAGTTTCCTTCAACAGGGTGAGAATACATTCATTTTGTTCTTGAGCTAAATATATGGAGCCACCTTGAAATTATGATTTACCTTAAATGGTAATTATGCATTCTATTGATATTTAATGATAATAATTAATACACTACTGTTCAAAAGTTTTGGGCCAGTAATACATTTCTTTTTTTAATGAATGAATACTTTTATTCAGCTAGGTTGCATTCAATTGTTAAAAAGTGAGTTTAAGTGACAGTGAATACTATTATAATGTTACAAAATATTTATATTTATAAGTAAATATGAAGCAGCACAATTGTTTTTAACATTGATAATAAGAAAGGATTTAGCAGCAGTTCAGTATTTTAGAATGAATTTCTGAAGGATCATGTGACACTGAAGACTTGAGTGATGATGATGAAAATTCAGCTTTGCTATCACAGGAATAAATTACATTTTTAAATGATTAGTTGTTTTAAATAGTAATAATATTTCATAATATTATTGTTTTACTGTATTTTCAATCAAATAAATGCAGCTTAATGAGCATAAGAGACTTCTTACAAAAACATTAAAAACTTTTGAAGCGAAAAATAAATATATTATTATTCACTTATTATTGTAATAATCATATTACTATGGTAATTATAATATTGAATAATAATATAATTAAATGATTACTGCAAATTCAGGACTTAATTTTACATAACATTTATTTTTAGCATGAAACTCTCTCACTCTGGCCCCAAGACATCCAGACATCCTTATTGTTTATTAGTTATATCATATTATTGTCCACATGAGGATGATACACTGTAGGATATATCTCTTTCATAGTCCTAAATGTAGTGTCTGCCTCTCTTTTCCTCTTCAGATGGTCACCATGACACACTGCTCTTGCACATTCTGTGAGAGCTGTTTTAAGAAGTACTTCTCCTCTGTCATTAAGGAGAAGAATATAGTACATGTTGTGTGTCCCCTCTGTAATCTTCCCGATGTACGAGGAGGCCGCAGGGAGGAGTCCATGGAGTATTTCAGTCTACTCGACACACAGGTGTGGAGCTTTTTTTTTTTTTACCTTGTGCCTGATTTATTGAAATATAGACCATATGAAATTTAATATAGAATATGACTAACTGTAAATGTTTTTGTATGTGTAGATCAGGTATTATTTAGACCCCCAGATCCATGAGCTCTTCCAGAGAAAACTCAGAGACCAGGCACTGCAGGAAATGCCCAACTTCCGTTGGTGTGCACATGTAAGTTCCATCATTCACAGATATTTTTTAATGCTATATAAGGTTATATTTTTGTAAAGTTGGTAAAACTGTTCTTTTAATTTATTTTCTTAGTGTTGCTTTGGGCTCCTTCATGAAGCAGACAGGCTGAGGATGGACTGCCCCAGCTGTGGGAAAAGCACATGCTTTCAATGTAAAAGGCCGGTAGGTTTTGCCTTTGAAAACCACAATATAATGCTTTGCATCATATGCCTTAGGCTACGTTCAGACTGCAGGTAGCAGTGGCTGACTTTTTTGCACATACGTGACTCAGAATCTGTCTCAGAACAGTGTGAGCAGCACAAACCACATGGTATGTGGTTTCTATTCTGACTTGGGCCACTTTCTTATGTGGTCCTAAATCAGATACAGGTCTGGGGCCGTATTCACAAAACATTTTATCATACCACTTGGGAGTTCTCCTAAATAGCAGTAAAAGTTCTTAAGTAAGAGTTTCCTCTTAAAACCTATTCACAAAGCTGCTGAGACCATCTTTTAATAAGGAATAGAGAGAAGTCTTAAGCTAAGAGAAAGGGCGGGGTTGAACTCGTTGCTATGGATGATATCAACATGCTTACTAACTATGACCACAGTGATTGGCTGATTAGTTTTTGTCAGTGATTTAATCATAGAAATATTGTAGAACAAGGTATCATGTTGCCATATTCAAATAAATGCTTTATTTAAATATGACAACATTTTAATTTTAAAACCTTTATTTGAATATGGCAAAACGTTATTTTAAAGATATTAACATGTAGGCTAAGTGGCACTAATTAAACAAATATATGTTTTGCTAATTGTCAGCCTCTTACATTGCATCTTGAGAGATTGCAGAATTCAAATGACAAATTATGTTTTATAAACAAAGCTCGAGAGGATCGAGGCATATATATATACACAGCCGACTCACCTAGTTACCTCGACAGTTTTCTGCATCCCCCTGTGACCCTGGCTGGTTCATATCCCCAGCTGGGGATACAGGGGAATATTCTGGGTTTGTGTACAAATTTTGTAATTTGTGTAAAAAATGTGTAATTTGATTTGTAATTTTTCTCGCTAAATTCCGAGCTCGGAGCCCTCGATCCCCTCGGACAGCACGCCAAAAACGCTTATTTTACTCTTTTACTCTATTCGATACTATTCACGAGTTCAAGTGTGAACTCGTGAAACAACTTCCACAGGTAATGGGACATGGTTTATTTTATTTTTAAATTTTTGGCTTTTTATTATGATAGAACAGTGAGTAAATAGGAAGCGAAGTGGGAGAGAGAAAGGGGGACGGGATCGGGAAAGGTCCACTAGCCGGAACTTCCCAAAAGGCTATTGGCTCCGACAATGGGACATTATTTTTTAACTCGACTGCAATGCTTTATTTTCTACATAATCTATGCATATTGCCTATACATAAATGAACCTTTATGTTATGTCATCATCACAGATTAAAGTCTATAAATCAAAATATTGATTGCATTTATGAAGAAAAGTTTCAGCACCCAAGGCTCTATCACCTATTGTAGTGTACAATGTCTTTGGGCAGATTTTTGGATTGTTTGTTATTTGAATTTAAATGGTTGCCAGACAAGTACACATCTGAACTAAACCATTCTTAGGCTGTTTCTCAAAATGCATTCTTAAGTGATCTTACATCCTTGTGTTTTTGTACTACGTCATCATCAACCGTCAAAGTCTGTTTCCAATACTCAAGAACGCAAGTACAGAGAACGCGTGAAAGTACCCGGATGTGTTCTTAATATCGAGGATGCATCAAGTATAGACTTGAGAGTATTGAAAAATCCCTGAAGTCATCTCATGCGGACTACGTGCGGAAGCCTGTAAGCTTGTTCTCACTCAAGAGATTCCTGCTGAAAGCTCGTAAATACGTGACCGCTCATGAAAGCAAACATTTGTTGTTTTGTTTGGCATAATTTTTATAAAGTTATAAATACCTGGAGAAAGACTCTAGTTTTTAATTGGCATTTTTAAAAGAATCTTAAAGTTGACAAAGCGTAACATTAATTATACGTACTCATTTACACATATACTGATGTAAATTAAAAAGATGTCAAATAATAGCAGTGATGTAAGTACATATTTGAATAGGTTATGACATCTGTGAAGTTATATTTTATTTATTGTGTATTGGATGGTGCTGTCCCACTGCCTAAAATGTGCAGAACGGTCAGTTGAGCAACTAGCACATCTCAATTCACACAAAGATGCGTTCTGTGTCCTGCCTAGTCCGTTCTTTCAAGGGAGCCTGGGCAAGAGCGCTCTCCGCGAGAATGCAAGTCTTTTTGAGAAGCAGCCTGATTGTTGATTCCCTGCATTGTGATTGTAGCTACTTGTTATCTCATATTTATGGATGCTATTGATCTGCTGCTTGTTTTCTAGTGGGCTCCGCAGCATGAAGGAATCTCGTGTAAGAAGTTCAAAGAGTGGGAGCAGCTCAACAGCCCCGAGTACCAGAACTCAAGGCTGGAGCAGCTCCTCAGCAGGAACAAAATAGGTAAAACAAAAACTCTCAATGAGGCCTCTTGGTGCAAAGTTTCTTGTTGGAACTTTTTACCAGGTTGTAACGTTCTCCGTGCCCCTTTCAGACTGTCCAAAATGCAAATTTCGCTTCTTCCTGGCTAGAGGAGGCTGTTTGCATTTCAGATGCACTCAGTGCCAGCACGAATTCTGTGGAGGCTGCAGTCAGCCATTTAAACAAGGCTCTGTAAGTTTAGTTCTCTCAGCAGTTGTCAGTGTAGTTACCACAGAGCTCTGTTTCAATTAATTAGCATCTGTTGTCCTTACAGGCCTGTAATTTTTCAATCGAGTGCACAGCTAAAGGGTTACATGCTCACCATCCTCGAAACTGCCTATATCACCTGAGAGACTGGAGTGTCCCGAGACTACGGACCCTGCTGCAGGTGACAGACGTCTCTACTGCAATCTAGCATAAAGGCCCCGATATACTTCAAGCGAAATCAAAGAGCAAACTGGTGTGATGTAATTGCGATCAAAATGAGGCCAAAATTAAGTTCATTTCAGGAGTTCAAAATAGCTCACCAAAGCTGGTAAACACCTTCGAACTACCATGGCGATTACGTAACGGGTAAATGTGCTGTGAGGCTCCGCCTTCTTTGACGTGGAAATCTTCTCCAGTTAATTTCTTTTATTCAGTCCGTTGAGATCAGATTCATATAAAGCATGAATACACTGGAAAGCTGCTTCATAGTAGAAAATTAAGTTGACACTGACACTGTTTTCCATGTTTAATACTGGAAAGCTGCTTGCTTTAAAGCAATACATTGTATAACGTGGATTATACATAAACATGACGTGACTTGATTAGTGTGCTAAACTGCTAAGCTCGTGCAAAGATATCTTGTCGCAAAGATCAGATGATTTCTTAACTGCTGTTTTCCCACCGCTGTCATTTTTGTTATGTTTGTTATTCAAAGAAATAATACATATGACATATTCATCTAAACACCGCTCTCAGCTGTATGGGTGGCGTCAGATGTTCACTAACCATATACCGCTGCTCTTGTATTTCAAACTTCTTTTTACCTCTAAGCGGAGAACAAAAAATAACTTCATTTTGAGTTTATCGGGGCCTTAAACCCGAAACATCCATCATACCCTGCCGCAGTTCAAATTGGCTAAGCTACATTTATTTATCTTTTCAGCACTATGGGATATCACATCCTCTCATGTTCAGCCCCAAAGATTCGGTGGGCAGACACTCTAAAGGTACATCATTGGAAATGAGCCTACGTGTGAATATCGGATGTTTGGATGTGTCACATTTCAGTGCATACTCAAATGTGTCCTTGTAGGCATCTGTGGTGTAATGGAGGTCCAAGAAACAGGAGCTGTGAAAGAGGAGCCATGTGGTCGACAAGCCGAGTACAATGGTTACTGCACGTAAGGACAACTTACTTTGATAATCCTTTATCATTCAGTGAAATATGTTCTTTCATAAATGCAAACCCAGAGATTCGCTTAAATGTTATTCTCATTTTTAGGTTACATTATAAAGAGTGTCTGGTGGAGCTTATAAACAACAGTGCACTGGATCCTGTGGTACTGTATGATGGGGCAGAGTTGAGGGTAGAAATGGACCGCTGGAAAGTGCCAGTCCCAGACAAACAACCTTTAGAGCCGGATCACCGGTACGAGGGCAGACTGCGGCAGGTTAGTGCTTACTGGATTTAAAGCGTTCATGTTACTATGTAGACATGTAGTAGACCAAAGCATCAATTGTGCACTGTAGAGTTAAACTGTCATATTCTGTCATTTGAGATAACAATGGTTATTGTACATATTTTAAATAACATTTTGACATTCAAATAAGGGAGTTCTAAGTGAAAAATATAATTTCTGGCTCTTTAGCTAACGTTAACATCGCTTTTTTTAATGTACTTTAAGTACGAATACCACAACAATGTTAGACGGCCCACACCATACATAAACAGTTTTTATAGAAAACTATCATGAATACTGTCTTAAACTCATATGAGCGTACACCATTCAAATTACTTTTCACAAAAATACAATTTATTTCTTAATGTGTAAAAAAAATTTATTGCCACCAAACTGCTGAATGCACCTTTAAAATGATGCATAAAAGTGAAGAATTTATAATAATAATTTAATAATTACATTTAGAATTATTTTAATAATGTAAAAAAATCTAAAAATGATTTGTCATTCTACCTAGCAGTATTTGTTTGCAAAGTCTTCAAATAAATATAGTCATACTTACAGTATATATATACAAGCTCACACTGTGATTTGAATAAAACAATGCAATTGTGGGTTGCAATTATGTGTATGACAATTAATTTAAGCCAGTTAGCCAAATGTTATGATTGTGACTGCTTTATATCATATCAAGAGTTGTATCCTCTCAGATCTTAAAAGAGAGGGTGGGTCTGACCAGAGTTGCAGCTCCTGGATTGAAGACAGCAGCTCTTCCCACACCGTCCCCCTCTTCCCCTCCTGTGGCTGGAGCTCCATGGTACTCCGTCTTGAGCCGTGCCGTGCCTGAGGAATCCCAGCAACTATTGCTGCTGACTGATTGAAGAGCATGGACTGTATATGCAATTTTGCTGTCACTATTAACATTAACAAATTGGCAAATCTCTGGATCCAGCCAAATTGTTCGTCAATACATTATGGAGAAAAAAAGAAAGTCTTTTTACCCTTACACAATTTTAATGTTATGTCAGTGGAAAATTATGCCTTAAAATGAGCAGAGCAACCAGCAATGACAGATTTGTATCCGTTTTTACAATATAAGCACTGAAGTGTCTGTATCATACTTACAGTCACTTCACATAACCTTACTTCTGTTAAAGCTTGTGATTTTCAAAACTTCTGAAGTTCTCTAATTGTTGGCTGTGAGTATCTACTCATACTTGTTTTAACTGTTTTATATTAATTTTATATTAAGTCAGCATACAGTATATGCATTATACTGAGCACAAGTTTGCACTTTTGGCCCTTGTGAAATGGGTATTAGCATGATCTGTGAGAAGCGTGAGAGGTTATGTGTTGCAAAAATTATTATTTTCTGTGTGAATAACGGTGAATAAAACATTTATTTTCTCACAGTCTAATTTTTCTTCTGTATATGAATGATGAAATAACATGGCTGTTAAAACCAAAGCCTAACAAGTTTGTGTGTGTGTGTGTGTGTGTGTTTTCAGCTGCCAGAAATATTTGTGCTTTTTTTTCGTATTAGAAGTTTTTCCAAAAAAAAGCTGGCATTGGAGCTGTTTACTGTTGGAATCACTCCGCTTGTCGGTATTTGTCCGTGCCAGACAGGCGCTCTTTCAGCAGTTTACATTGTTACGCCAGTAGGTGGGAGAAATTGTCTTTTTGTGTATTATCAAGTGAGTGATTCATTTACTAAACCGATTCATGCAAAACACTCATTCGGAAACGACACTACTGTGTTTGGAAACCCAATGGGTGATTCTGCTTTGAAGTCGTTTGAAACTTCTTCCGCTGTCGGAGCAAAAATAGGTAATGTCTCAAAGGTACGTTACTCATTAACTTACTATTTATTGAACTGCTGTATAAAACATACAAGTAAAAGATATTTAATGGCAATGAATTCGACATTCAATAGCTAAATGAGGGAAAACGTTCATAATCAAACATTTGCACAAAGCTTTAAACAATACATTTATCAACATTGTGAGACAGAACTCATTTACGCAACATACAAAAGATGATAAAGTGTACTGAATTTAAAATGTACTAATAATATCAAACTTCAATAGCACAGGAGCTTTCTTCAAAATACGTTTTATTTTATACAAGGGTCCACCGGTGCGTCATCTCTAACAGCTGGAAATGCCTCAATCTCTTTTATGATTCTCTCGCCAATTATGTTGTTATTTGCTGCAACAACTCTTCTAGACATCAGGTCCATCGGTCCACCTGTGGACATTTTAGGGGGGGGGGAAGACATGCTAATACACAACAATCATATTCAAATTTAATAAAATAAGTAATTTCTAAAAAAGAAAAACATATTTTGGAAAAGCAACCTACTGACAAAAATAGAGTAATGAGATACAGTTGGTTTACAGAGTAGAGAGATACGTTTTTTATAAACTTATAAATGTTGCCTTGACAACCAACTGAAATCAAATGTTTAAGTATAAAAATAACTGAACGCTAGCAAGAGCTCTTTTTACCTTCAACATCCATGAGAACTCCTCCTGCCTCTGAGACTATGACTGCCGCAGCGGCTACATCCCAACAGTGGATCCCAATCTCATAATAGGCCTCTACGCAACCAGATGCAACCAAGCACATGTTGATGGCAGCAGATCCAACACCACGTATCCTTAGGAAGGAAATTGATATTCAAGAGGTATTTGTTAATGCGCATTACAGTATAATCGTGTACACATGAGCTGTGTGTGGAAGAAACCTGGCACATACCCATGAACTGGCAGACACAAGACCTTCCTCATACTAGAGAAAATCTTATCGACAATTTCAGGATCTCTATTAGAGCCAAACTCTGTAGCGATGATTGACTGGTTAATCTCTGTTATGAGATTTGGAAACAATTGGAGAGAATTCAGAAGACTGCCAACAAACAAACATGGAATGCAAGTGGATCAACATGCTCAGGAAGAAAGGTCACCTTTTTGGTCCGACACTTGCAGCGGCTGTCCGTTGCAAAAAGCACCCTTCCCTTTTCGAGCAGTGTACATCTTGTCTTCTATGCAGCTATATACCACACCAAACTCTAACTGCAATACAAGAATGATGACTTTGACAGACACTCTTCACACTGGATGAACTTCCAAACCTTCCAAAGGCATGATAAATGATCAAGAAAACAAAGTAGGAGCAAAGTGGCAGTTTCTGATTTAATCTAACCACACAGTTGCAAAGATCCATTACAAGTGCTGTCAATTTGTTGTTCTAAAAGTGTATTGATGCAAATGATGCTTACCGTTTTGTTGACAGCAAAGCCAATGCATATAGCAACAAATGGATATCTGGACAAAGGAAAGCATATTTAGTGTAGCTCATGCTAGAAAAGTATGAAACTGATCAGATATACCATGTCTCACTAATGCCGGACACACACTTAACGACTAGCTGAAACATTCTAAGACTGAACTGAACACACTTACAGACTGTTTACAACGACTGGAGCAGATTTTAAACACCGACTGAATGCAATGGTCTCGGCGCGTTTGGGCATGATCAGTCGTAAGCAATAGCATCAAATTACGTTCGTAATCGTCCTTACAGTCATTAAGCGTGTCCCCGGCTTAAGGGTTTCTCATAGTGATAAAAGTCATTTAACTTTCCTGAACATATGCCAGTGGGGTCCAAAATTGAGACCACATTAAAAATCTGGGGTTTAAAATCTGGAAATAAACTGACATTTTTAAGATTAAATAAAATAAATAAAAGTTACGCCTGAAAATGAATTTAAAAAATTGACTTTATAACTTTTTCACTCAAATTATCATGCTGATTTGTAATTTGTTATTAAGAATACAGTTTTTGTTATGCATGTACATTTCTAACACTATACTTTGTATTATATGATTTTTGCATCAAATTAGAAAAAATATTTTACAAGTGAAGGTGTTTCTATTACAGCAGCTGTGGGAGTGACCAACGATCACGACCAATTCGTACGGGTGAGTAAAAGGTGGCTAATGAATTCGTAAGATTTGTCTAAACCCATGATGGGTAGGTTTAGGGACGGGGTCAGGTGTAGGTCATTCTTACGAATTCATACGAAGTGGGCAGCTCGTAAAATTCGTATATGTACGAGTGAGGTCGTATGAATTCGTACGAATTAGCCACTTCGTAAAATTTGTACGAATTGCAGTGAGATCGCGTTGGAGTGACTGTAAAATTGACGTCTTTCGACTGCCGTTATCAATCTCGTGCTATTTTTTTTCCTCTTTTTGAAAGTTGTGAAAACACTATTGTGGAGTTTTTCTTTGCTATTTGAGCAAATGGGAACACAAAAAAATATATTTAATGTAGTCTCTCATTCACCGCTATATACTTTAAACCAACAATGACGACTTCCGCTTCTGACAACCCCGGAAATGGTCTATTAAAATTTTAATTGTTTTATCTTTTCTTTTAATTTATTATTATTATATTTAATTTACATTTATTTAATGTCACTAGTGGTCTGAGACCTTGGAACCCCACTGTGTCAGAGAATACAATTAATACATTACCCATGCACAAAGTTAGTGGTCCCATCCACAGGGTCAATAATCCATGTTGGGTTTTCAGTCAAAACACAAGGTTCTCCTGCAGCCACTGACTCTTCACCAATGAAACTGAAACAAACAGGAGCAGACTATGGTATATTCTCTTTACTTTAGATTCAATATGCTCTATCTTAATGGAAACTATAGTGTAATAGGTCTTCTGACCCTGTGTTAGCATGAATGACTCAATACCTGTGTCCAGGAAACTTCTCCTTCACTGACGTAATAATAAGTTGCTCCACATTCTGGTCTGTTTTAGTGACCAGGTCAACAGAAGAGCTTTTACACATGATCTTTAGGTCATTCTGCAAAGCTTCCCTCACAATCTGAGGATAACAGAGATAACAAGGTTTCAGTACAAGAAAATTACAACAACAACAACAAAATTGCATCGTTTAAAAGAATGATACTATCTCACCTCTCCTGATTTCCTGGCCACAGTCACAGCATGGTCCATAGCATCCTGCCAAAGGTCAGGCATTGTGAGAGCCCCTTTCTGATTGGACATAAAAACACATATTTATTCTCATCAATATCAGATGTATATTAATATGTAATGTTGCTCTAAATCGATTCAGTAGTCACACTAGATAAAAGCGGCATTTTAACCCTCATTTTATTTGACGAGGCAGCTTGATACTGTTTCATTCCATATTTTTACCACTTTTCTGGCAGTCCCTTAATCCCAGCACACACTCCTTATAAAGTGTTCTTTCTATAAATAGGCCTCCAACTGGGTCGAGGACTTTCTTTAAAAAGCCCCTACCCTAGCAAAAAACGTACTACACTCTTAAGGCCAAGAAGTCACACAGCACAGACAAACACGTTTGTTGGGTCGCCTGTCGCCGTTTGTTGCCGTTGGTCGGGGTTTGTTTTTACCCGACTGAACATGTCCAATCAGTGTTATTCGTGTCTGTTGAACATGACATGACAGTATGCATGTGACAGTTATTATTCATAACATTCTAAATACATTGGCCAACTTCTTGGTATTTGTCTGTGCAGTGTGAATTGGTCTTTAGAACAAAATATTCAATATAGAACCTTAAAGGGTTCTGTCAGGCGCTTCATAGAACATTTGAGTTCCCATTATGGGATCATTTTATGGATCTAGTTAATTAATTAATTTTAATTCATTATTTATTTGGATTAAATTGTATTAATTAAATAACCCATTAAACATGAAAGTGTTATGTAATCGGTTGAGAACCTTAAAAAAACGTATATAGAATATTTTTGCCAATTATGTTTTACATGCTGTAAAACCTAAATCAATTATAATATGTGTCTTTCATTTAAGCTCCATTTTGACAGTGGTGGCTAGTAAAAAGTGCTTCAGTGTAAATTCCACCATATTTTGCACAATAACTACTGAAATTGTGTGCACTTATTTCACTCTCTGTTTAGATTATCACAATTTTGAAATTTAATGGAATCATGTTTTTGTTAGATAAATTTCTTAGTTTGAAATTCAAAGTCTAAGTCGAGGACAGGGTAAACATAAAAGCAGGCAACTAAACCCAGTAGCCAGTAACGTTAATGTCTTACGGTACTTGAGCATTTAAAGCATTTATAATCCATAAAGTGTATCTGAGTAATGCATAGCACTACGTGTTTATCCTAGACTGCATGACAGATAAGTTCTAGCTCATCTTAAGTGAAGATACTGTACAAATCTGCTTCCTTTCATCGCCATTTAGCCAAATATAAACATCGGGTGCAAACAATGTATTTTAATCTACGCGTATATATAACGACATACCAAAAACGAACTTAACACAATAATAACACAAACATCTTACCTATCAATGACCAGCGAAATTAAATGAAGACTTTCTGTTGTTAAGATTGTTGTGTTTCCGGGTTCTTCTTGGACGAGATTAACCCTAAACCATCTGGTTATTTTCAAATAAATTCCTATTAAGCATTTTGTAGAATTAAATATCCCACTTCTTCTTTTATACTATACGTATACGTAAATGCTCTGTTTAACACATAGGTGCGTTCTTTAAAAAAAAAAAAAAAAAAAAAAAAAAAAAAAAAAATTACTGATGCGCATGCGCAGTATGTCTTTCTTTCTTACAGCATCCCCATGAACGCAACTGCCTGACCCTTTGAACTGGGCATGTAGTATTTGCTATGAATCAGTATTTAAATGTGAAATTCTGTGAAATGTATTCTCTGAATTTACGTTTTGTTCTTTGGACAATCCATCTCCCTCTTTTTACTTTTCACTTTTCAAGATTAGACATAAAAATAAACATTTTAACAGGTCTTCGTGCTTCTTTTTATTGTTGTATTTATTACATGGATCGGAATGGACGTTTGTAAACAAACAAAAAAAGAATACTATGCGACTTTGTTGTCCCAACCTTTATTGCAGCACTCAAACAAAACATTTACAGTTGTTTACAGATGTGTCACCCAAAACTCCCTATAATTTCAATGCCTCAATAAATTAAAATGAGTTCGCCTATACAGCAGGATTTCATGTAAACCTCTGAATAGAAAGCCTTGAGTAAACGTCTGTTTGTATGTGGATTTCCATAAAAAAATACCCGCTATACAAAATGGTGTTATTGCTGGTTGTGAAGTGTCTGTCCCTTAGAGCATGACCCATACTAAAGCTGCTATACCCAACCTTTCACATATGGCTTTGAGAAGTTAACACTTTTGTAGAATTAATTCAATTTGACTATAAAACGTCAAATTCTAAATAAAAGAATTCCTTAAAAATCCTAAACAAGAAATGAATACCACTTTAAAAATTCACATTGACTTCAAAAGTGTTAGGGATCAAAAACACCCTCTAGTTTTGTAGAAAGAAGAAAACCCTAAAAACTACATTGCAGCCAGTATATGTTATGAAACCATTGAAGAAATTTGCAGCATTTCCTAAAGTCTAGCACAAAAACAACATCTATTCTGGCAGGCCCCATAAAACCACAGTGTAACACACAACATAATGAAAATAAAAAAATAATCCACAGTGAAACAGTTCAGGAGCCAGAATTGGGTTTCCTTTAAAAGATCAAACCTGTTTTCAGATTCTTAACCGTTTACTCTGCATCAAGGGTGAAAGCTACATTGTTGTGATAAAAACCATGACAACAATAATAGTACATAAAATGTGACAAAATACTATAGTCATCTTCCTTTCTGAATGTAGTACAACAAAACTGAATTGTTTCTATATAGTGTTCTTCCAGATGTGCCTGCAACAGTTGAAAGGGCCAGAATAAATGCACTGAGAATTCAATCCATAGGCAGTGCATTACATTTGACAAATTCATTAGCACATACTGACTTGTGATGTCCCACAAAAAGCACTAGGAAAAATCTTTACCCTGCTACAAAAATAAAACATTTTGTAAGATGGCAATCCCATTAAACAACAGTTTCTCATATGCACACTGCACAGCAGCTGGAGTGTCTGCCTGGAATAGAGCTTGTCAAATCATGAGCCTATGAAACAAGACTTACTGAAAAAGGCATGAGTATAAATAAAAAAAGTTTGACGGGGAGCAGACATATGCTTCTGAATTTAAAAAATGTGAAATCTAAATATGAAGAAATGCAGAAACAAGTTCTCCACTCTCTGAGCTCTTAGCAAAACAGTTACAGTATTGAGGAAAATATCAACAGAGGTACTTAAATGTTGACCATACACTGAAAAACACATAGGAAAACACCATGAATACATACTAGTGAGAAAATGGCTCAAATGATTGCTTCGCATTAAGTTAAACAATATTTTTTTTTAAATTGACACAAACATGCACATGCACGCCCATTCATACAAAGCTCACATAGCAATTATCTTGGTTAACCTGCCAGCATAAACTTGTCCTTGATATGCAACATTGGAAATGTAGACTCAATACATATTGGTAGTACAAAACCTAATGGGTAAAAAGAGCAAAAGATCAGTGCAGCTTTGCATAGTACCTTCACATTAAAGCAATTAGATTTAACGAAGAGAGACACTGATGAATGTGAAGATCTCTGAGCTACAAAGCAACATGAAGGTGTTTGTACATACATAGGAAACCAAACTATCATCCATGATCATTAAGAAATGGCTACTTCACATCTATGTTAGAGGATGGGGAAAAAGCTTTGTCTGTAATTACAAAATAGGGATTAGAAAAGGGAATGGGGGGGAGGGATGTTTTGTCAACAACCAAATGTTGACAAAACAGTCAAATAAATGTGCACTTGTACACAAGAGACTGCACTATCAATTAACAAAAAGGCTTGTGTTAAAAAAGAAAAAGTCCAGGAAAATGAAAGGGTAATATAGTAGCATTCTCTTTTTGTTACTCCATGGTGGGAATCGGCAGCTGCACACTTCCAGTGGAATGCCATGTGGTGCTGGTCCTCTCCGCATCTTACATACTGCCTAATGTTTTAAGTTTCTGTAAAACATGAAATGATTTACATTAATTTACCGGTACACATACATTAGTTTATACATACATTTGGTAAAACACAAAATTCAATTACCAAGCTCCAATGTCATCCTCAATCTCCTCTTCCTCATACACTGGATCCTCTGTAACAAGACAGGCACAATTCACAACAAAGCAAACAAAGAACTGCTCATTTGTTCAGTGCAAATTCTATAAATGTGTCCACTTCCTATTTTGTCTCCGATTGTGCAGTATCTGACGTTAACAGATGTTTGCATCCACATGAATGTACCATTTTAATATATATAAGACATTTTGTGTATTATTCCTAGCAAAAAGTGAACTTGCAAAAACAAGAAAACGTACCCTCTTCTTCCATATCATCTTCTTCCATATCCTCTTCCTCAAGCTCGGTTTCCTCCATTATGGAGTCTTGTACTTCCTCATCTTCCTGAACTGTCTCATCGGTTTCCTCTATAAGTTCCTCTTCTGTTACAGTCTCTTCTTCAGGGGCAGACTCCTTAACTGTATCTTCAGGTGTTTCTACTTCTTCCACTTGCTCTTCTATTTCAGGTTCTTCCACAGCTTCTTCTACTGGTTCAAGCTCCTCCACAGCTTTTTCTACTGGTTCAAGCTCCTCCACAGCTTCTTCTACTGGTTCAAGCTCTTCCACAGCTTTTTCTACTGGTTCAAGCTCCTCCACAGCTTCTTCTACTGGCTCAAGCTCCTCCACAGCTTCTTCTACTGGTTCAAGCTCCTCAACAGGTTCTTCTACCGGTACAAGCTCCTCAACAGGTTCTTCTACCGCTACAAGCTCCTCAACAGATTCTTCTACCGCTACAAGCTCCTCAACAGGTACAAGCTCCTCAACAGGTTCTTCTACAGATGCATTCTCTTCAACTACTTCTATTGCCTCTTCCACTGGTGCATCATCTTCCTCCAACACTTCCTCAATTGCTTCTTCCACTGGTGCAACCTCCTCAACTACCTCCTCCTCTGGTGTATCTTCTTCTACAACTTCTATTGTCTCTTCAACTGATGAATCTTCTTCCACTGGAGCAGCATCCTCAACTGGTATAACCTCTTCCTCTGTTGCAAGCTCTTCCATTGCCTCCTCAAAAGCCTCATCCTCAACTGGAACAGTGTCTGTATCCTCTGGCACTTCCTCCAAAACTTCAGGTTCTTCCTCAGGAACTTCTTGCTCTTCTTCAACCTCTGGCTCCTCCTCAGCTACTTCCTCTTCTGCAGCAATGGGCTCTTGGTCTACTGTCAGAGGTTCTTCCTCAGCAACTGGCTCCTCCTCCACAGTTTCTGGTTCTGCAAGGGAAAATAAGGTAACACTTTATTTTACACTGTCCGTGTTACTGTACTGTATTAATTATTCAGTTACTGTAGTAATAACTATAAATTATACATAATTACATGCAACTAACTCTAAACTAAACCCTAATCCTATTCTAAAGTACGTACATGTAGTTAATTATTATTACTCAGTACTCAATGTATAATTACACTAACACAGACACCTTAAATTAAAGTGTAACCAAAAATAATTATAATAAAATCTAATATACTATGCTCCTATTGTGCCAATATATTTCATACATGATCAAATTTAGAGGTAAGGTAAATTTATGCCAAGATATTTTTTTTCTATACTGCATGGCATGCATACACCTATAAATCACAATACTAATGAGTCAAAAAATAGCAAGAATTACAGACTGTAACTTCAAAAGACATTCTAAAAGCTGTACCTGGTGGCGGCTGAGCTGCTTCTTCAACTTTAAAGGCTTGGATCTCTTCCTCCACAAAATAGTCTGGAGCAAATTCAGGGGGGAAAATTACAGTTTAGTTTGTTTTTATTAAAAATATATATTTTTTGGTTAAAAGCCTTTGTTTATCCGTCATAAAGGTGCTTGTGCAATAATGCTTTACTAAGATTTAAACTAGATCAATCATGCATGTCTGCTATTCATGACAGGTCAATGCGATTACTCTCATGTCATGTTACACAAGAGCTTTTTGTGGTATGTGGCAAGACTAGTTTATAACTGGTGGGTATTTCAGATACAAGTGTTCATAGGTGACCATCAAAATAATTTATATATAGTACACAAGTGGAGCATATGCATAATAGTACACAGTCCTTGTGTACACAGTGTTAATGTTTAATGAGTAATCCATACGCAAGATAAAGTTAATTCCCCTGCAGTCAAACAAGTGTTTTCTTTCATATACATATATAATTATATACTCTTTTTTTTTTTTTTTTACTGAATACTTTCATGGGCAGGCAATCATTACATTTCATCTTGTAATAACTTCATATATTTTTCTTGAAAAAAAATATTGCATATTTTCATTTACTTTCCAAATTTGTATATCACTATGTCAATTAGGGTTATAAAACCCTACATCTTATTTGAGATATTTCTAAGATATTTCTATGATCTATGCATCAACAAATTCTCACTGCACCCTTAACTACTGCTTAAAATTCTTGTGTGTGATTCTACTTTACCTTCTTCCACAGGTTCAGCAGAGGCTGCCTTAACCGGTTCACTGTTCTCAATGGTGTGCTTATCTTTCAGTCCTGAGGATTTTACATGTGGATGTGCATACATGAGGCAAGTGTAAAATATAAATCACATAAAACAAGCATATGACTCTAATCTATGAAGTGCATTAAATAACCTTCACATGCCATTTGGTTTACTTTTGCACTAGAAAATTTAGTTTTGCAGGTATAGGTTTAACTTTTACAGACACAAAAGGTGTGTGTTTGAGATTTTAAAAACAGACAAATAGGGAAACAGAGGAGAGGAAAAAGGAATATTTATAGAAAAGTTTATAGATATTATTAGAAGAGAACAAAGGTTTCAATACTGTGCAACTGTTTGTTCTTCTTATATCAATCAACACTGAAAAGAAAACTCAACGCACCGAAAAAGCAAATCAGGATACTCATATTTTATTGATAACAAGAATGTTCTCTCTTAGTTAAGTAATGAAACTTATTTTATTTATTATAAATGAACAAAATCAGAAAAACACCAATGTTGAAATCTCACACTAGCTAGTATTTCATAGGAGTAAACCAAAAATCCTACCCTCAAACAAAACAAACAGTAAGGGAAATAAAATAAATTCCACCTGACAATCAGCATTTAGCACCTTGTTCTGATTCGGCTTCTACTAATGTCAATGGTATGATTAACATCACTGATCATAGAGACAAAAGGTCTTGCCTTCGGCCTATAAGGGGTGGTCTCTGAAAACTGCTCATAACGGACTGAGATCAAGTTCAGCCAGATGTTAACACAATGTACACAAAAGACAAAATGTTCTGACATTTAATGCCTTACAGTTTCTTTTTAGCTGCAGCCTTCTTGGATTCTTTGCCTTTTGCATCTTTCTCAACCTTTTTAACGTCATAATCAACGGGTTTCTCGTGGGTTTTCTTTTCAACTTCTGGCTTTTCTTTCACCTCATCCTTTTCCACCTTAGTCTTCTTTGCTTCTTCCCTTTCTGCCAGTTTCTCTCTTTCCTCCTTCTCCTTTCTAATTCTTTCCATGGCCTTTTCAACATCCTCTTTCTCTATTCTCTCCCCTTCCTCTTTCAGTCGAGCCTCAGCCCTCTCCCAAGCTTTGGCTTCGGATTCCTCTCTGATGCGGTTCAAGGTCCTCTCTTCCTCCTCTTTGGCTAGGATGTTCCTCACTTCTGCCAGTGCCAATTTAGCTATTTTCCTGGCTTCCACTCTTTCATGGATGACGGTGAGTTGCTGTTTCAGAGCTTCCCTTAGCTTCAAACCAACATCTTTGGCATGGGAAAGCTCTGGGGAGAAACTTTGTTTGATGACGCAATCATGGTAACTGAATTTCTAACACTACGCACACCTCAACCCAAAACGCGATTAGTTGGAAAGATGCAAATCATTTCACATCAGAACTCCCTTATTAGTATGTTAGAATATCCTCTACACTCAACCGATTTAACTAAAAGGCCTTCCAATTGTCCAACACAATATTCAAAGGCCAGCCATTTAGGTCAAAGTATTTCTGCTGTAATTGATATTTTAAATTAATTATTTTGATTGCAATAGTTTCAAGAACTGAATGTTTTTTTAATAACTGGTTGTTTATGGAAAACAACAATCATTACATTTTAATTAAGTTATATTATTTTAAATATATAAATAAAAACAAACCTAATTTGCATAATTTAAGTCATCCAGTGGCCCCCTTGGAAGTTTGCTTCCCAGTTGAGAACCACTGCTCTACACATTACGCTAGAAGATTATGTAGTTAGGATACGTTTATGACAAGTCCACAGTTCCCTAATATTGTTTGCAAATAGCCTGGAAAATGTCATTGTTCATGCAGGCTCATACATGTCAACTACAAGAGGTCTTATTGTTAAACACTCCTTGGTTAAACAGAAAAATAATATATAGCTTAAAAATTTTGATGTCAGCTCAGTCATGCAAACAGAAACAAGTCGATCAAGTAAACTTCGAAAATCCCAAATCACACAAGAGACTTGTCTGCTGCATGCACTCAGATCAAGTGTGCAAATACCTCCTTTTCTCCTGGAAACATCTTTAGACTTTTCATCTAGTGCAAATGAGATGAAAGTGCAAATTTAAGTCAGTGACTGCTACTACTTCTCGTACATTTTTGTGTTACAAAACACTACATGATGACTTGTGTAATAGTTGGTGATGCATACTTTTAAATATTGCTGAGAGAAAAGAAAATCTTTGTAAATAGTATGCTTATGCTATTGAGACAAACACCTTACAATGCGCATCACCCAAATGAAATCTGCAAGTAGTGGCTATTTTGTACATCATCTGAGAATACCCAATCTTATTGACACAAATAAAAAGCCAAACAAAGGAAAAATATGGCAACAATGGCAAATAAATAAACCAAAGGATCTGAATTGCTGATTTCTGAAAATAAACACTAAAACTGTACTTGAAATGTTTGAAGGTATAATTACTTAAGTGGGAATGAAGAAAATAGTACTAACTGTATCCCTCAATCTAAACCTAATTCTACACACTTAATTCTCTTGGTATACACTTCCAGACACAAAAACAGCCATTTTGTAAATAAATACTGATATGTATGCAGTAAATGTACTTTTTGCGCAAGTACTATTTAAATTGTTGACAGTCATAGCCCTCTCAATTCCCACCTAGTAATACAGGAGATGTACATAAACATTGTATTACTTAACAGGCAGGCACACTATTTCAGGTGCTTTAGATTGGCAGGTAGGAACTGATTGTTGACGGTTACAGTACTCTGGGGTTCAGGTGACGTCTCCTACACACGGACACTGAACTAGTTCTTGTCTAGAGCAACAGATTCAATTAATTAATGTGCAATCTTTTGTTAGATAGCCTAAGTAATAACTCTGTATAGACCAGTGGTTCCCAAACTAGGGTGCCTGAGTTTTAAAAGGTGGGCGTGGCAAGGCTAAGGGATAGTGTATAGTCAGAAAATTGTTATGCAAAAGAAATCTCTTCAGGTTGAAGAAATTATTTGCTTCTGAAACTACTTGCAGTAGAAGTAAATAATTGAACAACACATTAATTTGACATTTTATTATCTCAAGATGACTCGCAGTACCTGCTTGATTGGTCTGTTATTAGTTGTATCAGTTGTTATGGAATAAGAGACCGCTATATGGCGTGATTAACGAGTCAGAATTGAGTATTGCAGGGAGCCATGTAAAAATAGAAATTAATTATGCATGGTTCTGCACTTAGCATGGACAAGTTTGTGAATTGACTGCTAGTTCAAGGTAAACAAAGCAGACAATTAATATATTCCAAACATCAACACCTACGCGAACGTCACAACGTGACAAAATCAAATAGAACCTATTATAATCAGTGATGCCATCTACACTGGATGCGGCACGACGTGACAAATTCCCGACAATAAACTGAATGCTCTGCTCGGTTTCTGATGTACTCCAAGCACTTGTGCAACTTCTGATGTACTCCAAGCACTTGTGCAACTTCAGACAAAGGACAACTGGATTTGTAATGTTCGATTTGTTGTGTAATCCAGTGTAGACAGCCTCAAGACAAGAAAGTATGACAAGGCATATCTCATCCTGGATTCACCAATACAAGGATGGGTAATGAAGAGAGACCAAGTGTGTTGCGTTCCTCAAAATGTTAGCTTCTGACAAGTATGAAGCCGAACAAGTTAAGACGCAAGTTAAGGTGCACACAGTATGTAGATGGGGAAAATATTTTCCTCTACAAAAGGGGGGCATGGCAGAAAAAGTTTGGGAAACACTGGTATAGGCAATAGTACAAGTTTCTTGTCTGAATTTAATTGAGGTAATGCTGCAAGAGGGGTGGGATATAGATATATATATATATACATACTTTATATCCAAGCCTATCAATATTCTCTACAGCTTTGATAAAGGAGAGCAAAGGCAACTCGCATAAGAATAAAGAAACGACAACGTAACAACTTGACAATTATGTAAAATTGCCTATTTTGTAGTACCAAAAAGGTGAAAGGAAATACAAAATGATGAGTTGCTGAGGCTGCAAATCATCCCAAAATGCAATTGTGTAATTTACAACGGCTCAAAATAAACCATTCACTGCCAAAAAATAAAAATGATAATCAGATTATAAAACAAGTATGTCAAAAGTACAGTGTTAAATTGCAAGACTCAAATAGAAATACATAGCCTAATATGGTTCATGATATAAGGGAACTGAGGCATGCAGCAAAGGTGATATGTTCATCTTTCAGCAATAAGGTCATATGCAAAAGGTAAGTAGTATATTAGTAGTTAAAAATAGCAGTTGCAAAAGAGCTGCAACAAACCATAAACTACACAAGTTCAATAATTTACAAAGGTGTAAATGTTCATAATGACATCATCTTCTCAAGAGTTCACAGGTTCCAAAGTGACTGTTGGCAATCTTCCCAACAAAATATTTCTTCAAGTGTTAGGAACAGAATCAAGTCGTCAAGGGAGTAAGTCCTCGTCTAATAAAGTGCTTCTGTCACAACTGTCATGGTAGAAAACACAACTATTGGTTTTGAAGGCCTAAAATAACGCATGTCTTTTGGCCCTGAACCCCTTCAGTCTGTGACGCGCCAGCAACATCTTCCGCTGCTGCCTCGGTTTCTTCATCCTCTAGCGTTTCAAATGGACTCATAACGTCATAAAGGAAGGTGAAGAAACCTTGAAACCAATCAGTGCCCTCTTCTGCTAAAATATCGAGGACTTCCTCAAGTGAGTCTGAGTTTTCTTTGCTGCCATCTTTGGTCAGCCCTACGCAAATGGGAAAATAAGGAAAAAAGAGAAAGAGAGGGAAAGAAAGAACAGTGGGAGAGCAAGAAAACAGAGAGAGGGTGGAGGTGGTTTGGTTTGCAAGGTTTAGTAGATAAGGATTCAGTGCTATAAAAAAGTGGGTAAAGATGCTATTAAAAGCATATGAGGTAAAGGAGAAAAGGAACATGCATGCATGGGAAGTACCAATGAGGCGGTTTTTAATGAATGTAGGGCTCAGTTACTTGTGAAATCAGTTAAACTACCTGCAAAATGAGAAAATAATTCTTCATTTCCTCTCCTTATTATATGATGTAGCCGTTAAAACATAATATTGGCAAGCTGGTCTAATTCTCAAACTCATGCAATAAGGCAATAACCTCATCATCATGTGGTTTGAAAAAAATGATGATTACAAAAGCATGAAAAAAAAAAAATCCATGCACGTCAATTAGTCCCATTTAATTTGTCATTGCACAAAAGTGAACCAAAGTCAGTCATGCAAAACAATCTGGTAAGAATCTCATTGAAATCAATGCACTTGCCTAGTAGTACTTTAGCGTCTTCCACATCGAAGTCCCCATCACCATCAGCATCATAGGACACAAGTTTACCTGGTAAAGTAAAGTGAATCGGATTTAGTCATTTGACATGCATTGAGAGTAATCCACTGTGCCAATATATATATATATATATATATATATATATATATATATATATTTCTTTTGGGATACTTTAAACTAAGAAATGTCCTTAATGTTAAAATATATATCATTTATAAATTATATATTTTAACATTAAGGACATTTCTTAGTTTAAAGAATCCCAAAAGAGATATGTTCTACACACATAATTGTGTAGAAAATGGAAACTGCTTTATTACAACTTTCCTTGGGAAGTCATTCCATTAACAGTAGCACTTATTATACCATACCAGTAGAAGTATGAAAAATTACACAAAAAATGTAAATGACCCTTTCACTCCCCTTTGAAGATGATAGGTTGTCAAAGAAATGAGGTTTATGGTGGTGATTATCACTGGTTCAGATGTCATACCTTGTAATACCTCTGAAAGATTATAGCGAAAGTCCTTTGCTTTGGCTGCATGCAAATTCAGGCCAGATACAAAAAAAACATTAATGTAATAAGAATATTGTTAATACTACAAATCAAGATATCCACAAAGTCTGAAAAAAAGAGAAACCAAAAACTCACCAATTACACCTTGATAGTCAACAAGGTCAAAATACACCACAGCTACAGAGGTCCAGACACCTAGGAGGGCCAAAACCATGAACCAGGTGAAGAACGAGGTTCCTCCTCCAACCTCTGCCTTCTTCCCATTCTTATGCGCCAGCAGCGGCTTGGCCTCTGAAGGAAAAACAAAAAAGAAGGCAGATTATACACAATGTCAAGATGAAATAAATAAAAAGTACCAACTGATTCATTAAACAAATTCAATGCAGCACAGCAAAACCCTCCACACATATGAATGAGGAATGCATGCTCAGAATTGACCCATGCCTTTAAAAGCAAGATTAGTCCTTTAGTATTACTGCACGCATAAGCATTTTCACTCAAGGCCACTAGTACAATATGTATGTAACATTAGCTTTGAAGCTGAAAATCTATTGTAGACCAATCAATTCTTTCCATATTTAAAATGCAGCATGTATAAGATTCGAGGGATATCCGATTCAGGTGAAAGATTCCCAAAAAGAGGTTTAAATATTCCATTTGAAATCTATAGTAATCACAAGGTGACAAAAGTCTAAAAGAGTGCAGTTATTCTGAGGTCTGTTGACACTCCTCATGGAACCGTGGTATAAATACATCTGCATTCAGAGCTCTAGTTTGAAGAATGAACAGGTGTTTTGTCCGCTACGTTCTGCTAGGTCAAACCACACATGTGTTCATGCACACTACAAACATTAGTGACAGTCATACAGAGAGAAATAACACAAAAGTGTTACAACAAAAGAAATTCTCTTTTTACATGTTGTACAGGTATCATATGTATACGACCTTCACAAGAAAATGTTATAACAAAACATTTGAAAACACTCCTGCAATCTCCAAAAACAACACATCATATTTGTACCGCTCATATATCCACAAAATACAAATTTAACTAAAAATTAAGTATTATGAATCAATTATTTTTCAGATATTAAGGCTTCCTCTCACACCCCTGTGATTCATTAAATGTCATCTCGTCATAAAAGCTTATTCCAAAAACATACAAATACCAATACCGGTTTCTTCGTTCACCACCTTGACCTCTGCATTCGGCTCCCCCATCCCTCCAGGCAAAGTGGGGAAGAAGAGAGCGTCCTCACCCAAATCCTACCCCGAACCCCTGTACAACAGCAGGTCTTCTGCCTTTTTGTTCCTGGTGAATTGAGCCGGAACTTAATATGGAACTCGACCAGCAAATGGATTATTTTTAGAACAGTCCGCTTGAAAGCCAGAACATCTCAAGCACTCAAAGGGTAGAGGCAAATCCCACTCCATCCTGCTGTTCTTAGTCACATATGAAAACTGAAACAGCTGATTGGTCACCCAAATTACTATCCTTAACAAAAGAGCAGTGCAGAATGGAGGGTACAATGCTTGGTCACTCACATACATGTGTTTTTAACGACATGCAAATCAAACTTTTGGAAGGCTTTTTCAAGCCTCCAGGCAGAGGAGCATGTAAATCTGAGGCCAACTCAGTGACTTTATTTTCCATAGAAGGACCGGTCTTCCGAGTTTTCTTGATGAAATACTAAACATGTTAGTGGTTGCTTCTGCTTGGATTTGTCAACAACAAACCAGTCAATTTACTTAAATAATCCTGTATCTGTTAGCACAATTTCTCTAAAAAAAAAAAGGTAAAAAGGTTAAAAAGGTAGCAGCAAGGTTGCATTTATTTAAACAAAACAGTAATATTGTCAATTATTACAACAGCGTAAAATGTTTTTTTACATGTTTATTTATTTTAAAATGCAATTTATTCCTTTTACTTCGGTCTTTAGTCACATGATGAAACAGTTAATTTTCTTAGGACTCTTTGCAGAATAGAAGCAGAATGACCCCAAACATTTTGAACAGCGGAGTACTTTTCGTGTGCATTTAATACAAATCAAAACCCTAAAGCTTGGACTTTTAAGTGAAAACTGCATTAAGAGCTTTTGAATCTTTTAGATAGATCAAAGTTGCATGCAATGTTTGGAAACAAGACACACCCCTAAAGACACACACGCTCGGTTCAACTCGTCACTAAATCTACAGATAGTCAAACGGCTGCCATTGTGTCCTAATCAACATCTTCCCCTCCCCCATTTAAACCTGCTATGTAAAACAGTGCTTCAAACTCTCTCTTTTTTTTAACTCATGCACTGTTTTTGCTGTATCGGTACAAAATGTTCATTGTCCAGCTTACATAAGACTGTAGTGGAATGTGTGCCTTGAAATACCCTCTCTTCTTCATTCGTACCTACACACCCTACTGCTTAAAGCAAGCAGTTTGTGTCTGGTCACAGGAACAAACCCTGGACATTAACCCCTTAATTGATCTTATCAGAAGCATACACCCCCAATTGGAATCTTGAATGACCAGCAAACCTCCCATTCTTTAGAGTAATAGATCATAAACTGGTTTGAAAATCCAGTGGGTTGTCCTGATGTCACAACAGGAGTTAAATATGTCAGATTATTCAAAACGTTAATATGAGAATATTTTGTATGCTATTATAAAGTGTTAAATATTATTGTCATTCATAAGAACATCAGGGCTGAACTGTGTTACTTGTTAAATTACACACAAGTGTATAATCAAACTTTGCACACAATTGAACATTGTGAGATAAACACTGCATTTAACAAAAGCAAATAAAACATTTAGGCTACTGCACAAACCATGTATGACAGAATTGTATTAGATTCAATGCCCTTGAAAAACAACATGCAAGGTTATTTGAACAGAACTTTGGAATCAATAAAGAAATGCTTAAGAAAAAAGTGCAAGCACATCATGGTGGACTGTCATTTCTTTACCATTTCTTTGGAAGTCCGCAAGTTATTCTGTGCTGCTGAAAAGATCCCTGTAAGGAATGATTTCGACATTTGATAAAACAGGGCATAGCACCACTTTATGAAGAGCTAAGTTCACTTTGATGCATTTGCTTTGCAATCTAACTTTGTTATAAATGCAGTATTTAAATGGGTGCTGGCTGGCTCTAGACTAGATACATATTACAGGAAAAGCTTTCCATAATGGATAAAGACCCAATGTATTTTACAGATTTCATATAAGAATAGGCATTATTATGGCACATAGGCAATTGAGGCTCTAGTGGCACCTCAATGACATTTTTTTATTTTTATTTTTATTTAAGAGAGAGAGAGAGAGAGAGAGAGAGAGAGAGAGAGAGAGAGAGAGAGAGAGAGAGAGGGAGAGGGAGAGAGAGAGAGAGAGAGAGAGAGAGAGAGAGAGAGAGAGAGAGAGAGAGAGAGAGAGAGAGAGAGAGAACCTTTTGATGAGAAAAGTTTCAGGATGGCATTTTGTATCTTCTTTTGACCCTTTACATATCAAATGATGATCTGCTTTATTAGCTTAAGATATAGAGATACCATCGTTATAAAACAGGTTGTAACAAGAGATGGCCACAAGATGAATTAAGCTTTTCCATGAACAAAACTGCCTTTAGCAAGAACAGTAGCTAGATAATAAACAAATAGAATAGAACACCAAATAGCCTAATGCAAAAAATATTAGCTCATAAAATGTAATATATCTGAAAATGTGCATGATTGAGAACAATTCTACAGTATAACTGCATGCATTGGAGTTATATCTATTATCAGGTTTTTGGGGGAACATTTTACACAGCTTTTCGTTAAAATTAACCTTTTTTTACAGTGTAAAGTCAATCTATATGAGGAAATCTATACACGCGTGTCTAAACTGTATGGGTTCATGTACCTTCAAAAGTCCAATAGTTAACAAATCTACCACTCTTACGTAATAACCACGCAGTTACTTAAGTCAATAGTAGCTAGATAGCTAACCCAACACCCGGTGAGTGGGGTCCTGCAATGTGGCAGACTTTCTTTTTAATTACAGGGTCTGTGGTGACATGGGACCCTAGGGGCCACGTGTAACCCCTCCCACGCTCTCCCAATATTGACACGTGAGCATTTAAGAGTTCGCACTGGGGCAACTCTGACTCCAACGATGAGCAAATATTTATATGAAAATATAGGTCATTTGCAGCTGTTGGAATTAACAAAACAGTCCAATAAACTAGGCCTTTTGGGTCTCGTGCAAATGAGACCAACAAGCATGCAGAAGTTCTGCAACCATTTAACGTTACTCCCATTTTCCAAGTGCACAGACATGATCGGAGTGGGAGATTTAATACACGCCACTCCGACTGAAAAGTTCTTACTTACGATTAAAACTATATGCGATTACAGTGTAACAACACAACTAATGTAGATTATATAACACAACTGTCGACAACGCACTGTGTATATTCTTATTTTTTTTACTTGTTGTATCTGTTTGTTGTGTCTCTTTGTGGTTGATAATCCCTACCCAGTGCATTTAATATTACATAAACAAAACCATTGCCGCCTGATTAACTATCAGGCCTTCGCAGAAATGCATATTTTCGACGGAAGAAAATGTAAACATACAAACGTTACCTTTTTTAACTGGTCCTTTTGTATTTCTCTTAGCCATTGTAAGTGGTATCTTCGACGGTTCTTACTCTGTACAAAACGAATTGACTGTAATTCCAGTCTCAGTTCTGGTAAAGAAGATGCCCTGCCAAATCAAATCCCTATGCCTTCGTACTACACTGAGGCCCAGTGTAACCCACCCCCCTTTTGAGCGACTGAGCGTTTGACCAATGCTGTTCAGACAAAGCCACTGTGGGCGGGGAAAATAAAAAATGTCATCCAATCGCCGAAAAGTGGTCGATGACTTATTCAATCGTGTGGATGCCTGCGGGATAAGACCGCCCAGTTCTTTCTGTTTTTTTTATTTCTACCAGTCCAGCACTGGAACGTGGCAAGATGGAAGGTCGCACTTATCGCGAGATCCACCTATGGAGATCCAATCCATGTTGTTTACATATACTGCTGTGGATTCAAAACAATTCACAACATTATTACAATTCTTATCGATGCTTGTACCGGTCGAATTAATTCGTCGTGTGATGTTTCATAACCTAGCACTTGAATGTTGTTATTTGCAAAATGACTAACGTTACAGTCTGGACTCTGAAAGTGAGTTCTGTTCAGCCATCTAATTTACTTGTAATGTTACGAAGAAGCACACGCTGAAGGAAACAAAGTTTAGTCTCTCAATCATACGAGCATTTTGTATTAAACTAACTGAATAATTAAACCAGATTTGTCCTTATAATACTATATACTGAGGGGGTGAAATTAACTACGTAAACTTAGTTCTTTTTGGCTTGGTACAAATTGTCCCATTGTTGCGCCCCACCCCCTGCTTATGTCCACACTTAGCAGTGTGTAACTTTATTCACACGAAGTTAAAACTTGACGAAACTATAATTCTTTTATACACTCTGTTATTGCATACACATAGGATAAACCTAAATAATGTTTATTTTCTGATTTTGTATATACAAAATCAGACGCACACATATTTGCATTTAATCATTTGTCAAAAGCTTTTGTCAAGACGTGCTTGTTTGGCAGATCTGAGTTATTCTAACCTGAACCTCTCAGACAATGCTGCCATACTACATGAATGGCAAACATAGTAACTGAAAGATAAGAATGAAGAATTACCTTTGACTTAATTAAATCAATGTAAATGCAAAATCTATTTTTATCCTTTCAAACAACAATACTTGAAGATTAATCTGTCCCACATGCATGATTTCTAAACCAAAAAAGACAAGAAAATTATAATATGGAAATTAGAGGCATGATTAAATATGGCAAGTGTGCAAGACTTATTGTAGCTTTAGTAGATTTAGTCAATGCTCCAACATAAAATATAAATATACTACAATACTCTTGCTGTGTGCATGAGATGTTCAGATAAATGCTAGGATAAAAGGTGTTGGGACCATTTGGGCTTTTCCCACCATTTGGCATGTGAGAAAGTGTGATTTTCTTCATTCACAGTGCAAATCTCTAGGATACTCTTGCCTATTCATTCTGAAGTGTTAGTTGTCCCCACATAATGTTTCACAGTAGGACTTTGGATATTAATAGTTGGTAGTATATGACATATACAAAATTAACAAAACAATTGGATGTATGATAACATATTGTTCAACATTATGTATTGTGTATTTTTACCACCAGAGGGCATGCGATAATTGTCTAAAAATATAGTTTCGATAGATTCAACAGTATTCTTGAAAAGTATTGTTTTAGATATGTACACAGTTGAAAGTACCTCACATATGTTGTGCAAGCAATAACATTATAAGTTTGTTGCAGCTTGTTGACGATTTTCCCTTTGGAAAACACGTTTGGTACACCAATTGGAATAACATGGCGTTAAGCTCTTACACAATGACACCATGGTGATAGGGAGGGATTGTCATCTTAGTATCGCCTTCGTTCCCCCTGGAGACATTCAATTTTTATGTCCCTAACCATTACTAGACTACAAAACTATGGTTTTAAAAATATTTCTTGATATTCCTATTGTTACTGTTAATTATATATAGTCGTATTGTTTAAATCTTACAATCTAAATTGACAGGCAAGATAATGGAAGATAATACGAATTTGGCAGGAATGTAGTACACAGCCTGAAGCCTCTTCATCCACCCAATTGGATTTGGCAGCTTAACAGTTGAAAACATCTTCACACAATAACATTTGTGATTGTCCAGTTCCCACGTTTATTTGAGTAGCACATTGTGTATTAATGTGTCTGTGTACCGGTATATCTTTTTATCATTATGGTAATGTACATTAAAGTAGGAAAAATTTATTAACAGTTATAGTTGGATAACAATTGATGACAACACAATTAAATAATGAGCCACTAATGTAAAAGAGTGATTTTCTTCTGTCATTCTTCTGTCACTGTCTAACAGGAAAGGTGCAATAAATAGAACAAGAGGTATATACATGGTTTCAGAAATTCACATTTAAGGAAATCTGTAAACATGAAGAGCTCCAGTAAGGTCATTCGTCTCTGGTTATATTTGTTTAAGAGTCAGAGCAAAAGGCAATAGACCAAAGTGCCACTTTACAATCCAACATAGAGTATACTAAATAAGTACATGCCCTCAGCTTTTATTTATTTACCATTACATTACAGATAATTTGACTCCATAAACACACAGGCTTATGTTTTGTAACATCCTGAGTTTTGTCTATAGTTGTGAAAATAATACAATAAAAACAATGACAATTCACAAGTAAAAGAAACAGAGGCACTTTGATATTTCATTCTCATACAACATTGTACACTAGTTGTGCAATTTTAAAGAGACTACAAAATCATTCCTCTAAAAGCAACAAGCATCTGAAATCTAATGCTATACTGTATCTTCAGAGGTATATCAAGTACTTTGCAATGTATATCTGTGTGATATAGAATTCAATAAAATCACATTAACCAAATGTGATAACTGGGAATGTCACCTTTCTTAAATAAAAGTAAAGAAAAAAAATCATATTTAGTAAAATATTACAATTACAATTTAAGTCAGCAATATTATCCTTAATTTCATAGAAAGTATTTAACCTGCCACAGCAGAACACAAAGGGCACATGGTGAGAAGTACCTTCATTTTAATTAGTCAAAGGCGGATGACTGAGAAGCATCTCCTCCACCGCCTGATTCTTGCGGGTTGCGCAAGTCTATAGAGAGCCTATAGAGATAATCTTCAGACTGCATGATGAACTCAGTCCACTCTTGGCACACTTCATCTATGCCTGGTCCAGTTCCTCCATACACAGGAGGGAGAATATCCTTCGGAAAGTAACTGCAGAGACTTCGGATATATGAACAGCCATGCATATGAATCTATAGGGAAAAGCATCAGACATTAAACTGATTAAAACGAATCCCTTTTAAAAACCCATATACATGTAGTCTACTATGTTACTAACCCGTTGTTTGATTTTGTCTGGAAGAAATGGACGGATCATGGCAAAGACGGGACGGAAAAAAATGGGCTCGTTTATCAAATGGATGCCGCGTACTTTCAAAGGAAAGGAATCCTGCAAGACAGATTTTATTTTTTTATTTGGTGTATTCATTTTAACTCAATCGATAATGTATTCATATATTTTTGTCCATTTTTTTTAATAATATAAAAAAAAAGCTATAAGAGGACAGGAGAAACTAAAAAAAATATATACTGATAACCAAGTTTTTCTATATGTTTGGAAGGGGTGTTGAACCTAGACATGTTCTTCAGGTATCCCATTGATAATTTCTTCACTAAAATACATAATCTTTAGTGAAATTATTTTAATTGATACACACCGTGAGTATAGAAGATATCTTTTTTGCCAAGGAAGGATTTATCTGCAGAGCATGAGCAAAGCACCAATCTTGGAGATCAAAAATCACTTTGAGTCCATTTTTTTGAGTCTCCCACTCTCGAACAATCAACTCTGACGTAATGAGGCTCACACGAAAAACCTCGTAAGCTGTAAATTCTTTGGGGTTCCACTGACCTGAAAACAGTGTTTGAAAATGTGTGATATTCTCCATTATATTCCCCATTATAATATTAGAAGGTTTTTTTATATATATATACTGTATATTGTTTGTACTTGCCAATCCGATAGATTAAAACTCGACCTCCAGCATCGTCTCGTGATCTCAAAACTCCATGGTAATTGTTTTGGAGAAGTCCTATGATGGATAATGGCCGTAGATCGGCAGTTATTTCTGGACATTCTTGTCTCCATTTATGATAGTTGATTAACAACTGTTGAAAGACACAAGATCAATTATATATTAGTCTCAAGTTTTTTATTTTTTAAGAAAATTATCAGGACAAAAGAAGCATTGCTCATTACATTACATGGTTGGTTTGACATCTGAATGCAATGTCAGTCAGAAAAAAAAAATTTGTGTAGATCAATTTGTGAAAATCCAGTCCTTGCCAAATCAGTATGGATGAAATAACCTCAAAGTTACTTTGACTTAAACTAGAGTGTTTGTGGGCCAGATATTTACGGATTTTTACATAAATAGACAAGAAAAAATTGGCACAAATAGGCTATAAGCTATAATGTACATTTGTATATAAATGAACTGGTGTATATTATGAACACAATATAAATGGTTAAAGAAGAAGTTAAATGAATAATAATTAACTTGAAAAGAAAAAAACAACAACTATAAAATCTAAAATAGTGATGATACACTTGGAATTGCATTATGCATTACCGGTATTTTCTTTTGCATAAATTCGGAAATTACTTATGAATTGGCGTAGAATACACAAACTGCAGGGCTATTGAGGCCACACCCCTGAATCTGCTTTCATTTGACATTTTTTAACGTTGGGGGGAATCCTGTCTTTTTGCCCATTTTCGTTTATCCGGGAGTGACCCGCAGTGACGCGTTGCCAAGATGGCGACGGCCGGCTCCGCCCGGGCTTCAAAAATGCTCTTAAAGGATAATTCCGGTATTTAAGACCTTGAGTCTATATTGTAGTTTGTTTTGGATGAACAAGAGTGGTGGACAAATTTTTTTTGACAATGGTTCCTCTCTCGAGTTTTTGACTATAAAAGAATTGGCCATGGACCCATTTAACATTGGAGTCAATGTGCATGTCCGAAAATGTCATTAAAACAGCCAATAATGTTCGTTTACAAATCTGTTAAACTCACCGAGTGGTTAGTGGTGTTCGTTGATGATTATAAACAATATATCGTCGCAATATATGATTCCAATCCGTTTATTTTGCTATAGTGGAACTATTTTTTCAACAATGGGATTTTACAAAATGACGAATAAAACACGACAGAAACTGTATTTCGCAACACTTTTTGTTTCTGGAACATCAACTAACATCACTAATCACTCGGTGAGTTGCACAGTTTTGAAAAATAATGTTAAAGGTTGTTTTAATGACATTTTCGGACATGCACATTGACTCCCATGTTAAATGGGTCCATGGCCAATTCTTTTATAGTCAAAAACTCGAGAGAGGAACCATTGTCAAAAAAATGTTGTCCACCACTCTTGTTCATCCAAAACAAACTACAATATAGACTCAAGGTGTTAAATACCGGAATTATCCTTTAAGAAACCTACAGGTGACGTCACGAACAGACACTACATCCATATTTTTTTACAGTCTATGGTTTGCATGCATGTCTGCTTATGACCAAACAAAATGTTTACATTTATGTTTGTATATGATACAGTTAGCATAAATTACCCCAACATTTTTATGAATTCCCATAAAGTTTCAAAATTGGAAAATTTCCAAAACTCCTCAGCTTTGCCGAAAATTTTCCACCCCTTTGTTCACAAGTTTTTCAAGGGCAAATGTGAACAAAAGATCTAGATTTAAATTCAAAGAGACAAGATAGTCTGCATGATCTGACATTTTATTCTTATTCGAAACGAGGCGATGTGAACATTATACAGCACTTAAGTGACTTAGGCTAAACAAACTCAGGTAGGTTTCCTTCATACTTGAAGCCAGAGGGCAGTCCCTCACAGAAAGTCCAAAATGGACTCATAGAAGTAATAACTTATGACGACCTTCCAGGAAATCCCCTATATGGACAAAGGTGTCCAGCTATGGCTGTAGCTGAGTAAAAAGCAGAAAACGTTTGACTGATGAAACGTGAAAGCATAAATTGTGACAATATGTGATTTATATGTTTTTCAAGCCATCTCAGGGTATTTTTATAACAATAAAGTATATGAATAATAATGCAGTGCTATTGAGATGTTATTACAGTACAAAAGCTATAAAATATATTTTCTGTGATTTATAAAAGATTTTTATTTTATTTTTACATCCATGATGACTCATCATCAGGATATAGGTAAAATATAAGGGGGTTGGGTTGGCTAAATAATATTTCAGCAGTGTTTTTGATGTCTTAGCCAGTAAAAAGCAAGAGAAGAAAAGCCTGTCAATTAGATAGGTAACAGTTAGGCTATTTGATATTTCTGTCCCCCTCACTTCTGAAGTGATGGCAATAGCCTACCCCAGGCCAGCATACATGTGAGAGGTGTTGTGCAATTTCAGCCCGTAGCCTAAATGTTATTGCTAACCAAATCACGTCTCACCAACGGAGTTACTATCACTACAGAAAGCACGCGCGTCAGTTTACACATTAATAATTTGAGTTCAGTCAAAGTTTAGGTAAATTAGTTTTCCAAACCTTGAACGCCAGTGCCACATCAAAGTCTCTCGCCTGCAAAAAACGTATCAGAAATGTTTTCGACAAATCCAAGTGTCGAATGTTTTTTTCTGCTTCTGCTTTTTGCCTCAGCTCTGCCAAATACGGCGCAATCCGAACAGAATCGACAGGTAAATTATTTAATTCTTCGATGTTGTCAACTTCCTCGGACTTCATATTTGCGCGAGCCGACCGAGTGTCATTTTCTCCGGGCAGCGTTCTCACTTAAAAGGGGGCAGGGAATGAGCCCCTCACATCCCAATGAGAACTATAGCCTAATGTTTTTTTCACCTTTGTACATGTCAAGCTTCGTCAAACATTAACCAAGCCAATTTTGCAGACTGAATTAAATATCTCTCGTCCAATTAAACAGACAAGACAAGATTCACGCCCACGCCTTATTCAAAACTGAGATCAATTGTTGACAACAACTTGACCTACAGCGCAATTCATCCAGATGTTTAAGAGGAAGTCAACTAGAGTGTGAAATGACTGAATCATTGCTGTTAATTTACACCACGGAATTAAAAACCCAAAATTCACTAAAGAAAACCCAAAATGTAAAAGATAACGTAGAATTTTAAATAAATATATATTTTATTTAATGTTATAGGCCTACAGCAATTTAATTCCTGTTACAACTTTCCTTGATTTGACATTTATTAACCCTTTAATGCATACATTTCAACTACAGTCAAGGTTTATTTCTTACGTGTTTTAGCATATTGCCGTCAGTATGAGTATGAAAAACAAGATCTGAACTTCTTTTATTTTTCAGAGACATTTTCAGATGTCCACTTGAGTGGACAGTGTGCGTTTTTGGTTTTAACTGAAATAAGTTTTTAACTGTTTAACTGTTTTTGTTTTTTGCAGTAATAACACAACTCTATGCTCAGACTATAGAAAATGCTCAAGTCGAGTATGCCGATTTGCGCATAGCTGATAATTCTGATTATGTTCAAAATGGACAAATTTCTATCGTAGCTCTCCTCTCTAAGAAAACCACAGACTGAAATCTACATTGATCAATTTATGTTTTCAGACAGTGTTAAAGAACTAATGATCAGGTGTTTTCAATCTCATCTGAAATTAGCAGTAGGCCTATTGTTGATAATGAATTACAAGTAACATGCATTACATAATCAGATTACTTTTTGATGTAACAAGTAATGCACTACAATCAAAATGCAATACATAATCAGATTACTTGTTTGATTTCACGAGTAACGCATTACAATAAAATGCATAATTAATTTTGCAGATTAAGTATTTTCAAGAACACATAAGTATTCCCACAGCATATCACCCTATAAACAAAAATGGTGCTAAATAGCACTAAAAGTGGTTAATTGGCTTGTAATCATAGGGGAACCACTTTAAGTGCCATATACCTCACCTTTGTCAAATGATGCTATGTGGAATCATAAGAGCACCTAAACCACCCCAAAGAACCGCTGAAGAACCAAACTGGGCTTAACAGGTTCTTAAAATGGCAGTGGTGCTATATAGCACCATAAGCACTGTAAAGAACCGCTGAAGAACCACTTTTTTTTTAGAGTGTAGCCCAAGACTGGTTGCCCACTGAAGCTAAGCAGAGTTGAGCCTGTTAGTACTTGGATGGGAGACCTCCAAACTAGGTTGCTGGTGGAAGAGGTGCTAGTGAGGCCAGCAGGGGGCGCTCTCCATGTAGTCTGTGCGGGTCCTAATGCCCCAAATGATGGGGGCACTAACAAGCTCCGTCCTTCTGATGAGATGCTAAACAGAGTCTCTGAGGTCATTAAAAATGACCTTCTCGTTAAAGGAGAACTCCGATCAATGTTAACATTGAGCTATTTTTTTTGTAAATTTTGAGTGCTGTCAATACAGAGAACAACGACAAAAATCGGTTTTGCCTACACTGTGTTATCCTCTTTTTAAAATTTGCACCCTGTTGACTTCAATGGGGCACGTAATAAACCTGCTTTTAGCCTCTTAACATCTTTGATGTGTCATTACAAGTGCCCAGCCATGTTGAGTGATTCCTTCAGAGTGAACACGAGTGAATCTGACTGCAGTAGATGTGAAAGATATGAATAAAAATGATGTTATTTCAGCCAGCGTAAATACCTGTATTTACTTCCTGTTTTCGGTCGAAGTCCAAAGTAGTCCATTGTGGAGTTCACGCGCGTGATCATATGGCGCTTTTCCACTGCATGGTACGGCTCGGTTCGGCTCGGTACGGTTCAACACGGCGCGGAACGGTTCGGCTCGCTTCGCTTTTCCACTGCATGGTACGAGTCGACTCGGTACGGCACGGTTCGCTTTAGCTCGGTTGCTTTTCCACTGCAGTACCGCTTCAAAGTGGGTGGGACTGATCGTTATTGTAGGTCCGGTGGTAGCCGTGTGCGGCTAAGAGCTGTGCTACTTCCGCTCCTCGGCAACCAACGAGAGGAACGTCTGCACCTCGTCCACTGACCACGATTCAGCCATTTCTTGTTTGATTTTTTTTTACTTTTTTTGTCAAGTAAATACTCTAAAAACAGGTGCTACCGCGTTGGCTGTTGGCTGGCTATTTAAATCTAGCGGGTTTAGTGTCTCGTGTCGCAAATACAATGACGCTGAAGTGACGATTCTGTCTGACCAATCAGTGATCTGCAGTGTTTTCACGTCACATTTAGTATCGGTACGGTACGCTTGGAACCTCAACAGAGGTGGTACCATTTAAAGCGAGCCGAAGCGAGCCGTGCCGTACCGTACCATGCAGTGGAAATGCGCCATAAGTGAGCCGTACCGAACCGAGCCGTACCGTACCATGCAGTGGAAAAGCGCCAAAGCGTGCCGTGCCGTACCGAACCGTACCGTACCATGCAGTGGAAAAGCGCCAATAGGTAACTTAACTAACATTGAAGGCAACAAGGGTGCACATTTTAAAAAGAGGATAACACAGTGTAGGCAACACCAATTTTTGTCGTTGTTCTCTGTATTGACAGCACTCCAAATTTACAAAAAAAATTAGCTCAATGTTAAAATTGACCGGAGTTCTCCTTTAAGAGGGATGTAACCCCGGTGTCCTAGCCAAATTCCCTCCATTGGCCCTTATACAATCATTATCCAAGTGGATGCTTCACACTGGTGGTGCTTGAGGAAAGACCCTGCCATGATTGTAAAGTGCTTTGGGTGTACAAATACTCTGATTCATTCTGAACTTCATACACTGTTCACTCATTGGCCAGAGGAGAACTGGCCCCCGACTGAGCCTGGGTTCTCCCAAGGTTTTTTTCTCCCTTCTGTCAACTGATGGAGTTTTGGTTCCTTGCCGCTGTTGCCTTACCTTCTGGCTTGCTTAGTTGGGGACATTTAATATTCAACAATATTATAGATCTGCCTTAAAGGTGGATGATGATGAAATTATTTTTGTATTATTTTCATGTTATCACTGTGAAGCTGCTTTGATACAATCTGTATTGTAAAAAGCGCTATATAAATAAAGATGACTTGACTTGACTTGTACAAAAGTTAATATGAAAGCGCTACATAAATGCCTCATTCATTCATTCATTCATTCATTCAACAACAGTCACAGTATGAATTATAGCTGATGCGTGATGTCCAATTTAGTGGACAGATGATTAATCAGAATTTCCTTCTGGTTGTTGATCCAGTCACGCAAACTTGTCAAAGATGAAATGCTACTATTAATTTAATTATATTTCATTTCATTTCCTAACGTATCGGAGAGAAATGTAGAAGCACGTTGATCTACAGTCGCGGGTCTTTCATGGAGACTCTATTAATGCATAATAATGATGCATTTAAAAGTTAATGGCTAAACGGATCTGTAGCTATAAATGATAATACGGATAACATTAAATAAATATTTTTTTATCAGGTTAAACTTTGATTAGTCGCTCAAACATTTATCTACCTCTTACCGTCGGTCGCGCATATCCGCCATGTTTTGTAGGGTTTTTTTTAACATTTTTTACTCATGTTTGTAGTTCCTCCTCGAAAGCGTAATGGGTTGTGGGCAATATTCGCCAGTGTGGCACGGGCATGGCAGAGCTGTTAAAAAAATGTCATATCTGCTCAGGAGTGTGCAAGGATCAGGCAAGGATGAATGTCTAATGTTTTACGATATTTATGACCGTTACAACACGTCATCACAGTCTGTGAAAAGGGTCCATTAAGGGACTATTCTACAAACCCACTCCTCAGAAACCTCATTAGCCTATGAATCTTTTATTTTTTATGAAACAATAAAATACATTTCACGCTTTAATGTGTCTGTTTGTCATCTTCCCAAAATGTATGTCACATTAACATCAATCAATCAGTCGTTTGGCAGGTCATTTGTTGGCTAACATAGCCTGATAGCTAAACTCAAGGACGCAGGATTGAACATCTGTCTGCATGGTGACGTCACGCGCCTCCCTTGCAATGTAGCGCTCGGCGCAGTTTCCATATTTATATGTCGTTGGCTCGTCATTTATTTGAAAATCCTCTTTAATATTAAGCAGCGATATAAACACGTTTCCATGGCTTCACGGAGGTATGTACATGAACACATAAATCCTAAAATTAACGTAGATAACAAATCCGTTTCATCCACCCTTGTGGGATGAATGATGCAGTGATGTTGCAGGGTATTAAACGGATGCTGCTTGCCGACGACAGTGGGATTAAGTGATAATGATCTTATGAAATGAATGTTCTGCGTATTTTAGTTCGATTTAATTAGCGAATATTTCTATTAATTATCATTTTTCTTCTTCTAATGTTACGAGGCGTACATTTGGGCTTCATTTGCGAGTGTTGTCTAATGTTCGACGTTATTCTGTGTATTTAATTTCGAATAGGCCTGTTTACCATAGTTTAACTGTTATGATTTTGATGCTTTAGGTCACAGGGATGGAAAGTTGTATTGGACGCCTTGGATGTGCAGGCATTCTGAATGCATTGCCTCCGGCTGTGTGCTTTGTCCATCAGAACACAGGCTTCGGCTATCAGCAGGGACACACCGGATAAAGAAATATTCAGCATTACCAGGATGAGATTCCCATCTAAATAGGCCTTAAAGTGTGCTTTTGAATAAATACACCTGCTGGCAGAATCTGATCTGATCTGGCCTGTGGTGCCTGGCCTGTTTTATTTCTAAAACAGGTTCAGCTGTTCATCAGGTCCTGAAGAATCTCTTTTTGCACTTTTGGCTCTCGCTTTACGTGTTCACAGTGGATCTTGATTTAATGTATTTCAATTAAGGCACGCGGTGAATGCCAAGAGCGGAGCCACATATCCTTCAAAAAATGTAAAGTTGCCTGTTTATGACTATTCTAGAGGTGTTTCTTTCAGTAGCCTACATTATGTTACATTCCTAGTAGGCTACACTACCGGTACTTACAATGTTCATGACCGGTAGATTTCTAAAGCCTTAACAAGAGGCTCCTCCATCATCTCTGTTTGCATACTTTCACATGGACATGTAGTATTCACAATTTTGTGAAATTTCAAACAAAATACGGACTCTGGCTGATATCTTTTTAATGTTGAGTACCATGGTCAACGCAGACAGTTAAATTAAAGCATCATTCTTTTTTATTTTTGTTTATTTAAGGTTTCTGACAGGCATATGTTTTTCAATTGTAGGTTATAAATAATTTTGAAAGTGTGTATTCTACCATGTAAATTCAAAATGTTAATTCTAACATGTTTTTCCCCCCCGTTCGTTATTTGACAGTGCATTGTTGTCTAGAATACATAGTTTTTAACTGGTTGATATCTGGTTATCCTGAAGTTGTGATGTAAAAAATGTCTTGTCACCTCAAACAACATGATGCAAATCTGAAACTTCTATTAGAATGCTTATAACAAATAAAGTATTTGCATGGATATGAAACTGTACCGTTTGAAACTGTTTAACAAAGATTACTAATATGATCAGCTTTAATGGAGTCCTTGCAACAAATTTTTTCAAAGGCTTCTTCTGCTTTACTGATTTACTGCACGTATGATTAATTTTATGTCAGCAATTCAGCATACATTAATTTCAAGGGTTAATGGATTCATGCAGCTGTTTCTTTTTATGCTGCATATTATCAATATTCTTACAAAAATTACATTTAATTTGTTGTCTGGATTAAAATGATTCATATATTTGCACCTTTTAAGTGTTTGTCTCAAATACCATACAAGGCAAAGAAGCATCTGAAGTGCATGACTGTTTAATGCTGCACATACATTTATGCAGGAATTACAGTTGCAGAACTGTTATGAAAATGTTTGTAGACTATATAAAAAAAACGATACATGACATTAGTGAAAATACAAAATTATAAACAATAAATAATGAATGTCAATCACTGCAAAGTGCTGCACCAGAGTCATCTTTGATGCTAAAGTGGGTCCAGTGTTGGGTGTAAATCATTACTAAGTAATTAATGACTGCAACCTACTTTTCCCTTGAAAAAGTAAAATAAATGATTACTCTTAATTGTTCTGATGTAATTGTATTAAATACTGTATAGACTATAGAAAAATTATATATAGAACAAAATTATCAAAATGAACGTCTAATGTTAAAATAATGTAATCTTTTCCCTTTAAATACATGTGTCAGTTCAAGAATAATTTATGCAACATTAAATTATTTTAAAGAATTAAAAGAGCAGTTTCATGTCTATCCTTGTTTTGTTCAACTGGTTGAGGTTGGTATGGGATTTTTTTTTTTTTTTTTTAATGTAAGTAATGCAATACATTTAGAGAGAATAAGAAGCACAGTAATCTAATTAGGCCACACTGTTAAAGATGTAATTAACTAGTAATTAATAACTTTATAACATACTGAATGAGTCAGAGCTTCCATATTTTAGTAGGCTACTACTTTTACTTTATGCAGCTTTGCATTACAAAATCTGCTGGAACTAAATGCTACACTTCACTGAAAGTTTGGATAGGCCTATTAATATACTGAAAATTAATTTACAGTGGCAAACAAATATATTGATTGACGCATAGTCTATGTCTTGTTGCAAGCCAGTTTAGCACAGCAGGTGGCAGCCACTGAATGGGTACTATATGGCTTGCTGGTGTTATCTTGGTCGAGCTTTCATCTGGTATGGCTAGGAGCAGCTTGTCAATGAGTGAAAACAGCTTAACACCAGCTTGAGTTGACCAGGATTTGAGACCAGCTTGAAACCGCTGGAGACAATCTTAAACAAGCAAGACAATCTTAAACCAACTAAGACCAGCAAATCATCTACAATAGTGTTCAGACTATTAGCCTAGCTACCACGCATTGTACAAAAACAATTATTTTAAAATTGCATCATGTGACATTTCAATGTCTAGTGCATCAATAACAGTTCACATAATGTACACACCAGTACACAGATTGTGCTCATAGGCCTATGCCAGGACATTGACAGACTCATCTTGATCGGTCTTCAGTGTTACGTCAAATGGACTCGTTCACACTGGGAGAGTAAACGCGGTTCACGCGCTTGCACAGTGTCGGGCAAAATGGCGGACAAAACGCCAGGTGGGGCGCAGAAAGCCAACTCTAAGGTATTTAATGACTTTTCCACTTCATATCAGTATGTTAAACCCGACCTTTCTGGTTTATGACAAGAAAGGCGAAATAATATTGTGTCTGACTCAGTGGTGTGTCGCTCTGTGATACGAAAAAGGTCCATTGAGCTGCTCGGTTGTGATGCTAACTCGCTAGCAGTGTAGTTAGCTAGAAACCGGCGGCTGCACAGATTTTTTTTAATAATACAAACCTCCGGGCTAAAATCTGTTTGCCATACATGCTGCATTTGACACTGTTATGTTTTTTTAATTCTCTTGACACCACCACAGAACATGAAATAAGTTGATGTGTGTTCATTGTGTGCTGACAGAGCTACCACGAACGTATAACGTTATTTACATTAATTTTGTGTTACATTAATATATGGACGCTATACTACTATATAGAGAAGATGGGCTTGATATAGCGCTTTGAATACATTATTTACGCGTTCAAAGTTGTGCTAACTTGCTCCTTTTGCTTTGACGAGCTAACGTGATTAATGTTCGTCTTTACTATAACGTTACCCACGTGAAAGGGTCAACAGAAAAGGGAGACACAGCTTATATAGTGCCATAAACATATTTTTTTTGTATTTGTGTTATAGCCACACCAGCTCATCTGTCCTGATGTTTTCAGTGATTGGATACTACTGCAAAGTTCACATCTTATTATGCATGGCAAACAGTTACATCTTTACTTCACAGAAGCTAAACAAATCATTGCCCAATATAGATAGACATTAAATTTTTTCCCTTCCTGTTTTCCCTCTCCTTTGTGCAGTTTTGTTTTTATACGTTTTGGAAAGTATATGAGGAATGCATTAATATCTATCTTTTCCCTAGGCAAGAAAATTAAAGGTCTGTGTATAATTAAATCTTTTCATATTTTCATGCAGGCTTTATTGGAAAGTAAGTTAAAGGCCTTTAGTATCGGCAAGATGGCGGTTGCTAAAAGAACACTAAGTAAGAAAGAGCAGGATGAACTCAAGAAGAAGGTAAGTAGATGAGGTCCAATACCAGACTAATACCACACATTAAATGACTGAGGATCACACACTAGTAGACTTTTCAAGTCATTCTGAAAACTACAAACTCACACAGAAATGTGCAGATAATTGCTAGAAGCTTGTCAATTGAAAAATATATGTGTTCTAAAATCAGCTCAAAATATCAAACATGGTTGAAATCCTCAGAATGGACGGTTTCATAGTCTAAAGCTAAAAAATCGATCTGTGCCCAATCGTACACTGTTACTTTCAGTGAAATCTGTTAACTCTGACAGATTTCAAACTCAAAATCTGCAGACTCTGGCTCTGACAACTAGCAGTCATAGGATCAAATATGATTGAAAGGGGCTCGTGTTTCTTTGTGATTTTATTTTAATTTTATTCAGAACAACTTGAAAGTCTGGTTGTGTGTGATTCTCAGTCATTTAGTAATTGATTTCTCTGCCTATTATTTCATCTTTCATCTGCTCAGATTTTAAGATTTTAGTGTATTCCATTTCCAGTCTTAATTTTCATTTTAGGGTGAACTATCCCTTTAAGTCATCATTTACTCAACCTGGTGTTCTAATGCAGTATGCACTTTTTTTCCTTTATGGACCACAAAAGGAGAATAAAAAAATGTCCCGCTCACATTCATCCATTAAATAGCAGTGAATAGCGACCAGCCTCAAGCGTTTAAAACAAAAACGCAACAGAATCGTCAGATATGACACGTGTTGTATATTCCAAGTATTCAGAGGGGTATAGCATAGGGTTTGGTGAAAAACAAACCGAAATGTAGGCCTAATTGTGAATTATTTACTTATTTTTGTATTGTTTATTGTATTATTTAAAGCTGCAGTCCGTACCTTTTTTCGTGTTAGTGAGTACATCATGAATCCGTTTTCCAAACCGTGGTTTTGTATTATCCTGAATCACTATGGTACACCTTTAATAAGTATTACATTCAGAATATTTTAGACTGGTACGGGTCGCACCACTGCGGAGTAGCCCAGTACCTGCTTGCCTCGTCATAGATATAAACAGAGAGAAGTAGCTCCAGCTACAATGTTCTTCTACGCGTGCAGTTCTGTGGCACTTTTCTTAGTGTATCAATATTGTAATTAATGTTAGATGTAATTAAAATTAATACTTTTTTGAATTTCACTGCATTATAGTCAGTTATCTTGTTCATATTCACAATAGCACAATTGATAGTTAGACCAAAAAGCAGTATTATCAATGCACAGAACATAAACACATTGGTAACTGTTACATCCCAATAAATCTCACAAGTTTAACACAATTCCACTTCATCCACATTATTCCACTTTTGCAATCTGTGATTTTTTACAGGAGGATGAAAGGGCAGCTGCGGAGATCTACGAAGAATTTCTCGCTGCGTTTGAGGGAGGTGAAGGAAAAGTGAAGACGTTTGTACGGGGTGGGATTGCTAATGCCACTAAAGGTAGGATTATCATGTGGATGTTGCTGCAGTGACCATAAGTTTGATCTCTTTATCTGAGATCCAGGTTTTTTCTTCAAGTCCTCCATACAACCATATCAAGAAAATGCCATAAATGCACAAATGCATGTGAGACCACACACACACACATATATATCTATATATATATATATATATATAATAAAATGTAACATTTATAAAATATATATTCAAAATACCTTTTACAATGTTTTTGAAAAGTCTCTTATGCTCACCAATGCTGCATTTACTTGATCAAAATACAATAATAAAAACAATAATATTGTAAAATATTATTTCAATTTAAAATAACAAATTTTCTATTTGAATATATTTTAAAGTCTAATATATATCTGTGATGGCAAAGCTTAATTTTTCATCATCATTACTCCAGTCTTCAGTGTCACATGATCCTTCAGAAATCATTCTAATATGTTAATTTACTGCTCAAGAAACATTTCTTATTATCAGTGTTTTGAAAACAGATGTGCTGCTTAAATAGTTTTTTTTTTGAAAACCATGATAGATATATTTCAATATTCTTTGATGGATAGAAAGATCAAAACAACAGCATTAATTTGAAATGGAAATTTTATGTTTTAGTGTTGTAAAATTAGGAATCTCTAATAATAATGTTGAATCATTTCCAAAATTCCAAACTTTTGAATGATATATAAAGTTACTTTGCATTTTCTTTCAAATTATGTAAAATGGCCAAATTTGATATACATTCCTCTTAATTGTCCCTGCTTTAATATCTGTGTTACATATTCATTACAGAGGAAGCGGCAGTCGATGAAAAGAAAGGAAAGCTCTACAAACCGAAGTCAAGAGTTTTGGAGACTAAAAGTTTTTTACCTTTGGATACTCCTCCACAGTTTTTACAAATAGATAAACGCAATGTGAGTCTTTTGTCATTTATTTTCATTTGACCTTATTTCAAATAAAATAAAATATATATTTTGTGTTATTTACCTGTTCTTTTTCTATTATATTGCCTAGGCATCGAAGAAGGGGGATAAAGAAAAGAAAAAGAGTAACCTTGAACTCTTCAAAGAAGAACTGAAACAGTATGTGTTCTTTGCATTCTTATTTAACTAATGTCAGCACCTTTAATATGATGATCTCAAATGTAATGCTAAGTTTTTTTTTTTTTAGGATACAGGAGGAGCGCGATGAGCGTCACAGGTTGAAGGGCCGAGTCAGCCGTTTTGAGCCTCTTCCCACAACGGAAGGAAAGCGATCCTGTAAGTTCTTTCTTGTTTCCCCCCCCCCCCCCCCCCCCCCCCCCATCAAAACAGTCAGTTTCACCCCATGTTCACTCATGGTGTCAGACCCAGTCAATTTTGTGCCCCTCCCACATTTCTCAGCCACTGCCACAATTCAGCAGTGTATACGCTTTCAGATTCAGGAAACAAAATTCACACTGCTTTTCTTCTGCTTTTAGCGGATGGTTCTTCACGAAGAAACCGTCCGTCCAGTGGTAATTTTGTTTTATATACCGTGTAATGCAATGGCCTTTTTGCTGTTTATGTATCCCATCATGGAAGAAGGGATGGTAAAACGTCAGTTGTTATTCAAAGCTTCTTTTTTTTTTTTCAGTCTTGGATGATTCAGCTCCTGGCTCTCATGACGTTGGTGATCCTACAACTACAAATCTGTATTTGGGGAACATAAATCCTCAGGTAGCTGATCTTTTTTCCCCCCTGGTGATTATTGTTAGGTAACGTCTCAAGCACAAACATTTCCATTCTAAAACTGCTCTTTTACCCTCCAGATGAACGAGGAGATGCTCTGTCAGGAATTCGGTCGCTATGGTCCATTAGCCAGTGTGAAAATTATGTGGCCCAGGACTGATGAGGAGAGGGCCAGAGAAAGGAATTGTGGTTTTGTAGCCTTCATGACGAGAAGAGATGCTGAACGCGCACTTAAACATTTAAATGGTAAATATATTCTTATTCACATCTATTAGTGGTCAACCAATATAACATGATAACTTGGATACTATTTTGCTCCTTTTTTTTCAAATTGGCAAAACAAATTTGGCCGAAAAGTGTTGGAAGTGGGACTTTTATTATGACAGCTCTAAGAACAGCACCTTTACAGGAGCTCTCATTGTCCTTCTCCATTAGTCTCCATTCTGTCTAATAATTGAAAGGCAAATGGTATAATGCTTTTTTTAAATATGTACTGGTGGCATTCAGCAAATACATGTTTGTTATTGAAAAAAAATGTTTTGTGAAAAATACTAATAAGATTACAGAATCAAGAAGTTGCTATATGAAGAATAAATCTTTTTTTTTTTTTATTCTTCCAAATTTGCTTCAAATTATTTGTTTCTAATTTTGTTACTAAATATTATGTAGGAATTATGCAGGTGTTATTTACTGTCTTTATATAGTGAGATGATATATATGGGCCTATATCAGCTTTATATCGGCCGTCTGCCACCCTGCTCTCTAAAGCCACTTTTCCACCGTTGGGCCAAATCATTCTTGTTGCTTTACTGTTCCATTCCATGCCAATCCGGCCCAGCCGGTATGAATATGGTTTCATTTCCACTGGGGCTGACAACGGAGCTTTTTGAAATGTAATACAAATGCATCAGTTGTTGCCTTGATAACGCAAGAGTTTACAGACGATTTGAGGTGTAAATAGCTACTGTGTTATGGAGGATGATCGGATATTTCTATTATTAACTTGTTTACTTAAATAGCACGCTTGGCCAGCTACAGAGAAACTGGCAACAGACATGTGATCAATCCTGAGTGGTGACGTCAATACACGCATTCTACCAGCACGGTTAGCTGACCAAGAATTCCAGGCTTGAGAAATTGTGCCGTGCCAAACCAAATTCAAATGAATGTATAATTATAACCGTTTCCTTACCACTCTTAGAACCGTTCATCTCAATGGTGGAAAAGTGGCTTAAGATTTTGGCATTGTCCATCAAAAAATGTTATCGGTCAACCACTAAAATCTATGTATTCTTTATAATCACTTTGCGTTTATTGTTTCCCTCTTGGAATTAATGAATAATTTGGCAAATGCTGACCATTTCAGGCAAAATGATAATGAATTTTGAAATGAAACTGGGATGGGGCAAAGGTGTACCAATTCCTCCTCACCCAATATACATTCCACCTTCAATGATGGAGCACACCCTCCCACCTCCACCCTCCGGACTGCCCTTCAATGCCCAGCCCAAAGAGAGGCTGAAGAACCCCAACGCTTCAATGCCTCCCCCTCCGAAGTGCAAAGAGGAGTTTGAGAAGGTAACTTGGCATACGTGGGACAAAAAGATTTTGGTTAGCATGGTCATAAATGTAGTTAGGGTAAATTACTTTCTTAGTAATGTTTGTTTATATGCATTTTATTTGTGTGTGTGGAAGAGGTGCAGACATTTTTCATCTAGCTCTTTGTGAAAAGTTTTTGTTCATAAAATTGTGCAATTTGACTAAAATAGCAGTTTTTGTAAAAATCCTATAAATTACATTATATGTGTACCATGCTGATTGTACCGGTAAGTGTTTTGGAGTGTAGATTACTCATTGTCATTGCACAAGACATTTTATAGGTTTTGAATGCAAGTTAAGATAAAACTGTTCTCCTTTGATACTGTCTGCTTGAAAGAAATGTAAAGAGACTTTTTTTTAAATATATTATGAATGTAGATTGTGATTTCTCTGCCTCTTTCTCTAAGGAATGTGTTCAGTCAAGTTTTAAAACTGACACCGTAGAACACATTTGTTGTTGTAGGAGTATATGTTGCATTTAGTGTTATGCCTGTTTCTTTTTAACAATACTCACATATATTCTATGTTTATTATCTGATGTGACTTCATATCCAGACTCTGTCGCAAGCCATAGTCAAAGTGGTTATCCCAACAGAAAGGTACATGTTTTTCTTTTTTTCCAAATTCTTATGAAATGTAGAGAACTTATCCCATCTCTGTAGATTGAAAGATTGGCCATATCCATGCTACCAGAGGCTGGTTTGAGTGAGCAATAGTTGAGGCCTTGCATGAGAATCAGGAGCAGCTACTAACAATACAAATCACACACATACATTGCATTTCTCTACAAAGGGTTTGCATCATACTGCTCAGATAGTGAAGGTCATATTAGTACAGGGAGTTCTGTGGGTTTATCATTTTGGTTGACACATTTCTGTTCAAAAGTTTGAGGTCAGTCAATAGTGATAAAGACATTTATAAAGTTGCAGATATTTCTGTTTTGAATAAATGTTGTTGTTTTTTTAACCTAGTTGACAAAGAATCCTAAATAAAATGTGGTTTCCATTGAAAAACTGTTTTTAACATTGATTCTTGAGCAGTAAATCAACATATCAGCATGATTTCTGAAGGATCACGTGACACTGAAGACTGGAATAATGATGAAAATTCTACTTTGCCATCACAGGAAAAAATAACTTTTTAAAATATATTCAAATAGAAAAGTTATTTGAATTTGTATTATTTCATAATGTTACTGTTTTACTTTGTCTTGCATAAGAACCTTCTTTCAACAACATTGAAAAATCTTACCAGCCTCAAACTTTTTAACAGTAGTATACATTTTGAATGAATGCTGTTTGGTGTTTGTAGAGCCTCCTTTTAGGCAGAACTGTTGCAGATGTTAGCTTTACGGCATGCTTGACCCGTTGTTCCACTAGATTTTGAGAGACTGGCTCAGGTTTAATCAGACATACTACATCAGATGTTATTCATTACAGCACTACTAATTTAGCAACTAAAACAATACACATTCACCTAGTGTCCGTTACACAAAAAACAGCCCTCTGGTTATTGCTCACTTTAACTGCCCTAGTATCATGGCACAAAAGCAACACCCAATCCCCATAGTCTCAGTGACCTTTGACATTGGCCTTGATGAGCAGCACAAGTTGAACTGTCTGCAGCAGCGAGGGACCAGAAAAGCGTCACAGGATGGATTGGGGAAAGTATACAGAATGATTGCCTGACATTGGTATGATCGGCTCCAATACTTGTGATTTGTGTTTCAGTACATTTGAAAAACATCATCTCTTGATTTTATCGGCCACTTCACGAGCCAGTCAGGAAGCCAATTGTTGTCCCTATATCTTAACTGACTCTAGAAGTGCTTACATGATTTTGTCCCTCTCCATCCGCACTTGTCTATTGTCAATAAGCAAGAAAAATCACTGTCACTCGGCCTCACATTTAGTATCTCAGTAGCACGTCCAGTTATAAGTTACAAGGGCAGAATGCTATGGCTGAGACTCAGATGTAGATGTAGAGAGGATTGAAATGTTTTGATTGTTACAAGCTGTTAGACTGCCAGTCAACTTTAAATGTTAAAAACTCAAACATGTCAATTTGACTCATGCATAGTAAGTGCAAGGATGTTGCATTTCATCAAATGTCATAATGTAGCAGTAGCATTTGTTTAGGTGTGGCTGTTGATGGCGCTGAATCTGTTTCGCTTTAACTGTGTTTTTCTCGTAGGAATTTGCTCTCTCTCATCCATCGAATGATCGAGTTTGTTGTGCGTGAGGGTCCCATGTTTGAAGCCATGATCATGAACCGAGAGATCAATAATGCACTCTACAGGTCAGTGCATTTTTATGAATGAGGCTATTTTTGTATTTATTTTTTTACTCCAAGGCATGAAATGAAAATTCACCCCATCGATTTTGCAAATGCATGTTTAAGAAACAATTTGACTGTTTTGGTCAGATGTAAGCCACAATATGGAAGAAAAGATATTAAGTGATTTAAGTCAGACAGTAATGATTTTTATAATTTTCCTTGTCTTGATTATGTATTCAGAATTTATTTGTATTCAACAGATTTTTATTCGAAAATCAAAGTCCAGCTCATGTTTATTACCGGTGGAAGTTATACACCATATTACAGGTTGGTCTTATTTATTTTCATGACTTTGTCAAAAACTTATTGAAATGTCTAGACATACAATTTCAACATTTCCACTCATAGGGCGAATCTCCAACAAAATGGAAAACAGAAGACTTCAGAATGTTTAAGAACGGATCTTTCTGGCGACCACCGCCTCTCAACCCTTATTTACATGGCACTCCTGAAGAGGAGGAGCGCGATGATGACGATGACGAAGAAAGTGGCAAGAAGGGCACCTTGAAAGACGAGTATGTCTTCGTATTGAAATCTGAAAATTGAAATTCTATGGAGATCTTGAATTCTTCTAGTGTGGCGCTATCAGGCTTTTGGTTGTATTCAGTATTGTTGGTTGTGTGTACTAAATACTCTCATCTGCTGCAGCGAGAGGGATAAACTGGAGGAGTTACTTCGAGGTCTGACGCCGAGGAAGAGCGACATAGCTGATGGCATGTTTTTCTGCCTCACGCATGCCGATGCTGCTGAGGAAATAGTGGAATGCATTGCTGAGTCTCTGTCCATACTTAAAACGCCTCTGCCAAAGAAGGTTATTTGTACTGTAGAATTAAGATTGACAATTATGATTGATTTTTGTTTCATTCATCACTTTTGTTTACATCTGCACTTCTGTCCTCCCTCAGATTGCAAGGTTATATTTGGTGTCAGATGTGCTGTATAACTCCTCAGCAAAAGTTGCTAATGCCTCTTATTACAGAAAATTGTAAGTTTTACAATTATTTTTTAAGTGCGCAATCAAGGTATTCGTTCTTGTTTGTCTTTTTTTAATGTGTTTGTCTTTTATTCTTTTACAGCTTTGAAACAAAACTTTGTCAGATATTTTCTGACCTAAATGCCACTTATAAGACAATACAGGGCCATTTACAATCAGAGAATTTTAAGGTGCGCCATTCGGCTACATTTTTTTTACCCATACTGGTTTTATAATAAAGTTAACTATCTGGATTTGACGTTTCTCAATTTTGGTCTTCACAGCAACGAGTAATGTCCTGTTTCCGTGCATGGGAAGACTGGGCAGTGTATCCTGATCCGTTCCTGATTAAACTTCAAAACATTTTCCTGGGACTCGTCAGTCTCGATCCTGAAAAGGAGATTGAAGAACTGGTGCCAGAGGTTAGTTGGGTAGAGATTGTCTGATTGATTTATGATTCATAGATTGTCAATGATAAGATTTGAGTTGTCACAACTCATCTCAGCATGGACTGAATAATTGGATGTTAATTGCGTTTTCACTTAGCTGCCAGAAAGGACTGAGGACATTGATGGCGCTCCTATTGTGGAGGAGGAGCTGGATGGCGCTCCTTTCGATGATGTTGACGGCATGCCCATCGATGGAGCGCCAATTGATGGCGCACCACTCGATGACCTGGATGGAATGCCCATCAAGGGAACAGATGATGATCTGGATGGTATTCCTTGTAAGAATGCTGACAACATTGTTTATTTATTTTACCTTTCATACACTCAACTCTCACTTAATAGACTTAACACATCACTCTATTCCTATATCGAAAAGAATATACTTTACAACTACATTACAATTGCTAAATGTCATGGCAGATGTTCTAAAAGAAATTTGTTTAGGAAAAAATGTCAGTACTTTTTCTTTTCTTTTCTTCTTTAGTTGATCAAAAACCAGGTTTTAAGGTCGCTCCGTCAAAATGGGAGGCAGTGGACGGTGCTGCTTTGGAAGCTCAAGGTTAGTCCAGATGACGCTTATCACATCATCTAAACCTTAGTTACCTGTACACATCATAAAATTGATTTTTCTCTATTTTTAGCTGTAACCACGTCAAAATGGGAAATATTTGATCAGCCAGATGAATCGGAGAAAAGTAAATCAAGGTACCGTACATTTTCCTAGTTCTACTAGGCTTTGGAAACTCATGATTATTAAATGTTAAAGGACATGCAAACGTCTTAGAAATATCTTTACTGATGTTTTCTTGTTAATCTCTATAAAATTATTTCTAAAATGTCTTATCACAAAAATCACCAATACATTTGCCATGCAGTTTTGATCTAATTTTCACTTTCTTCTCATAGTTCAACACGTGAAACTGAAAGTAAAGACACTCTCAGAGGTTCCAGTGCTGCAGAGCAGCAGTCCTACAGTAATCCTGTTAGAGAAGAATATGATTCAAAGTCTGCTAAGTTTTTTGAGATGAGCGAAGAGAAACGTGCCAAACTTCGAGAAATTGAGGTATACCTAAATGCTAATAGGTGTACTAAACACATTCTTGAAGCTTTTAGAGATCTCAGTCATGTTTTTCTTTGTCTGTGTAACAGCTTAAAGTCATGAAGTTTCAAGACGAGCTTGAATCTGGAAAACGACCCAAAAAATCTGGACAAAGTATTCAAGAGCAAGTAGAGCTTTACCGGGACAAGTTACTACAGCGGGTTAGTATCAGCTTAATTGTTTTTGACATTTGTTTTAGTCCTTCTATTTTGTTTGAAACCATGATATTTTTTGGACATTGTTCAGGAGAAGGAGAAAGAGACCGAGAAAGACAAAGAGAAAGAAAAAGAAAAAGAAAGAAAAGACAAAGAGAAATCTGATGTGTCCCACAAAGAGAAGGACAAAGATGACTCCACACCAGGCAGAAAAGAAAAGTAAGATCCCTGCATAAGCCCCTAAAACTCCTTCAGCAAATGAGTGAATGTCTTTCAGAAATTGAGAACTCAATGCATTTAAGATTGTTTATTTCCAGAAAACGGAGGACACAGTCCCTCCCCCAGCCCCACCCGAAGTAGCAGCAGTAGGCGCGGCAGGTCGCCCACCTCCCACCGATCAGAGCGCTCTGATAGATCCTATACAAAAGACAGCTCTCGATTGTCTTATAAAGACTCTCCGAGAGACAGTAACCGCAAGTCTTCTAAAAGGTAAACTAATGATTTCATCTCTTCATCGTCGCAGTTTATAACTCAATCCTGTGTGTTGTCATTACAAGCATGTTTATGGAACTAAGCTGAATGTAATAATCTCTCATTTTTAAAAAATAATTTTAGGTCTCCTTCACCCCCAAGAACACCTAAGAGGTCGCGTAGGTCCAGATCAAGAACACCTAAAAAATCCTCAAAGAAATCCAGATCTCGGTCACGATCGCCTCACCGTTCTCACAAGAAATCCAAAAAAAGCAAACACTGAGACTTCTGGCTATGAAAATATGCCTGGGTTGTCTTTTGTGCCTCAAATTTGTCCTGTAAATCAGTGTGAGGGACATTCCCTCTTTAACTCACCCTTGTTTTGATGCTCACTCACATTGGCACAAGAACAGTGTTCAAGGGTCATCTATTGGGTGTTTTATAATGTCATTTAGGAGCTTCCTTTGATGTTCCAAATGTCCGAAAAGAAAATAACTGCAGTGGTTGGGGCAATCTTCCTTCAACACAAAAACTATTGTCTTATTCTTTTTTCTTTCTTTTTTTTGTTTTCTTTTTTTGTCATTGTTTTTAGATCCCTTGAAACTGACTTAAATTAAAATAGTGTAAGTTTCAGTTGTATAGATGTTTGCTTTTCAATAAAGACAATTTATGTGACTTCTCTCTGAAATGCCTTAGTATTTGCTCTTACATGCACCCCAAATAAACATTTAAGTCTTAAACCTAGTGTATTTAAATAACCAAATTTAAGCTATTTTATACACATTTAATTCTAAACCAGAGGTTTTCAATCTTTTAGATGACCAAATTTACATTTAGTCATTTAGCAGACGGTTTTATCCAAAGCGACTTACAACTGAGGACTACAGCAAATATGATCATTGTTGCTCAAGGGGGGAAGAATATAAAAATATCCTAAAACATAAAAGGCAGCTACTGTATGTTTTTGTGTAAAGATCGAATTTATACTGTGAAAAATAAATATGGGGAAAATGTTTAGTTTCAAGAACACTTACTTGCATACTTTTAATTCTAAAATAGAATTTATTTTATTTATATATTTTTTTCTAATTCTTAATTTGAATCCATATTTTAATTAACGATTTAGTTAGTATGAATTAATTTGATTATTTATTTATTTTTTTACAGTGTTTTTGTTTTTCCACGGTCCCCTTATGCTCATGAAATGCGCCTTGTAACTAACTAGGAAGTGCATATGCGTTGTTCTCGCGAGATTTCCGCAGGTACACAAACAAGGAAGAATCTTTTAGTCGATGTTTGGTCATTCACAAAAATGAGTGCTATAAAGTCCTGCGGGATTTTGATAAGCTTTTGCTGCATATTTACGAGCTCCTCGGCATCTTCAGAGGTCTTCGATGGTGTTTTGGGAAACACTGCGTCTTGTCATAAAACATGTCAAATGACTTACAGTTTGCACACTTATCCACGGGTGAGTGCGAGACATTTACCCCTTTCTGTTTGTTTTTGTCACATTTTTACCCATTCGTGTGTCTTATTAGGAGCTTGTGCATTGTAGCTTGTGTTTGTAAAGTTACATAATTTGTGCGGCAATAACAACGTTCTAAGCGGAACTGGTCTGTTTGCTTTATTTGGCCTGTTTGTTTTTGTTATAGGAGGAGGCGCTGTACGCCTGTCAGAGAGGGTGCCGTCTCTTCTCCATCTGTCAGTTCGTGGGTGACAGCAAGGATCTCAACGAAACCCAATCTGAATGCGAGTCAGGTAATATTAGAGTATTGTCTGAATCCTTAAAGGGTTCGCTTTATGTTGATAAAAGTGTATTTGTTATGTAACCAGTTGTGTGTGTTCGACTTCCTGCAGCCTGTCGTGAAGCCTACAGCCAATCAGATGAGCGCTTCGCGTGCAATCTCGGATGCCAGAGCCAACAGCCATTTGCAGAACAAAGGATGGAGCAGGTGTGAAGAACATTATGTGAATATTTGCCTTGGATGCTCATAGTCATTCCATGAGCAATTTCTAATTGCATGTCACCAGGCTGCTTTTTGAAGTCACTATATGTTTCTTCTTTTTTTTTTCCGGGTATGAAGTTGTTGATGATGATGCCCAGAATCCATCTCCTATACCCGCTGACTTTGGTAAGGGGTTTCTGGGAAGACATGATGAGCCAAGCTCACAGCTTCATCACCTCATCCTGGACATTTTATCTCCAGGCAGATGATGGCAAAGTAGTCATTTTCCAGGTAATGTGGTGATAATATGAAACACTTTAAAATAAATAATTAGACTGTATTCATATGGAGGTACTAGTGTATAAAGCAGATATGCCCAAACCAATTTGGCCTGCCATGCCATATCACAACGGGGGGAAACCATTGGAGCATCTTAATTTATAATTTATAATTTATTTGTTTATTTTATTTTTGTATTGAAATAAACAAATAAATTAGAAATGATAAATTAAGATGCTTTTTTATTTTTTTATTACATTTTAATGAATATAATGTTCCATTTTATGTTTAGCCCTTCATAGTAAAAAAGTTTGGGCATCTCTGGTATAAAGTAGTAAAGCTTATTTCTGTGCCAATGATCAATATTTGCTCTTCTCTCTTTTCTAGTCTGAGCCACAAGTTCAGTTTATCCCTCAGTTTGAATTCCAGACAGACGAGACTGAAGAGTCACAGAGCGCTTGTGAGCACTGCATATGACACGCTTATGCTTTCCGCTCTGAATAATAAGCAAGATGTGGAAAGTGTCACACTTTATAACTGTTTTTTTTTTTCAGACTTTAAACCAGGATTAGGCCTTAGTTCAATTAGGACATTTAAGTTGCTTTTTTAAACGTGCCTTAGAAACAAACATTACTTTTGTGCATCTTGAGACAAAACAATAGTACTGACATATGTTAAGATATGTCAGTACAAGTTGCTTTCAGTTAAAACAGCTCAAACATTCTTGCAATTTACCCCCGGTTTTACAGACAAGGCATAAACCCTGTCCCAGACTAAAATGCAAGTTTGAGCTGTTTTAACTGAAACCTAGGTGTACTGAAGCATCTTAATATATCAGTGCCATTGTTTTGTCTCAAGATGCACACCAGTACTGTTTTCTATGGGACGTTTATAAAAGCTACTTAAATGTATTAATTGAACCAAGGCCTAATCCTGCTTAATCTAAGCCTTTTCTGTGAAACCAGGGGATAATATCATACTAGTTTAAAGTCACAATGTAACAGAATTAGCAGATCCTTTCTTTTGTATTGTCACGTACATCGGAGTGAAATAGATTTTCAGAAAAGAAAAAAAAAGTGGTTCAGGGACTTGGTTATATGCCTCAGTTGTTGCTTGGACGGAGCCAGATCTGAATGTGAGATCACAGTCAATTTTAAGAAAGGGGTGGAGCTTAAGCTGACTAAATAATTAATAATATGTAACATAGAAAAGTCCACGATTATATATCCAGAAGATCAAGTTATGGCATTTTAATTCAAAATGATGAGGTCCAAAAAAAAAAAAAAAAAATGAAACCTGATTTGTGAAACCTCTTAGAAAATGTTGCAGTTCTGTTTGAAGTTGCTAGTGTCACAGAAATTACAGACTGCACCATTAAGAAATGATGTAATGAAGTATGTAAATATGTAATGACAGCCATGATTGGCCTGCAAAGGTCCTGACTTAAACGTGTGACTTTCCACTACAGCCTCTTAGCATCCTTCTCTTAACCTTATAAAGCAACAGTTTTAAGGCCTCTGATTTATCAACATGATTAAAACTTATTGCTCACAATCTACTACATGCCTTCTGTCGTCTGATTGATAGATAATTGATAGAAACCCCCCTTCAGGTCATGGAACAGAAAGTAATGATTTTTATAAATAAATGTAAGAATAACTTTTATATTAGTAAAATTTCAATATTAACATTTACTGGACTGAAGCAACTTAGGGGCTTTTGCAATACACCATTTTCAACTAAAAATGGATAATGCGTTTTGGCTGTTTTTAATGCGTTGTGGACGTTAATTTACACGACAACAGCGTTTTGGGGGCCTGAAAATGCGAACTTTTGAAAACGTTTTTCAAAGTGCAAGTGTTTGAAACCGGTAGCATTATCATTTCCGTGTAAACTACTAAAACATGAGTTTGTGAAAACGGTAACATACACATGTGTACTATGTGTTCAGTCTATAGGCGTGCAGTTTTTCTTTACAAAGAAAAGCCAATAATACAGCGTTTTTAGTCATTTTCGTGGATCCGTGTGAACAGGGATCGTTTTGACAATATTGCCTTCTGTACGCAAAGTTTTTTAGTACATCGTTGTCGTAAATGTTACCCTTAGCTTTACTTAAACTTTTCAGTTTTTAGTACATTGTTGTCATGTATACATGTCATGTTAAAGTGCATGTATCAAATATGATACAACAGATATTTGAGGAACGTTTATTTATTTTAGCATCATTTTGGGTCTCTGAATAAAATAGGTGTTTTTTCTGAAGTATGAGCTCCATTTTCTCCTATATCATAATATATTAGCGATAAAAGCCTGATGTTTTAAATTTGATACTCAGAAAAAATAAAATAAAAATTGTATACATTGTATAAAGGTTAAGTAAACTTTAGATTTGTCTAAAGCACCCCTTTTTTTTTTAAATAGTTGTAGACCAGGGGATGAAAAGCCCTGTCTATAAAGACTACCCAAGGAGCTTCATTCAGGAGAGAGACAGAGACATGTTCGTTGATAGAAGCAACTCTGATGACGATTACAAGCTCTTCAACTGCCTTTCAAGGTTGGGCACATCTTGATCTCTTCTTAATCGCAATCTGTTGGCCTTGTTGAATATAAACCATCATGATCTTGTGTACTGGTAGGAACCCGTGGTTGCCTAGCTGGATCCTGACCACCACTCTGGTTCTGTCTGTCTTTGTTCTGATCTGGATCTGTTGTGCCACAGTGTCCACTGCTGTTGAGCAGTATGTCCCTGCTGAGGTAAACTACTTCACGTTTCTTAGCCAATTACATTTCTTAGTCAATTCCATTTAACCAACTGTTCCACACATTCTCCTCCTTTCAACAGAAGCTAAGCATAAATGGGGATATGGAGTACATGAAGGACACGAAACTGACCCCTTATCTGCAGTCTTCTCTAGTGATCATCAGATCTCCTGGGGTGGAGGAGCAGGAAGCGGGACCCCTTCCGTCAAAGGTCAATCTGGATCAATCTAACATTTAGTCAGTCTAACATCCAAAGGAATTGGGGTCTCATAGATTTGGTTTTCTCTGTTAAAGTTGTGATTATTGCTCTAACTCATTTACTATGGGTTTCTCTTTTTTCAAATTTGATAAGCGTGGACTATGGGGAATATATTGTGTTGATGTTTTGGCACTTTAAAGGCATTACCTATCAGAATGAAAGCTCTGTAGGATCTGTTTTCCAGGTTACTGCCCATTTGTAGAGATGAAGGTTTCCGGTGTCCTTTTTCTTTTCTTCTTTTTTTCTTTTTTGAGCGTTCTTGTGTGATCAATGACAGCTTGTGATTTGAGGTACAAATTGTTGAACAATGAAACATTAACATTTTGATTTATGCTTCAGTTGCAGTGAGTGAATATTTCCTGAACCTTCAAAGAGTCATGAAAGCCTTGTAAATGAAAATGTTTTACAACCTCAGATTTGTCAGCTTGATATTAATAAACAAACCTACAAAAAGTGTTCACTCCTAAGGTTTTTTTTATTTTATTTTTTTATAGACATATCTAGTGTATCCTGTTTAATTGCAGTAGAATATTTTTTGGTGTGCATTTTGTCATTTGTTTGGACTAGTCAAAACTGATATGATTTTTTTGTGTGGGCATGTCAAACTGGCAACAAAGAATATGCACAAGTGCTGATGATGTTACTATTGTAAGGGGATAATACAGTTAAAGACCCAGAACCAGATAAGATGAATGAAGACCCGGGGTCAGGAGTGCAGTCAATTGAACAAAAGTTTTACTGAAGTAAGTACTGATAGTGTGTAGTTTCATCAGCAGAAGTCAGCTTCAAGACTCACAAGGAGTTCGTAGGTTGCTCCTTACAGTTACAAAGATCACTGCAATTATACCCTACACCAAGGTCTACGCTACGTCATTGCTTCAGGTTGAATGATTCTGATTGGCTAAGAAATAGAGAAACATAGTACATTTCCACACATGGACTGATAGGCAGTAGCACATCTCCATAGTCTGTACGGCTGCCACCAGGACCCTGAGTTAGGTACGAGTGTCCCTCCAAGGTCACAAGACTGTGTCCAGGTGCCAGCATGTTGAAAAAAACAAGTCAGTCAATCTCCAATAATGCCACTTGTTCCTTAACCTGTAACCAATAATACTAACACACACACAGAGACACCGCTCCTTCAAGGTTGGATTTGGACGGGCTCTAACTATAAACAGGAGATTCTTCCCAAAACATCAAGATAACATGTTCTTTCTCTCAATGAGAGGACACTTTAATATAGAACCGTAAAGTAAATGCTAAGAAATGACCCTTGTGATCTGTAGTTGTCATGGTGAGCTAGAAGAACAGATATATGTTTTAACACAAATGTTGAAGACCTTTCTCAAACAAAATGAGTCCATGTTTCATCTCTGGAAGCCGGGCTAAATGAGCAAGCACTGCATTTCTGGCATGGGCCACCTTTAAAAAATACATGAAAATAATTTTTTTGGTCAACACTCAAAATGTGTAGAGGAAAAATATTGATAATTAAATGATAACTTGATTGTAAACCATATGTAAATCACTCAAAAAGATATAGATATAGCGAAGAGACAAGGGATTACAGAATTTCCCCCTTCACTATCTTGGGGACCTTTTATATAGCCTTCTGAGGACCATATTTTTGAATATCAGATGCAAGAAGAGTATATTGTTTTATTTTTATTTTTATAAATGCTTAAAAAATGAAACCTAACAGGACACAACATAGGGTGAGAAAATTAGGCTACGTAACGCTTTAATGACAGTTAATTAAGGAATGTTATCTATTTTTCTGTATTGCTTGGAAATATTATACATTCTATTTTTCAACCAATATAATTTATTTGATAATTATTGTTACTTTCATACTGAGATAGTCTGATAACCCAACTTCAGAGAGAACTGAAACTGAAAAGGAAGGTAAGACTCCTGAAAAAAATATAAATCAGCACAACTGTTTTCAACATTGTTAATGAGAAATATCGAAAACATTGTAATATTAAACAGCACTGTTTTGACTGGTATAATGAATACGTCTGCATCAGAGGCTAAAAATACCAAGATTTCTGAAAATTAAGCAATGTACTAAAATAGATTATTGGACATTTTGTATTGTTTTCGAGGTCAGATGTACTGTCTGATAGGATTGACTCTGTGTTCACACTACCGTTTGTCCTATTTTGTAACAAATTTGTTGTTTTAAGGCTGGAATACACTACACAACTTTGGTCCAAATTTTTGCCTTTATTTGCAGTCTGGACGAATGAATCAACGCTAGTTCCCAAAGCTCAGAGCCAGTGTTCAGTTGACAGATTTCTCAGAAAATTGTGACATCATTCTCAGACATGTATTTCTATGGGAATTTTTGTGTTCAGAACAACTTGAAAGTCTGGTAGTGTTTTTAGTGTCCTTTTCTGTAACCATTTACAAAGTCAGTTAAAACCTGTTCAGATTTTAATATTAGCAGATTTTTATAATAAAACCTGTTCAGATTGTAAAAGTTGTGTAGTGTGTTCCGGCTTTAAAACATTCTCAGACTTTTTTTTCTAAAATAATTGAATGGATGCTATCCATGACTTTGGCATGAAAACAAACTGAAGTTTCTACCATTCTTTCATGATTGTTCATGTTCATCACTACTTCAAAATAAAGGTCTGAACACGCCTTAGGAGTATGAAAATATTGTTGCAAATTGATAAATTACAGCTCCTCTGTAATTTATTTTGAAAATCAAATATGTAAACTAGAGATTGTAAGCTTTCAAATGATATATAGTTTGTCAAGATTGGTTTAGGTTTAGTATAGGATATAACTGTTTTAAATATGTAATGGCTGTGGGCCTATGTTGGCTATGCCAATATAAGGGATTAAAGGGATAGTTCACGCAAAAATGAAAATGCTGTCATAATTTACTCATATAGAAAGAGTTGTTGGAAGCTTAGTGATTTACTCAATGATTTTGTATAAATATACCCATGATTGGCAGCCAGCCAATTTGTCTGAGAAAATAAGATTACAGTACAAAAATAAAAAGCAAGCTGTTTTTAATAGTAAATAATCCACACTAAAAGCATTTCAGTGTCACGTTCCTCACAGAGGAATGCACTGCATACATGATGTGTGTGTCCACTCAATAGCTATTTAACAGATCCAAGTCCTCCGCAGACAGAGCTGAGAAGGATTGGCGCTTTGGAGCTGAACTTTGCTCTTCCTCTGATAGTCTCCTCTTCTTTCCCTTGTGTGCTGCTGCCACTGCTGACGAATGCGTGTTGTGTTCTGCTGTTGAGCTCGGGCCACAGAGATCAACCGTATAAAAGTGAATTGGCACAACTTTGTCTTTGTTTGTGGTGGCACTTGTCCCAGACCAGGAGTTCAATGCCTCTCGAACAAACTTTTCTCTTCCATCTACAGAACAAAATGAAAATATACAATCATTACAATATACAAATTCGGATTAATAATCTTAGAATGGTTTTTAAATAATATAATTAATGTGTAATAAAGAGAACATGTAGCTAAAAAGAATAAACTCACAGAAACGGAGAGCATTTGTTCTTGGTTTGGAGTCTTTCTTTGGTACTTCTGAAGCTGTAATTTCCCATTGGTTTATTACCTGATTAAAAATGAGAATTTTATACAGAGAGGCCACAGTAAACCTCTACCATTACAACTTTACATTCAACATCACCTATTCATAATGGATACTATATAACCATATGTTACCTGTTCAGCCCAGCCTTCTGTGTGGCAATCCGAGTGTCCGAACTCCTTCAGAGGGGTCTCTGAGAGGACCATTCTCATCTTCATTCTGAAGAATCCTTTCAAAGACACATTCACCTAAAAGAGAGTGTTAATAACACACAAGACCTCATTTAAAACTTCAGCAGATCATACAAAGTTAATGAAACTCATAAATGTTATCTTTTTAATTGTGTTACCGTCACATTCGTCCTAGATATGTCTAGTTTCTGTAGTGCTTTAAAGCACGTTAGATATCCAAGACCTTTCTCAGTGATGGGATTCTCTGTTAAGAAATAAACCGAAGTACAAGAGTGTAAACTAGCATACAATTTTGTGCATAAAACACCTGAAAATATTTATGTAACACTACTTTTCAAAAGTTTAGGGACATTTCTTGCTGCTTAATATTTTTGAGGAAGCCATGATACTTTTTATTAAAAGAACAGCATTTATTTGGAACTGAAATCTTTTGTAGCCTTATAAATGTCTTTACTGTCACTTTTGATCAATTTAAAGGTGCATTGAGTAATATTTAGGAGGATCTTTTCACAGAAAAGCAATATCATAACAATGTTTTCAGTGGTGTATAAAGACCTTACTTAATGAACCGTTATGTTTTTATTACCTTAAAATGACCCATTTCTATGTGCATACACCGCAGGTCCCCTTACATGCCAACATGTTTCTACAGTAGCCCTAAACGGACAAACACGTTTCGTCACTATGTTGTTCTTCATGCAAAGAAGCAAGCTAAAGTCAGCGAAATAAAACACTGACACAATGATGAACAAGTAACAATAATATTTGCAATAACATACCTTGTACATACAATATTTTACTGAATAATAAAGCAAACCTAATGTCTTAATTTATCTTTGTTTAAAGAACCCTCATTGCTTAACTGGCTACTATCTGCGGTGTCAGACGACGACATATTTCCCTGTCGGCCAACGTAACTTCTGTTGGTTGCAATTCGCAACCTCACCACTAGATGTTGCTAAAAATACACAGTGCACCTTTAATGCATCCTTGATGAAAAAAATCTTACTGACTCCAAACTTTTGAAAGGTAGTGTCTGGCTACTATACAAATACATTAACTAACCAGAGAGGTCCAAAAGCTGCAGGTTTTCTAGGCCTTTCTTCATCACCCTCACCGGCGCAGTCAGCCTCTGAAGGCCTGCATCAGAAAGGCAGTTTGCACCTATGAAAAGTTTCACAAGACTATAGAAAAAAAGGAAATATAAGGGGGGAAAAGAAAGTGATTTTACTATTTATCACAAACTAGAACAAATTTAACACCCAGCAATCATTTGAAATGTTTGTTTTATTTATGCAATGTACACAATTATGTGTTACCCATACCTAGCCAGAGCTTCAGAGGTTATGTATTTAAAAACCTCATGGTTGTCACCTAATCTACATCCATAGAGGTCCAGGCACTCCAGACTCTGAAACTGTCTGATCTCTTCCAACCTTTCAGGTATCAAAAGGTACCTGAAAAGACAATAACACTGCTGTAAATGCTATAGTTTCTGATTATAACGCATAGGCCTACCTAGGCAGCATTTTGGATGTCTCTAAAACCTTTCATTAGGTTTTGAGACAGTTATAATGTTGTTTACTTCAGGGGTTTTCAAAATGGGGGACGCAAGGGAGTGAGAAAAACAGTGTAAACATTTAAACAATTATAATAATAATTTTTAAAAGAGATTACAATAAATAAACAAAAATATATCAAACATAATAATAATATTATAAATTAAAATCAGAAAATAGGTAAATAAATTAGCAAATAAATAAATAATGCATCTAACAGTAGTGCTAATGAGTAAAACAAATTTATTTATTAACTTAATAAACGAAATAGGTTCCAAATAATATTTAGACATATGTATAATATAATTTTCACAATTTAAATGGGGCCTTTATACAAGAAAATAAATAAAATGGTGGCTTTAAAATTTGAGGTTGGGGGATGATCATATTTGTTGGGGTCAGTGGCATCTAAAAGTTGATTGATTGACTGGTTTATTTGACACTTCTCACCTGTTTCTCAAACACAAGGATTTCAGCACTAGTTCTCCATAGGCCTCACAGAAGACCTGCAGTGCTCTGGGTGCAGTTTGAGGCTCAGTGAATTTGTGTCTCTCTTCGGCGGCCGAGAACAACTTATCAGCCATTTGCTCAGGAAAACCGACCAGCGAGTCCACATGCTCAATATGATCAGCGATGAACTGTAATGATATGTCAAATAAAGACTTCACCGTGTACCGCAGACTCCCCTCCTTGTTGTAGGTAAATATGAAGTGGTCTCTTCTCTTTGTGTGGCTGGCGGAGGGTAAAGTGTCGATGCAGAGTTGAAAAGAGAAGTCTCTGTTGAAGAGTCTGTGCTGCGGAGCATCATTCTTGTCTGCAGTGACATATCGCAGTTCTCCTTTCTCTCTGACATACACATCGCCACAGTCCTCGCTTAAATACATCCTCCTTACCACCTCTCGACACAAACCGAGCGTTTAATGTCCAAAATATTCAGTTGTCTTTTTAAAATTCAAGGGTATACTGTCGGAAATATCGAGAAGTTTGGAAATCGTAAAGAGATTTAAAAGCGACGGGCTGTTGAAGTAACATCCCTCTGTGTGTCGAGTTTCACGAGCATTCCAAAATAAAAGTCTTTCTTTACACTATAATTCTGAGTCTTTTAACGTTACCTTCATTATTTTTCCTGCCGTGCCTTATGACTCTGACGTGATGTTTTCACTGAACCACAAGGTGAAAAACACCAGGTTAAAAAATAATTTGAAAGGCCTCATTATGGACAACTTTTATTTTGCTACGCATCACTATGATTGTTTATTTCCGCGTTTCCATTTCCCCAACTTCAAAGCAAAGTTTAAGCTCCTGAAACCTTCAATAAGTTTATTTAACACGACGACTACATTAGAAGTCTCGTTTTGCTATAGTTACATGTATGTAAAGGCATCTGAGAGACTGCAACTTCTTAGCACAATTTGTTACGTTCTAACTGCAGTTTTGTGTTTGGTGTATAATATCCGCATACGTCTGATTGTCAACAGGTTGTACAGTGTCTCACTCCTGCTATACATGTGATCGGGACACTTCAGTTACAGCAGTAAGTCATCTGGTTCATATGGTACGTAAATCTTAATACTTAAAGGGATAGTTCTGTCATCACGTACTCACCATTACTTTCTTCCGAGGAACACAAAAGAAAAAAAATGTTAGGAATATTGAGAGTTTCAGTCATTATTTACATTCGTGTGAAGAAGATGCAGGGAAAGTAAATGGTGACTGAGGCTGTCAGTCCCTCACATTATGCCTAATATATCCCTTTGTGTTCCACAGAATAAATAAAGTCTGATTTAAAACAGAATGAGTAACTATCCATTTAACAGCCTATAGTATCAACAATATCAACAACATAAGCTAAAAGCTTGTCTACTTATCTGTCTTCTATTGATGCTTACCTTCACAGCGCACAGACCTGTGATGGCAAATACTGATTTTCATCTGCAATTTCAAGGTGAGTCCCCTAACATTTAACAACATATTTAAAAGGAATACCAAAATATCACCTCAAATAAATAATGACTATTTATTTATTTATGAATGAAAACTGTTCATTTCGCATACTAATAAATAGGATTTTGTGGAGTCTGCCTATTGCTCTTGAAATGTATCCAAAACTATTTTCAATATTGTCCTAGAATTTGAAGATGATCAAGGATACGTTAAAAGTAACCAAGGTTCCACAGCAGTGACCATCGATGACCCCATCAAATCACGAAAACAACGAAAAACTACTGGAACTGCCCCTGAAGAAGAAGAGATTGATCCATTGGACAGCAATGACCAAACTGAGGTAAATGGAACAGAATCGTGAAAACCTGACATATTAATTTCCCCAAATGAGGTATTGACTTAAAATATATGTTGCTTTGTCAAACAGCTTCTGTCAGGTGAAAAAAAAGGTGCACCTTTCTGGACGTTTGAGTTCTACCAAACATTATTCGATGTGGACAGCCATCAGGTCAGCCAGCTGAATCTTTACTGTAGGATTACTACAGCGATTCGTCAAACAGTTAAAAAGCATTCATTGTGTATTTCAGAAACACTTTCTAATCCCTTTTAAATATAAAAGATGAATTGCTGCTGTTTTCCCCTTTTAGTTGTTTAAATCCAAGCAGTACTCCTCCTCATGCACATGGAATGATTGTTTTGTGAAGTGACTGAAAAGATGGCAACAATATGCTGTCAAGATAAGACAGAAATAACTTCTGTTTGTTTATTTATAGGTAAAGAACAGAATAGTTGGTTCAATTCTGCCTTGGCCTGGGAAAAACTTTGTCGAGGTCTACTTAAGGAGTAACCCGGACCTGTATGGTAAGCTAAATTAAACAACAATTGATTGATTACAGCAAAAATAAAGAAGTTGATTAAAACTTGAATATGATGTTATTCTAGGACCTTTCTGGATCTGTGCAACTCTTGTTTTCGCCATCGCTATAAGTGGAAACATCTCCAGTTTTCTGGTGCACCATGGTCAGCCAAAGTACAAATATGTGCCAGACTTCAGGAAAGGTTAGAGATGTTGTTTGACATAATCTTGTGTTATGGCCAGGAAAACGAACAGCATTTTCTAGAGTTTTAACTGTAAAAAGAAATAGTAATACACTGTAACAATTTTAACAGAAATGAAGAAATTACATACTAATGTTAATGTTTAAGATTAAATGTTTAGATATACACTACCATTTCAAAGTTTGGGGTTGGTAAGTCTTTTTTTTTTATTGTTTTTTTAAATAAGTCCCTTCAAATATGTTATATGCTAATTTGCTGCTCAAGAAACATTTCTTAATTTATCGATGTTGAAAAAATATTTGCTGCTTGATATTTTTACAGGATTTCTTGATGAATAGAAAGTAAAAAAAAAAAGCATTTATTTGAGATGAAAATCTTTTGTAGTATGAAAAGTGTCTTTATTCTCACTTACAAAAGTATTACTTTCTTTCTGAAATTTCTTTTTAAATGACACCAAACGTGTGAACAGTAGTGTAGTATGCTGTGAATAACTCTAAAGAAAATGATCAAAATAACCCAAACAAAATAGACCCTTTGTACTCACCCTAAAAAAATTACCCTGTTTTGGTGATTGTTTTTCCAGTAACCATGGCAGCCACAGCAATCTACAGCTATGCATGGTTAGTGCCTTTAGCTCTATGGGGTTTTCTCACCTGGCGAAATAGGAAGATCGCAAGCCTGGTGTCCTACTCCTTCATGCAGATAGTTTGTGTCTATGGTTACTCGCTCTCCATCTACATCCCCGCTGTGGTGAGTAGTACAATCATAAAATATGCATTAATATGATATGCATTAATCTGTGCGTAATTAACACATCTGGTAGTTTGTTTTCAAGCATTCTGTCATTATTTTACAGATACAGTTTTTTTACTTGCTTGTGTGCATTGAATAACAGATTCTGTGGATAATACCAAGTGAAGGGTTGAGGTGGTTCTCCATCGTGGTAGCTTTGTGTCTCTCAGGATCTGTGCTGGTAATGACTTTCTGGCCAGCCATCAGGGACGATAAACCAAGGATTACCATGGCCATTATAGCCACCATCGTGATTCTTCACGTCTTACTTGCGGTTGGTTGCAAGGTACCTTTTTCAAGAGTCCTTATACATTACAAAATATATATCTAGTATTATTACATAATATGTGAAATACATATTCAGGGTGCACAACAATGAACTAAGCAGTCTCAGTCCATTTTGGATATTTAATTGTGCATAATCGTTTTCATTATTTTTTACATTTTAGATTACCTTCACTGTCACATAATGGTTAATTTTTTAGGACCCTAATCATTTATTAATAATGTTAAATGTTTAATCTTTAATATATCTTTTGCAAATCTCAAAATAAAACATCCATCTTTCATACTATACATTATAAAGTTGTAATTTACTCACATGTAAACAATGTAAAAGGTAACATTTAAAAAATATGTTTAATTTATTCAGACAATAAATGTATTATAGATAATAAATGTCTTATAGAATTGTAATATTGGCGATAACATAAGTACTGGCTTATATGTGTTTTAATATCACTGCATCCCTGATATGAATGCATATGATTATGTACTCCTGAAAACACATTGGATTAAACTTAACTTGATTAAAATTGCATCTTTTGAGTATTGCAAAAATGCTGTTATTTTATAACTATAAAGTTTGTAGCTGTAGCAGCTCAACATCCAAACTCCGGCACTGCTTTTTGTAGCGTTAAAGGATCAAACAGGTTGGTGTCAAATGTATTTTCCCAGTGGAGGGGTGTGTTCTTGGAAACAGGCAATAGTCATTGACTGGCTTTGGAAACGTGCCAGTTTGTGAGCAGAACCATATCCTTATGGCTATCATGTGCCTTCAATTACATTCATTTAATTAGGGAATGCCATGTTAGCGGAGTTTAAGGAACAAAAGTGCTGTCAAAGTCTGAAAGATTTGTGTCCTCTCTCTTTTTTCAGGCATGTTTCTTCAGTACATACGAGATGGATCCATCAGAGGATCACAATGAGCCATTGAGAACGACCAACAGTTTATCATCCACATAGGCAAACTGAATGACAGCCTTGACTTCAGTTCAGTGATGATGTGGCACTCTCATGTGCTCTGACTGCTGAACTGTTTTAACAATGATGAAATGGTATAGAAATGCCAGCACTTTTAAATGAGCCAAGTCATTTGATTGTAGCTGCTAATGGGAAAACAAGACATTGCATTTGGCAAGATGTTAACATTAGACAAGACTTCCTGTACATAATCTGTGCTCCTTGAGAGACTGTTATTCTTCTGTAATTGCAGCTTCTCCTCTTGCCTTATTAGAGACAGAATCAGGTATCTTGATAATTAGATTGTGGGCTGTCTGGATTTCTTCATCCTATATTCGGTGAAGTTTTAATTCTGATGGGTTTATGTTTGTAGGTGAGCAGCCAAACCTTGAGATAATCATCTACAACATGTTAGAAGTTTTCTGATTTGAGGTTCGGACACATGTTACTGTTACAAAGCAGAGGATGTGTATATACTGTGTAGCTGTTGTTTAAATATTTATGTGATAATTGAGCTTGAGATGGGTTTCAAAAGGGTCACTCTCCTGTTTCTACCACTTTGAGACATGTACATACTTAAAATGTTTTAACACTTTAAAACACGACAGTGTCAGCAGAAAAAAGGCATGGAGAAATCAAATAAGCTATAAATGTACTTAACACAATGAATTCTCACATCAATTTATTACATATTTAAATTATAATGAAGTTAGAAGTCAAAGCGTTTATTTAAATATTTTACAAACTTTCAGTTCTCTACGATGGCCATTGATTTTTTTTTTTTTACATTCTATATTTGTAACAAATCCATCTCTTTTCTTTGAACAAGATACTTGTAGACAAAAGGCCTAGAACAATTAAATGTATTCCAAGATGGCATGTTGTAATAAATATTTAGCAGTTTTTTTTTCCCCATTTAAAATTAAATGCTTATAAATAAAGAACAAAGTGGTCAGCATATGTTAAGTTTTGTTTTTCCATTTATAATGTGTCAATGATTGATTGTGATATTGATTGAGAGAGCCAAGTGGTTTTGGTGCAGATCATAGAATTTCATTCTGCGCATCATCAAGATTCACAAACAAAGGTTTATTGTCATAGATAACATCTATCTTGTCTTTGATGTCAGGATTTGATACAGTGCAAAGTTTCATATATCTCAGAGTACCATCAGCAGTGCACTTTTAACCTTTGTTCATCACTGTCAATAGATTAATTATATATATATATATATATATATATATATATATATATATATATATATATATATATATATATATATATATATTAAGTTGGCACAGACATTATGAAATGGCCGAGCTACATTTTCCAAATTAACAAAATAGAAAATTTGTGTCACTTGAAACGGTGCCAATGTCTGGTGTGTGTGTCCTAATTAATGGTCATTCTAGCCTTAGCTTAGAGTTACACCGAAGCTGCCTCCCAAACCTATAACCTTTGTGGAGGAATGTCAGCTTCACAAGTCACTGTTTCCCTTTACACAGTGGATTAAAAATAAGGAGGCTTTATTTCTGAATTCACAGGTATCTGCTGACATTGTTATTTTAATGACCTGCTGCAAATGGAAACCCTATTTAAAGAGATTTTGACCTGACGACCTGTATCAAGGAACATGCCTTTTCAATTTTGCATTTAAGACTGCAAATGAATGATGGCCGGGAAAGCGGAAAAGGTGTCCAAATACGAAACTTCAAAGCTTCTGGAAAAGTGCCGTAAGGAAAGAGACGATGCTTTGCACCGCGAGAATATGATGAGGGAGAAAATGAGACAATATGAGTCTCGAATGAGATCAACTGAAGCTCTCAAACAAAAACTCAAGCAATTGGTTATGGACAACAAGGAGTTGCGAAAACAAGTGAAGATTCTGAGGGCTGAAATTGGTTTAGAGGCCAGTCCCAAATTTCACGGTAAAACCACCAAGGATATAATCAACGACCTGCACGAGAAGGAGCGCGAGTGCAGTTCACTTGTTGAAAAAGCGGGAAAGTTAAGTTTGACCATTGATGAACTAACATCTGAACTGGCGAACACTGTCACCTCAAAAACTCTACTGGAGGACCAGGTCCATTCCCTGCAACAGAACCTGAAGGACATGACAAACAACCAGCGGCGTCTTCTGAAGCTCTGGGAGGACAAGAAGGCTCAGCGGGAACAGCTGTCCCTGCCCGCGATACCGCAGAGACCCGGACTAAAACCGGTGGTGCATAAAGGCATCCAAACGGAGATGTCCATCAGTTCAACCCAGATATTACCCACTAATGCGTTTGAGACCAAGACCCGCCGAGAGATCGACAAAAGCAGAACTAATCTGGAGAGACGCAGCATCACGTTAGCAAACGGCTCTCATCGAGAGAAAAACGCGTTAATTCAGAATGAAGCGAAAGGAATTCACAACTGACCGTTATTATTCCATGGAACATTTGTTTTGTCTGTCTTCGCATCATTAGGCTCCTCTAAATACCATAAAACACATGTTGTTTAATTTTTTTATTTATTTAAAGAAATAACATTGAATTTGAAGACTGTGTAATTACCAGAGTTATTTCTTGTGTTGGTTCATTATTATATATTTTTTAGACTGCTGTTTGATGTAATGCTCACAACATTGTGTATAATGAATTACTGTTTAACATTAAATATAAACTGTATTCATTTTTATCCAGCTTTCTTCTATTTAATTATGATAATGTATGCTAGCTAATTGATCGTAGAAGTCATTAATCTATATGTAATTAATTTATAATTATACAAATATGCTCATTGCTCCACTATATTTTAAAATCAAGTAAAAGAATGGCTATAATTAATTTGCGCAGATTACATTGTTTAAAGGGAAAATCTACACAAAATGCCATAATTTATTCGCCCTCATGTTGTTCCAAACCTGATTTCTTTCTCTGTGGATACAAAAATAAGTTATTTTGAAAAATGTTGATTACCAAACAGTTTTTGTTACCATTGACTTCCATTAATGGAATATGAAGGCAATTCTCAGACATTTATCAGAATATTTTCTTTTATGTTCCATAGAATAACGTAAGTCATACAGGTGTGGAACTACATGAGGGGTGAGTAAATAATGACACAAATTTAATTTTTGGGTGATCTATCGCTTTAAGTGAGATTGTACTCAGGCAGTAAGTCGGACGCACTCGCAGCGGTCTTTATGAGGTCCTTCGAATGTGTGGCGCGGGTTCTATGGTTCTATCCTCACTTTTGCCATGTTGATATGGATTTTACTCAAGTGATGCAGAACTGAAACAAGCATGAAAAAATGTTTTCGCTGAAACAGAACTGTTGGTTTATAAAAAAGGTAAGGACTGGTTAAATATAAACCGTATTTAAAGAACTGAACGGTAACCAATCAACTTTGGTTGGTAGTTTTGTGTGCTCGTGTCTGTTTCTGATAAAATGATAGATTATTACATTTTATTAGTTGTTTGTAATGAATTAGAGTTAACTTTTAAAAGTATAATCGTAAAAATATTGTGTTTAAGAAGGTACCTGTACAAAACCAAATTCTCATCTTTATTTTCAGGTTGTAATATGGAGGGCGATGGCGAGTATTGCATGGTCAGTGCTTCTCTTGCCAGTGACAACTGCAATCTTTGTGCTCTTGAGTAGATTCAGCGTGTTTCACCCCATCCAATGGATTTCAGGTGAGGAAAAGAGCAAGAAAAGGTCATTTTACAAACAGCATAATTACAAGAAGTTACTGATACCGAGAAGTGCTGGAGTGTGAATTCATTATTTATATAAGCAGTAGTTCTGACCTCAAGGAACATCATTCTCAATCTGCAAACCTCGTAAAGCCTGAGTGACGTGAAATAAATTATAGATTTTTATTTTAAGTTAAATGTATGTTTTGTTTTGTATCATATTTGATCCAACAGGCTTTAATGGCCCATATAGTATGATGTAGTGAGGAATTGGAACTTTTTGTTTTTATATGGTTAATATATCTAAATTGCCCTTTAGTCAGCATCTCAAACATTGCTTTCAGAATGCACAAGTCTTCTTACGGCCTCAACCATGATCTTTACTCTTGTCGTGCTGTGTGGAGTGGTTCTGATGATTGGCTTTTTCAACCTGGAGTTCTACACTTGTGAGTAAATTGACTAAATAGATTTGTCTTTCATGTGCAAAATGATTTCATTTGTAATTTTTGTATTGAATAACACGTGATGCTGATTTTTTATTTCACTCTTTGTGTTTCTCAAGTGGTTCCTTCCATTCGGTGTTCACGTATGGCTCTTCTGGGGACAGTGCTCCACCCGCGACAGTGTGTCCATTCTTTGGTCTACTGCACCATGGGCATGCTGGTAATGTGGTGTGCTTCTGTTACCATCGGTGGACGTTACAGCACTCTAGGAACTCCCTGCCGGCAAAGTGAGAGGTCTGTTATGACCGGATTCTGTTCGTCCCACATTCACTGATCCGTCGACATGCTCAGAGGATCATGTTTCAATAATTGTATTCTAGGCGCTGCGGTTCTTTCGTCCCCAGACGAAGAGATTGACACGCATACAGATATCTTGAGTTGTTTTAATTAACACTGTGTAATCTTATCTCAAAATTACCGGAGGTCATTCTTACCCTAATATAGGCCAAGTGCACCTCTACATTGCAAATTAAATGCATTCTCTGTCTGCGCTTGGTTTTTAGTGACAAGTGGTTCTGTTCAATTTCTACCAATAACTGGAATGACTGTCCTTTATTTTATGTGGGCTTTTCTAGTGGTGAATTCGTGACCTGTCTGAATGAGTATCATCTCTTTCTTCTCCTGGCCGGGGCCTTCATGGGATACAGTCATAGTTTTTTGGGAGTGGTTAAAAATATGTACTATGTGTCCTTTCAACCCATACAAGTAAGTATTTGTCTATTCAGATCAGTTGCTAAATGTCCTGCATAGTGGTCGACTGATATGGATTTTTTTTTTTTAATGGCCTATGCCAATATGATATATATCAGACTATTTAATTTATAGATTGTAATTAACGCATGCATAACAATTGCTGCCGTTAAATTGATATTTAGTTTATATAATATTTAGTAAAATATTTAGAAATAAATAAATATTTTGCAAATGAATCAATATAATTATTTTTTTTTACTTTAGATAGAATTTTTTTGATTCTGTAATCCAATGATTTATTAGACATTCAAATACTTGTAATTTGGCTTTCAGTTATGAGACAAAGATTAATGAATCTTAATTTACAGTTGTTGTTTGACAGTTCTGTCTGTGAGAAGGGCGCTAGGTTCAGAACACTGTCCAAATAAAAGTCCCGTTTTTGCCGCTTTTCGGCCAAACGGCCGATTAATAAATAGCAAATGTTAGCCAATATATCAGCCTTGAATATATATCAGTCCACCACTATTTCTATTGTCTCATATTCATTAACGAATTGATAGTTTGCAAAAGTCTTAAAAAGGATTGAATAAGAATTAGCTGAATCATTAATGCATTAAATAACAAGTTATCAATGCTAAACTCTTTTGTCTCTCCCACATTCGTGGTGAAGCAATACAAATATCCACGGTTCAAGGGCTGTCTACCAGCGGTGGTGAAGTGCAGTGTTATTCAATCCTTATATTCAGCCAGGAATTTTGCTGCTCTCTACTTCTTTTTTGGTAAGTTACATTGATGATCAGAGATGCATACTCTAAAATGCATATATTTTCCTGTTAGATTTTCTTTAAACGTTGTTTTAACAACTTTAGGTTATGTTCCTAAGACCTGGATCGCCAGCACACTTAATCTACAGATAGACAGGTCAGATTTGGAACCACAGTATTTAATGTTTAATTAAATATGAATACAGTACACAATATTTAATGTTTACTAATATGATATATACACAGTAAAATCAACCTATATTCATGAATTTTTATATCCCTTTTGCTACTTTAGTTCTCTCCAACCACTAGATTCATTGACTGGACTTCTAGACTTCTCCCTCCTCTACCACCTGACGATCAGTGGCACTTTCCTGTACCTAACCTGGTACCTCACTGTGCTTCTCTTCAGGATTTATGTCATAGAGGTACAAAAGTTTGATTCTTGGATATTATATCAAAGCAATTGGCATTACACTAGTACCTGTTTTTAAAATGATTCTTTCTTGCTTGTGCATCTTCAGGCCTACAGTTTTCCAGTGCAGTCCACATTTACTGAGGATGCAGAGCAGTGTCTGCCCAAAGTTTTGGCTGAGAAGAACACTTCAGTCATGAAGGTCAGTTTTTTTTTTTTTCCTTCATTTTCAGAAAAACTCAGTTTGCAGGGTCAGGGCATTTTCAAATCGTGATTTCTAGGCTCATGAAATTCCCATTACGTTTTGGGAATTTCTATAGTGAATGTAATTAATTTATGCAAACTATAATTGTCTGTTGAATATATATTTTTGTCATATTCGTTACCAATTGGAAAAGTCATGGTCAAAACGATTCCTGAATGTCATTATTGAGGCTTGTTTGCAGATTTGATAGATCCTTAACTAATTTACTGTCTGTTTCACAGTTTTTGGCTCTGCAAGACCTGGCTTTGTTATCGCAACACTCTCCCTCACGTAGACTGGAAGTTTTCAGTCTGAGTCAGCCAGGTACAAACTAAAAACTTTGAAAGAACTCTAAACTTATTCCTTGATCACTGGTAAACTAATGTAACCTGTACATGAAGGTGGTCACCCTCATAACTGGAATGCCATCAGTAAGGAATGCCTGTCTTTGCTGAGTGAGCTGACACAAAGACTGGTGGCTCATCAGGATGCGGTTGCCTCTAATGGTCGAGTCAAATCTCAATCTGCCAGCAGTGACACCAGATCTGCCTCTTCAAGCAGCTCAGGTAAGGCCACTTGGATAAAATCCAACAAGGGCAAAAATGACCAGTGAGTCCAGCACTGCCCTTGTGACATGTTAGAGCAGGGGTCGGCAACAGGCGGCCCGCGGGCCAAAACTGGCCCTCCAGCAATATTTTCTGGCCCGCCGGATTATTTTGGAAGTCAGTTTTTTTTTTTTTTTACTATAACGGTTTACAAATAGGCCCCGTGTATCAGTGATGCGCGGGTTGATCCAAAATGAGCGAGTGCCTGCGGTCACCCGCGGTTACGAGTCATCCAAAAATATTTTTAATGATATTCGGGTCGCGGTCGGTCGGGTCGTTTGAAATAAAGATGCCAATTAAACCTTTGTAATTTATATAGTAGCCTACTAGACACAAGTTTCTATGAAATGCATAGGTCTACGCTTTATTGGCTGAATAACATGGCGCGAGGATGACGCACGAGCTCAGTCTGCAGATAGAGATGAAAGTGGGAAATCCTTATTTAATGTTGAGCGCGTTATTAACTTTTGAATAAGAGCTGACGTGGGGACACATTTGTGTGCATTATATTTTATGATTTCACCGGAACGAATAGGCTTATTCCATGTAGCTGGCCCGCCATCTACTGGATAAAAAAAATATTGGCCCGCGGCCAAAGTTACTTGCCGACCCCTGTGTTAGAGGAATCAAACTGCTCCAGAGAGGGTGATTTCTATTTTTTCCTTTCATCTGTAGTGATGTCAGGAACAGAGGACATTTGTGGGACTCCTCGACTCAGTGTCCCGCTAAGGACCCCTGGTTCAGTCTTCAAGTCATCTGTGGGGGGTGCGCACAGCGCTCTGACATCTCCTTTCACCCCAGACGTGGACAGCCCTTTCTCTTCTCCTGCTATTCGACGTCTGGTTGGCCAACAGGAACCCCAGTCTCCCTGGTTTGGTACTGTACAAAGCCCCCACGTCATGAGGAGGGGCCCCAAACTTTGGAGTGCCTCCACAGGTGACTATTAACTAAAACTATCTCAATACAATTTTATTATACGATTTAAAATGTATTGTATTATGTATTTTTAAGTGTCATGTTATTGGAGGAGTTCATGTGGTTCTGTGGACAGTGTTTGTTTGTAAATCGTTTTGAGAAGCCAAAAACAAATCGACACACTTGTGGACAATAATTCTCTATATTACTGTGATATAACCTAGCTAATTTCTTTTTCATTTTAGAGTCACAAACCAATGGCAGTCCTCTGGTCTCCCTAGCCACTGTTCCTAGTCCTCCTGCAGCCAATCAGAAGCCCAGCTTCCTGACCCAGTGGATGCAGAACAGGAGAGAGCAGGTAAAATCTTAATCTAATTCCAACTGACCTGTAAATCAAGCCTTTATTATTTCATAGGATTTTCTTGGTTTCCAAGTGTGTGGATCCATAGCTTGTCATTTCAGTTCCTTTTGAGTGTCCGGTTCCGTTGCTGGGAAAAAAAAAGAAGCCAGTTCACGTTACAGTGTGATACCGTGACATGGCCTAGAGACACCTGTTAACTCATGTTCCTGTCATACTCTCAATTGTTCTGCACAGGTTAAAAGCTTTTTGGCAAAGCGGGTGCTGATAGTGTATTTATTTAACAAGGTAAGGTTAAGCATGCATTATTTGAATGGAGGATCTGTCTGCAATGGCATGTTGCATGTCCCCCACAACAGATTTTTAGTTGCTGGAATCATTAATGCATGTGTCTAGATTCTGCCCATGTTTAAATTAACACTAACACCATTAGTCTCCCCTGTCCTTCTAGTTCTGTAGGTCAGTAGTAGTGTTAGATTATAGTGACCCAGTTTACACACAGTTTTAAATAAAAGCCTGGCATATTAGTTTATGCTTTAAAAGTTTTACTTTGGACAAAATCAGTTTAATCCTTATCCATCCATTATAATACCATTATTCGAGCAACTGTAGATAAACTGGGTCTGTATGTTGGGGTTTAGTCAAGTCCAGTGTTGTTTCTCTCACTGAGATTGTCAAATGAACGGCTTCCAAATCATTTGAATCCGTTTATACACTGTGTGTGTTTATATATACCTTCTTGCATGCATCAAAGCACGTATGAAATTTATTTCAGACTCCATATAATGACATTACTTTTCTTCTTTATGCTTTGTACCTAATATGAATAGGTATCTTAATCATGCTTCTTCCATATTAAAAAGTTTCTTCTATTGAACAGCTTCCAGAAGCCTCTAGCCAAGCTCTGTTTGCTGACAGCCAGGCTCATATCTGGGCTCTCCAAGGTCAGAAAGTTGTTATTAATTTTTAAGAGATGCCATCTTGCATGCTTATTTGTTTGAATGATTTATTTAGTCTCTTGTTATTTCTATTTGTTAGGACTATCTCATCTGGTGGCGGCCTCTTTCTCCGAGGATCAGTTTGGAGTGGTGCAGACTACATTACCTAGTATTCTTAGCTGCTTAGTAGTCTTGTTAGAGGTAAAAACAAGTCATTTTTGGACATTCAAGTGTTAAAAGTGATGAGCCCATGAATTCAAATGGGGACAGTCTGATTCATTTGGTTAATCTTACTTATTAATTGTAGGCTGTTGACAGACACTTCAAACTGCCACATGCTTCCAGCAAACCTGCAAGGACAATCTGCAGTATGGGTGATTCCACTTACAAAACTCTAAGGTTTGCACTTAGGGCTGCGCTAAAGACGGCCATCTACAAGATAACTACCACTTTTGGAGAGCACTTGAAGTAAGTCGCATCATTCTTTGTAGTAATATTGTTGCGAAACGTAAACGGGATAGACTTGAACCTGCTGTATTTAATAAAAAGCTGTATCTTCCTTTTTTACAGTGCAGTGGGGCATTTTTACGCTCAATCTTATTGTTTATTTTCTTTGTTTACAGTGCTGTGAATATTTCATCAGAACATAGAAAAAGGCTTCAACAGTTCTTGGAATTCAAGGAATAGTGCACCACACAACCTCGTCCTCTCAGATGTCTTTGAATATATGTGTGTCAGGAGGGAAAAGAGACAATGTGCTGCTTTGAAAGGTCTGATATATGGTGGGATTAGCACTGTACATCAAAGCCTTATAAAGTATATTGCTTTACAGCCTGGTGCTGCACTGTATTTCCCCTTGAAATCCCAGTAACTTTAACATTTACATCTTTCATACACAATTCCATAACCTGGGAATTTTGTTTGTGTATATGTACCTGTGTACTAGAACGTGATGAGAGTTTAAGTCTGGTTGACTTCAAAATCATGGTGGGATTTAAGGAAATGTTTAATGTCATCACTTTTCATCTTCAGTATATTTAGATTTTAGTATGCTACCTTTAACAAAAATGAGGCGTCAACACTTTCCATTTCAGTCATTTATTGTTTACGGTCTATGTTTGTGATGTTTTTAGCCGCACTCTGGTTGGATGGTAAATTATCAAGGCCCATTTGCGTTACATGGATTTTCAAAATGCTCCATTTATTATGGTATTTGTTTGCCAAGAGATCATCCATTGGATTATTTGGTTAAATATCAAGTATTTACTTTCATGTAACTAAATAAACTTTACTGAAATGTCATGCAAATGGCTGCAGATAAATTTAGCAGATTGTTCTAAATGCCCAGTTCCTCCGATTATACAGCAGATGTCACTGTTTGTATTCTGCGCTGCTCATCAGTTATATCTAATATTACATTTAAGTTTTTAGTGTAACGTAGTTAATAATCCCATTAGCCATTATAATTGGGTTTTATCACTGCATATTATATAAACTTCCATGCAGGGTAGCCTATACTTCTAGATTAATATTATTTTTTCAAAGAATATCTCCACAAGTTCATTTGTAATACCAAACACTAATGACGTGATTATTTAAACGTCATCTGGGATAAGTATGGATTTAAAGAAATTATTTCTTGTTTAAAATACTTTCTTTCATAGTTCGTAAGTGCGTAAATATGAGTCGCCTGCAGAAATATGTTCCAATTAATCAGTATTACACTCTTATAGACCATAATAACGCTCGAATGATGCGTGTCTCTCTATTAGTTTGGTCAGTTATTATATTACCGGTTTACACGCTTTAAGAACGAGAAGGCGGTAATGTTTCACTCAGCCGCTTTTTTTAGAGGAAGAGATGAAACAAATTCAAGGTTATGGGTTTGGTCTTCACTCTGAGGGAAGGATGGATGAGTCTTACTCACTAGTGTCGTTTCTGCAGCAGTGGACCAACAGTGATTCGACTTCGGGTAAGTTCACTGTAGTTTTACCACCGTGCATGAAAACAACAATAAACTACCTCTGAAATTGTTTTTGTTATGTAACATCTATGTCAAACCATCATATTTTGGGATCAGCTCTTTTGGCTAATGAATAAAATGTTTTCAGTTAATCTTTTTTGTTTCATGTCAATATGTTTGCTTTTACACATACTGAAGATGAGCATGCTCTTTGGTGTGGCGTCTACTTGAACAAGGTTTTTTTATTTTCCTTATTTTTTTAGATAAACATGAGACTCGATCCTGTGAAATAATGCACGTTCAGCCTTGTGATTATGAAAGGCTTGGTTGTAGGTCCTGGAAACCACTCACAACAAGGTAATTTCTTACTAAACACAAACTTGATTTCAGTTGAAGCCTATGGCTGTTTTGAATTTAGCAGGCAATTAAGAGAAACTTGCACATAATGAAGAAACGGCTGCAATCTTCATCTGCCTATGGCTATTTTGTTTCGGGTGATGTTAAATACATGATGAAATGGTTTAGGTTATAGACTTTTCTGTCTCTTTCAAGAGCTTTTGTTTCCCACTGACCAAAACGCTATTATAGCCCTTTTCCTTTTTGTATTTTTTATGAGGACTTGAATTCATCCTACTAGTCCTTGTCCATCTTAGGGGTTCAGTTTGGATAACTATTTAGAATATTTCAGTCACCATTAAGGGTTTATGATGATGAATTACAATGTTTGATTGCTTAAATCCTCTGTAAATTGGTGGAAAAACTCAAGTCGTTTACATTTTTTATTATAAGAAAATGATGATTGATTCATGCTTTTCTCTGTATGTTAGAGATTTTAGGAAATTTACACTTTTCATGAAAGAAAAGAATAAAAGGAAACTTGGTTTAAGTTGGTTAACTTGGTTTAACTTAAAACAGTTAAGTTTGTGTTTAACTATAAAAAAGTTGGCCAGAAATTGAACAAATTGATCTGTTTACAGCAAAATCCAATTCATAGTCTCTCATTGTAACAGTCAAGCAGATGATCATTTTACTTGCTTCGTGTGCAATAATAGTAGACATAAGCTAAAAGTTCTACATTTACCTGGAGCTGGAAAAAGTTCTTCTCAGAAAAACTTTATTAATAATGCAGTTATTAAAATACAATAAAATTTGTGAATTTTCAGAGACTTCAGTCAGACAAGTCAAGTCACTCCAAATGTGGATTCCAAATTAGAGCCTTACGAACAGTGAGTGAAGTGAATCAACACAATGTCTGCGATGGGGGGAAAAAAATGCTCAAACCTGTGGCACTAGCAACGCCAAGGTCATGGGTTCGATCCCTTGGGAATTATATCGTGTGTATATAGCGTATATCTTGAATGCAATTTAAGTCACTTTGGATCAAATATATGCCAAATACATACATGTAAATGACTTACTACAACTATTTTTAAATAAATGTGTTACATTTTATCGTCCTGTGAGAGAAATGCCCCTACAGCACAGAGAAAACGTACCTAAAGATATTTGAATCTCGTGAAAAAGAAGTAAGACTTGAGCCATCACTTAATTTTGGCTTTGAAATGCTTGAGCTGGCTTAGACAAGATACGTTAGTTTTGATTTGAACACAGCGTTGGAGACTTGTAAACTTCTCGGTGATAGTTACAGATTATCTGATACAATTACATTGTGCTGTAAAAAGATGAGAAATATCCAGCTACAGGCACCCTCAGCACAAACTCTTGTGATTTATATATGGAGTGCAGGACTAATGGTCGACTGGCTCTTCTTCACAACCCTTGTTGCTGCCATGTTACATTTTTGTAATATGCTGACCTCCTTGTTAATATGTCCATTCACAGTGTCTCTTGATTCTCTGTGATGGTTTTGTGGTGCTCCATTATATGTTGCCAGTATTGTTACAGTGCTGTAAATCACTACAGGGACAAGTTATTTTTATTGGCCATTTAATACTCCAAAAAGTTAATGTAAACAAACGCTTCAGTGAGTGTCAAATCTTATTTTCATGGATGTAGATGTCTTGAAAGCATTATAGCACTATTTGTATTACTGTGGTTTTAGTCCGCTCTTAAAGTTAATTGAATGTGATGATGATCATGTTGACGGGGACAGTAAAATAGGACTTTAAGTTTCCCGTTGACTGTGGCTTTAACCGTTTAAAAAGAACCGACCTCACATATTGGGCCATCATGCCTAAAAGCCAAGATTCCATAAACTTTTATGGAATGCTGAGTAATGTGATCTGAGACCGACAAGAACACTGTGGGGGATCATCAGATACTTTCACTGCAACAAGCCCCAAAACGTTGCACTTCTGAACGCAGTTTTATTTGTGTGCTGTGTTTTATAGGTGAAACTCAGATTTGTCTTTTTATGCACTTTTCTTTCTCTACATCCTTGAGAGAGTGATCACGTTTACATTTCAAATATTTATTTACACTAAGAAAGGTTAAAGGAGCTGAGGTTTGGAAACCTGATTGGAAATACAGGATGGGAATTTTCTTTTATATGGCTGAGGAGTTTTAACAGAGGCGTACAGGGCTACTGTTAATACTGGAGCTACAGATGGGACACTATATATGCAAGTGCATCCAAAAATCAGTCTTGTTCCCACTTTAAAAAATAGTTTTCATTTTTAGAGAGAAAAGGAAAACCTGCAGTAAATTACAGTAAAAAACTATTTCATATGATCAAAAATCACAGAATGTAAAATTTAGGATTTTGCCAAGTATAAGGACTGTATGAATTACTTTATTTTTTTTTAACCATAAATTTTACCGCATATTTTTACAGTAACGTTGTTCAATGGCCCGATGAGTTTTACTTCTTTCTCTCTAGCAACTTGTCACTCACATAAAATGATTGTAGCAATATTATCAAATTACATTCCTATATATTTTTCCTATATTCCTCATTCGATTACAGATTCAGCTCATCCTATTTGGTTGCATTTTCCTTTTCATTCTAACATTGAAGAAAACAAGGGATTTCTTTTCTCTCTTTTTTGTTTTTGTTTTTTGGTATAATGTTAATAATCAACATTATACCAAAAATGCAAATTGATGGAGCTTAACTTATATTTCACCAGGAGTAATTGCTTTACATTAAATCGTTTTTCATTTGTTTGTTGCTCTTCAGGTCTCAAGTTACTCCTCATTTAAACATTTCATTTTGTAAATCCATAATCATAGACATTTACTCAACCAGAACTAGAATAGTTTTATTGAAATATGGAATACAAGTCACAACCAATTAGCCGCATGTCATTTTAAAGCTATCTCGTCTCCTTAAACGGCAGTCCGTTGGCGGAGTGTGTAAGTAGTACTGGCTCCACGTACTGTCCGCCCACCGTATTCAGTAGAGAAGCTCTGTCCATGTCTGGTGGTTTGGATTCAACCACTGTCATTTCAGTGGAATTTCCTGGCTTCAGAGTTGTTCTCACAGATTTGCACTTGCTTGTAAATGTTTGGACTGACGAGGTGGCTGTGCGGTCGGCTTTATTTCTTCAGTGATGCGTCCTTCCGTCAGTGCTTTAATAACAGTCGTAATGTGAGATGTCAGGATCCTTTTATATTGTTCTTTATTGTTAATTTATGTTCCCTTTAACACTAGTCCTTGTATCCAGACATCTTCCATCACTATACAAAGAAAATTTGTACTTCCTGGCGCCACAATATGGCCTTCTTATATATATATTTAGGCTTTATGTATATTATACTCAAACTCTTATGTTGAATGCGATTAATCAATTTTACAGCACTGGCTTGACCATTTTTTTTTTGCTCACCAGCCAGGCTAGTGGTTTTTCAAAGTTACTATCCACTCAGCATTTTCACTGGCCACAATTTTGACATTGATACCAGGGGGAAAAACTGCCATATAGATATATTTTTAATATTATCTCATAATTTGGTATAGCAGGTACTGCATATTAGGCTGCTGTCACTTTAAGACCTGATGCACGGATCCATTATACTGTTACACATGCGTTTTCTTTCTCAGCTGTTTTTACATTCACTTAAAACATAACTGACTGTGTTTATGTGAATTCTCACCAAGACTATCATTGTGACATTATTTTGTGTATTTGACTGTTTAAAGGGATACTCCACCGTTTTTTCATATTAAACTGTTATTCCCTTAACTAAAACGAGTTGATATATCTCTCTCGTCTCAGTGCGTGCACTTAATCGCTCTGGCGCGCCGGGACACTTTGATAGCACGTAGACGTAGCTTAGCCCAGTTCATTCATAGGGACCAAACAGAGATGAAGTTAGAAATCCAAACACCTCCACGTTTTCCCTATAAATAACAGGGAGTACGAGTAGTTCAAAAGTAGTTACATGACCAAGTATGATGACACAAAATAAAACGTGGCGATTTTCTAAGCGAGTTAAAAAGGATAACTAATAATGTATGGCGGAATAGCACTTGGAGCACTTCGACTCGGCGCAGTAATATCATCAGTAATATCATCAGGAGTTATGATATTACTGCGCAGTGTCGAAGTGTTCCAAGTGCTATACCAAATACCAAACATTATTTGTAGCGCCCCCTCCATCCAATAATCACAAAAAGCTTTGTGCTTTGTTACTTGTGATAATAAACAAAGTTCTGTCAAATCTGTTCAAATTCTGTCTATTTTATCACAAAATTCAAACAATAAATGGTGTTTTGACGCTCTCAATGTGAAGTGACAGATCGCTGTAGCGCCAGTTCAAGCGGTAGTCGTCTCTTCCACTTTAATGCAAGAAAAAAATGAAAATAAAGTAACAAAAAATATACATGAACATCAGCAGCAAAGACGTTTCCTCTGAGGAGAGGCAAGGGAGGTAGTGTCTCAAAAAACTGGATGAGAAAATAATCCATATTACAAAGATAAAACAAAGCAAATATTACAAAATGTGACATTAAAAAGTGTATAAATCACTTGTTTTTCTAAAGTTACACTGTCCAACAGCAACAACCGCAGATAAAGTAACAGTGGGAGGTTTAGTGAGCAATTAAGTGATACATATCACTATATATATATATATATATATATATATAAAAACACACACACACCTGACATAACCAACTTGACTTACAACGAATATTTAATGACTGCAATTTCCACTCTCTTGGCTCTGCAGGCACCCATTTTGAACATCCAGTGTTATGGCAATACTGTTTGATGTGAGTAATGCTTTGTAAGAGCATTATAACCGATTTCAGGGGTTTGGATGAGAAAGTGATATTTTAGATAGAATAAAATAACTGTCTGGATTTTGTCACAGCAGATTAAACATAGTCATTGAAAATTCACATAATGAATACTTACAAGTTGACGTGTAATAAATGTTTTTTCTTTTCAGTTTCACTTCTTTCATAGAATAGAGAACATAACACTAAGTAAATACTGAATTAGAGGGACATAGAAAGGCAGTTCTTGTTGGCCCTAATATAATTAGATTAGTAGTTCTTTATTATTACTTATTTATACTTATTATATATTGGTGATAACTTTGGTTGGATGTGTATGAAGGTAGCCTAAATTTAAAAAGCAGTTTCTCCTTTGTCTCTGTAGTATCTTGCATTGCATTTATGTGGTACTGGATTATTAACTTGCTAGTGAGGAATGTGAACTGCACTCCTTTGCTTCTCAGGTGAGAATTGTTCATTATTTGCTATTGTAGTAAAAACAAAATCCTATTAATCAATCTTATTAATCAATCTTTTGGTTTACAATTGTTGCTCCAGCTTCAGTATAGCTTAGTCTTGAAATATATATTGAAACTTACCAATTATTGTTGGCTCTTGTATAATAAATTAGTGTCTGTGATGTTTCTCATTTGTAAGTCTCTTTGAATGAAAGCATCTGCTATACACGTACATGTAAATTTGGTAAGTGATATTATTGCTCCCTTCAAGGCCAGGCCACGTGTCTCGTAGAGCTATGCTGATAGTTTAGCTGGAATCATGTCTTTGAATTCACTTCAAAGATGTCTCGCTTGCTGAAAGTGGCAGAGTTGAAAATGACACAATACTTTCTAAACCTCAACATCACAGTTAATTATGTCTTTTCCCTCCGTTCAGTTAACAGCTGCCTGGCACCTGCTGCGAACTAATAAATAAGAGCAATTACAAAGCAGATTCGTTTAAGTCACCTTTTCATAGCCGTTCTGTAGACGATAAACATGCCAGCCACAAGTTTGTCCCACAGTTTACACAACATTACACCGCATAATAGAAAAGAAAGCATATGAAAACATAATTTTCATGTGGTTAATGAATCTGTCGTGCCATGGCACATTTTATAATACGATCATAATGTTAGCATAAAAGTGCTCTGAAAATGAAGACTAAATAAGTATTCATTTCCCAGTCAGATTACACAGCTGTGTTTAGCAATCTGTGGTTATATTAAAAAGAACAAATTCCTTAAAATAAATCATATGGTTCTCGGTCTTATGAATTTGTTCCAATTATCACTTCGAAATGTCCTTTAAAACTTTTAGTTTTTATGCCAATTATTTTGCAGGTTTATTTCATTCAGCATCATTCTTAAAATGTATGATAATAAAATATTATGTAGTGAATGATACAAAGTTCCTTTTAATACCATCGAATGTCTTGTAGATAATTGAATTTAGCTGAGGTGTTTAATTTCATCCTCCTCACACTTGGTTGGAAGGAATTTTAAAGACCTTTGGTAAAGTCTGAACAAAGTGACATATGGTGTTTCTCCGTTGAGCTCTTTAGGGATGAAAGTGTAATGGACAACAACGCATTAGTGAAGTATACTTGAGAAAACAGTCTGATAAAAAGGTTCATTGAGTGCAAAAGGTGAAGATGCAGTGTGATCAGGAAATCTTATTAGGCCAATTACACTGAATCAATCCATTAGTCATGCTGTGATGTAACTTGTGTTCTCATGAGTATGTAGAGATTTCTTATTTTATTTTTCAATTCACATTTATTTGTATAGCGCTTTTCACAATACATATTCAAAAGCAGCTTTATAGAAAATGCAATACTACATTACATTTTAGTGATCTTTTATCAGAGGTGACTGTGTCTAAGGGATGTATTTCAGAAATGTAGATATACAAATCACTCAGTTAGCTAACATCATGTATTCATTTTAGGCAGAAACAATGAGCTCATTAAAGTAATCATTACAAATATTACGCGCATTTGTTTATTTTCTGTGGGTAATCGACAAAATTCTTGCAATGAACCATGGAAATTGACAACAATTTTTGCTAAATAAGTGTCCAATTTTATTTATTTTATTTGTGTTTTTATTTTGTTTGTAATAAATTATAATTCTGAGATGTAATTCTGAGTTGTGGGAGTCATCGGAGTTATAGTAAGTATAATATATTTATTTATGATAGTCTGTCAGACATTGAGTCATCATTATATTTAGTTAATTAGATTCCTCGTCACTTATTCTGCAAGAGAAAACCACTTTGACCCATTGCTAAATGTTTCCATTTAAATGACGCGTTCTGTAAGGCAGAATGGTTGTAAACTTAAACTGACTTAAAAAAAGTGAGAACTTTTTGCATGAGTATAATTGATAAACTTATGATATTGTACCTAAATGTTTATACTCATTTAAAATAGTATTAATATCATTTGGTAAAAGGATTTTGCATACTAAGCTCTTTTGATGTGTTTAGTCAAAACAGTAACGTGGGGTAGCGCCCATGAGGACTCATTTTACCTTAAAATCCTCTTGCCAGCCCAATTATGGCAACACATCACTGCATCACTTGAGCGAATGTGTGCGGCGTTAAAGCGTGTGTGAACTCAGCACAGTAGTTTGACTGTTGGACAGGAGAGACCTTTTGAAGACCATTCCCCATGCACTGTTCCAGGCCTGCTTCTCATTAGCTGAGGGATGTGGTACATTAGAATCTCTGCATTTGGTACCAGATCTCTGTATCTTCTACTGCCAGAGGTTCCAACCAACCTGTCAGGGCACAAATGTGTCTCTGTTTCTCTTTACTGGGCCAGTGTGTCTGAACAACTTGCACACCCAAAGAGAAGCAAAACAAACACCATGACCAAGTCCAATACATGAGAGGACTGACAGAGTTGTTTTTTATTTAACCATATTGGCTACTAACGCATTCTGCCATGTGCACAGTGATTCTGACCTCAGTGGTTGTGTATGTCACCCCTGCCCTGAGGAGCTTGGTGAGGTGGTATTATCCATTAAGATGAGCTGCCATGACAGGCATTCTTGTACAGTTAAAACTAGGTTTAAAAGGAACACTGACCGAGTTTCACAATGAAAAATGGTTCATTTTCTTTTTACTATGTGAGACCAGGCAGGAACACCTACTGGAAACTAATGGCTGAAGACTCTGTGATCTATTTAATCGCTGTCATTGTGAGCACAGCATAATCCAGCTTTTGATAAGACAAGAACAATAGCATTACTCAAGTTAATTTTGTTATATTAGGATCTGTAATACTAAGTTGGGCTTATCAGAATTATGAATAATATATTTTTGCATTTCTGACATTTAATCATTTATGATTTGCAAATTAGATTTCTTTCCACTCATTTTGTAAGAGAAAATCACTGTGACCCATTACTACATCTCTTTTTGTTTACAGAAAACATCTACTGTAAGGAGAAATGGCAGTAAATTTATATATAGTCAATTCAGGTTTCTAAAAAAAAAAATAGAAAGAGAAAAATGTACACTACCATTTGGGGTTTTTAAGATTTTTTTAATGTTTGAAAGAAGTCTCTTATGCTCATCAAGCATATTTGATTAAAGATACTGTAAAAAAAAGAGATTAGTTTAAAATAATAGTTTCAGTTTGAATATGTTTTAAAATGTAATGTATCACTGTGATGTATATAGGCCAAATGTTCAGCATTATTACTCCAGTTTTCAGTGTCACATGATCCTTCAGAAATCATTCTAATATGCTGATTTGCTGCTCAAGAAACATTTCTTATTATTATCAATGTTGAAAACAGTTGTGCTGCTTAATATTTTTGGTGATACTTGGATTATTTGATGAGGAACAGGGTTTATTTGAAATATAGAAATCTCTTGTAAAATTATAAATGTCTTTTACGATCACTTTTGATAAATTTAGTGCATCTTTGCTTAATAACAGTAGTAATTTCTTTAAAAAATAACTTTTGAACAGTATAGTATGAGGATGTGTTCTTTTCTTGTTCACCTGATAATTGTAATTATTATATGAATTATAATTATTACCCTATAATTGTTTTCCCTTTGTAGTAAATGGTGACTGGTGAAAGGGCTGAACAGCGCTTTGCATTCTGTACCAGTTTAGAAGATGGAACCACCAAACTCCGCTTCAACATGCACCAGTTCCTCTTGAGGTCTTCCACAAACATACTGGATTTGACATCTCTTGTTTGAATTCACGGTCCAAATGCATACATTTTTCTGATGTTTTTTCCAGGTACCTTGGGAATCATCACAGGTGCATCCCTACTTAAAAACATTTGTGGGACCCCAGAATAATTTCTACAGTGGCCATTTGATGATCTCCATTCAGAGGGAAAGTAACTTGAAGAACATCATGAGGCCTGCTGGTCTCAGCCCAGCGGTTGCACAGCTGGAGCAGCGTGGCCTGGTTAACAGTGATGAAAAGTACCTTTCCTCTTTAAATCAAGCAATTCACTTGGAAGGTCTGAAGATGTGTAGCTTGTCTGAGTCACCTGTGTCGATAAGAACAGATGATCTCGACTTGGTCTGTTCCACAGAAAGTGCCATTGTGTCGTATTTCAGCGGGGTTAAGAGTGACTCATCCTGCACTCTCTCGGTTGGAGATAACCTATCGCACGTTGGCGACACATCGTCCCCTTCCTTATTCTACTCTTCCCTGTCCATGTCTTCTTTCAGTGCCTTCTCTCCGTCCTTCTCGTCCCCATCCTCCAGCCACTCATCTGGCTCAATGTCAGAGCTATGTTTGACTTCTCCATCTTTTTCAACTTTCTGCGGTCCACATGAGGCTCAGGACCTTCTTTACAGTTGCACGCCACAAGAGAAATCTCCAGAAGGATGTTTGTATTCCAAGTCTCTTAAGCAAGAACCTGTTGTTGAATTTCATCTTTGTAACAAGAAGCTTCTACACAAGGAAGAACTGCTTCAATATCTCTGCACTGACTCGGACACAGCCAAAGAACAAACCCAGCACCTTAATGTTGAAGAGCTTCCCACACAGCACCAGTTCAAGAATGGTTTGGCACTGAGTGGGATGCCTAGAGTTGAGGGAATGAATGGACACTTGAGGGAAGAACAGCCATGTAAATGGATGGATTGTAGGGCTACCTATGGACAGAAGGAAGAACTGGTAAAACACATAGAGAAAGTTCACATAGATCAGCGAAAAGGGGAGGAATTTACCTGCTTCTGGGCAGGATGTGTCCGTCAGCACAAGCCCTTCAATGCTCGATACAAACTGCTCATTCACATGAGAGTCCATTCTGGTGAGAAGCCCAACAAATGCACGGTGAGTTTATTTTTTATGCCGTATACATGCATATTTGCCCTTTTACTGCAAGAACAGGGCATACAAAAAATGTCCCAGAATTCCACAAACTTGTGTCGTCATCTTGACCTGTTAGGAAAACAAGTAAATAATCTAATTCCATTTTCATCGCTTTTACACAAAAGCCACGGTCAGGCCAAACCGTTCTCTTTGCTGAGCTGCCCCATTACGTGCTGATCCGGCCCGGCCGGTAAGGATACGGTTTCATTTTCCACACTGGGGCTGATAACGGAGCTCTTTGGAATGTTACACAAATGCGTCAGTAGTTGCCTTGGTAATGCAACAGTTTACAGACTATATGAGATGTAAATAGAGACCATGTTATGGAGGATGATCAGATATTCCTTTTAATTTTATTATTAACTTGTGTTAACTTCACTCAAATAGCATGCCTTGCCACAGAGACAAGAGGCAGCCAGACAAGACAAGTGACCAATCCTGAGTCACAACGTTACTACATTCGTTCTATCAGCACGGTTAGCCGAGAACATACCAAACCGAGCTCAAGTGGAAATTTAACTGGAACTGTCCCTTACCGTTCTTAGAACCGTTCAGCCTGATGGTAGAAAAGCGGCTAAACTGTAGCGTTGACTTCATTTTTCAAGCTAAAACATTCAACCATGTTACCAAAGTATCAATCAAAGATAAAAGATGGAAAATCTGAATTTATCAACAACATTTTGTCCCAAACTAGATCTAGCCTGCTATTATTATTCAAACTGTTGTTGGTAATAAAGTTCAAATCGTATATAAAATGAATAGAAATGTATATATATAAATTATATTTGGTGAGCTGCATAAAAATAATTTGCGGATGTCTTGTTTACCCTCCTTTTGCTTACTTACACAAGTATCACCTCAATATCAAAGTGTGCCAGACTCTGACTCAGGTGTTGTTTTACTAATACACAGTTTGTATCAATCAGTAAAAATTAAAGATATTTTTCTTTTAAACCATGCCAATTCTTTGAAGTAAGACATTTGTGAAAGACTGACATGTGGACTCAATCTCTCTTCACCTCCAAAGATAGATGCATGGCAGATTTGAGAGATTTAGACATTTTAGAGTTGTTTATAGTTCACGTACAAATTGCCTTTGTGAGAGATGCTTGAAGTCTGATATTATGCAATGACCAATTTAGTTAACTCATTCCAGGATAGCTTTGAAGAAGATTTTTTAGACTAAGATTTTTTTTTAAATTCATTTCTTGATTGTTCTTTAGATATTCAACAAGTGTGACTTATACGTGCCCTCATGCAATGTGGGGGAACAGCAAAACATCTCTTTCCTTATGCTCTGTTAGCTGGTATTGAATTATAAAAACAAGAATTTAATGTAATACGTTCTCTTATTCTCTTATTTTTGCTGAGAGATTTGCTGATATATATATATTTGCAGATATGCAGAGATATTATATATATAATAGACTATAACAGAATGCAGCTTAGCCGTTATAGCCCTTACATGCTCAGATATATTATTGTAGGCATGGATAAACTATGATAATTTAATACTTTAATGAAGCTGTGTTTCATTTCCTTCACAATGAGCCACATAGGAAATGTTTCTTTTTAGTGATGTAAGATAGCCATGGGATATCTTTTTTTAAATCTATTTGCTGTTTTTATTTGTTTTATTTTTCTCTTTAAACTGTGGTGGCCGAATGACTATAATTTGGGAACTATTGTCAGATTTTTACACTGTAGTTGGATTATTATAATATGTAACATTGTGATTTTGAATATAGGCCTACTTTTAAAAAAAAACGAAATGGATTCTTTTTTACATTCTTAACTCATTTGTAAGTGTAATTCACCAAAAGTATATTTAGTTTGGATAAATATGTCTGCTGAATTAATAAATGTAAACGTCAACTACTTAATTAAACTTTTATAGTTTTAAATGCATAGATATAAGGATGCTCAATGCAACCCTATTCATTTTTCATATAACCTCATCATGACATCACACCTGTGACCGCCAAAATGTGTTTTATAATTTTGCAGAATTGCTCCAACCAAAAGTCTGCATGACTGCGGCTGCCACCTTGAATCAGCCGGGCTTATTACTGACTCCCTCGCTGGCCTCTCTCCAACTCAAACATCTTAGCAGAGCCTTGTTCTAACAGGAACCAACTTTGAACATGTCTGTTTAATAAACTGTCGAGTGGCATGTGCTTGTGTGTGGATCTTCAGAACAGGCCTCATAAATGTGCATGAATTGACAACACAAATGGCACTTTTTGCAATTCACAACTAAAGGAGCATTGCAGTTTTATGTGGCTTGATATCTATAATTTCCCAACATAATTTTTAAACTTAAAGCGGTTACCCACATGTCTTTCGAAAACCCTTATGACTTTCTTTCTTCGTGGTTTCTAATGTTCTGTGGAACACTAAATTAATTATTGCTAACTTGAACAGCTGATGCTATAATACAATGAAAGTGAATGATTTTTGAGTAAATAATGGCTTAAATTTCAGTCTTTTCAGAAGAACTTGGAAAATATGCACACAAATAGAAGTCGCACGGACTTATTTTATGATGCTTTTTTTGTCATTTTGGAGCTTGACACCCCCATCCACTTTCATTGAATGAAATAGAGCAGCTTGAACATTCTTCAGAGGTTCTCTTTTTGTCTTCCATGGAAGAAAGTCAGTCATACGGGTTTGTTACAACATGAGGGCGAGTGAATGATGCCAGGGTTTACAGTTACATAACTGTCACTGTGGCAAAAGCATTTTCTGATTCAAAACTGGTCTTTTTGAGTGTTAAAAAAAGACATGGAAAATGTTCCATGCAACCGTTTTTTTTTTTTTTTTGCATTTTCTTGGTATCAGACAAGAAATGTTTTAGTTTTTTTTGGAATGGTGGAATGGCATTAGGTGACATAGTTTCACCAAAACCATCTGCCTTCTGTTTAATATCATCCTCTAATGAATATTAATTCTCCTGCTTACAGTGCAAAGCATGTTGTGCTCTCTGCCACTGGACTATAAGTCATAATTTGCATGTATATGTACATTCTCATTCAGTGAAGGACCTGGAGATATTTGTGAAGACTTGTTTTCTTCATATTTCTGGGTGTACGGGTGCTGTCTTACAGTTTGAAGGATGCAGTAAGGCATTTTCCCGTCTGGAGAACCTGAAGATCCACCTACGCAGCCACACCGGAGAGAAGCCCTACATATGCCAGCATCCCGGCTGTTTCAAGGCCTTCAGCAACTCTAGTGACCGTGCCAAACACCAGCGCACACACCTGGACACGGTATGCTTTACCGTTCTTACTGCTCTGTCAGGTAAACAAAAAAACAAAAACAAAAAGCTACATTAAAAAATCCACTGCAAAAAATTATACAATGGAGTTCAAAAGACTGGTGATGTGACATATGTAATGTGCTTATAAGCTTATGTAATTCATTAAATATGATTTATTTAGGTCACTAATATATATATATATATATATATATATATATATATATATATATAGAAAACAACAACTCTCAATCTTTTTTTAGGTCACTAATTAAATAAACTAACTAAGACCCCACTGTGTATTTATGTAGTTATGTTTCATCATGAATATATACAGTCATGTGTGTTACCCAGTCTGAAAAGGTATACACCAATACTGAAAACAAACAAGCGAGGAAAGCTTACTTGTCACTTTTTCCAGACATAGTAGTCCCCCTAAAATAACATGGTTTTATTTACACTCAATTCAGAGTAAGGAATTATAGTCTGGAACAGTGGAGAGGTCTCCTTTTACTTTAATGATTTAAGAAAAAACTTAAGCCACTTCAGTGACTACTAGCTCTGGCTGCACATCTTTTTCCGCAGCTCTCATGCCAGCCTTTAAAGCTGTGTAACAACCAGCTAGCGAGTGATATCTGTTTCCTCGGTACATTTAAGTCAACAGAGCTGATTTATTCAAAACGGGGTGGTTTCATTCGCTGCTGTCAGTAAGGATTTGATGGCAGCCATTGCACTTCTAATTGTAGACGCGCTAACCGTGCAAAAATCATAATTCGTCACTTAGATGAGTGGAGCAGATCTGTGAAGGGGATTGTTTAGGGCTGTTATCGTTATGTCACTATTATTAATGCAGACCTTGGGAAAGTTATCCAATAAAGCACTTATTTTCCCTTCTCACCCTCTAAATGTGCAGCTGAAAGATATGATGTAAGAAGTGCATTGCTAGAGAGACAACATTATTGATTAGTCTGTGCTGTTTTCAGAAGTTGTGTAGCTCAAGGTGATGTGTGTGGTTAATATTTGAAGTGGACAGATGCAGAGATTTCATAATATTTACTGAATCTTTTTGTGCGCGTATCACTCTGCACCTGTGTATCAGCCTGTGGAGGGTTTGTGTGATGTTGTCAAGCGAAGAATCTGAAAACCTTTTTCTTCTTGTGGAAAGTCATGAACTGTCCCATACTTTGAGTTTAGAAGGTTAAGTATTTATTAATTTTCATAACATAAATTTTATTTTTAATTTTGGGATTCAAATTAATTTAGCTGCATAAAAAGTGTTTTCAACTGTTAATATAATGAAGAAAAAGCTCTAATTGAAAGAAAACTAGTTTGGCATATAGACTTTGGTTCAAAAGTTATAGATGTTTTTAAAGAAGCCAAGGCGGATTTATTTTATGGAAAATACAGTAAAAACAGTAAAATTGTGAAATATTATTACAATTTAAAATAACTGTTTTCTATTTTAATACATTCAAAATGTAATTTAGTCCTGTGATGGTAAAGCTGAATTTTCATCATTACTTGTCACATGATCCTTCAGAAATCATTATAATATGCTGATTTGATATTCAAGAAACATTTCTTATTATTATGCAAATATTATTACATATTATATGTAATACATAAAATAATTATATACAGTGGCTTCTCCTTTGTTTCTTAGTGATATTTAATGGCAGTTTATCAGGAAGTGATGATTTTTTTTCTCTCCGACTCACTGGACTGGATGGATACGCTGCTTTATTCGCCAATTTTTCATGCGTTATTCCCATTTTGCGCACAAGTTGAATTTGCAACTTTGGATGGAAACATAGCTACTGACGACGCACAATCATGAACTGAAGAAACAGAGCGTTAAATACACGAGGCTTGATAATTAATGGAACGGGACAGGTGTGAACTAATCAGAAACCATGAAAACTAATGATGAACTCGAACACGGGCAAAACATTGACAAAGAAAACCATGGCTGCATCCGAAAGCTTAAAAATGCTGCCTTCGATGGACGCATTCCAAGGCATCAAGGCAAAGTTAATTTCACTTCCTGTCTCCTGAGATACCTTCATCTGACTGATTTTTGAAGGCAGCATAGATGTATCCTTTGCTGCCTTTGATTTCCCACAATACTATTCGTTCCATTCGGTGACTGTTGAGCTACAAAATGAAAGATGGCGTCTAAAATTTGCGGTTGCTGGTCAGTTTGTGTGTAAATGTACATTTCAAAGCTCTCTCTATTTTGCTGAATATCATTAAACTGTTACGCTGCCGAAATCAGTTTTGTGAGGTGCCTTAATGCGCAAACACTGCCTACAGAGTCATTGCTTATAAGAACAGCATTTATTTAAATTTTAAATAGTTTGTACAATTATAATTTTTTTACTGTCACTTTTGATCAATTTAATATATCCTTGCTGAATAAATGTATTAATTTCTTTTAGAAAAAAAAATCTTACTGGTCAAAAACACTTTTGAACAGTAGGCTACTTCGTTTAATATTATTTTAAAGCAGTGAAGCTGTTTTGTTTTATTTGTTGTTATTAATAATATAACTAAATAATATGTGAAAACCTTTTTTCATCAAATTAAAGTAATGTGGTACAACATGCAGGACAAAAAAAACGACAACGTAAAACCGGACATTATATCATAGAGAGGACCCCTGCTCACCCATATGACAAGCCAAGGTTAGTTCAGGTTATAAAATGTCATGGGATTTGACCACTCTAGAAAATATAATGCTATTTATAAATGAAGAATTTATAATTTGCAAATATTTCTTGTTATTTTAGATTTTCCTTCTTCATCAGATCATTGAATTAAGCAAATGAATGACTTTTTTTATCATTACCTCTTCTTCTGTGCCTCTTGCTTTATTATGTTATGCGACGCTCTTCATAGAAACCCTATGCATGTCAGCTCCCAGGATGCACCAAACGTTACACCGACCCCAGCTCGTTGCGCAAACACATCAAGGTCCACTCCGCTAAATCTCTGCAGGCACAGGACAAGGTAACAGTTTCAAGTGTTTGTTTTGGGAGACTCTTGTTACAAGCTCACTCTCACTCCATAACTTAATAACCTAAAAATATGCACGCACACATCTAGTTAGATGAACTCAATTACCTGATAAATTATGTCACATTGTTTATTGCATTAACTTCATCAGTAATTGTCATCTCAGAGACCTTTGATGAAAATGCCTATTGTTTTATGGGCTGTTCCTGCTTTCCAAACAAAAGAGAATGAAGGAGATCTTTGTGTATTCCCATGGCTTTGGCATTCTAAACAAGAACACATGTGTTCCCGTAATACAGTTAATAAGCAGTGCAGTTCTATTCCTCAAGAGGCCAGATGTGACATGCAAATAGCAAACATGCTCACCAGCTCCTCTGAATAGACTCAAATGAATCAACAACAGAAAGTTTTCTCAGCCTCAATAGGACTGTGCCATTCTAAGTCAAGCCATAGATCCTTGCAAAAACGTTATGAGCGGTACAGCTCTACAAAGGCAAAATGCAGGAAATGCGATAAATTGGTACAGAAAAAAATGCCTTTTTTTAAAACTGAATTTCTTTGATTTTTAAATCAGTTTTCATACTCTGATTTTCTTTTTGACTTCAGGTCAGGACAGATCCTAACCTGATGACCTGAGGTCAAAATCATGCCCTGATTTTGACATCTAATAATAATAATAATAATTAATAATTCATTACATTTATATAGCGATTTTCTCTGCACTCAAAGTGCTTTACATAGAAGGGGGAATCTACTCAATCTAGTGATTGTGTTTCAGATTGGGACATCAGTGCTGTATATTTTATAGATATGTTTTCTTTATCTCAGCAGGTCCAACTACGCAACAAGGTGGAGCATGAAGTTGTGGATGTGCGCCTTGGCTTGCAGCATCTCCATGGCTCTACTCCTTCAGTACACAGCCCAAACTACAGGTGTCCCACCTCCCTCACCAAGATTCATCAGGAAGGCTTTACTGGTAGGTGTGCTTGTGGGCAATGCTGCATTGGGCTTTTTGCTATGGAAGGCCTGAGAGACATTTTCCAGCTTGTGCTGTAAAACTGAAGGAGCCAAAGTGTGCCTGATAGAAATGACCAGCATGTTGTGTTTTTAATGCTGGTCCTGGCATCTTCTTGGCATTGTAACTAACCAGCTTCCACAGAAAGACTCCAGCATCTTTATTCTGGTCTTTTCTGCATGGAAGGCACCCATATTTTGTGTTTCTAGAAAAAGTCAAAAATATTTGAATTTGTAAATTCGTAACACTTTTATAGTTGCGCGTTTTATTGTATTTTTTGTACTACATTTCTCTGACAATTATTTGTTTAAGATGCTCAGTTCGAGCATTGCTTTGAAACACAAAACCTTAAACCTAGTTTTTGTACAATTTGAATTTCTGAGTTCTGAATTTTAAAATTTCTGAATTTGCAGTTCAGAAAATTTGAATGCTATAATTGTATCAATGTACAGCAGATTTCACACAAAAAAAATATAAATAAAAGATGTTTAAAATAAAAATCTGAATACGTACAAAAACTTGTTTACTTGTATTTTTATTAAAATACAAACTTCTAATATTTTAAACCTAAATATAGTATAAAACTAAACATAATATAAGTCATTATTAGACTAAAGTAAGATGCGACTGTAGGATTCACCTGACGGTCTGTGACAGCAACGTCTATATCTCTAGATGCGTACTTTAAAAAGTCTTTTTAAATCGGAAAACTGCTAAAAGTAATCGTCAAAAGACAACCATTTAGTGCATGTTTACATATGGAAACAAGTGATAAACAGCTCTGTTTGTTCTCCCGACAGTGTCTTGTTTTTTTAACTGACTGAGAAATGGCTTCAGTTGATTCAGTGGGAGCACGTTACAAATCGCTTAAGAACATATTTGCAAACACGTAATCTTTTGTAACATTATACATTATAAACATTTTTACTGTCTTTTAATCAATTTCATGCATCCTTGCTGAATACATTGTTTTAAAAAAAAAAATCTTACTGACCCCACACTTTTGAAAGCTAGAGTAAAAGAACCCAATAATGCGAGTAAAAGATGACATTGTGTAACCCCTGCACACAAGCACTCTGTATAATTCCAGCTGCTATCCATTTTTAACCAGTGCACAGAAAAAAAGTTTATATGTGCATGCCATTTAGCATTATAGATGTGTTGAGTCCACTCCCTTCCTCATTTCCCTATACCCATCATTTACACTACGTACTATTTCTGACATCAGCTGTTCCGACAAGCTCAAAAGACCAGTGTTTGTGCAGTCACTGGGCTCACACCGTGGGCAAACGGCCACCACACGCATGTCTCTCACACTCCAGGATCTGTTCCATTCCAGCTGTTTTTCCTTCAGATGCTTGAGACTGAGTCAAGAAGCTGTCAGACAGCGCAGGGCTCCTTTAGTCAACACCTGAAGTGAAAATCCATGAGGGCAGTGCACACTAATTGCCTTAGACGACTTTTATAAAAGATGTGACAGGCAGACAGACAGAAGCCACAAATGTTTCAGTCGTCTACTTCTGCCTAATAAGAAAGAAGCAACTCTGTGTTTCGAATGAAGAATGACTGTGAAACATGTTGAACATCAACAAGCCAAACTGACTACATTATTAGATCATTTCTGACATTGATCAATCAGGAGAAATACGATAAATTAAACTGTAATGTTGTGACTTTCACTTCCTCTTCGGTTCTTCAAATTTTACTCCACATGAATGTAATTAAAAATTCAAAACACATTGATTTTAGGTTTCTTCAACATTTTTGCCACTAAATCAGCAAGATTTTTTAACACATTATGTGATATCTGATATGTATTTTACAATACACATTTAAAGGGGTCCTATTATGCTTTTTACATTTTTTTTTTCAATTGTAGTTAGTGTGTAGCCTAATGTTGCTGTTTGAGCATAAAAAAGATCTGCAAGGTTTCAAAGCTCAAAGTCCGCTCCAAAGGGAGATATTTTATTTAACAGAATACACTTTTCAAGAACTACAACGAACGGCTCGTTTGGACTACAATGCACTTTTCCCGGATCTTATGAAATCATAATGTTCCTCATTTAAATAATCTGCATCCATGGAATTTGCAAAAAAGGCACTAGAGAATATGAAGTGTTGTCGCTGTTTTTTACACCCCGTTAAAAGTTTGTCTTAAGGCTGACGAACTTGGTGGTTTAAATGTATTTTTAAAACTGTTCCTGAACAATATTACCTCAACATTTGTCTGTGCGTTGCACATTTTACGGAGAACAGCTTTCAGAAGAGAAGGCCGGCTAAAAAAAAAGCTTTTCCTGAAAGATATTGCCATTCCCATTTTGTCGGGACTATCTGTTGTTTATGGGTCACAACTTGTAAGTATGTCTTATTATTTGTAGTTGTGTTTTCTTTTAACAGTTCCAATTATACGTTTTATGTAGTTGCTAAGCTATGATGTAAACGAAGGGCAAAGCAATTGACTCCACTTTGCCAGTATTGATGTAGTGTTTACTTTAGCTTTTGTAAGACTTCACCACCCCTTAAGAAAATTAGCCATGATTTTGTGATCGATTACTGTTTGTATTACCATAGTGTTCTGACAAATATGATGAAATTGTGGATCACATCATATCTATAATAAAAAATAATAAAAAACATACCGTCCTGTAAAATCCGTGCTTGCAAAGACCATGCTTGAAATCCGTTCAGCACAATCCTCTTGTTTGTTAACATTGTTCATTAAGCCCAGCTCCAAGTCGTCTCTGGTTAAGCGTCTTTAAAGTCTTTAAAAAAAAGTATCTTGTCCTCCTCACCAAGTCTGCATTTATTTGATCAAAAGTACTCTAAAAACAGTTTATATTGGGAAATATTATTACAATTTAAAATAACTGTTTTCTATTTTAATATATTTTAAAATAAAATGTATTCCTGTGATGGCAAAGCTGATTTTTTTATTCTGATTTGTTGCTCAAGAAATATTTCTTCTCAGTGTTTGAGTCTTTTTCAATCCGATTTCAATATGAACTCAATGTCTTAATGTCTCCATTTGCTCTCCATTTAATTGCATTGCATGTCTTGAAGAAGTAACTGTAAAGAGACCTCATTTATTTATTTTTTCCGTTCCTGTTGGTTTACAGCATACTCAGAAGAGGATGAATCGTGTAGCGGAGTGTTATCTGGAACCTCCAGTGTAACTGTGGAGCAGCCCAGCATAGAGCCCAGCAGCATCAGCCTTCACAACCATCTGCACAATAACAAGCTCAATCAGACGAGGTGAGGATCAGCAGTCTTTCACAAGTGATACCTATGCTTTTGAGTGCACTATTTTGCGTTGTGATGATCGTGGACATTTAGGTAGCAAACATAAGTCGGCCACCCCAGAATGGCATCCTGCCACTACCTCAGAACATAGCATAAAGTTTAGCAAACATAAAGCATGGAATCCAGTTTGCTTCTCTGATACATATGGGAACAGTTTTACTTGAGTCTAATTGGCTATTTGTCACTAACTGGAGGACTCCATCTGCAGTGCATATATATGTGCGTCAACCACAGCAGTTAGCAACATGTGCTTATGATGTGAAACGTTAAAAAAGCACAGCCGATGAGATGGGAGCAAATCGTCCCTGAGAACGAAGACATTATGATGTGTGGCAACACATGTTTCCTCAGTAGAAAAATATTATCATTATGCTTTCGCATGGGTCTTTTTTACAACACACAGTTAACCCATGACCTGTTCTCTCAATATTACTGTTGCGCTGTCACGAAAATATGTGCCGATTGTGAAGGGGTTTGATCTAATCTGGATGTCTTGCATTGAGATCTTTATACAATCTTAAGCCATATGGACAATTCAGAGATCATAGGGATTTCTTTTGTTTTGTTGCAATTTTGGTCACTGTTGTGGTCACTACTATGTCTTGCGTAAATTTTGGTTCTTAGAAAAGGCTTTAATAATTCTTCTCGTCATTTCATTTTTCTTCATTGTTGTTGTTAAAGAAGCATATTGTTATGTTGTCACTCACCACAAACAGGCAGTGTTTGTTTCTGAACGTTTGCTTATCCAGACGTGTCCGGGAAGGGAACACATGCCATGACTTGCTTTATGTAAACAACAATCACTCTTGAGGTGATGTGACAAAAACACCAAAACTTTGTGTCTGTAAACAGGAAATGTGTTTTATCAAATAACAAAACGTATCAGAAGAACCTACACTTCCTGCACACTATTTGTTGCTAGCTAACCATTGACTATGTGACAGAAACATTGAAGGCTTGGGTTTGTGATCCCAAAACAGAAAGCTAATTTTTCCCTAAATGGGGTTTAAACATTTTATAACTAAATCATCTTTTCTAACTCCCGTCATCAGAATCTGATCCCATTGCAAAATGTGTTTCGTTTGGCAAAAAATAAGCATTTAGGAGACTTTGCTTACTGAGTATTGTTGTTATTTCAAAACCCTGTTATGAAATGTGAGATTTTGAGTGACTTGTGGTTGATTTTTGTGTGTGAATGTGGGTGTATGTTGATGGTCTTTCCTTTAAAACATGTATCAGAAAAAGATTATATCATTTAGAGTTCCTCTGTCTGGATATTTGGTCATTCATCAGTTATTAGCCATTCGATCTTCCTGCCAAACAGATCATTCCGTTTAATTTATGTTTGCATTTAAATATATGGGTAGTTGAAGTACTCTGAAGATGACGTCCTGCAGTTTGACCAGCTTTACTTCATCTAAAACTATTTGAGCATTTTCCACATGATTTTATCATTTATATGCATGCTGTTTTATGACTTCATATTAAAGGACATTTTGTACTTTTAAAAATGCATACATCACTTCAAACCACCATTTCAAACGAACTACTAAAAAAGTATATAAAAAAGTGATTAAAATTGTGGAAAAACTTACACAGCTTCTAAAATACACACTTTTCCTTATATAATACCATCAAAAAGTTTAAGGTCAGTAAGATTTTTTTTTAAAAAGAAAGATACTTTTATTAATCAAAGATGCAAAGGTAGTAATTACATTGTTGCAAAATATTTATATTCCAAATAAATGCTGTTCTCTTGAGCTTTCAATTTCTAAAAAAAATCCAGATTTTTTTTTTATCAAAGTTTCCACAAAATATTATGATATGATAAGAAATGTTTCTTGAGCAGTAAACTGGTATTTTATATTTATATATATATATATATAATGATATGTAACATAATATTCCATATAAGGATCATGTGACACTGAAACCGAGATGGCTGCTGAAAATTCATCTTTGCTATAACAGGAACGACAATTTAAACACAATATTTCACAATATTAATGTTTTTACTTCTAATCAAATAAATCCAGTCTAGGTGCTTTAAGAGCTCCTTTAGTAGTCAGAGCAATGTTTGATAATATAGCCTAATAACTTCTTCCACCTGTATGTTTAAAAGGAGGACTGTTGGATCAATAAAATCGTTTCCAAGATGAAAGGGCCTGCTGTAAAGTTGAGTCATTTCATTAACTTATTTAATGACCTCCTTAAACATGACAGGATACGTTACCTAAAAGTCTTTAAGCAAGTCTTTCACTTCAGTGTGCTTGCTGAAAGTAACGCACTGTCAACTAAGAGGAGGATCAATGTGATGGGTAAATTGGGATTTTTAAACGCTGCCTGAAAGATTCCTCTCATTCCAGCCTAAGGGTGCGTACGGGCAGCTGGCTGTGATTAATGCATATAGAGAGGCTCGCTGTAAAAATATAGAGAGTGGAACTGTTTTCTGAGTTTTGTGCTGACAGCCGCTCTATTGGGACTCGGCCCTCCGCTCCACACACATGAGCAGCGCTGCAGGGCAACCCCCTCCCCCTCCAAACACACACAGAGCACTTATCTTCCTCTTATACTCTGTGACAGGACACGGCACCACAGACCGGTAACATGATGGATGGATGGATGGATGGACGTCTCATATTCGGTGTTTATTTGACCAAACCCTTTGAGCTGACAAGTTTTTAAAATCCAAGTTTAATTAAGGTCAAGTTAGATACAATTTTGTTTCTAATATAGTGGTGGGTAAATTGAAGTTACAGTCCAACCAGTAAAATATATATTCAGGAACATCCAGCCCAAATATTTGTGTAAAACAATCAAATTTAATTGAAATGTATTTTCCCTGAATTATTATTATTATTATTTATTTATTTTCTCTTAGACTTGTGGTCCTATACACAAAAAAATGTCAAAAACATTAATGTGTAAAAAATGAAAAAATGAAATGTAATAAGCTAAAATATGTTTTTATTACAAAATAAAGATTACAAGATTACAAAATAAAAATGAGTATACAGTTGTGGTCAGAATTATTGGAACCCCTGGCAAATATGATCAAAGATGGACATAAAAAAATAAATCTGCATTGTTTAACCTTTTGTTTTATTTTAAAAAATGCACAAAAATCTAACCTTTCATTTAAGTAAAATAATTGAAAATGGGGGGGAAATCACAATATGAAATGTTTTTCTCCAAAAACATGTTAGCCACAATTTTTGGCATCCCTAGAATTTTTTTATGAGTAAAATAACTGAGTAAAATAACTAAGTATATTCCCATTAACATTTACTTTGTTTTAGCATAACAGGGTGACTAGGAACATTTAAATTGTCTAGCTATGACTTCTTGTTTCACAGGAATATAAATATGAGGAAACACAAAGGCCAAATTCTCTTAATCATCCATCACAATTAGTAAAAGCTAAGAATATAGTTCTGATGTGCAGCAAAATATTGTTGAGCTTCACAAAATAGAAAGTGGCTGTAAGAAAATAGCTACCGTGAAGCATTGAAAATTCCCATTTCCAGCATCAGGGACATAATTAAGAAAGTTCCAATCAACTAAAGACGTTATGAATCTGCCAGGAAGAGGACGTGTCTATTGTCTTAATGGATGGTGAGGAGGAAAGTTTGGACTCTCCAAGGATCACAGATGGAGAATGGCAGAGATTACTTGACTCTTGGGGGTCAGAAAGCCTAAAACAAAAAAAAAACCCTACATCACCACATGTTGTTTGGGAGGGTTTCAAGAAAAATCCTCCTCACTCATCCAAAAATAAACTCCAGCATATTCAGTTGTCAGACACGACAGGAACTTCAAAAAGGGCCAGGATTCTAATTCAGTGGTCAGATGAAACTAAACAAACAAACAAAAAAGAGCTTTTTGGCAGCAAACCCACCAGATGTGTTTAGTGCAAACAGGGTTTAATATACTGCTGAATCTTTAATGTTATGGGCTTATTTTTTTCTGGAGGTCCTGGACATCTTGTTCAGACACGTGGTATCATGGATTCTAGCAATTACCAACAGATAGAAAATTAAAACCTTACGTCCTCTGCTAGAAATGTTATAATGGGCCGTGGTTGGATCTTCCATCAGGACAACGTTCCAAAACAAACATGACTACCCTAGTTCCCTGACCTGAACCCTATAGAAAATGAGTGGGGTGAACTGAAGAGAAGAAGCACCAATATGGAGCTGGGGATTCTGTATAGAGGAATGGTCTCTGGTCTCTTGTTAGGTGTTCTCCAAACTCAGCTCATCTGTTTATGACTGGTTAGTTGACACTGAGCATATTTATGCTGATGTGAGTTATATTGACAAAAGAATCTTGCTGATGAATAACACTGAAGATCTTCCAAAAGATGCTTGGGCCGAACACCCTCTGGCCTCTCTGCAAGGGACCACATCATTTAAATGATGCTTCTTCGCAGGCTAGCTGTGAGTCCCTGTGAGTTAAAGCCTATGCTGGGCTCTCAAGAGGAATGAGTTAGAAATAGAAACATTCTTTCATCGGTTACTGAACTCTAGCTGGATTCATAGACGTGCTCATTCCTCTTAGTTAGTACTGTGAACTATTTGTTTTTATGTGTCATGACAATCTTTTGTGACTTTTTTTTTTTTAAAGCAGTTCTTGGCAGAATTTGACATGCACTAGAATGAATGAATGTAAAATTGATAATAAAATACATTTTACTTATTTTATTCTTGATACACTCTATATTTGATCTATAAAGAATAATGATTAAATTCATGCAACAATGAATCATGGGACTTAAATGTATTTAATGACCTTCAAATTATAAAATTTAGAGTATAAGTTAAGCATGCATGACTTTAAAAGCAACTGCCGTGTTCTTTCAGACTTTCTCCACTGGTTTGTGGAATCAACCTGGCCAGTGGTACCAATGAGCTCCAGAAACACAGCTCCTTCCTAAACCCACATCAAAAACTCAACCAGATGTTTAACGAAGTACCAATAAATCAGCACGGTAAGAAAGCCATTATGTATTACCTTCATTAATGCTAAAAATTGGTGAAAGGCATTTTTCACTCTGCTGGTTTTTATAGTCTCGATATTTCCGCAAACTGACAACTTGTTGGCGCCAATGCTGGAATATGCATTAACTTTACAAAACGTAGCAGCGTTAGTCAGCAAAGTAAGTCTGGGACAAAAACCTAATTTTAACTGATTTTACAGCCTGTTTCAGGAAGTCCTTCATTTATGGGAACACAGAGCATTTCATGAAGAGGGTCATTGTTGCTGTTAAAGATTTATAGTTGGATTTACTTGTTTCCTATTGTCTACGTGGTTAGTTTATAATAACAAGTGGCAATGATTAAAATCTGGCTCTGTTAAATCAGTGTTCAACGACAGCTCAAAAAACACTAAATTAGATAATTTAATCGGATCCATGTGCATGTTAACCAGGACTAGGCTGGAAAGATGATTAGACCCCTTTGTAAACAAAATGTGAGTTTTTAGGATGCTTCATACATCTTTTTAAAATTAAATCACCTCAATATTTAATTAAAGGATGTTTGTCCTTTTTTATTGGTGGACTATCAACTACTACTATGTAGAAAATGTAAATGCAATGTAGCTAATTCTGTACTTTCTGTGTCTTTGTCTAGTTTTTCAGGCCACTTTTAATCGTGTTGAACAGATTTCCAGTAATGAAAGAGATGATCTGCATAATTTTGACCAAAGTGGATTTCCTTTTACTTGTATAAACTCTTCTGGTAAGTGTCAGTTTATGTCAGTCAGCTCCTAACCTCCATCTCTGGTTCAGTTCTTAAAACCTCCCTCTTTGTTGGCAGGCTACAGCCTAACTCAGGACATACAGTAGGTGAGTGGGAATCGCCCCTGCTCGCCGTCCTGCTCCGGTCGGGATCTATACTGCACTGCCACGGACAGATATGCTCTCTATAGATTTGAGACACATTTGACCCACTGCACCGGAGAGCAGCAGCGTATAGGAACGAGGAAAGCATGGGCTTTGAGGAAGCGGAGCAACATCCACTGAGATTCCATGAGCATTGAGTCAGAGAAAAGAGAAACTCCTTGGCTTGGGCACTGGTGATGACGATGATGCAGCCTTATGCTTTGATGCTGAATAGACACTGTAATTTTCTGAGTGTGCAGAGAATGTTAGGAGATATGCTGTTTACATTGAGTTGGTAACATGACACATTCTTTATATGTGTTGCTGTATTTTCAATGCCAGTGAGTATCACATCATATGGTGTATCATTTTGCCTTTTTCAAATAAATTACAGAGAAAAAAAAATCTTGTCTGTCCATCTATGTATCATTCTGTCCGGATCGTTGCAGATGTTTGACCATTATGCTCGTCCGCAGGCTAACAGAAGGGAGCATTACTAGTAGAATGCTTCCATCTTGTGGTAAACTCGAATATAACTCCTAAAAAGTTCGTCCTCGTACTCGAACTGTAGTTTAACTTTGGCGAACGTTTCAAATTGTATGCCATGTGGCCCTGTTATTTAATAAGCCTACAAATAGGATTAGGTTACTTTATTTAACATGAGTAGTTAGAATGTGACTACCTTGAAACCGATAACTTTGTCTCTTCTTTAATTATTGATGATAATATTGATGATTGATTGCTCGTCGACATCTCGTCTCGTCAAGTTCCTTAAGTATTGGAGCGCGTTAGCGCAACCATGTAATCAGTCAGTGTATCTTGCCCTCTGTTGGTGAAAATAATCACTACACGACTGCTCTGACAACCAGTCTCTCTTGGTCGGGCATTTGCAGTGTATTTGCGGGTTGTTTTGAACGTGCTGTAAAACGGGGAAATTTCGGGAACATCTAGTCGGAGGCAGAACTCCAAAAAACGGGACTGTCCCCGGAGAACAAAACAGACGCCTGTCTGATCACCCTAGCTAGTAGGCTACATCTTTGAGTATTATTCGTATTATTCTAAAGTTTATTCTAAAGTTCTGCTCTTGGTAGGACATTTTTTCTCGCCTTGCATGCTCACTGCGAGGGCTTTGAAATAATTAGGCTATGAACGATTTTCTGTAAAGTTGCTATGAAACAACAACTTTAGATTAAAAGCAATAAACTATAAACAACGTGATTCGGTGCCGTTGACACGTGTCTAAACGTCAGTCTTAAAAAGGTAAAGAAAATACACGTTGCCTATAATTGCGATATAAAAACCCCCAATATAAATTAGGCTAACGTTATATTCTTCTACCATTATGATTTTAACAGAAAGAGCGCCAGGCTACGAGCAGCGTGTTGTTGCTATGGTTACCACATCAGGCGAACGCAATTTCTCGCGAGCTTCTTAACACACTCTTTTATGGCTTGTGGACTTTTACCCAACTCTTGTGGTTACTGAAACGTTGTTTGAAAATTCTCTTGAAACAAATATTGTTTCATGTAAAAGGAATAGGCCTTTTTTTTAAGAGCCCCGTCCCCCTCCAAACACCCCACAAACTCAGACCCCACCACAGTATGAAGCAAACGAGGGAAGTCTGCCCTGCCAGGTATACGTTTCCCTCTCACTGTGTTCACTCATTCACACACTTTCCTCTGCATCACACACACAGGAAGCAGAATTTCCACATTCCAGCCGGTGTTGTGTGGATCAGGACACACCCAACACACACACACACACACACACACACACACACTGTACAGTACGCGATGGGACTACTACTGCTGCTCTAGCGCTCATCTGAATGAATGACAGTTATACCAACAGCTCACAATCATGACAAGTGAAGGTAAGCGTCACTTTTAACGCTTTACTGTTGCTCTGTTATAGCCTACTATTGCACACTATTGCACGCATTTGCCCGAGTGGATTTTAGTAAAGTTAGAGTTTCTCCGGGAATATACAGTGGTGGACATAGAGAGGTTGGTTTGTGTTCAAAATAAGTAAATGTAATTAGAAACGTCTTATGTTGACCGTTTCTGCTTTGCGGGCATACTTTTATTGTGTTTTGTATTGACTTAATTGTTGCTGTTTTGATCAGTGAACCAGACACATTGTGAAATTGCGCTTGAGTAAAAGATCCGCTATCTGAGAGGAAAGTGCTGGACTGGGTGTAACAGCGCGCATTGTTCTGCCATGAGATCATGTAGGATAGGTAGGAATATATATCTCATCACTTTAATGCATTCGTTCACACATTAGGAAGAACATTTTTAGCATGCATGTAATATGTAACAAGACCCTTTCCTTAATAGTTGGAACAAACCTTGCGCACTAAGTAGGCCTGCCTACATGCACCTTTAACCTCACAGAATTGACCTCCCTTGTACAATATTGATAACTCAATCAGTCACAATAGAAAAGCAGTCGATGTTTCTTTGTTGTCTCCTTTTTACTGAGCTAAATAGTTATATTTCCAAGTGAGCTCATATTTTGAGGACTAGCCCAGTTACATCCACTAATATATGAAATAACAGGGAAACACAAAGACCGGATTTGTTAACATTTAGTGTAAAAAAAGAAAAAAAAGTTATCGCTGGTATAGTTCTAGTTGTTTGTTTGCGTGTGTGTTTGGGACAGTTTTTTTCTACATTGGGAAACACCACAAGACAGACAGGTTTCTGTGATGGTCCGGTTTAGGCTTACAGGATAGAAAATATAATTAGCTCAGTATAAAACAATAGTCAATGGAAAGTCTCGACCATGATAGGAAAACAAACCTGTGTGCATGTAAGAGAGAGATTAGCACTTATCTGATGCTTAGATCAAAATGTAAGTGATTGTTTTGTTAGTTTGCTGAACTTAAGCGAAGATTGCTTAAGAAGTGCTTAAAATAAAAAAAATTAGAGCTCATTATTAAGGACTTATTGTGGGTTTGAAGATATATTACATCTGCAAATCTCTAAATTGTGCTACTTTATTACCATTAGGCTACTTCATTATAAGATTTACTCATATTAGTTTATTTTCTGTATTAAATACATCTAGATTTATGATGTTTGTCACTTGTGCATGCCTTATACTTTCAGTGAGTTTTCATGGTGTTGTGTAAGCAAATAGCTAGATGATATCTAAACTAAAATGAGTGTTTCAGCAGTAGTGAATGCAGGGCTGGATTGGCCTGGTTCCTCAGCCCTCGTTCCTGATGTGGATAGTCTGTGTTGTCAGGGGGTTTGCACATTCCACTTCCATTGTTTACATCAGGAAAGTCTGATGCCAGGCCTATACTTGTGGGAACAAAAACATGTACAGTCCTCCACACAGCAGGGAAAAATATACTGGAGTAAAGTTTTCTAAAACTACTCATAAAAACATTTCACTAATAAAAAAAAGTAGTAGTAAAAAACCTAAAAGCATTGTTTCACTAAAAGAAAAACATTTGCATTAATTCTTTAGGATATATTTACATGCAGCGATCACTGTCAGCAATCAGTGTACACATATATGATTGTTTCACTTCTGTTTAATGAACGTGAACAGGAAAGAACTTATTGTCTTGCACCTCAGCCATCAAAGGATGTGTGTGTGTATATTTGTTCAGTTCCCAACCAACCGTGAGCCGCATGGTTGCCAGATAAGATGTTTCTCCGTGAAGCGTGGACTCCTGATCCCAGACTCACCTCATCACCATGCCGACTCCAACTCTAATGGCAACAGTCCCGAAGCACTGAGTGTTGCTATGGGATCTTTACCTCTCTGCTCAACCTGAGCAAGCAGATCCCTGGAGGTCAAACTAGAACATAACAGAAAGAGAGAGAATTGGCGTGCATGTTATATTTCACTCTGAAGATGTAGAATCAGAGAGCATTAAACTTTACTTTTTCAAGTAATAATGACAAAATTTGTATTTAATTTAACATTTTAAAGGTTTAGGTAAGTGGGTAAGTGCCAGAATTCTTCGAAACGAATTGAAAAGCACCAGGATTTTAATTAGAACAGGAAAAATATATAATGTCAAATTAGTAAAATGCATTAAATATGATACCATACATATACAGATGAAACTCGTGCAAATTTGAATATCGTGCAAAAGTTCATTTATTTCAGTAATTCATTTATTTGATATAATTTTGATGATTATGGCGTACAGCTTATGAAAACCCCAAATTCAAAATTAGAATATTGTGAAAAGGTTTTCATAGCTGTACGCCATAATCATCAAAATTATATCAAATAAAGGCTTGAAATATCTCACTTTGCATGTAATGAGTTTATATAATATATAAGTTTCACCTTTTAAGTTGAATTACTGAAATAAGTGAGCTTTTCCACGATATTCTCCTGTAATAGTATGATTAAATCATCCTGTTAGTTCAGTATTTCGTGAGCATTTGTACATCTCTAAAAGTATGTTTTAGATGCAGTCAATAGATTAATGTATAGGAGTGTCTGGGAAATATCTTTGGAAACCATCGTTATTTTTGTCATTCCATTTGGTGCCACACATGGTATAGAAATTCACTGTTTAAGTCAAGTATGAAATGTTGTCTAATCCTTGTTTGTTTTTCTTTTTGTAGGGCTTGTGTTTTTATGTGGATTGGGGATTCTCCAAATGCTGTGTGTGGCTGAAGGAAGCACTGGGGGATGTGTGTGTCCAGCGGCTAGCATTTTGTCTGACTTTCCTTCTAAGGTACCCAATGACACATGCTGCTTGAACTACTCAGGATCCACATTCAACCAGGTGTCTTGGCGGGCTTTTTCGTCACATACACACCTGCAGGTTTTGGACCTGACTGACTGTAATATCAGTCGCATTGTTCGCGGTGAGGTCGGTGATGCTGTCAGTTCACTGAGAGAGCTGTATCTCAGCCAGAACAGACTGACATCTATCCCAGCTGACTTCCTCGCTAAAGCTTATAGTTTGGAAGTGCTGGATTTGGGAGGGAATCATCTGAAGGATCTGCCCGAGCGTTTTGTGCAGAACTCGGACAAACTGCGGGTGCTGATCCTGGGATGGAACCAGCTGAGCGCTCTGCCTCATTCAGCGCTAAAGCCTTCGCTACAGCATCTGGAGCTCATTGGAAACCCCTGGGACTGTACATGCTCACTGTGGAAGGGGCTTCAAGGTGGTCTGCGTGACAACTCCAGCAGCCTTCAGGACCTCGTAGGTAATCTGACCTGTGCCTCTCCTCGAAATCTTGCAGGGCAGGCGCTTTGGTCTTTGCAGACCAGTGACGTGTGTCATTTGCCCAACCTGACCGCTCTCTTCATCCTGCTTCCCTTGCTCCTCCTCCTCAGCTTGGTGCTGTGCTGGTGCTGTGGCAGAAAGAAGAAGAAGAAGAAGAAAGAGACCACCTCGTTCAGCCCAACTCGCAAAAGGGCCGACAACTCCCATTGCAACGGACGGTGGCCACATGCCAAACTGCCCACTGAGGAGTCAGCAGTGTCTGCCGACAGAGGGAAGGAGGTCATACTGAAGAACCAGCTGATGCTTCAGCCCTCGTCCTCCCTGCTAGACAGCACTCGGGATATTTATGAGGAGGTGGAGGTCAAACTGGGCTCTGTGGACTCGCTGGCTCCTCCGCCGTCCACTTGCTCCACAGAAGGGACCGCGGGAAAGCAGGACCTGGACACGGTGAGTGTGAGCGAGGTGATGAAGGACTCGGCCGATCGGGAGAAGGCGTACTTGACCCAGTCCACTGAATACTACAGCCTGGTTCCTGGGATTGAAATCGAAGACTCCGATCATGGAGAGTATGAAAGTGTGGACCTCTCGTGACATTACTGGAAATGCTGTATTTGGTTAAAATGCTCGGAGATACTATTAAGTGCACTGGAGTTTTGTGTCTATGAATTGAATTGGATCTCTGGTCATTACGTTGTCCATGATGTTGGTGATAAAGGAAGTCACTGCGCCAGTGCGAAATCATTACTTTTGCATACAACGCGAATGAATTACTGTACTGAGAAAGTGTCAAGCGAAGCTGTTTGCAGACTCAGTCTGTTGTCAAGATAAGCTATCATATAGCTGTCGCCTGGATATTTTCATTACATTGAGATTTTTATATCTTCGTCTTCTACTGTAATTTAGATGGGAAGTTTTTATTATTATTGTAATATTACTTTGTTTCAAATTCAGTTACAGTGTTTAGTGTCAATGTATGATGGATTTGGTGTTGCATATAATTTATATATCATATTATGAAGAGGAACAAGAGAACATTAGACAGAACCACAGTATGGTCCTTATCATAAGCAACCAAATCTGCTGTAACTATAAATGAAAACAATGCTTTGCTAATTTGATGATGGACCAACATTTCTCTCCTGCACAGAAGTATAGAGGGTTACTGTTTTTGTAACTTATATATGTTAAAAACAGTGACCATTTATTCAATAGTATCTGTATCCGGCCACAGCTGATGTAATCATTATTTTTGACCTTGTTAATAATTAATTTACTCTTAGCGAGAAATGTGCATAATCAAATCAACAGAAACAGCTTTACTGGTCAAATGAAGTGGCTTTCAGATAATGTCAGGCTGACTCAGCGAGTAACATTTAACATGAGCAGATTTCAGTGGAAAGACTAAATAAAGCAAAAGAGGTCGAGTAAATACACCGTAAAGATCAAATAACACTCAACTTTTACCTATAAAATGACTTTTTCTGTCTCATGTCCATTTTTATTGTTAACTACAGAAAACTATATATTTTTTTATAGTTTTAGTTTAATTGAAATAAAGCTGAAATTTAATCAAATATAAATATCAGGTGAAAAACTTAAACTTAAATTAGAAATTTGATGGAATTTTACTATACAATTGGAATTTGTAAATCTTTTAAAAAAAAGGTTAAACATTTTTTTGTTTGTGTTTTATTTTTTAATATTGGGTAGGCTACATATGAGTTACACTGGATATATGTCATTCTGTATGATTTTAATATGAGAGCTTGTGGCATTAACAAAGAATCCTGAAAATAATAAATTACATTTCATTCTTGGCTTCGAATAAATACTTTTTCACATAATTGTTGTTCTGATGTTTTTGAGACGTTTTCAGTTAATTGGAGTATCTATCATTGGCTGTTTAACTGAAATTGTGAAAACACTTTTTAAGTGAAATTTGTTCATTTTCCAGAGTCCTAAGGGAGCAAGTAAATGAATATTGCCCTTCCAGAGTCTCACACTGGCCTTCACAAGATGCCATTTATCTGCTTCTGTGTCCCCATAATGACCCAGCCTATTCATTAGTGGCTGAAATCACTCAACAGTAATAAAAAGCTAGCTCTGATTTCCTCCTGTGTGGGAGTTTGTAATTATAGCATTGGGTTACTCAGTCCCAGTAAAACCTGCAGCGCTCTAATGGCATCTATACCTGCCCTGCTGCATTTTCTGTCAATCTCTATTTTGAAACACTCAAGATTATACCTTTGAGAACAAAAGCTTTTATGAAGAACCATTATTTTATTTAAACCATCATTGCAATTGACCATACTACATTACAATTTGTAATACTACTTGTAATAGTGTTACAAAGAGTGAATTTAGTTATTTCCTAACTAAAGTTATTAGAAAGGGTCATATTTCACACATGAAAGAAAGAAAGAAAGAAAGAAAGAAAGAAAGAAAGAAAGAAAGAAAGAAAGAATTTAAGCAAACTAAGATGCCTCTTCAAAATAGATGTTAGTTTGAATAATGAAAATGCATGTAGCCTAATGTTCCTTTAAGAGCAAAATGTTTTCATCATTTACAGTTTTTTTTAAAACTAATTTAGTGGCAGTTACTATTTAAAAAGAAATTGAATGTTTGACTACTGTCTTGATATATGTATTTTACATTTAAAGGGACTAAAAGGAACGTTTATCATGATTCTTCTCGCATTAATGAATTCATCTGATCAAGGGTTTGCTGTATTTAACTAGGGAGGAAATGTGTGTTCTGCTTGAATGAAGTGAACTTTAATCTCCAGCGCTGTGATGGGTCTCCCTCCGTGTACTTTCTTTCTCTTAGTGTCTAGCGCCCCCTAGTGTTGGTCACCCCTCACACCCACTGCATCAGCTGAGCATCTGAACAAGCCCATTCTCTGTGGAAATAGCATTAAAATAATTTATTTGATATTTTAATTATTTTAAAAGTATTTCAACTGTAAAATTTACATCTGCATGAAAAATTGTATCTGTGTAACTTTTAACGTTTTTAAATAAATAAATAATTAAATACAATTTGAGCAGCAGGGCTTCATGGCCCTGAACATTTTATGTTCAAGAACATCTTCAATATTATCAATGGGAAAAGTCTAATAAAGACTACAAAAGAAGAAATATGATATAACCCAATTCAACTCAACAGCGATCAGAGTTCTCTCTTCTAGATTGTTTGGTTGGATTTAAAGCACTCCTGGTTTTAAAATCACTGTTCTTTTGGGTGTGTGTGTCGATGAGCAGTTCACACGAGAATGGTTTTACAGCAGTGACATAAAAGAGGATTTATAACTTAAGTAAATATTACTACGGCCTTACAGAGAATTATTGCATGCTGTAACTAAGAATTCCTAGATTCTTTTACTTGCTGCTATTCAAAATGAATATTATCATGCATCAGAAAACAGGGTACAGTGATTCCCAACCATTCTCCCCAGACATGGAGTTTGAGGCTTGCATAAGCTTTTTTTTTTGTTCTTACTAAAAAGCTATTATAAACAAAGAACACAATCTTGATCAAAAGATAATTTAGCAAATGCATAATCAAGTGATAAATACCTAGTCATAAATTTGACCTTTACTGTGTGCTTTCCAGAGTAATCTTTCATAATGATGAGACCTGTGTGAAACTGACATTGACCACAAACATGTTCTTTTAAACTGGGTTCCCAAACCATAAATCACAAGATGGATTGATAGGTCCACATTAAAGACATATATAAAGGTGAAAGCAAGAGGTGTTTGTTTTTCTCTGAAAGAAGACGGGCTTGAAAAGAGCTTGAGGTAAGAATAAAAATAAAAAAAAGACTGTTCCAGTGACAGAACTGTGATGACTTCTAAATTCCTTGGGTTTTCCGTAGACTTCCACCATGACGGTGTCCTACACGCTAAAGGTGGCCGATGCTAAGTTTGGAGGCTTCTCAAAGTTGCTCTTCCGATGGAAAGGAAGCATTTACAAGCTTCTATACAGAGAATTCATGGTCTTCTGCTTACTGTACAGCTTCATCAGTCTTATATACAGGTAATGTGACATTTCCAAACATTCTGACAATCCACATTTACAATAATCGATCATTAGGGTGGTCAGTATGTTGTATCTTACAGGTGTGTCCTCAATATGGACCAACAGGAGACGTTTGGGCGACTTGCACATCATTGCAACAAGTTTGCTAAACTCATCCCTATGTCATTTGTTCTTGGTGAGCATAATGTTCTGACCAGAGCAACATTGCTTAGCCTATACTCTTTGGATTCCTTGTAACAAAGTTAAACTGGTCTGTGGTCCTTGTTAGGGTTCTATGTCACACAGGCGTTTCAACGCTGGTGGGGTCAATACACAAGCTTTCCCCTGCCAGATAACCTGATGATGGTGGTATCTGGGAATGTCCATGGCACAGATGAAAGAGGCCGGCTGCTGAGGAGAACTCTGATGAGATACGCAAACCTATCATCGGTCCTCATCCTGCGCTCCATCAGTACACGAGTATCCAGGAGATTCCCAAAACTGGAGGACATTGTGGAGGCAGGTAAGATCTAAATTCACATCTGATAATGTTTTGGAGGAATTTGAAGAGGAGTACTTTTAAGGTGTTTTCCACGTCTTCATTATAACGAATGAAGTAAACAGCTGCTGCATTGTTTGTATACGGTGCGGGGGTTTTCAAATGGGATCCGGGGAGCCGCAAGGAAGTGCTAGCGGGTCAGTGGAAAAAGTTTAGAGAAAAACTGTAAAAAATGTACCAATAAATTAATAATTCAAATTAATTAGATGAATCATTTAAAAAAAATAATGAATTTATTAATAATGAATTGGAAAAAAAGATTCAAATAAATAATACACATTAGATTCATATTGAATAGATTATTTTAAGATAAATAAATACATATAAAAAATTAGGTTAAAATAAGAAACCAATACAAATGTGATTTAAATAGATAATAAATAAAACATTTAACAGTGCAGTACTGGAGTAAGTAGAATAAATACTTAATGTAACTGAACAGATATGAAATATCTTCCAAAAATGTCTTTAAATTGGTCTTTATCTGTGAAAATATATAGTTCCCTTTTGAATTTTAGATGGGTGTCCCTTGCAAGGATGATCTTTTTTGGTGGGTGGTCTCGTGGCCTCTAAAAGATTAAAAATCCTCTTATGATCTATTTTGCAGGATTCATGACTGCAGAGGAGCTCAAGAAACTAAACCATCTGTGCTCTGACTTTAACAAATACTGGATGCCACTTGCATGGTTTGCAAACCTGGCATCAAACGCGAGAAAAGAAGGGCGTGTGAAAGATGATATAGCCTTGCGACTGCTTATGGATGTAAGTGTGTTTAAACATGTCAAGATAATGCATATGCACAATAAAAGCACACTAATTTGTTATACTTTCTTCCTCTTTGTCAGGAGCTGAACAACTATAGGTCAAAATGCAGCATGCTCTTCCACTATGACTGGATCAGCATTCCCTTGGTCTACACACAGGTGAAGCTCATCTCACAGATGTTTATGGGTTTATCTGACAGTATTCACCTCAGGTCATCTCACTTCTGTTTGGATGCAGGTAGTGACCGTGGCTGTCTACTCCTTCTTTACATTTAGCTTAATTGGGCGGCAGTTTGTGAAACCTGAGAAGCCTGAGGAGAAGGTTGTGGACTTGTATGTCCCGATTTTCACCCTACTGGAGTTCTTCTTTTACGCGGGCTGGTTAAAGGTATATAGCATGCAAACCGCACATTTATTTTCTACAAAACTGATTACATTTCTCTAAAATCAAGGGTGCATTCATTCCTAAAGGTAGGCGAACTTATCATCAACCCATTTGGAGAAGACGATGATGATTTTGAAACCAACCAACTCATAGATCGAAACATTCAGGTCAGTAAATTGATAAATGCCCTACTGCATTTCAAAGGACGCGTGTTTGATCATAACCACTCATGGAAATGTTAATTTTATCTAGGTTTCTATGCTAGCTGTAGATGACATGCATCAAAATCTTCCTCCCCTTGAGAAGGACAAATACTGGGTGGATAAGGGTCCTTCATATCCATCAGCCACTATGAAAGCTGTCTTCATGGGTTCTACACATGACATGAGGTGGAGAACTGAAACCTATTTATAATTCATAAATACTAATGTGTAAATATCAAACGGGCAGAATTGTATGTAGGGAGAAACATAAAAAAATTGGTGTTTTTTCCCCCCAAAAAAGCAAACTTTAGCATTATTCCAATCACGTGAAGTCGATTGGTCACTTATAGGAATAGTTCACTTTAAAATGAAAATTCTGTCATCATATACTCACCCTCATGTTGTTTCAAACCTGTATGAATTTCTTTCCTCTGCTGAACACAAAGGAAGATATTTAGAAGAATGTCAGTAACCAGACAGTTTCTGGGTCCCATTGACTTCCATAGTATATATTTTTCCTACTATTCCTACGAAAAGAAATTCATACAGGTTTGAAACAACATGAGGGTATGACAGAATTTTCATTTTAAAGTGAACTATTCCTTTAACTTGCTGTGGAATAATCAAATGCATTTGGCCAAGTTGTTTAAGTGTAAATGTTCTGTTATCAAACACAATAAATTAGTAGGTTCTTGGTGATTGAATAAAGTAGTGTTAAAGAGAAACAGGTACTGAAGAGTAGCTCTCAGCAACTGATATATGATATGAAACCTTTATGTTGTCAGTATTTATGCCTCAAATCCTTGAAAAAGCGATTTACTCTTAAAAGTCTTGTTGCATTATTGACTTGTAATTCTGTATTTGTTAGGATACTTGAGGATGATAATGAGGAATCTGTACCAACCCCCAAGACACAAATGCTTGCCATCAATGTGTGGCCGACTACACACAAAGTAAAAAAGCAGAAGAGCAAGAGCGTGCAGCAGTTATGTGTTTGCTGCAGATCTACATGTAAGGGAGAGCGCTTTAGACATGAACAGCCTTCCAAGAGCAGCGTCCTATCACCACAGCAGCAACAAAACATGTCTATTCAACAAGTCCGCCAGGAAAAACTCTTGAGGTCACCTGAAACTACAGGACCAGCAGACCAAGACCCATAAATAAATGTGCCACTTCCCACTCATATTTGATTCGTCATGTATTCGGATCACGTATTATGTACTTGATGCAATATTTGAACACTCATCCCTTGCACTTTTGACAAATGTACTACTGTTCAAAAGTTCTGGGTCAGTAGGATTTTCTAAAATACATTTTTATTCATCAATGATGCATTAAATTGTTTAAAAGTATCAGTAAAGATGTGTTAGAAAGGATTTATTTTTCACGTATTAAGTCGACTAATTAAAGAATCCTGAAAAACAGTTTCACTAAAATATCAAGCAGCACAATTCTTCCAACATTGATACAAATATTTCTCGAGCACCAGTAATGGTGAAAATTCAGCTTTGACATTACAGGCAGATTACACATTGAAAAGTTACATATAGAAAATATATTTTAAATTATGATCAGCTTTGAAGTGAGCATATATTACTTAACGGTAACTTTAAAAAAAACTATTAAAACTCAAGTTTTTGTAAACAGTAATGTACTTTCTTAACCTTTTCAGTGATTAATGAACAATTGTTTTTATCAATGTAAATTTATACCCAGACAGCAAGTGTTGGCCCGGATCCGGTGGATTACACATATCCGGTTGATGTCTGGTTATTACAGTTTCAAATTTTAAGTGTAAATTATCATTAACCTAGATAAGTAAACATCCTTTCAATCACAATTCAACATAGCTAATGTATTAACCAGTTGTAATGTGCAGTTTTTTTATATATATTCTGAAGATAAGCACAAAAATAAAAAATGATATTCAAAGTTTATGATTCTGAAAGGCTTGCAATTCACAGTATGCATTAGCATGTAGTAGTAGACTACTGATCAATTTTGATTATCAAGAAATGTACACAAGTATTGCAATGATTACTTTCAAACAGGCATTTAAAAGAACACTGAACACTTGTGGTTTATCTAGGAGTTTACAACCAGTTAATGCAGTACAAGACCAGCTGCTTAACTTTCTCAATCCTCCTTTTAATAAAATGTTTAATGTGTGGAAGATCAGTCATTTTACTTGTCAACATGCACCAGAAACAATTGAAATCATTAGGGACCGAGTGTCCTCTTGGCAAAGACAACTACATATTGTGTTGCATGTATATGTAGCATATATTACTTATATGAAAACAGCAGAAACATGCAGAGTTGGGGAATCTTCTTTAATGGTCGTATCAAACAGAGCTGTACATTTATTTGCCTTTCTTGGCTTTAATCTTCCTCAGGTAAAACTCCAGTTCTTTGCCCTCGATGATGTAGCCATCGGCCCTGCCACACTGTCCTGGTCTGGAGGCAATGCAGGCTGGAGAGAAACAACCATAGATTAAACACTTAAACTGAAGGGTAGTGTTGCTGCAGGCAACATTTCAGTAGGTATCAGAAATGGTATAAAGATCAGCACTGTTGTCTCAGTAGCAGAACTGGTTAAAAGTTTCATCATGATCATCACATCAGTATCACTTAAAAGGTCTCTTCAACAACTTACCAAGAAGCTTCCCCTGCAAGAACTGCTCCTCCAACAGAGGACTGATTTTGCTGGTCTTTCTGCGCACGTCAAACTTCTTTTGGACCTTTTTCGACCTCTTTTTGTTCAGGATCTCCTCTTCCTCAGGGGTCTGGATTGAAAAATCAAATACAAATATGCTGATACGCTGCGCATTTTAATATTTAAGAGGGTTTATGAACTACAAGCCTTCCTCAGAGTCTTAAACCGCATCACTTTCATTCAGTAGCAGAACTGACAATTGTATCATCAAAGAAAGACCATCACTTAAAATGAATTTGGAAGTTAAAAATTGGATTTACCAGCTTGGCACCCTTCTTCCTGCCAAGTGGGAGGGCGTAGTGAGACTCAAACCACTGTCTGTAAGGAGTGCTGTCCACAAGGACCACGCAGTTCTTCACCAGGGTCTTGGTTCTCACCAGCTCATTGTTAGAGGCGTTGTAGACCACATCAATGATCCTGGTCTTGCGGGTACAGCCTGAAATATCATTAATACATTAAAAACAGCCTGAAACTAAACATCCAACAAACGGTCAGAAAACGCATGAAATATCAGGCTGAACGTATCTTTCTCAGAGTTAGAACAATGTTATCCATCATGAACATTCAGTAGCAGAACTGGACAGATTATCTTCATTGAAAGAGCTACACCTGTTTAAGCAGCACCACGTTTATAAACTTACATTCTGAGCCCCATGAGAAGTTGCCTACATCAAGCCTCAAGGCACGATATTTCTTGTTTCCACCACGGACTCTTATTGTGTGAATGCGGCGAGGTCCAATCTATGAAGAGGCACAAAAACGTGTTTATAGAAAGTAACAAATAACCGTGAAAACACAATTTGATTTTTGGTTATGTGTCAGAGTAACTATGACTAATCCTAACATCGGAAGGTCAAAGACTTTGACCAAAACGGCCAAAAATGACCAACCTAAGGAAGTGTTTACATCATCCACATTGGTATAAAGAGATACTATGATAGCAACACACATTTAAGCAAGGTTTACCTTGGTGTTTGCGGGAGGACGCCCGAGCTCATATTTCCTTTTCTTGTGGACGGGCTTGCGTTTGCCACCGGTCTTACGGCGTTTATGCCAGTTGTCCCTTGAGATACCTGAAGTGGAAAGATTAAGATGCATTACAAACAAATAAAAGAAATCAGAATTCACTTCTAACGCACACATGAGTGTTCAGTTCTCCAAGGTGTTTTCCGCATGAAAAATCGGATTCAGCAATTGGATTCATCATGTACACTCGTTTAAAAGTAAAAAAAAATTGAAGTCTTAAGTTACGCACCCTCATGCCGTTCCACACCTGTATGACTTTCTTCCCAGAACACAACTCAGTCATACTGCCTAAAATCTCCTTTCGTGCTCTATGGAAGAAAGTCATACAGGCTTGTAACAACGTTGAAGATGGCAGGATTAATTTTTCGTTTCATTTGTCTGCAGTCAACATGCTCACATTAGCAATAACGCTAAGCTAGCAGCTAACAGTTTGGACGTCGTTTGCTCGAACTTCAAAAGCCACCACAATAACAGACAAAAGCAACACCCCGTTTAAGACGAACAAAAAGCAAGTTAGAGCTAGATAACATTTACAAAATACCCAAATCTAATTTTCAGCTCACGTTAGTTGGCCATGCAGCCTCCGTTGGTTAACACATGCATCTTCTGTCCGTTTACCCTCTCGTGCTAAACTGGTTTCTCAACTAAATTATATTTCTCAAAAACGAAGATCCGTTATCTACGAATAACCCCGCATTGTACAAGCCTCGGTGTACAACTATAGTTTTAACTGCACTCTAAACGCTGGTTGAAAGCATATTCCGAATGAGCGCAGCCATCTTGTGCAATGGCTTCAGTCACTTTCCTATCTTTTCACGTTAAAATGTCTGAAATAAGCATTGCATCGTCTAATTTGCGCCTATATTGCTTGAAATCTACCTTTGTGATATAGCACAGAATAAGTCTAAACAAAAGCATCAACGGATAGATCAGATGATGACGGATTGTCCCAGCGATGAGAGTCTGAAAACACGTACCCATTCTCAGGCGCCGGCTAGAAAGAGGGTTAGCACAGGCTCATGGGCGGGTTTCAAGCAAACACATATCGCGAGAACTCTTGGAGATATCGCGAGAGTTGCACTTTGTGTTCAGTGGAAAAACACTTGACTGCCACCACGCGTTAGTAGGTCATAATTCCGAGCAGTTCCAGTGTTTTATTTCATACATAAAAACAATTATTTATAACCATGCTTTACATATTTAGTTTTCTTACTAATTTGCTGCACCCAAGGTCATAGACCTACTGGACTTATGCCTTGAATCAGGCGTGCAACATGGTGTAATAATGTACCATAAATCGCTAAAGCATCTGTTTTACTTCTAGCTTACATGGAAGTTTATTTTATTGAACAAGTTGTTACAATAAATTTACTGAACACATTGTACAAACAACTTGGCAACAACAGTATATCTTTTTGCATTAGACCAATGGATTAGGTGCAAAAAAAAAAGAAAAAGGCTTGGGCTTTTCTTGTAAATCCTACTATCATCACAAAAAAAGTTGTATTTATTTTTTACAGGAAATAAACTCATTGTAAAATATACAAGTATTTATATTTGTGTATATAAACATATTTGTATGTATATTTATGTTATTTATAGTATATGTTAAGAAAGTTATCTTTGTTTTTGCTCATAACAAGTCCATAAGCAATGTTCTTTTGAGAAGTGTAGCCTACATTAAAGTACGATATGTCAGTAACTGATGTCTGGCCCTGAAGAAACAACATTCAATTTACTAAATTTTAACTTTAAACACTGGGGACTTTTAGTAAATATATGGGGACACAGCTGATGAACAAAACAGTGTCAGAATTAGGACAACTTTTGAAAAATCTAAAACTGAGAAATTTGATTCTGGACTATTTCACCTATCAAATATGACATGTGAGCACCTGTCAGATGTTCTGACTTCAATTGAAGCACAAGCTGTTCTGTTGGATCATGGCGTTCTTAGAGTTCATGTAGCTTTGTTCAGTGCTGCTGTCAGTAAAGCAAAAGGGGGACATTACAAAATAAATTTCTTTCACATTCAATAAATGTTTTCTTTCAGTTCAATATTTCAAATTGTTATAATTGTAATATATTTTGTAAAAAATAAATAAAATTTGTATTAAATACGAAAATACAAAATTGTCATGAGTGGTCTCTGTCGATTTTCTACAATTTCAAACAGTTTAATTAATAAGCTTGAAAGAACTGCAAACCAGGAGTTGTTTATAACATATTTATTTATACTGTACAGATGTAATTGGCAATAGTGTAGACATGGTCATGTGCACGGTGCTACAGTTAATTTATGCCAAAACCCTGCTGTGTAAAATTAGTAAACATGGCAAAATCAGGTCACTCCTCCCAAGGGCTCATGTCTGTGTCGATGGCCACACAGTTATATGCAGCATAGCGAAGCTTCTCTTCACAAACTTTAGCACTGCGGATTAAACACATTTAAAAAGCAGTCAAAAAAGGTAATCACTTTTTATTCCATTATTATGAAATCATCCAAATATTATATTACATAAACACACCTTGGGTATTTGGGTAGATAAAGGGTGCTGGAACATGTGGAAGATTGAGGAAGTGCATCTGTGGATTCAGACCTAGACAAAAATGTGTTTGTTTAATGTTTATTCAGATCACAACCTAAATGAACATGGGCTGGATTTCCCAAAACCTTCTTAACGCTACGTCGTTCTTAAGTTACACCTTATTCTTGATACGTGTTTCCTGAAACATTCTTAGTTAAAGGTATTGTGGTAAATTTCCCCAAATTTTAGAAAAGAACCGATTTTAAAAAAAAATGCACATGCGCAACACTCTACCTGCTCCCGAGAGGGAACGCCTATTAAACGTGTGCACGAGAGAGCATGCACGAGCCTAGTTCTCCTCGTGCACGCTCGGTTTACAAGTTGCTGTCGGCATGGCTCATACAAGCCTACTTTCAAAAAGAAGATTTGCACTTTTTCCACTGTCACATATTGGAATTATCAAAAATGAACACACAAGGTTTTATAACATTTCAGCGTGATAACTTTTACCATTTGGTCATAAGGCTACTTTAGACAAATTGAGATGTTTACCTTGTCTGCGCGGTGCGTGACTTGTGCCAGGGCTAGCATCGCTAATCATAGCTTATATTAACTTTTACTAGCAGCAATTTTAAATGGATTTCTCCAAATAGCATGCCAAACTTTACCTGTCGAGTAGAAACTTCGCGACTGAGGCATCAGTGGGAAGCCCAACCTGTGCTTTTAGCGCACGCCAGCATGTTAAATATTCTCCCAAAAAACCTCTGGTCTTGTTTCTTTCTTCAGAGGCCTTTCTCTTCTTGTCATACAATTCGTAGACACTTTTTCTCTTGCGACCCTCAGACATTTTGAAAAAACCCGGTGAGAACGGCGAGCTTCAATGAATGGCTGAAACCGTAACTCACCACACATATACACCTGAAAGAGCGCATGCGCAGAAAGCGAAAACTACCTAGGGACGAGCACGTACGACGGCCTTACGTAAACATATCACCAGAATGATTGACGACTAGGAGGACCAATAGTCTTGATGATCCACCCGGAAAAAGAAAATCTTCCACTATACCTTTAAGTATACCTTCTGTAAATCATATGTTCGGAAGGTTGGTCTGGACCACCCTTAGCTTTATCTTATCACTGTTGACCGTCTATACGAATATAATTCTGAAGTATAATACACCCAGTGTTCAATTAGGCTAATTCAAGTGTTTTCATGCAAAGAATTGTCATTACACTGATTGTGGTTAGCTTTTTAATTATATTATCCAAAGTTACATCAGCTGGCAAACCATTAGGCAGTAAAGGCTTAGGAGTCTATTCAAAAAGGAATGATTGTGGAGGGGAGTTTGCTCAAACTAAAGCAGCGATACAGCGAATAAGACGGCGCAGTCTGCAGAGCTATTTCAAAGACCAGTGAAAGCATACGGTCAGTTAAGCCCTATTTGGATGGTAATTGTTTCTCATGGGGTCGTACGGTATTTTCAACATTTACAGGGGTAGTCTGTGATTTTATTGCCGTCCGAATCCAGAATGTCAGTGTTTTTCTCCCACCACCCACCCACGTAAAAATCCAAATTACTTACTGTTTTTTGGCTAACAGACAACGTTATCGGAAAATCCAGCCATGATCTCTTGTTATGGTCTTTACAACTTACCCTTGTTTGTCTGGGAAGATGTAAATTGGAGCAGGAAGACGACTTCTGCCAGTCACAAACCTCAAAAACCTGCTACGATCCTCTAGCAAAAGTGTAAATAAATCAACATGAGAAATTTTGGTATTTCCTTTTGAAAATTATTGTTTCACGTACGATAAGGAACCTTACTAACCATTGGTGAAGTTCATCAGGGCTTCCCATAAGTATTGCACTCTGACATCTGTTTGTTCCAAGTCTTCATAGCGTGCTGATAGAAAAAATAAAATAAAAAAATAAATAAATATATATATATATATATATAATGCAAGTCTTTTAATGTAATATATATGAAAATTCCCATTACATTAACAAACATTTGATACAATTCTAGCAAAACAAAACACTCAATTCAAATTCAACTTGCGTCCTGAAGTAAAACTAGTTGAGAATGACTGCTGTACAGCCCTGTAATACTTTCATCTACTATTCGGTTCAGCGCCTTCGAGAATTCATGCTGAGGCAGAGAATATCAATTATTTAATGCTCATGTCAGCTGCTGTATGACTCACTGAGGCGTTTAAGGGCCTCCACTGTGATCTCTGGGTCTCCACACACTTTCTTCTCCACTTCCTGCCATGTCAGGAGATCAAGCACAGCTTGCGGCACCACTTTCACCAGTCCTGCCTGCATGGCAGCTACCTGTAGTGCAGGAACACAGCTTGGATTTAAGCACAGGATTTAATGGACTGATCGAGAAATATATGCTTAGTACGTCCTCAAAAAGGATGTTGTTTTTTCTGTTAATTCCAAATGCAATAGTTTTAACAGACTTTTTTTATCTTATTTTTACCTGTTCCCGGCTCTCTTCTAGTCTCGATTTCTGTACCAGGCGTATGAACTCCATGCGATCCTCATATCGGACCACCACTCCACTTCCTCCTGGAATCAGCTCCACCAGCCGCCCGTCACTCAGGGGTGTAGTGTACACAAGCTCCTGGCCGAACTTAAAGTCAAATGTGTCCTTGTCCATATGCTCCATAGCCTCCAACAACTTCACCTAAGGAACAACATCAAACATGTTCCATCAGTTCCACTGATTCCAGTAGTCAGCACCAAGACATGCGGGAGAGATATATGGGCTTCTTACCAGCACTGAATCTACTGCAGGAAAATCTTTCGTCCAGCTGACCGTTTCTCCAATCAGCTGCTTCCACACCAGCCCTGGCAAAGCCAGAACCTAAAGGATAAATATGATGAAACCCCCTCTTCTACCAAATGATAAAGGAATGCTAACTTTAATGAATACTAAGGTCCCACTGCAATTACACAACACAACTGACCAGAAAGTCTTTTCCACGAAGAGCTGCGCCCATTAGTTGCCCAATCCACTCAAACTTGTGGAATTCTCTGCATGAAGGATTTGGCACATAGAAGTCTCTGGCCTCTCCAGCTCCCTAATCCAAAAACAGTTTCATCATTATATAAAGGCGGCTTCATTACTACCTTGTCAGTTACATTGGAGTCAACTCCATTGCAATGGACTACGGCGGGGTACATTTTTTTTTTTTTACATAAAATGTACTATTACAGAAAGAAAAGAACAGTGCATGCAATAACTTGATTGTTACCTGGTTAGAGGTTCGAGTGAAGAATGGAAGTGGTACAGGACACTCTGATGAGCTGGGACAAAGCTCTTCAGACATGTCTGCCAGGCTGTCTCGAAATCCACCGCCTGCTAGAAAGAAATCTCAGATGAGAATACGGTTTTATTTCAGACATGTGAAATAAGTTTATCACTGTATGACCTTGATCGATGATGCCTTCTGCAATGAATTTACACTCCCACCACTGGTCATATCGTGCTGGCCACCTGTAAGAAAGAAAAATGTATATGTATATATATATTTGTGTGTATAAAGTATAATAGAGTGATTGTTTATTAGAAGAACCAGTATTTTTTGGAGCATTTTGACTATTTAAAAACATTAAATACAATAAAGTCCAGTAACTTCTGTGATTTCACCAGAGACATAGAGATAGAGAGAGACAGATAGAGAAAGACAGAGAGAGTTCGTTAGCTCTACCTGTAGTCCAGAGTTTTTTCATACTTGTCAGACGGCTTCAGACCCTCATACACCTACATAACGACAATACAATTATAAACACTACTATTCAAAAGACTAGGGTGTTTTTTGATCTCTGTAAGATTTTTAAGTCTCTTATCCTCACCAAGGCTGCATTTGTTTGATCAAAAATACAGTACAAATGGTAATATTGTAAACATTGTATAACATTACAATAAAAATAACTGTTTTCTATTTCAATATATTTAAAAAAGCTATTTATTCCTGTAATGGCGAAGCTGAATTTTCAGCATCATTACTCCAGTCTTCAGTGTCACATGATCCTTCAGAAATCATTCTAATATGATGATTTACTGCTCAAGAAACATTTCTAATTACTGTCAATGTTGAAAACAGCTGTTTAATACTTTTGTGGAAACAATGTTTCATGACTATTTGATGAATAGAAAGTTAAAACGCACAGCAATTATTTGAAATAGAAATCTTTGGTCATTTTTTTGTGTGTTTTGCTGAATGCAGCACTCGTTTCTTAAAAAACAAAACAAAAAAACTTTTGAATGGTAGAATATGTGTTAGGCAAACACAGAAATAATACATTATGTACATATATTGGTACATGTTTTGTGGATTACCTGAGTGAAGACAGCATTTTTACACGTGGAGTCCAGAGTGGGGTTGTCACGGTGCTCCATGGCAAGGCGACGGTTGATGTAAAGGCGGGGCATGAAGTTAGGCTTACTGGTCTCAGAGTCCTTCAGGCACTGGGTGATGAGGGCAGAGCGACGCTTGGACAACAGCAGGAACTGCTTTATGCACTACAGAGCAGCACAAAGTTTGAGGAAAGAGTAAAAAATGGTATGGGGTGTACGATATGACAATATTAGATTGTGCTGCACATTCTATCGGTTACAGTTTCTTTTGATTATCATCTCTATCGCTGTTACTCTCACGTGACATTGCGGTTTTTCATCATCACGAAAGTTTATTTATTTGCATGTGATTTAAAGCCTTGCCAGTTTAAACTTCTGATATACAAACAAGTAGTGCTGTGTTGAAAAAATCGATTCACCAATTCTGAATCGATTTTCATATTAATTTCTAAAGATCGATCCGTAACTCAGAGGATCGATTTAATAACAGGCCTACATTTTCCCCATAAACACACCGAGACATGGCGACCGGCGGCGCTGCTAATGCGGTTTCTCTGAATCCACTTGTTGACAAGAGAGGAGGAAAGAGCCGTTCATAGTGCGTTTTTTGCGCGTGCAAATTCGTTTTCTAGGCGCGCCTCTGTTCATGGTTGCATAGCAACGACAGACGCAAAGGGAAAGCACGCGCTTGTGGAGAGGAGAAAGCGGTGCAAACTGCGCTCTCCATGATGACGAGGAAGTATCATCAAATAATTAATTGATTTCTAGCCCTTGCATTAGCTTTACTACTAGATATATTCATTGAGATGAGAAATAAAAAGCCGCCCTGTACAGCTATGATCAGCTGTTCGGCCGAGCTTTCCATGTTGTTACGGAAAGACCGCTGGTTTTTGTCACATGACCTGTTGAGATGCATTGAAGTGCTTCTCACTGAATTTGCACGCTCATAAAACGCGATATGTGAACGGCCCCTAAAGTGGTATCGTGTGCGGTTGTATCTAGTTTAAAGGCCTTCTAAATATGAACGCAGTTTTGGATTAAATAAAAGGACAGTCAAGTCAAATAAAACACGTTTTATCTCCTGTTTAGTTGGTAACACTACATTAAGATACCATTCATTAACATTAATGCCTTATCTAACATCAATACATTGAGTGAACAATACATTTTTACAACATTAATGTATGTTTGTGAATGTTATTTAATACAAAAACTTGATTGTTCATGAACAATAAAAACTTTTGATTTTAAAAATATAAGATTGGATCAGATCGGATCGAATCGAATCGAATCGAATAATGATAATCGATTCAAGATCTTGAGAATCGGAATCAAATCGATTCTTGAAATTTGAATCGATACCCAGCACTACAAACAAGACACACTTGTCCTAGAAAAGAGTACTAACTTTGATCTGGTTGAATGTTCCAAGGCTGTAGTCCCATGCAGGCACCATATGTGGCAATAGACTGTCCAGGAGTGTGATGAACCTAGACACACAAAAACAATACTGAGAGTGGACAAAAGCTCACATATAGGCCTTCCAAAATCACAAATTGCTGGGTGTTACCTCTGAATGACCAGAGCACGGCGATAGAGGACATCAGGAGGGGTGCCCTCCAATCTCGGGTAGCGCACTAGGTTGGGAGACTGGAACACGTCTGCGTTGAGGCCCAAGTCACGCTCGCAGGACGATTTGATCTTTAGACCCCTGATCCGTACATCGATTCCCTCATCTACAGCAAAATATAATGACAAGAAATATCTAAGAATCGAGATGAACAGTCATGAGTCTGGCTTCGTCTTTCAGATGACAGCATGTCATGTCAGATGAATCTTACCTCTGCATTCCTCAATCCTGACCTCTATGACAGGCAAATGTGATGTCATGTCCTCCAGAACACAAACCTCTCCTATTAAGTTGCTATGAGAGAAATAAAGCCATACTGTTGCAATATTCAAAACTGTATATAGCCTTTACATATTTATAACTTGAAAATGGTGCTACTAATGTAGCATGTAAACATATAAAGTGGTAACTGGCCCCAAAAACTTTTAAACCACACTTAAAATGTATGAAAGTTATTGAATTATATAACAAAATAACAAAGAGACATTTATTTAAGAAAAATTTAAATATCCCAAGCACACTTTCCAAACAAAACACTGCACCAAAAAAGTTTAGTAGGCTTTAAATAATAAAACACATTACTTACTCATCTATTGTTACATCACTGTATTTCTTGAGATTATCTCCCTCTCCACCATATACAGTCACTCTTTTGGGCATGTAGTTATCATCTGTTGAATCCACTGTTAATATCAGTTTGCTAAAGGAAGAGAAAAAAAAATAATGTATGTTTTTATGTTCAGAGTTTATAATCTGACTCAAATACGTTCAGATCAAATATGATGATGTTTACAAACACATGATGTTTGAATCCAAAAAAAATTGACTTTTTGGAACTTGATCAGATCGGATTTCATACGATGTAGACACACCGAATATTGACAACACGGTCTGAGCAAACTCTGATTTGATTTCAGACAGTCAGTCTCAAAGGTTCGGATTTGATAACCAAACCAGGTTTGAGTGCATTGTGAACAAAGTCCATGATAATTAGAGTGACTAGCAAATCAGTTGTCCTTACTTTACCACAGTGCCTCTCTTCATGTGCAGACGGATCCAGTGCTGTCCCTGCATGCCATCGCTCTCCCAGAATGTCTCAGTGTCTCCATCTGTCAGGCAGCTTGCACCACCACTGGGGTCCTCCTTCAAACATAAAAACTCACTTACTACTAGTACTACTTAGTACTAGTCTAGAACATCTGATATGTACACTCAGCACTTTGCCCTTCACTATTACACGAAATGATACTAAGCCCTCACATACCGAACTAGAAGACACATCAATGCTCGTCACGCATTGCTTCACACTGCCAAGATTTTCATCTTCCTTCCCAATGTGGTCGTAGAAGTAGTGTACGAGGTCCTCGTCACATTCAAACATCCATGTAGGAGGGACATACCTGGGAGACAGATTGCATACAGTCCCTCAGAATTAGGGAAGATCTGGGTCAATAACATGATGCAATTTTTTTTCTGGATCTACTCATTTATTCAAAAAAATTTATTCATACTGTACTTAACTGCTTATTATTAATATTAGAAAATATTAATTAGACTAAAACTGGAAATATCACAAACATTTTTGTTTAATTATATTAGAGAATTGTTTTGCCAGAGCATCCATTCACCTCAGCTTTCGAACAGCGGCCTCGTCCGGCTCTGCAACCTTGGGTTTGGCACCCATGTGTAAGGAGTTTTCCACATCCACCACCTGCTCCCACCTACAAAGCCGTTAAGGAAATTTTTTCGTAATTTATATCCATTGAATGGTCATCGTCCGGATTTTATTTCAATTTTTTTTTCTATCAATAGTTAATAATGTTACTTTAACAGTTAATATTAATACACTCATTTCACATTGACAGTCAATTCAAGTACTGAGCTGAATATATCAGACAGTTTATTTTATAGAATGTAATTAGAACATTATAAAAGTTTTATCCCCCTGCCTTCTGGCCAGAGATATAGATTACCAATGTGTAGAAAGGCCAGGTATAGTAAGAGTTTTGTTCCTGTATCTATACGAGCTCTAAACACATAGGAAATCAGCCATTGATACTGTATGTCATCTTATGCTCTCTCTTTTTTGGGTGATGTGTGTGATTGGTTTTGATTGTATTATGATATGACATGTTATGTGTTGTCTGTGTTATTTACGCATCTACGGTGGTAACTAATTTCCTCTTAAGGGACAAATAAAACTATATCTATCTATCTATCTTTAATGTCACTTTTTATCAAATGATGCGTCGTTGCTGAATACAAGCATTTATCTTTAAATAAATAAAGGTACTTTTGAATGTCAAATTTTTGCTCACAATTTGAAGATTCACAGTGTAAGTTTACATGGATCAGGGGAATAGAGAATGGTGGACATTTAAAAATTCACAAACCTGCTACAAGGCTTGTGGTCATAGCCAAAGAGCTGCTGTTGGCGGCTGATGGTTTCGGGAGATTCCACTGGCACCAGTCTGTCTCCACCTTCTGTGTGTTTACACACCAGGATCCAGCCCTCCTCTATGTCCAGACCAGCACGATACTCCTCCAGCTGCTCCTGTGATGGGGCACTCAAACAATCAGAGGGACAAACAAAACAGGCTGACTCTCATTTGAATGTCCATTGAGCTGAAGAGTGGAAGATTCCGGGAGCCACACCAACAGATTACATGCAGTGACGTCATGAACCAGGAAGCCCTGTGTATTCTGATATCAATAATGATTCAGCAGATCAATAAGAATAGCGTCTGACTCTGACACCAGTTCCAGGCAACACCTAATAATACATATACATGTTCTACCTTGCTTATTTTGACCCACAGGCCATGGCCGTTGCAGTACTCCTCCCCTGTTGTCCGTATACATGTCGATTTCTTGGGCTCGATGTTGCACTTGCATGATTTCTTGTGTGGCGCCTGATGCGGGCTCTCCCTCACCGACACCACGCTTTTGCCACCGGAGTTGCCAGCTGTTGACGAGGACGCGGAAACGGAGCCCGACGACGAATCCTTACAGATTTTGTAGCAAACCTCTTTCGGCACGTAACACAGGGACTCCGGCAGATGTTCACTTTTTCGGAAACATTCAATGCACTTGTTTAAAAAGCGTATTCTCCCCAGGAGGATGTTGGGGTTGACGTCCGGAGACATCCCCTCCTCAAGTTTGAGTGCGCTAGCCGGAGAGCTAGCTGAGGATGTGTCAAAACTGAGCAGTTCGGCCGTCAGCAAGCATTACACTTGCATATGCTTGTCATTTATTTACCCGTCTGTCCGCTTTTATTGAGAGATCCGATGTAATAAACGAACGGTGCGACAAAAGACTAGATACAGTTGAGCATTTTTACTAGCGCCAAAGCTACTGATACTGGCATCTGTCAAGACAGCTATGTCACCAGTCTAAAGGGCGACCCGCCCATGTGTGTGTTTACTAATCCCCCTACTGGAAATACTGCCTGTTACAATCCACTCATTTTGGTTTATTATTTTTCTTATTTATTTTTTTAAGTCATAACGTTTTTAAATCCTACTTTTTAAAATAAGTATTAGGATTATTTAAATAATTTAATTAAGATTGGATGGGGTCTTATACTATCCAATCCCCTATGCCAATCCCTCTATACATGATATATACATACAATTGTATTTATCTAATTAATACAATTGTATTTAGCAAGTATATGAATAAATTAATTGATGACATAGATGGCGTATTAAATACAGAAAGGAAGTTTGAAGCAAAGGTTATTTTTTTAACATAATATTAATAAGATTATTGAGGACACGATTTTCCTCAATTTGACTAATGGTCTTGAGGATTAATAAAAAATCTTCATAAGAAGATCTAATATTTTTATCATCTTTGGGGTTTTATAACAAAAGTAGGGCAAAAGTCACTGGAGCGACGGTGCTTAATCACGTGATAAAACAGAGGTCGTTGATTGGTTGGCACTTCATTATTTCTGTTTGGTGAACATTGTAAGGGCATTGAAGGATCTGAGCTGCTGCTGAGAACTAGCGATGCTTTTTAACAAGGTATATACACATTTCTCTTGACGTATTTGCGAACAGTAACTATTTTACATATGCATGCCATTTTATTTGTTTCAAAATCTAAATTCTGGCGAATTTGAGAGATAGCTAGCCTAACGCTAGGCTGTTAGATAAGCTGAGTTCCTAGTCGACGCTCAACTATTTGCCAAGTTAAGAGAAAATCATTAACGTTACATCTGTGATCATGAAGTTTTTACAAATGTGATACGTTTATTGATTAATGTGGTGAAGTTTCTCCTTCTCCTACTCGTAGTTTCACGTTGATTTTTGTAACCCTGCCTATAAACAAAGTGCCTGGCAGGATATAAACCTCGTCTTGGCATACTACTGCAAATATACAGTTTCATACTCTTGCCAAACTCATTCTATATTAGAATTATATAACATTTTAATTCAATTTTTATTAAATTAAGATGACAGTGATTAAATACAATGCTATTGTATATAGGTAAGGTTAAATTGTGAATTATTTGTATGACGTCATTTTACCGTGGTGTCTTTCAAATTGTCAGGTCTGTGAAAAAATAAAACTTTGTCAGGTCAGTGCAGACATTTGTAATGATCTGTATTTAATCATTGTCCAACAGGTTTTGAGGGCAGGTGTTCAGGCTGGACTCAGGTTTCAGAGTTCTGGCCCTCAAGCTAGTGCCAGAGCAGCGACTGCCAGCTTGACTGGAGCTCATGGAGGCTTCAGCTTTGGTATGTATGATCATCCTCTGATTACAATGCTACTTCTGCTCACTGTGTTTTAAAAAATGCCAAGGCACCATACACCATCTCAACACACTATTCCTCAAATTTAACAGAATTTACTGACCAGCAGAAAGAGTTCCAGGAGTTGGCAAGAAAGTTTGCACGAGAGGAGATTGTCCCAGCTGCCCCATCATATGACAGAAGTGGTGAAGTAAGTTGTTTAAATCTACCTGTCCACCATATTACATATTTTGATTTGCAAAAATTGTAATTTGTGATTTCCTCCTGGCAGTATCCATTTCCTCTCATTAAGAGAGCATGGGAGCTGGGTCTAATGAATGGACATATTCCTGAGGACTGTGGTAGGTACTTTAAGGTCCTAGCATTATTTGACCTAAAGGCTGATGCCCAAAATGATCATTCTGTCATCATTTACTCACCTTCATGTCATTCCAAATCCAAACCTAAATCTAAAAAAAAAAAAAAACCTCCATTGAGCATACAATTAGATATTTGAATAATCTACTGATTGCTAGTTTCCATCCAGTTATACCATAAAGCACCATAAAAGTAGACCATATGTCTAAATCCATATGAAAGCTTTTATGTAAAGAAAATTCTGACATTTAAGATGAAATTAGCTGAAATGCAGCGTGAAAGTCAAATGGAACCCTTTTACGATACTTTTATGGCAGTGATTTTCATAGTGGTTTCCGGGGGTGCTAGGAGGTCCGTGGAAATTTAAAAAAGAGTAAATGATTGAATAAATAAATGCATATTACAGTACCATGAGTATATATTTTTTTGATAATGTAACTTAATAAAACAGCGATTTTCCAGATAATATTTTGAAAATTTCATAGTACAAATTAAGTATCCAAAAAACTATATAGATGCGTTTTAAATCTTAGGATGGGTGTCCCTTGCTTGAGGATGATAATATTTGGGGATCCCTGGCATCTACCCATGCTTTTATGGTAATTTGTATGTCATTTTAGAGCTTGGCAGCCTTAGGCCTCCTTTTTTTAAATAGAAAAGTGAAATACCCAGGATATATATATATATATATAAAAAAATTAGTTTGGATCAGCATGAGAGGACAACTTTCCCTTTAATTCTTACCATGTTGGATATTGCAATATTTTCCAGGTGGAATGGGTCTAGGCATATTTGATGCCTGTCTCATCACAGAGGAGCTGGCCTTTGGTTGCACTGGTGTACAGACAGCCATCGAGGCAAACTCTCTGGGTGTAAGTAGAGTTTTAGGACCTTATTTTTGAGTGCGATTCATTTAATTATATTAAATGGTTATTTTTCCCATGCAGCAAATGCCAGTCATTATTGGTGGTAATGATGCCCAGAAGAAGAAATATTTGGGCAGAATGACAGAAGAACCTCTAATGTGTGTAAGTTTGTCGTCATTTTTCTAATCATCCATATTTATGAAGCTTTCCCATAGAAAGTACATAGATGCACGTTTATGCATGTGACCGTGTTGACAGGCGTACTGTGTAACCGAGCCAGGAGCAGGCTCCGATGTGGCTGCAATAAAGACCCGGGCTGTGAAGATGGGAGACGAGTATGTGGTCAACGGTCAGAAAATGTGGATCACCAATGGAGGAAAAGCGAACTGGTAGGTGAACTGCTTTGGATTCATAACTATTTTTGGGGCAATTATAAACCTTTTTGTTTGCAATTAAAGGTACTTCCTGCTGGCCCGCACAGATTCCGATCCCAAATGTCCTACTAGCAAGGCTTTCACAGGCTTTATTGTTGAAGCTGACACCCCAGGACTCCAGCCTGGCAGAAAGGTAAGAGCTGCTGACAACTGCAGTCTGATGCACTCAGACGATACTTAAACACTATATTAATACCATTCTCCTGTTTAACAGGAACTGAACATGGGCCAGAGATGCTCAGACACCAGGGGCATCACGTTTGAGGATGTAAGAATCCCGAAGGAGAATGTTTTGATTGGAGAAGGAGCCGGCTTCAAGATTGCCATGGGTGCCTTTGACAAGACCAGACCACCAGTCAGTGTCCTTTTGCAGTTATTACTTCTTACAAATTGCAGTTGGCTAATTCATAATGCCATGTCAACCATATCTTGATGCTTTTCAGGTGGCTGCCGGTGCAGTGGGACTTGCACAGAGAGCACTGGAAGAGGCCACAAAGTACGCTTTGGAAAGAAAAACTTTTGGCAAGTTTATTGCTGAGGTAGGAATATGTTTGACAACCTAAACTGATACTATGAAGTTAATTCTACAGTATAAATAATGAGTAAGCTGCTTCTGTTTTCTGACCCCCAGCACCAGGCAGTGTCATTCCTTCTGGCTGAAATGGCCATGAAAGTGGAGCTTGCCAGGATGGCCTATCAGAGAGCAGCTTGGGAAGTGGATGAGGGCCGCAGGAACACCTACTATGCTTCGATTGCCAAAGCCTTTGCTGGAGACATTGCAAACCAGTGTGCCTCTGATGCCGTCCAGATCTTTGGTGGGAATGGTTTCAATAGTGAATATCCTGTGGAAAAGCTGATGAGAGACGCTAAGATTTACCAGGTAAGGATTGTAGACCTTTATTAATTTGTTCATTTTTTTTTTTTTTAAAGATGCTACAATTTTATTAATGGCTTATTGTCTGAATCCACAGATTTATGAAGGAACTGCTCAAATTCAAAGGCTCATCATCTCAAGAGAACATCTTGGGAGATTCAAACAGTGAACCTGTAAACCCAGGACTTCCATGCCAAGAGCTAATCGTTTGGTTTAGCATCTTTTGTATATGATTATGTATTTGATCAATAGATCTCAGGATTATATCTTACAGATTGTAAATTGCCTACACGGAACTCACGTTGCCTTATGTCATATCAGCATGCCTTGCCGTATTTGTGTTTGTAGCGTTAAACAACAAAGTTGATCAAATGTTAAGCTGACAAATGTTAAACTGCATTTCAGAGTTAAATATCAAATATTTCTTCTTAACAAATGTTAAGCTGAACAAAGTAACATGGTTACAGAGCTCTTTCTGAATTTCTTTTTTTGTAACTGATAACGTCCTCAAAATAAAAATAAACTACTTTGAAAAAGTGTATCTCTTCTTGCCCAAATTATTGTGACAGTAGTATAAACTGTATTATTGACATTTAATTACAAAATTAATATTTAGCTGTGTCCTATATTTCTTGTGACCTAATGATTTGCCATTATGAAAAATAGAATAAAAATTGTGACTCAAGAAGTAATGTTGGGTAAACAAGTAAAAAACAAACTCACTTCACTTCCTGTTGCAAAAAAAAAGGATTTAAAAAATTTTTTTATTAGAAAAAGGTATGAATCCCACGAATCACTATTTTAAATTGTAATTAAACATGTCTACAATTTTGCTAACAGCTTTGCAACCCTCTTAGAAAAAGAATAAACTGCAAAAATAGCTCATATAAAACTAGTTCAGCATGACAATATATATTGTTCAGATTATGACAACAATCCGGAGAAAAAATGTTAAGGAGAACCAATCTGGCGATCTCCACTTTGTGACATGAGTGAATAAACGTCTGTTTAGAAGATGCGAATGCAGAATCGCATAACGTCACCAGTAAATGCTTTTTGTCCTTCACGTGCACCCGTAGAAATGGCGAGTAATGTGATGATGTACAATGTGTGTGACTGCTGAAGTACGCCTGTAGTCCTCTCTTACTTCTCCACCAGAATGGTAATGTAAAACATACTACTTTGCTTTTTTAGTTATTTAATTGTGTATCAAATAATGTTTCCCCATAAAGGACATGCGATTGTGAAGAAAACAGCGCACATTAAAAGAGGAGAACGATTGCTGCATGTCATGTCATCCGCCCAGTCAATTCAGCACAGTTTACAGTCTGAGCTAAAAGGAATGTAGGCTACCAGACTGCAGTTTTTGAGCTTATTGTAAGAAAGTGATGACAACTATTTTTTCTTTCAGGGAACCCAGGTTAAAGACGTGATCATTAAACCTGATTCTCCAAACACTCTCCTCCTAGACAAGCATGCAGACTATATTGCAGCCTATGGCTCCAAGAAGGATGACTATGTAAGTTGATGGCTTATAAAAATACACAAAAAAATGTTTGCCCTTCAATAAATAAACTAAATTGGATGTCAATTCCCATGAATTTTGCACCGGCTCCTGCAGGAGTACACGCTGTCAGAGTACTTGAGAATGAGTGGCATCTACTGGGGTCTGACAGTAATGGACCTGATGGGTCAGCTCTCTCGAATGAACCGTGAGGAGATCATAGACTTCATCAAGTCCTGCCAGCACGACTGTGGAGGCATCAGCGCCAGCATCGGCCACGACCCTCATCTCCTCTACACCCTCAGTGCTGTACAGGTCAGCAGGAATCGGCAAGAAACTGAAGTTGCCATTGACTTCTTTTATATACACGTATATCCAAGGGAAACTTCTTTCTGAACAAGAAAAAAAATGTGGGGCGGGAATTAATTTTGTCCATCAGGAATTGATTGGATTGTTGTGGTTTGCTATTGGTTGATCTCATGTGAGTGACAGGTTGTCCTGCCCTCACGCTAGTAAACACGTCGTCAGAGAAGAGAAGATATTTCGCTGCAAGAGGGAGGGGGAGTTATTTTGATTAAAGATTACGTCGAGGGCTCATACTTTTTTTCAAAAAATAATGAAGTGCACGGATTATTTCTAATAAATGCTGCAATATTCCATTCAAGGCGACTGTAATGAGTAATAAATGGCTGTACAAAAATTACTACACAGAAATTCATGGGAGGGTTTTTTATTTTATTTTATTTTTTAGATCCTGTCCTTGTATGATTGCATTAATGTCATTGATGTGGACAAAGTGGTGGACTATGTTAGAGGACTGCAGCAGGAGGACGGCTCATTCGCCGGGGACAAATGGGGTACATTTATATATATATATTTTTTTTCTGTCTTTAGTTAAATAAATAGCATTTAAATGGTACATGATGGCCTGTTTTTTTCCTTAACAGGTGAAATAGATACACGGTTTTCCTTTTGTGCGGTTGCGACATTGGCACTACTGGTCAGTTCTTTTGCATTCAATATTATATTAAAATTTTCTTTTATGGTGTTTCCTGCAACCTTTGAAGGTTAGAAATACATATAACAAGACAAATTTCTCTGTAGGGCAAGATGGATGCTATCAACATGGACAAGGCCGTTGAGTTTGTGCTGTCCTGTATGAACTTTGATGGTGGTTTTGGTTGTAGGCCTGGTTCAGAGTCTCATGCTGGTCAGGTGAGATATTTGAGGTTTTTATGCCCTTTTAGTGTGTTTGTAAGTGGTGCTCTGTCTCTCAGTAATGTTTTTCTCATCCTGTCTTCAGATTTACTGCTGCACAGGTTTCTTGTCCGTCACCGGGCAGCTTCATCAAGTAAATGCAGATCTTTTGGGCTGGTGGCTCTGTGAAAGACAGTTGCCATCAGGAGGCCTGAATGGGAGACCAGAGAAGGTAAGATGTCTCGTAGATCATAGGTATTAATGAAAAATAACTTTGTTTGTTAAAAGAATAAAAACTAAATGGTATTACAGATGAAATGACATTTGTTCTCATATTTTCTATCAATGCTGGATAGTATGATTTAATCTGACTTTTGACTATCAGTGCATTCTGCTCATGGAAGAGAGCATCTGATCCAGTCATTGTTGCGGGATAATAAATAGTATATTATGGTTTAATTGTCTCTCTTTAGTGTTTTGTATTATATTGTATTTTGTATTGTCTGTTATTGTTTCTATTCTAATGGACCTTGAGTCTGGAAATAAAGTTGAATAGAGTACAATTTGTGCTGTTATAAAATATTAAAACCGAACCTTATTGCCTATTGAAACTAAATAAAAATATTATTGAAAAAAATCTGATTAAAATAAATGTATTTGTACATCTTAAACCTAAACTGAAATTGACCAAATAAATAAACAAAATTGAAAATAATGAAATTTTCTGAAAGAGCAAATACAACTGTGGATGATTTTATTATTTTTCTCATTTCAGCTGCCTGATGTCTGCTATTCCTGGTGGGTTCTTGCATCTTTGAAGATCATTGGCAGAATTCACTGGATTGACAAAGCGAAACTGCGCAATTTTATTCTTGCTTGCCAGGATGAAGAGACCGGAGGCTTCGCTGACAGGCCTGGAGACATGGTAAGCTCTATGGAGTTTGTCACACAAAAATGTTGCATATGCATAAACATTTTGCTTGTTATTTTTATAGGACTTACCGTTCTTTAAACAGATCTTATCATCCTCTGCAGTTCATTGTTATTAGTATAATGTATATTATTTTTCAATGGTCTTTCTGTCCAGGTGGATCCTTTCCACACTCTGTTTGGTGTGGCCGGTCTGTCTTTGCTGGGAGATGAGCAGATCAAACCGGTGAACCCTGTGTTTTGCATGCCCGAGGATGTGCTTCAGAGAATTGGCCTCCAACCAGACTTGCTGAGCTAAGTTTACATTTTCAGCATGGCCGTTTTACACTTCTCCTTCACCTGCACAGCCAGCCCAGTTTAAAAACGAGCGAACCATGGAAAGCTCTCATCTACAACTAACGATCGGCACACCGCTTAGAGGGACCAAGGATTTTTAGAAAAACGTGCTTTTGTTCAGAGATTTGTTCTGGTCATCATGTAGGCACAATTTTACAGAACTTACATCCGTTAATAGGCTGTCTTTCTTTAAAGATGCTGGTCGAAGAGGTACATCTGATATTATTACAGCTTTCACTGTGTATAGAAACGTAACTTTATTTATATGACTAATTCAGCAGGTCACTTTTTGGTATCACAAGCATTTAGTCAATGAGGGGAGAGATCACTCACTCATCTCTGATGGCTTTTTCGAAGTGAGTATGCAAAACTAACATTTACATGTGTTACATCATACTTTTCATGCATGAGATTAACTTTATGTCCAAATCCTCTTACTGTAGTTTGTTCACACTAATCGTCAAGGTTTTGTTAGTCATCACATCCCTAAAGCATTCATGAGAACTATTGTGCGACCATTTTAAAAGTCACGTTCGGTTTGCAACCGATATGTGAGAGAGTTTTGCTGTTGTGGTATGAATGATGAATTATTCTTTCGTTCTGGCATTGATGCCCTGTGGTGTGGGATGGAATAAATGTGATGTTAATATGAAAAACTCAAGTGATTTTGCTTCATTGGTGTAATTTGGATAATTCATTGTCAGGTGTTAATCTGTTGATGTTCATCACCCCTCGAGCTTCTGACACTGATTGTGAAGAGATTTCGGTGGCCTGCTGTTACGTGATGTTCCTCAGTAGTGCTTGTACATTTTTTTGCACACTGTAGGTTAAAAATTTGTATCCTATATAAAACCTTTCAACTGAATTGATTGCCAGTTTTTGTCAATCATGCTTTCAATGTCACATTATCTTATGATGTTGTGATTTCTAATCAGTTCAAAATAAGCTGTTCACACAGTGCTTTTAAATTTGTATTCAGTAAAAAAATAAAACAAAATCTGTAAAACTTTCAAGTATATGAGCACGTAGTTGGAAAAGTGAAGAGGCAATCAATTCAGAGTGTGTGAAATCATCAGGAGAGCAGCAATCTACAGATCCCTGACTGATATGCAGAAACAAACACAAGGGTTGTTAGGCTACGCTGAAACCCCACTGGCTCTCATTACAACCTGTTCAGAGCGCGACTGCGAGATATATGCCACATGTCACCACTGTCTCCTGGCACTCGTGTTGTTGTCACACAACACCATCTACTGCCTCTGTTATAAAGACTGCTATAAAGACATTTGGATCAGTTAAGAAGCAATAACACCAAAAGCATCATGAACCGTTTTACATTTAATCATTTTATTTCAGGCAAAAACATGTCATTTTATAAGTAATTTTTGTTATAAAGTAACACAATCTGGGTCATGATTCTATTAACACACTACAAGTCAAATATTTTTAAGAATTTGCTCATAAGGCGTTAGATTAAATGTTTGGAGTAATGATTCTCAATAAAGCTAACTTTTTTTTATTTTAGTTATCAGTTTCTCTCAGTTGCTTTGGTACATTTCTCAGATCACAATTGAAATCCTCGCGACTTTTTGTTCAACCTCCACATCACCTATTGTCACTTGTGCACATCATAAAAGCAATACAATTTTCTTTTTCAGTTAAACCCCTCCCTTGTTTAGCTTATGCTACTCTAAGCAATGACGGAAACTTTGTATTTTTAAGCACTTCTTGCGTTGTTTGCCTCTTCATGATGAATCACTCGCTGTATTCCTCGTTTGTAAGACGCTTTGGATGAAGGCGTCTGCTAATTGACTAAATGCAATTGTGTTGCTGTATGTAAAAAAATAGTATGTAATGCAAATAAGGATGATTAGAGAAATGTACCAAAATTACAAAAAATCTTAATTTACATCCTACAAAACACAAAGTAAATATTACATTAAACTGTAATTATATTTTGAGTTTATTTGTATTACAATAAAATACCTGAGGCACAAATCAGCTTAGATAGGATCCCCTTCAAAAATGCTCCTGGAAAGAGTCAGAAAGGTTTCTCTATTGAAATAAGTTTGCACTGGAGGTAATTTATAGCTAATGTTTACTCGCCTGTAAATGTTTGGCTTGCTTTATGAATATGAGATTTACTTGATTTTGATAAATTAATAAGACATGGTGAAATAAGTACATTAACTTTGCCTACATAATATTCAAACACGTTTTTTTTTTTTAACCATCTTATTCTTCCACTAGAAAAAAAAAAAATCCAGCTCTGCATTTGTGTTATAACAAGAAAAACAAGCCACGTGGAAAGACATCCCATTAGCAACAGCCTCTCTCTGACAGACACCTTTTTCAAGTAGATACAACAAGTACATCTTTTTCACGTCTGTGCTTCTTTTTCAAGCCTGGAAACATTGTAGAATGATATTGATGACCTGCATTTAGGGCATTATGTCTATCCGTGCATGAAGTATGAATCAGATAGAAAGGAATTGAATCCCTCAGAGGATGATGAGTGAGTTTCATATAATAGTGTGGAAAGATTTACCAATCAATTGCTTATAAATTCAAGACGCCATAGCCTATAAAACTAGGAATGGATTACTTTACTTTAGGATGATTATCATCGTTATCTGACATGTGTTATGTGGGTCTTTATGTGCTAGTTCTGAGGATCCTCTGTAATATTAAAATAGTAAATTATAATGTTGCCTTATTTAAAGTGAACTAAACTACAGAATCTCACACGTCACACCTGGACTCTGAAAGCTCTGACACAAAGTTAGACACCTTTTCCTGCAAATCCCTCTGCTTGTTGTTGCTCACCACATCAGCATTTTGAGAAGGATTGTATTCTTTGATGAGCAGATCAAGGCTGTGCTTAATGGCTGCTTTAGATATGTGACTTCTGCCGTTGTCCATGCCATCTTTATTTTGTAAGTATCTTGACAATGACTTGCTGTCTTGGTCTTGCTGCTGTATACCCATATAACAGCAACGGTGTTCAAGCAAAGGGTTCCTCATTCCTGGAGCAGGACTCTGAAGAGTGACTTTTTGTCGTCTTTGATGCACTTGTTTTGCGCTTCTGTCAAAGGTGAAATGTCTAGGAGTCGAGGAACTGTTCTTCAGATCCGTCTCTGCGATATATGAAGGGCTCTTGGGCAAACTCTTCTGAGGACATCCGTCACTTTTATCCTCATCTTTTTCATTGCATTCCCTTAAGGAGAACTCAAAATGAGACAATGAGGCTTTTAAGTAATCCTTATTGTCTTTTACATCCTTATGTGGTGAAATGTAAGTATTAGTTTTGGATTTTTGATACGTTTGTAGAGTCAATGTATGCTGTTTGACTTCTGACAGATCCCTTTCACAATCAACAGAGGTTTCATCACCCAAACCGTCATGCTTCTGGCTAAACATGCGTTTGGACTTCACTGAGTCACCGCTTTCAACATTGAAGTCAATATTACCACATGTGTTTGCTTTCTTGGATTTTTTACAAGTTGAAAAGGAAATACTCACTGATCTCAGATGAGCAGCGTAGGCTTCATGACAATATCCGCTTATCAGGTTTATGTCCATCAAGGTCTTTTGAAGCTCTTGTATTTCTTTGTTGATCAAAAACATCGATCTCCTGTGATCTCTGCACAGAATTTCTCGCTCATCCACAAACCTTTTCATTTCATAATAGTTTTTGAAGTGTGCTCTCTGTAGATGTTCAGCTCTCGCTGTGTTCGCTTTTCTCGCTTTCAAAGAGCTCATGCCTCAGACAGATTCAACATGTAATGACTGTTCAGGAGCCTTGAGACGTGTGTGTTTGTTGTACCTCAGGGAACTGTTAGATGTGCCACAGAGATACAGGCAGAAGACATTGGTTAAAAGGAAATAGTCCATCCAAAAATGACAATTCTGTCATTTACTCACCATTATGTGAGTAAATGATGATACATGTTCTTCTGATATTTTGAAGGATGTTGATAACAAATTTTTTTGGTTCCCATCGGCTTCCATTACATGGACAAAAATTGTAATGTAAGTCAATAGGAACTGAAACTCAAAACCTAAAGCTTTGGTTATCAACATTCTTCAAAATATCTCCTTTTGTGTTCACCAGAAGAAAGAAATGCACAGGTTTGGAAATACATGATGAGTAAATTATGACAAAATTTACATTTTTGGGTGGCCTATTCCTTTAAATATTTGGAATATGAATCAAAAGTAAAGTTCTGTGAGAGATTGCCTTTATATGTGGGATGAATGACCTTTGACAATACAAACATGAAGAAAACACTCAACAGACCAAGAGTAGCTAAAAGGTCTCATTCACAAGGGGGCAGCAAACGTCTATTTTTCATGAGGAAATCAGCATGAAACATGCATGCTGTGTTACTTATATTGAGTCTAACATTTCATTAAAATGATCTCAAATTATTATTACAAATGACAGCATAAGGCGCATCATGCTGGGAGACAGACCGAATATGTAAGACATAAATCTTTTACTCACCATTTATACTAGCCATTTTAATCATCAGTAATAATCATTCTGAATGCCTCTAATATCAGCCTCAAACTGGAGGTTTGGTTTGCATCTGCAGCACCATCTCCAAGTCTGCAGATCCTGCACTGATGCTTTTCTAGCGCATGTATTTTTTATCATAGTCTACATTGCATAAAATATTCAGATAGGACATTCACTTTTCTGAGCCCAGCCAGGCTACTGATCCCTCACCTAATAGTTGGATGAGCATCCAGGCCAAAGCCTAGAGCCGGTATCAGCAGACACCCGCCTGAATGTCAAGTCATGTATGACCATGACTCATTCCATCCGTCCCGCATCCGAAAACACAGCGTCAAAGCAATCACATCTTAAATGTCTGTGTAAAAATAAGCTGAATAGCTTCTGCTAAAGTATTAAACATCTTTCATCACCTTTTCCATGATATAGGTAAGAGATTTCTTGAGGCTGGTCTTTCAGGACATTGGACAAAATAATCACAAATTATACAGCAGGGCTAAAAGCTTCCCTTTAAAGAGCTAGCTCACCCAAAAATAAAAATTCTGTCAGCATTTTCTCACCCTCAAGTTGTTTCAAATCTGTATGAATTTCTTTCTTCTGCTGAACACAAAAGAAGATATGTTAAAGAATATGGGTAACCAAACAGTTGATGGTAGCCATTGACTTCCGTAGAATGGGAAAAATATTATGTAAGTCAATTGGGCAATCAACTGTTGAATTACCGACATTCTTCAAAATATATTTTTTTGTGTCCAGAAGAAAGAAATTCATACAATTTTGGAAAAACTTGAGGATGAGTAATTGATGACAGCATTTTCATTTTTGGGCTAACTATCCCTTTTAGAAAAGGTTAGTGTCAAAGTATATGACAATAATAATAATATTATTAATAATAAAACATAAAATAATATAGATGAAGCAACACAATCTGTCTGGGAAAAATGGCAAAAGAAGTTTTTCAAATTATTAAATGTAAATGTAAATGGAGCTACATGCGCACTCGCTATAGCAGGGGTGGGGAACGTTTGTCCAGGAGGGCCATTGTCCTGCTGAGTTTAGCTCCAACCCTGAAAAAAACTCACCTGATTGTAGCCTTAGTGATCCTGAAGACATTGATTAGCTTGTTCAGGTGTGTTTGATTAGGGTTGGAGGAACTAAACTCTGCAAGAGAGTGGCCCTCCAGGACCAACATTCCCCACCCCTGCACTATAGTGATATAGTGTAAATATAGGGGCAACAAAATTTGTTTTTGGGAAATAGCAATATTTTTGAACTAATATCCAACGTTTACTAACCTCAAGTATTATTTAAAATCTGATATATTATTTTGCTTTTAGTATTATGGCATACATTACTGTTCAGAAGTCCGAGGGTCGGTAATTTAAATGTTTTTGAAAGAAGTTTATTATGCTCACAAAGGCTGCACTAATTTGATTTATCTATTGTCAGTATTATTATGATCGTTTTTAGAGACATTTTTAATATACATTTAATCACAGTTGTAATAGAAGTAAATATTCTATAATATTTTAGTTTATACTAGTTTGTACTTGTACTATGACTAAAGCACTTAAATTCAATAAATGATAATGAATACAGTAAAATAATACAGTAAAACTAAAATACAGTGAAACAGTAATATTGTGAAATATTACCATTTAAAATAACTGTTTTCTATTTTAATATATTTTTTAAATGTCAGCATCATTACTCCAATCAGTGTCAAATTGGTCCTTCAGAAATCATTCTATGACAAGAAACATTTGTTATTATTATCAATCACGAGCAAGCACCACGCCACGCCACGCCACATCCATCAATGTTGGAGAATTATTTATTGAAGAAAGTTGGGGATGAATAAGGAGAGGATGGATGGGAAGGGGAAAGGGATGGAGGTCAGGTTGATCTGGGCATCTGGTGTTGGTGGCCATCTGGTGTTGGTGGCCTGGAGACTCCGAGTGCGGGCATCATCTCAGGTAAATGTAGGCCGAGTGATTAGGACCCACCGAAACAACCTGGAAGGGGAGAGAAGAGGGGATGGTACGGTGGTTGAATCATGGATGAGAGAGGGAGGGGAGAGGAAGGGAGGGTTTGAGAGAACGAGACAAACACAGTACTGTAAAGGGTGACCTGATTTAAGAAGGTTTTGAAAAGTCAGGTGATTGGTTGAGGTGTGGTCCCTCTCCCGAACCTCAGTTATCTAGTTAACTCTCTATGTCGATTACAACAGTTGCTTACTATTTTTGTGAAAACTGTTTTTTTTTATTAAAAAAAGAACACAATTTATTTGAAACATAAATATTTTTTACATTATAAATGTCTGTCACTTTTGATGGATTAAATGCATCCTTGTTAAAGAAAAATATTAGTCTCTTATAATTTTCTGATTTAATCACCTTGAGCAAAAGTGAAAATCATACACAGGGTGCCTAAAGCTGTGTAAAGTTTCTTTTTTTATCACAAAATATGTCATAATATCAAGTATTCTCTTAAGCACATAATTTTCTATAATGTTGCACAATTTAGTAATCATTTAGATACTGTACAAAATGACACATCAGGAAAATTTAGCAGTGCCTAGCAAACCAAATACGTTTTTAGATATGTGCTGTGTTGTGTTTTGTCATTTAATTCTGGGAGGAGAAAAAAAATCTAAAAGGCCTTTTAGCACCTTTAGCATCAATGTCTGCAGAGATCATCCCATTCTAAAATATTTCATTTAACATCTATTCTATACAAAGCTGAGTCAAAATGTTGCTTGTCAACTCTAGACAATGCATCTTTTCTCACATCCCGTAGACAAAAAATGCTTTATTTTTTTGTTGTTCATTTCTGCATGTTTCTTCATTTCGACAGAACATGTTGGCTGTACAAAACGTCACATGAAAAAGAGGACACAATCAAATCAGATGGAAAGAAATGCTTTCTGTCTCTTTAAATACTGAATACAGTTTGACAAGATCACAATAACAACAGTAAGAGTGAGAGAGTGGGCCCATCTGAATACGTCCGACTGCTGACTCACACACTGTATCGCCACTAAAACCGTTCCTCATATCACATGAATAATTAATGTTGCTTTTAAATGCTACAAAAATAACATGAAATAGAATACAAAAAATCCATTTCCTTTTCGCCCATGCCCGCAGTGCGTGCGTCGGTGAATTAAAAGTGGCTATCCCTGACCCTCACAGATCATTTTTTGAAACACACACTGCGTTTCATTGCTTGTTTGTCCCACAGAGCTGGAAAGAAAAAACAATGCAGAGTTTTATTAAGCGGCATTTGGGTTTGCACCAAAGCGATTATTCTCATCTCGGAGATTCAGTGTCCTTGTCCCGCCAGTAGACATATAGTTTTGAGGCGAAGGCCAGCAGTGAGCACTGACATTTGGCTGCGTCTCATCCAAACTCCACCAGCTGAGCCGTACACTGAACGAGTGGCTAGAAGGTCTACTTTTGTTTCCTTTTTGCTAAAAAAAATATATCGTTACTATTGTAAGAAGATCAGTTTCTGTTTCACAGTGTTTCACATGCATGTGAACGTCTAACACTAAGTCCCTAACTGCTGGCTACCACAAAACACATTTCTTCTCTCCCTTCAAACGGAAAATAAAACTAAAACTCTGAAGAGAGTCCTTTGGTGTCATTTGTTATTAGGGGGGGAAAAAAAATCCCGTAATTTCTGGGTAAACAAGGGCTGAGTATGGAGTAAAGATGATGTGGGGGGGCATTATAGCTAACCAAATAAGAGAAATCTGAAATCTTTTGTAAACCGCTATGCCCTGAAATGTGACAAAATGGCACATGAATACAAGCCTCGATTACATGACAGCATATATAAAAGGTCACATTCCACGACAGGTGTCTAAGTCTCACAACTGCTTTACATGAGCCGCTAAGCAGGGCGAACGTCTCTGTCCTCGGATCAGCTGCGAGGAGCTCGTTCAGTAAAAAAAGAGGATGACTGCGCGTTAGCCATGTGGGCCGGGGGGGCTGGATGAGAGGGCTTCCCTGAGGGAGTATGGATGGAGGGAGAGCGGTAGGCAGTCTGGGCAGCGGCGGAGCTTCTTAAACGCGGGCCAGCAGAAAGGCCAGCAGCAGGAGCACAGCTAGGCACGGGCCGTCCGCCTTGCAGCGCTGGCTCTGATCAGTCAGGAAGGGCTCTGGAGACTCATAGCCCGAACCATCTGAAACACACAAACACAGAGAGACAGCACACGGAGAGGAAGTGCTATAGGAAATGCATACCTTTACTCAAAGCAGCAGGGGCCCACAGCAGTGACCTAATTAGAGTTTAATTACTGAGGCAGAGGATCTGGTTCACATTTCACACACGGTTTTCATAGATTACACCAAGCTGACATATCTGTGCCAATGAATTTAAAATAAACGCTGTATTTCCAAATGGAGCTGTTGTTCTGAACCATGGGTGTCCAATCCTGCTCCTAGAGAGCCACTATCTGGCAGAGTTTAGCTCCAACCCCAATTAAACACACCTGAACCAGCTAATCAAGGTCTATAGGCATACTAGAAACTTCCAGGCAGGTGTGTTTCTCTGCTGGACAGCCCTTCCAGGACCGAGTTTGGACACCCCTGATCTAAACAATTAGCAATGACAAAGTACCAGAAATACTGGTTTTCACAAAGATTTCATGGCATCCAGAATATTTTGTTGTATGAATATCTGAACAGGCTATATATCAAAAGAAAGAACAGACCCTCTGCTTAAAAAACAAAACTGTTTTATCCTTGCTTAATTAATTAATTAATAGCATTTTTTTTCAACACTTGAATGTGGGTAAAATTAATTAAAAAAGCAACATTTTGAACAAAAAGCTGAGAAAATCAGGTTGGATCAGATCAAAGAAAATTTAAAGCTGGATCAGATTCAGAACAAAGATCAAAACATAGATATTCTAATATGCTTATTTTGTGCTCAAGAATCATGTCTTATTATTATCAATGTTGAAAACAGTTGTGCTGCCTAATATTTTTGTGGAAACAAAATCCTTTTTTTTTAGGATTCTTTGATGAATAGTTCAAAAGAACAATATTTATTTGAAACAGATTTTTTAAAAACAAGGTAAAAGTCTTTAATGTCACTTTTGATTTATTTAATGTGTCCTTGCAGAATAAAACTTAATTACTCGCTCTCATGTCGTTCCAAACCCATAAGACTTCCGTTCATCTTCAGAACACAAATGAAGATATTTTTGATGAAATCTGAGAGCTTTCTGTCCCTCCATTGACAGCTAGGCAACTACCACTTTCAAGCGCCAGAAAAGTAGTAAAGACATCATAAAAGTAATCCACGTGAGTGGCTTAACCTCAATAAAAAACATAATTTACCACTTTTTTTAAATATAAAATATTAATCTCCAACGCGCGTTCATGCAACAACACGCCTTCAATCAACAATCATGCTTTCATGTCAAAACAATATGCAAGCGTCGTGGTGCTTTTGTGACACCAACATTTTTAATTTTGAACAAACCGTTAAATCGGTAGTGTAAGTTTTGATGCAAGCTGCAAATTCAGAATTTCAAAAAAACGATTTACGAATAAAGCTGCGTTTTTATCTCATGTTCAAAAGAACAAAACTGTCATATCTGGGGAAATTGGCACACACAAAAACAAAAACACTGTTTCCTGTTCTTCTCTGAGTTAATTATTCAGTCTGCATGCATATCTAGAATTTACTAAATGTGTTTCCATCGTACTTTATTTGCTTTCCTTCTTACCAAATACAACTTTTAGCCACAAAACAATTATACTGTATACTGTAGTCTCACTATAGAATTATACTATATGCTATAGTCGGGTAGTAACAACTGACCACCAGCGATTACATCATTGTGTTAGTGCGAACAACCCTGACACATGTTAAAATGTTAATTGATCCGTTATTTTTAAAAGGTATGAATGTAATATCAATATCTGATACCATTGAACTGCATTTGCCAACACTAAATGTGATAGTATGATTTTCTTTCTTCTGGGTAACACAAAAGAAAATATTTTGAATAATGTTGATTGAATTGAATAACCAGACATTGGCTCTGGAGACCAATAACTTGCATCGTATGGAAAAAACAACAACACTGAGACATGTCTCAAAATATCTTCTTTTACAGTATGTTCCACAGAAAAAAGAAACTTATACATCATACATATATGACTGAATTTTTAATTTTTGGGAGAACTATGCCTTTAATATTCAGTTTCCATTGGTGAGTGATGAAGGAAAACTCCACAATAGTCCTAATCGTTCCCATTAGACCTCAGCAGCTGCAGACTGCATTTGAACACATTCTCACAGCTTGAAAATAAATATGACATCTCATTAACAAAATGTTCCTGGAAAATGTGTCAAACGCTGCTTATTTTTGCATTCCTGTTATGCCTAGAAGGCTGGCCTGTAGACATGAGGGGATATTATTTTCTACGCCGACAGGGCGAAACAGTTAGAGCATGACTTACTTGTAGGCTTCACGTACACCTTCAACTTTAAACACGGCTTTCCAGCGTGGTTAGGATGAGGAGAGGCTGTTGAAAAGGAAGTAGAAGAGAAATAATGAGCTAAATGTGCTTGTGACAAACAGAATCGTTCAGCAAGCCAATGAATCAATCTGGCTTAAGATCCTCCTGCTGCAGTGAGGTGACGCTTGTGAATGTTTGACCCCTTGACAACCAAATCAAGAACAAAGTCTGAGATTTTCTTCATTTCAGGGAAATTGCTATGACCTTCACCAGCTTGGTGTCGTCATATACAATGGCCTGCGACACGCAATGTTCCCATAGCAAATTACCCCACATAGCACTCAGTGACCTGAGAGCAAAGAGTCACTATTGAGTCAGCCAGCAGTCTACCATCAGATCGGCTCCACCAGAACATCAGCAACACCGTTCATCTCTGCTCCCCAGACACAAGCTTTCTGACAGATTACTTCATTCATCTCTGTACTCCAGACACAACACATCTCCTGCTTATTTCCTTATAGGGTCTTGTGAAATAAGGGGGGAGTGAAATCATTTATTTGAACTTGGCCACAGTCTAATGTCCACAAAGAAAACCCAGCACATAAAGAAAACAGGGTAATGTACCGCTCAAGCTGTTGTAGTACGAGACACAGTCGGAGTGGTCTAGATTCTCATCTGAATACAGGCAAGAAATGACAAAAGTTTATATATAGATATGGGGTCAGAAAGACATTTTTTTAAGTTAATACTTTTATTCAGCTAGGATGCCTTCAATTGACCAAAAGTGATAGTAATTTAATAGTAACATGTGAATGTATTAAAATAGAAATGTATAAAAAAATAATTAAATTGTAATAATCTTACAGCCTTGCTGTGAGGCTTTACAAAACATAAAAAAATATCTTACTGACCCCAAAATCTCTATCTCAAAATCTCTATCTCTCTGTGATAGAGAAACATGATGTTTCCAAAAACAAATTATTGGCTTTTTTATTTAGTATATAGTTTTATCACCATATTAAAGCCAAAAATTTATTAAAATTATTAAAATATGATCTTGAAAATGTTTACAAATTACGTTGCCGATGCATCTTTTCTTTCTACCCACTATTAGAGTATTGCTAGATATCTTTTGATTTCCACTCAAATTTTCAGTGGATCCCTGAACAACCCTCCCCCACACCCCATTGCCCACCCCAGGTCATTGTGTATTCTTGTGGCATGTCCAGCACACCGGATCCTAGGTTCATTGGAGAGCACCCAACCTCAACCGCCGGCAGCTGTGTAGAAGACGCCTGTCAAGATGTCATCACAGCCGATCAATACGGGCGGAGAGATGGAAGTCCGGGGGTTAAGTCTGACCAGGTCTGATGGACGTGTTCTTTTACTAGCAGACAATCGAGATCAGCCCCCACTTCCCCGTGATAACCTCTCAGATCCATCTCTCATCGCTGACCCCAGCGACCCTGCCTCAAAGGATCAATCCCCCAAGGGACCATGACGCCCATAGAGCTGCCGGTAACCAAACAATCCTCTCAGGGAGCGGCCGGGGTGCTGAATGGGGCCGTCTTGGTGGGGGAGCGGGGGTGTCCGAAGACCTTTTCCAGCCCTGCCCCTTCAGCCTAAAAACAAAAGCCTTCACAATGCAGGACCTGGCTGGGAGCTGCGAGGCAGATGCATTAAAAATCAGTTTGGGGGCAGAAACACAGAGTTGAAGGGTATCTTTGAACTTTTTTGCCTGCTTATTATGGCATCTCTCTCTCTCTCGTGCACGGAGACAACACTGCGGCGTGTATGATAAGCAGCGCTACGCCCTGCTGATTTAGGGGGGCTTGGGCGGAGGGGATGTTGACTCAGAACGACGCCCCCTCCGCGCCTGCTTCGCTCCCTTTCAGTCTGAGCTGTCAATCAGGGAATAATCAGCAGGCAAATGAAAAGCATGTAGGATCTGTGGCAATCTCCATGGGAGAAAGGAAGGCCCGTCCGGCCGCTGTGCGAATGGCCGCTGATGGACAGTGCGGTTCTGCGACACAAAGCCGGCGAGAGCTCAAAGTCACCAGACTCTCTGTACTGTACACAGGTGGCTCCCGGCCCAGCCACATCTGCCCACGCCACAGCCTCCCATGTCAGGAATTGTAATTACCATATAAATTATTGATTTGCTTGCCGTTCCATGTTTTCTCCCGGCATCTTACTGATACAAGTCTTTCATGTTATCATATTAAAACAGCTAGGCGGTTGAAGTACAAAAATAGATGTTTTTTTGTTTGATGTCTACTTTTAATTTGGTTTAGCCACACTAAATTGTCTTCACTAGAGGAGAGTAAAACAAATGCTGGAAGGACAAGTTTTCTATTTGAACACACCAGTTTAAAGCTTTGTGAGGATAATGGGAATGACCTATCGGATGTTTTTCATTTAGGAAAAGCTAAAGCTTTTGAGATTAAAGCCGCTCTATTTCAACATTCCTATTTTTCTCACAAACTATCCGCGTCTTTCTAAATGTCCTGTAACTTTAGAACGTTCTGCCTGAGGATGGAAGAAGAAGAAAATACCAAAACAAATAGTGTGAAATACAAGCTCAAACTGTGCGTAAAACACTCATTTTTCTCAGGTCCACCAGCCAAGGTTTCAGAGTTAGGCAGCGTCTCTTTTGCTTCCCTGCAGCTCATTGTGTTCTCAGAGATTTCAATGAATGCTGAACGTGAAAGGAGTCTGAAAAGTCACAGAAAGTCTCTGTGATTGGCTGATTGACCCTGTCAATGCGATAATGCCTGCCTGTCATGTTCACAGCCAGTCCACAAATCCACACGAATGGGTCAAACTGGTGGAAACAAAACTAATTACAAAGAAAACAACTGGTATAGTAACTACTCAGATATAATTAAATTAAACATGTACCTCTGTTTTTGAGACCATAAATAAACCTATTTACCTTGACTACTGTTCCAAAATATATATATATATACATAACAGCTAGCTGTAGCCAATAATTACAACACAAAATATGCTTATGTTTTGTTGTAGTAATTAATTTTTAATTCATAAACTTTTTGAGACTTGGATTTAATAAGTACTACTTCCCCTGCTTTCACAGACAAGGCTTAAGACTAGTCCCAGACTAAAATGCATGTTGAGTTGTTTTAACTGGAAGCAACTTACTGACATATCTTAAAATATGTCAGTGCCATTGTTTTGTCCCTAGATGCACACCAGTAATGTTTTTTTTTCTAAGGCATGTTTATAAAAGCTACTTAAATTAAGGCCAAATCCTGGCTTAATATAAGCCCTGTCGTGAAACCAGGCCTTTATGTATAATGAGATCAATAAAAAGTATAATAGCATTATATAAAATATACAATGATGTTCCTTTTACCTCAAAACTGTCTAAACATCTCATGTAAATTGAGCTTTTTTGTCCTAAATAAACAAGCCGCAGTGCAGTGGTTCTTATCCAGGACCTCCCAGAAAACCCTGCAATCTCAAGATGACTAAATTATTTAAAATGAGCCAAACCAAGCACAAACAAGATATTTCTTATTTTTATTTAACCTCCACAACGACTGGTTCCCACTGTCTTGGAAAACTTAAGTGAGGCAGTGTTGTAATAATTAACTAAAAGTAAAACTAATTTTTAGTAAATACAACAAATACTAGATAGAAAACCTTAGAAACGATGTCTGGGCAAGTAACTGAAATAAGTGAATAAGTGAATAAGTGAAATAGGTTAAGTAATAAAAATGACCAAGCACATAACAAAATGATTAAAAATTAAGAGTTAAAAACTGAAAATGTAAAAATAAATGGCAATTAAAAAAAAGAATAAAAACACTTATAGTAAAATAATAATTCATGCTAAAATAACACTGATGTGGTAGCCTTATTTTAGAAGTGTCAGTCAGTCAGTCACATTTATTTATAAAGCATATTTAAAAACAACAAGTACTGTACAAAGTTAAGAAAATTATATAAAAACTAGAAAACAAAACAATCACATGCAATGTACAAAGTACAATGTACTGCACCTACTTATGACTATATGCAGTAATAAATAGATGAGTTTTCAGAAGGGATTTAAAATCATCATATGTTGATTTAATGTAAAGTGGCGGATTATTCCAGAGCTGTGGAGCAGCCACGATCTCTTTTCAGTTTAAGACGTGTCCTGGAAACAATCAACCATAAACTACTGGTTGATCGGAGGTGTCTGGATGTATGATTAAATGAAAGAAGATAAAAAATATAAGGAGGAGCCAAACCGTGGAGGCCTTTATAAACAAACAATAATGCTTTAAACTGGATACAATATTTGACTGGAAGCCAGTGAAGAGAGACCAGTACTGGTGAAATATAATTTTGAAAGTGTGATTTCTAGACAAATCTAGGTCAATTAACAAAATCTTAAATTGCGTAGAAATTGAGAGTAAAAAATCCTAATCCTTATCCAGTGAACCACAATGGTTTCACTGGTTTAAGAACATTACGTTTTTAAATCTTCTGGAATCCTAAAATTAAACTAGAAGTGTTAGGCCTTGGAACACTTTGGGGGATGGTTACAATGGGGAGTCAAAAAGGTTGAGAACCACCGCAACATTGAGTCGACTTTGACTTCTCATTTTAGAAGTTTACCACATGCCATTTCTGACAAGAAAAAATGCACACACTTACATATGTAATAGTACTCGTGCCCAGGCCGGAACTCAAAACCAAGCGAGAAGGGGGTGAAGAGCTGAAACTTCTCGGAGAAGCGAAGGGGTCCGTCGGGACTCTGGGGCCGGTTACACTCCCACCGTTTGAAGCCCCTCATGCGGTGCTCACAGGTGAGGTAACCATCATGGTTCACCATGAAAAGGATGTAGCGCTCCATGCGACTGTGAGGCTGAGGGCTCTCGTAGTACGGACAGTACACATCCAGGTAGTCGTTGATGCTCACGGCCACCGTGTATTCGCCCTGCCAGAACCTGCAACGGAGAGTCAGAACATTAGATTAGGATGACTGACATAACTCCTGTTACAGGGACAATTGAAATATCCTTTAGTTCAGTTTTTTATTTGGCCTTCATTCAAACCATACAGCAGCAAAGAACGATGTTTAACACACAAAAGCTAAATCTGTTGGGCAGAAAATCACAGGGAACACAACAGAATAAGCTGGAATGAATAACCACAATGCATATTTTCTATCTAGGTCACCATTATGCAGAGAGAGAATGGCAAACCAGAACACACAGAAAACCAAACTCTCGCTGTAATACTGTAATGAGAAGGGGGATGTTTGAAAAAAAAAATCTTTGACTATAGGGCCTAAAATAGACCTCTTAAAAAAACAACTTAGTTTTGCCTTTGTTCATATTTTTGGGTTAGTGCAGTAGCAACATTTATCAATGAAAATGTTGATTATGTTCACAAAAAACACAAATTTAGTCAGCGAGTTGAGCTTGTCATATAAATCATCAACTTCATATTAAATTCCACCCTTAATCCAAGCTTTGAACCACACTGGCACCATAAAATAATTTTTCATGCTTCGCATTTGATTTTTCTCTATATATAGTGTGCGTTTCATGAGAATGCAGCTCTCAGAGCATAAGAAAAAAGAGGGGAGAGGGAGAGAGAACGGGTGGAGAGGCAAAAGATAGCATGAGTGAATCAGTTTGAAAGTCAGTGTGACCTATAGAGGCTGCGAATGTGTGTGTGACAGTGCTGTGTTGTCAGAGTCCTGTGAGTACATGCCTTTGACTGAAAAATAAATAGCTGTTGACAAAATAAAAAATAAAACAATAGAGGTATTGAGGTTTGTATGCTTAAAACAAGTAACAAACGTGCCAACTGGAACAAGACAAGACGCTTTTTAAAGTCTCACTGCCTTAAAGCAATTTTGTTTGTATTTCAGGGTCATCTTTTATCAAAAAGAAATATATATATTTTTCGCATGATACAAATTGTACCATCAAGAATTTTTGCATTATTATTATAATGCAAAAAATTTCACTAATGCAATGGATTTTTTTATATTGTAGTGTTTATACAACATGGCAGTATTTACTGTACTGATTTTAATTAATACAAATAAAAGCATTATTTTTTGTGATTGTATTACAGTAGTGAATTTTAAAAGAACAACAAAGCGTGCAAACTCGGACGTAAAACATCCACACACACGCACGCACACACACACACATTAAACTGATCAAACGTGACATCAAAGACATTTATAATATTACAAGAGATTTCTATATCAAGTAAATACCCCTACATTTGAACTATCTAGTTTCCATAAATCCTGGAAAAAAATGTATCATGGTTTCCATATTAAGTAGCACAACTGTTTTTAACAATGATAATGTTTCTTGAGCACCAAATCAGCATATAAGAATGATTTCTGAAGGATTGTGGTTGTGATGTACTTTAGGACCCCCTTGAAAACGAGATGATGCATCTCAAGGGGTTTATCCTAATAAAATAAATGTACTCATCATGTGACAGACAGACTTATACTGACAATTCAGCTTTTCCATCACAGGAAGAAACTACACTTTAAGATATATTACAATAATAAAAAAATTCTAATTGTAATAATATTTCTGTTTTTGATCAAATAAATGCAGCCTTGGTGAGCATAAGAGAAAGCATAAAACATCTTAATGACCCCAAACTTTTGAATATATATACTGTGTGTGTGTATTTTTTTTCTTTTAGGATGAAATATGACCAAAACATGTTTTCGTGAGATGCATCCATGCATGCATTTTGTTTCATGAATGTTTAGAAATTTGTTCTGGAAAACAAAACAAGACAATGATTTTTCAAACTGCACTGAATAACCGAAATTTAACCAAGAGCACAGTATTTTCTAAAAGTGTCCTTGTGCCACATGTGAACTACTCTATGAACCTTCCTTTTTTTTATAGAACGACATGTATCTAAGTGAAAACAGCAGAAAGCACTCACACCTCTGTAAGCGAGGAAGGACCATCAGGAACTGGTCCATTTGCCTTCAGTATGAGGTCCTGTGCTCTCATCTATACAAGCTGCCCTCTACAACACCTGCCTGTCTGTCCTTTAACAAGACAAACTATTGGCACGGTGATTTCCTCACAGTGCAGCCCACATCAAGTGCTTTTCTAAAGGCGGCATGTTTTGCCCTCGGTTAATGGCTCTTTCAGATGTTTGCAGTCACATTCACACACACACAAATACCCGCGCACCATAAAACGTGCCGTAAATTACTTCCATGCTGCGGAACATCTCTGGATATGTTACTGTAATTCAGCTCTCACAGTCTAAATCGGGTCCACCTGTTGTAGATTAGCCACACTCCCAAACTGTTACCTCAATTCCTTCTTTCTTCAGCCACGTTTACATTAAGCGGACAAATGTATTTTAGGTCCTTTCAAACAAGTCCAAGTGACTTGTTTGTCTAATCACTTGTTTATACTATCAAAAGGAATAAATCTCCAGAAAGTTTGGAGCTCCTGACCTTCAACATAAACGCTGCGGAGATATTTCTTTCTAATCAAGCATGAACAGATTACCGAGGGGACATACATCAGTTTGAACAGAACATCCCAGCATATGTTGAGGGATCACAACCTTGTGTGTGTGTGTGCGTGAAACACATCCTTCACAATCTTTCCAGGAACACATTTCTCCTGTTGAGTCTGACCTTCTCAAACTCTCCCGAAGCACATCAGGAACTTGTTTATGGTTCATGGTGAAATATCGATCTGTGAATTTACAGTGGCTTCCATAACCTCATTAAAAATAACCGCTGATTGGTTCTACCGGCAAACACGGGATTGCACAATAAATGGATTTTTTTTTTCCAACGGTGGTTCGGGAGGTGTGTGTGTGTGTGTGTGTGTGTGTGGGGGGGGGGGGGGTGTTAACAGACATGATGAGGAGACAGCTGAATCATAAACAGACTGACGCTCGTGCTCAGAAATATCAAAAGATCTCTCTCTCATGTACATACACACACGCACGCACATCTCCCTGCTTTCCCAAATAGGCGGAGCATCATGGAGAATTCTAAACAAACACTCTTCAGTTCCTCACAGCATGCCGCTCCTCATTCACCTGCTGTCGCCTTCCCTTTGTCTCTTACAACTTTGATATTCAGGAGATCTTCACGTTCAAGTATCTGAAGCTGCTTTTAGACAGAGAGCTCGATGGATCTAAACTGTCACAATCGGAGAAAATATGCAACAATACCGGAGCTGAACATTCATATTCTGGTAAACAACATTTGAGAAAATTGTAAACGTTGCACACACAAGCTTTGTGAAGGACATAAATGCGCTGGTTGAAAAACTTCCAAATATGTTTAACCCTCTAATGCATAAATAATTAAATCCCAAAGGAGAAAAAACATCTTTGTGAACAAGAAAATAATTATTCCCAATTTTCTTCTTCTTTTATTAAAATAATGTGTTTTGAGAGATTTCAGTATAATAGAATACTTCACAACTTTCATCAATCATGTTGAATTTAAATGGCTACAAATACACAATGACATAAAGTCAGATAGACGTTTAGAGTTATAGGTAAGGGTCAAAGGTCATCATCCATGGTGGTTTGCACATGATTGGTTAAAAATGGATTTCCACCAAAATAGACATCAGGCTTTGGCGGGTTAAAGTAATTTAATTCTATGGAAACCACTTAGAAAAATTCAAAGCGACTTTGTTTGGTAAAAAACAAACAAAACAGAAATAATGCATTTCTACAAACATTTCATACACACACGCACGTACGCACATTAAGGAAGTACATATTCTATGGCAGAGTTCAGTAAATCTGCAAATTTTGCTATTAATAGTGAAGATGGCAGCATGTGAGCATTTCTTTAAGCCTCGCAGGAAGTCTTGCATACTTTTTTCCCCGAGTCTTTGTACCAAAGGATCACTTGAGGCACACGCACACACTGCTGTAAATCCAAAGGTGGTGGAGCCGAAACTCTGGCATTACACACACTTGCGTTACACATTGTGAGGCATTGCCGCGGCTCGGTACGATGTGATTCTGGAGGCTTTCCAGCCCCACTTATTGTGTTCTTGCCACAAGCAGGCCTTTTGCCATCATGCCAGCCCTGCTAGACACTGGGGGCTTTTAATGATATGGAAAAGCAAAGGGCTGCCACAATGTTGTGAATGCAAAGCTCCAAGGCAAAGCTCTTCCATGCGAGATAAAAGAGAGGAGAAAAGCCACTTATCGCTGGGGCTATCTGCTGCCCGCATCTGATGCAGGGGCTTGGGAACCGGACCTTGTTATGTCAAGAGGAGCGAGGATGTACTGACGCTGCCAAAAGAGAAAGAGAAAGGGACAGCGAGAGAGAGAGAGTGCTGCCATTCTGAACAAGTTTCCCCAAATGACAGCCATGCTGGATGAGAGAGCCAAATCTAGCCTCCATGATGATGTCAACACGGCTGCTGTTTCCAGGGTACTTCATAAGGTCGATACATCATTTTAAATCAGCACAATCAGAATGATAACAAGCGATATCATAGAGAAGGCCTTATGGCTGTGTGTCAAGGTCAATAAATGACTTAAAAATCATCAGGCATTATGACAAGGCAAAGCGAAATTATATTTATGAATAAATAATGACATTTGGAAATAAAAAAATACTTTTCATACTTTAAAATATTAAACATTTCAAAAACTAATATTTATATAATTTTCTTTGTAATAAAAATGTCAATATTATTAAATATACCTATACAGTGGTGGCCAAAATTATTAGACCGGTAAGATTTTTTTTATGTTTTAAAAGAAGTCTCTTCTGCTCACCAAGGCTTCATTTATTTGATTCAAAATACAGCAAAAACTGTAATATTGTGAAATATTTTTACAATTAAAATGTATCTGAAATAGAAAAGTTTTGTAACATTACAAAACCGTTCAAAAGTTTGGGGTCAGTAAGAGTTTTTTTGGGGGGAAAGAAATTAAAGAAATTAATTATTTTATTCAGCAACGATGCATTAAATTGATAAAAAGTGACAGTATAGACATTTATTATGTTTGCAAAAGCTTTCTATTTCACATAAATGCTGTTCTTTTGAACTTTCTAATCCTGAAAAGAACTGCTTTCAACATTGATAATAATAAGAAATGTTTCTTGAGCAGCAAATCGGCATGATTTCTGAAGGATCATGTGACACTGAAGACTGGTCTAATGATGCTGAAAATTCAGCTTTGATCACAGGAATAAATGACATTTTAAAATATATTCAAATAGAAAACAGTTCTTTTAAATTGTAAAAATATTTCACAATATTACTGTTTTTGCTGTATTTTGGATCAAATAAATGAAGCCTTGGTGAGCAGAAGAGACTTCTTTTAAAACATTAAAAATCTTACCGGTCTAATAATTTTGGCCACCACTCTATATATTTAAAATAATCAATCAAATGTGCCACATGTACTTGTGTACACATGTAAGGTTTGAGGAAAATGTTATTTCTCTTTACTTGATCACACCACATGACATTTTTAAAATCGTTAAAACGTTCCTAGAAAATGGTATAGAAGCTTTTCAAAACCATTCGAAACCAACATGAGAGCTTTTTAAAGAACGTGGCAAGTGTGTATTGAGATTTTACGCTTCTTTCATCGTGGGCACTCTTAATATTTCATTGAGCAATTACTGACATTTTCCAGCAAGATTCTCAATGACTTGTTGCAACACACATCACAGCGAGTGACTGAATTCAGCCATTATGCAATCTAATCTATTATGTGGCATTGATGGAGGGCGTAAAAAAATAAAATAAAGCCCTAATATCCAGACTCAATCAGTCCTCCTATAGCAATGCTTGGCCGAAGTGATTAATCAGGGCCATTGACTGCTTTAGCAAGCTGCTGTATGATAGATGGCGTCTGGATCGTAACTCTGCCTCTGGTCACAATGGCAGAGATCTGCAGCCAGGCTCCTGGGCTCTGGAGGGAGCGACCCATCCTGGTGATGAAGGCCGTCCACAGCCTCCTTGCAGCATACAGCCGGCCTCATTATTCCCCTCCGCTCAGACAGAAACACAGCAGGGATACTGCAGCATCTCCATGGGAAGAAATAATACTTTTGAATACAATTACCGGATCGGGAGTGTGGCATCTTACCACAGGCGGTGTCGGTCCTAATATTTGACTCATTGTTAGGCAGCTCGGTTTGCACGGCTAGCTGCGGCACCGAATAGGGAGCGACATGCCAGCGGGGAGCCTGTGCAGCCTCGCAGGGGCCGTAATCATTTTAAACGTGAAATTATGAGCTTTCACGTACGGAAGTCACAACCAGGAGATTTGTCCGCTCTTTTGCATGATCCTGGAGGCAGGACCCGAAGCTTTGGCTTCTGTGTAACTTATTAAAGAGGGCAGGACATGAAAAACGCATCATTTTTTATTCTTTTCTCATGGAATGAATTTTAGAGCAGTCCAGAAGTGTCTTATTGTTAGACTACAAAATGGATTATGTCATGAAGAGTGACAATTATAGTACTTTTTGTCTGTTAATTGTCAAGAGTCATTTGGGTCGTTGATGAATCCTTTAGGAGGATACAGTAATAATGGATAAGAAAATCCATCAGCGGAAAAAAAAGGACAAAGCAAATTACTGCTTAGTACAAATCCAAAGCTATGTGTTGTATACACCATCGTTTAAACGTTTGGGGTCAGTACGATTTTTTTTTTCAAGGATTCATTAAAATGATCAGAAGTGACTTTTGTACATTATTACAAAATATTTCTGTTTCAAATAAATGCTGCTCATTCGAACTTTCTATTCACCAAAGAATCCTGAAAGAAAGGGTTTGTTTCCACACAAAATATTAAGCAGCACAACTGTTTTCAACATTGATAATAATAAGAAATGTTTCTTAAGCAGCAAATCATCATATTATAATGATTTCTGAAGGATCATGTGACACTGAAGACTGGAGTAATGATGCTGAAAATTCAGCTTTACCATCACAGGAATATATATATATATATATAAAAATTATAATAATAATTTAAATTGTAATAATATTTCACAATATACATTTTTTTACTGTATTATTGATCCAATTAATGCAGCCTTGTGGGCTATTTACACCAAATGTGTGTTTTTTTGCGGGTAAAAGCATGAGATGTAGGTCAATGGGACGAGAAAAAAGACACACAAGGTCTTGAGACTCGTATTGTAAAAATTTAACCTCTTTTAACTTGAGAGCTTTGTTTTTAGAGCACCGTGTCATGCATGAGACACTGCAAAAGACACAAGCACAGGGCAAGGGTCAAACACGTTCGTCTAGCGCAGTGGAATATAAAAACGTGTGCATATGGCACCTTGGTGAGCATAAGAGACTTCATTCAAAAATATTTTAAAAATCTTATCAACCCCAAAGTTTAAAAGGTAATGTATATTGTAATACACTTGTAATACTCCCGAAAGGGGTTAATTGACTTGATTATTTTTACTTTTACAAGTGAAACTCGAACAATTTGAATATCGTGCAAAAGTTCATTTATTTCAGTAATTTAACTTAAAAGGTGAAACTAATATATTATATAGACTCATGATATGCAAAGTGAGATATTTCAAGCCTTTATTTGTTATAATTCTGATGATGGTTTACTGCTATGAAAACCTTTTCACAATATTCTATTTTTGAATTTGGGGTTTTCATAAGCTGTAGGCCATAATCATCCAAATTATAACAAATAAAGGCTTGAAATATCTCACTTTGCATATCATGAGTCTATATAATATATTAGTTTCACCTTTTAAGTTGAATTACTGAAATAAATTAACTTTTGCACCATATTCTAATTTTTCGAGTTTCATTACTAATAAATTATATTAGTGTGTCCAAAAAAAAACATGAAATGTGTTTGCAAACCCAGTTCTGAATCGATGTTTACAAACCTGATCCAATATGTGGTTTGAAATCTGATTAAAATGTGATTTTGTTTTATTTTTATTTTTTGCAATCTGATTTCAGATATTCCAGTCTCAATGGTCAGATCAGGTGTCAAGTAGTTTTTTTTCTTATTCAGTACATGACATGCATGTAACAGAATACAATGTATTCACTATTGCAGCTCAAATACTCTCATATTTGCTCAGTTTCATCATATATCGAACTGTCAGACATTCATTATGTCGTGAGTGAATGAGAAAGAGAGTCAGCAGTTTTAGGCACACGATATTCCTTATGAGTTCAGCATCACAGCAAGATGTCATTATGGACATGAGCAGAGGTGCAATTTCCAGTTATGTGTCCTCTCCTTTTACACTGACAGTTATTCTCAGTCGTTTTAAATGAAAGTCTCTTAGATTTGTTCTGACGCTTACACGCTGTAGCAAACAGATAGGGATACAGCGGATATTGACTACACGCTCTGAACAAACGGATCAGATTTTATCACTTGCTAAACGACAGTGCGGACGGATCAGATCGGATTTGAAAACCAAATCGGATTTGCGTGCAGTGTGAACAAAGGCTTTCTGCTGAAGGGAACTGAGAGGTTTTGAGTCTCGTCTCACTTCACCTGCAGAGGTGATCCACAGTGGGCACGTGTCTCCCTGATGGAGGAAGCCTAATGATGCTGGACAGCTGTCCACAGAGGAGACACTCAGCCTCTTCGTGAGAGTCCTACAGATGAAGCTGGGCTTAAAGCTGTCGTGGAGTGGATTTTACACTCGTGCCTGAAACTAAACAAGACTCTTGAATTCCCACGGTGGATGCAAACTGAGTGAAAGGGCCTCTTCACTCCACTGACAGGACTCCAATGAGGCCGTGCCCCTACATGCAGCTCACCTGACAGCCATCATCACCCACTTTATAACATGATTGTGACTTGTGCGGATGGAGAGAGAATGAATATCCTGATTGCCTTTACATGCAGAAGACTAGCTCGGTGAAGGTGACTGCTGAGGAGTCTGCACAGATCCGCACAGACGAGCTAAAGCCTGAACATGGCCCGTAAACAAGACCCTGTGACTCGACTCCAAAATCCAACACTAAACTGAAATTATACATGAAAAACTTCTAGAAACTGGAGCAGACCAAAAGAGCAAGTTCATGCGTCAACTGAAACCATGATTGTATAAAGCCGCAATATCTACCAGATGATTTAGTAACTGCCTTGCACATTATCTGGAAAACATTGAAAATTTATGGACAGAAACCCCTTTTATAGGTGAGATAATATAATGAGATATGAAGTAAATATGGCTATATCTGCGATATGGCTTTATCTGCTATAACAGACCTTTATCACTCTCAAGAGGTAAACCAACTTCAATAAATATAACAAATTTCGATATGCAACCCCTACGCCACTGATGATAAATAAATTAGGACTATTTGAAGTGAAGGTCGGGGTAGGTTGATTGATTCTGTAATTGCTCTGACAGATGCAAAACATTACCATCTGTTGCCTTTTTCAGAGCATTAATCAACAAATACAGCATGTGTTCAGCAGTCCTGCCAGTTAGACACAATTCACCGCTTTCCCCATTTCTCTTTTTTGTCCCATAAACATAGCTGAAAAATCGTTTTCAGACCAGAGCTCTTGGGAGATCCATCTCTTGCGAGACAACTGACCAGGCCAGCCCTCCCTTCTGCTGCAAATGAGAGCGTGCTGCACACATAAAAGAGCGACCATACGGCACGGTCCGAACAGCCTCAAAAAATTCCTGATGAATGTGTATACGCTCTAAACAGTACTTTGCTCTGCTTTCACCCTCCATCGACTCTTCTTTGACTGGCTCTAATCAGGAGGGCTCCTGTGGAAAGCTGTCCTCACTACTGAAATGCATGACTGGTCTGAGACAGAACGGTCAATTTAACACAGAGGCACAAGGCTACAAACTTGAGAGGTGGTATAGAAAGTGATCGGAATACTGAGTGCTTTAAGGACCTAAACAGCTAAATTAAATCTTCTAGTCCTTCAACAGCTGCAGCAACAATAGCAGCAAACAAACACACACACACACACACAAAAAAAAAGTAGCATAAATCACTGTTGACAAATATAACAGGCATATAATATAATATAATTTAAATAAAAGTTTAATATAATATAGGGTGCGTTAAATAATTGTAACACCTTATTTTTCCATAAATTAAAGCTACAATATATAATTGTTTTCACCACTAGAGGTCGCTAACCTCTTACAATAACAAAGGCGTAGGTTTATGACGCATAAGCGGAATTATGGAACTTGTCGTCAAGCCGATGGATCTAATCATGTTTATGGATGAGTGAAAACATTGATGTTTTTAACATGACTGGTACGAAGCAGGTCGCAATTGCTAATGAGAAACAGATATCAGCGCCACACGCGAGTCCCGCGGATATAAAGGAATAAGGACATTTCATTCTACCGAACTACCCGCAAGTGCAGAATTACTTCTCACACAGGTCAGTTTATTTGACGAATGAAACTTGTGAGGTAACACAGCGCTGTTTCACTTGGTCTACACTATCACACTAAACTGCATTTGAGTGTGTTGAAAGTTATAATGTAATTCTATGTGTTAGTTTGTCTGTATGAGACTAGGTCAACCGTAGAATAACATACTGATCATATTCTAACACTTCATCATGTTGAGCTATATGACATTGATTAGTTTTATGTACATTTGCTCAACTGTCTAATAAAGTACATGTAAGAGCTCTGTAAAGTCGAAGTTTGTCACAGGCGTGGAGCTCTCGGCATCTCGAAAACGCCATGCTGATATTGATCCTCGTTTTAGTTCTTCTTTTGTCCCAAAGTCTGCTTGCCATGGTCCATAATGTTTGAACGAAACAACAACAGCGTGAGCGTGCCGCTAAACGTAACGCAGTTGTCCACATCTGTCACCATGGTTACTATGGCAGTACGAGCAGAAACCAGGGATAATGCGGATATTACGTCATTGATAGGCGACAAGTGAACATGGACGAGCCATTATTCAAAACGGGAATTTCTCTTAAATAAAAAATCTTTGGGAAGTTTTGGGATATTGTAAGTACACAACTGCAGGAAATATATCACACTGTGCAAGTGATTTTTGAATATATTTTATTACAAAAATCTTACATATTGTACTTTTAATTCATCACGTCAACACATTAAATCGATAGTCCTAATACATATATATATAGATCCCCGTAAGGAGCACAACCGGCTGTTGTCAAACTTCTTGTGCATAACATACATTTCACTGGTTTATTCCAATTAGCACAAGGAATGTTTGGAAATGTAAACTGATATTTCCTACGGACACACGATATGGCTTTTTTAGGGTGAAAATAGTGCCTAAGACTTTTGCACAGTACTGTACACACACACACACACACACACACACACACACACACACACACACACACACACACACACACACACACACACACACACACACACACACACACACACACACACACACACACACACACACACACACACACACACACACACACACACACACACACACACACACACACACACACACACACACACACACACACACACACACACACACACACACACACACAACCCTATTGTATAAACAAATTCTCCATGTAGTTACTCAATTAATATGAGGCTACAAACCGGCACAATTGTAAAAAAAGCAGGACTCTGCTGCAATGTGTCATGTCAACCGCCCTATTAAAGTGTGAATAATTTTGCTAGTTATCTCTGTTTATTGTAGATGGGGACTCTGTCTCTAGAGTGTTGGAGGTATAACTACAGCAGTTTGTGGGAGGTTTGGCTAATCTCTAAATTGCCAGTACAGTGCTCTAAAGTGGCAGTTGCTCTTGTTTAAACGAGGACGCTATTTTTCTCCTCCACTGACCAAACCTTGACCCTCGTAGAGCTCTTGAAATAGGTACATACTCCAGGGAAAAACAGGCTCCTGCAACAGCCTAATTTTAAAGCAAATGAACAAATCGCTGCCTTGAGACTCCAAATGTTTTTTTTTTGTTTTTTTTTACTCCTTACAAGCAGAATACAAAAACCACATTCCTGAGAATTGCAGCATAATGAAACATAACATAACATAACATAACATAACATAATTTATCTACATCCAAGATAAACCTTTCTGAGCTGAAGGTTTACATAACAGAGCATAACATAAAACATGACAATTTATCTACATATAAGATAATACAGTATATGCAAGGTGCTTCCGAGCTAAAGGAATGAATTTAGGGTTATGTTATGTTATGTTATTCTTCCATAACATAAAATATAACATAAACTTAATTTGTCTACATATAAGATAATATAAGCGGAAAGATGCTTCTGAATTTAGGGTTATGTTACTGTCAGGTTTTGTTGGTAGCTGTAATAATTGCACGGCACAGGGAAAAAATAAAGTCTTTACTTGGAAAATACGCAGGAGAATACAGGACAATCTTCATGGATCATGATATTTACTTAATATCCTAATGATTTTTGGCATAAAAGAAAAATCTATAATTTTGACCCATACAATGTTTTTTTGGCTATTGCCACAAATATACCCGTGCAACTTATGACTGGTTTTGTGGTCCAGGGTCATATGTTATTTTGTTGTGTTATGCTATATTGTTATGTTAGATAACATAACATATTCTACGTAGATAAATTATTTGGTAATTCAATTGGCATAATCTTTTCTACCTCTTTTTCATTTTGAGTTTCCTCAACATAATAATTTCACCTCAATATATAACCTCAATCACCTTAACACCGGCTCGACTAGCTTCCTCTTGACTTACATTACAGGGTCAATGCTTTGTTTCCTTTTGTTTGAATGAAATGACTGCTTACTGAAATCCAAAAGTACAGAATGAAGGGCTATGTCTTGGGGCATCAGCTCAAAATAAAAGAGTCCTCTTACAAACATCCATTTTTGATGTTTCCCACGCAAGCGCAAGGGAATAGCTGTCAAAGAGGTGACTCAACAACAAAAGAACCCGCTGACTTTCATATCTAGTTCTATCAAGGTCAACGAAAGACAGTCATTCAAATAAAAAGCTTGACAAACATAATTTTATATTATTTAGCCATAGTAGGTGACTTTCGAGCATTTGCTGGTGTGAATTTAAATTTCTCTCCCAACAGTTTAGCCATCGGCCAGAAAAGTGTTGCAGGATGCAAGGCTAACTGCTGAACAGCTACTGAACCCCTTGGGTTAAAACTGATGCTAACAACAATGTAGACACAAAGCCTGGTGGTGTATATCTTTCCTTTTTTTCCCACCCCAAAAATAAGAAATTCGGCACCAGGGTAAGCACTTCTGCTTAATTATTCACTTAACCAAACTGTTGCTCCTGGTTTTACTCACTTTTAATATTTTCTTTTGAAGTTCATTAATTAGCTCTGCTAGCTCTGCTGTTTTTCTTATCCTATTTTCCTTCCTTTAGCCCCTCGCTGCCTTGTTCTGTGCCATTAGCTAATTAGACTCAAAAAGGGACGATCCTTCTCCTCCTGTTTAACAGCTTATAAAGTGAAGCGTAAAAAGAGTGGATGTTTGGCATGCGGTGACAGTAGCATCACAACCGATTTGTGATAACCACATAATGTTGAAATAGCCCTACAGTGCGGATTAGCCGAAGCTAACATATGTAATGTTTAGCACTTTACGTGCGACTCTAAATGTAAACTGTCAAGAGTCTTTGTTGATTTTTAATTAACTGCTTGACTTGGTTTGTGAATGAGCTATTGTCTCTAAATACTGCATATGTAATAGGCCTTAAGTAAACAAAGCAGGAACTATTTTCAAGCAACAAACATTTGACTCTGTAGGAATGAGCCGTGAGGGTGACATGTCAGGAATTATCTCCTTCAATGAAGCATTCAATCAGTTTGAAGCAATTCATGCATGACTAACACGCGGTATGAACTGAGTCCTTTCAGTCCTTCCAGATCCTTCTCATGATCATACCGCGAGGACAGTCAGGTGACAGACAGGCTCGCAAAGATACAGACACGGTTTTTCACTTACCGTGAGACTAGATCTTAGGTGTGGAAGCTCTCTGATTGGCCCTTAATGAGTTTGCGGTGTCAGGGGAAGGGACGGACCACCAAGGTCTGGCCTATAAATACCCCTGATAAAAGCAGCACTGTCATGTTGCATTGATCACAGCAAGATAACTGTGAGGGGAAACATCTGAATTAAGTGGTGTCCTGCTATCTCCTAACTCACACCTGTGAGGAAGAAGTGCTGCTGTGTGCTACTTGAAAACAGGACAGTGACAGATAGGCATAAGAGCTCAGCAAAGGAGGATGGGTAATACTATAATGCTGATATATTCTCGGGACTTCTCTAGGGCCCCTGAAGGATAGCTGAATAGCATTAAATAACGCTGATTTAATTACGACACACTCTGATAATGCCCGCTGAGCTCGTTTCCTTTTCCTTCACTCTTCATTTCTTCGGTCACTCAATGGATAGATGACTGAGAAACACACTGAGGCTTTGGTTTGAAAGAATGACAGAACTTGATATTTCCCGCTACATTAGAGGTGAGGAATGCAGGATGGCAGGGCTTTACAAAAACACGGTAATGTGCCATAGTATCATACCACAGTAATCTGCCCAAAATATGATGGTAATGGCATGATATAGGGTTCATGGGGACACCTTAAGAAAAATGCTTTTCACTACTCCCCCATTTAGTGTATGATTGGAGGAAAAACATTTTTTGTATTGAACATTGATGAAGCACCAGATTTTGTGTGAATATAAATCATATTTTTATTTTATTTTAGTTGTTACACACCTTAAATAATAGTACCATGGTATTCTTGGTATGTTTCAAAGTACCATCGCATTAGCTTCTGTTACATCACTGTACAAATCTTACCATACTTTCCACACACACACAAAAAAAAAAGTTTTTAGACATTGTAACATTGTATTAGCATGGTGTTTTGAAAATGTATGATTTTCATGACAATAACATATTAATAATTTTGTATTATCATCTGTTACCATCACTGTACCATAGTAATGCCATAGTACATGTTTATAAGTCAGCAAATATATGGTAAAACTATTGCAAAATGTATTAAAAAAAACAATGATAATAAAATACCATGTCCAAAATACCATGGTAACACACTTTGAAAAGAACCAAAAAGGAAAAGTTTTTTTTTTTTTTAAGTAATGCTAATGCTTGGCATAATCCACAAACAATGTTAATGAAATCTTGCCCAAGTCTCTGAGACGAACGCCCCCTCGGCAGGTGGTTTTCAAAGGGGGAAGACACTCCTAAACAGATGGCGAGCAGTTTGTCACATCGATTGATTTCCCGGGTCCCTGGCACTGTGCTGTGTCTGAGGTTTGGTCTGTGTCCAGCAAATGATCGAGGTCTGGGATAAGTATTGCACTTTGAGCCACTTATTTTCATCCTACTACGGCACTTTCCAGCCACACTATCCTCTCTTTGTTTCAGGTGAGTTAGAAAACAACTAGTCACACCCATGTACAGATAAGCCACAGGTCATAGCCTAAACTAGAGCTGATCTACATTTTATATTAAAAATAATAATAATAATAATAAATAAATCAAATGTACGGATGCACACAGATTTTTATTAACTTTTTTCCTCACAAATATTATTTATTGAACTAAGAATATTTAGAAACAACACTGGCTGCAAATACTCTCTACTAAATTTGTTTGTAGAGAGTTTTTAGAGATAAAAAATGTATGAAAACATCTTTTGATATAGCCGGCAATTACCATATTAAAAATAAAACAAAAGATTACTGCTGAAACTCCTGGCCATCAGCTTATGTTATGTTGGACAATGTTCTCCAGCATGCAATGCTAGTTTATCCGGTCTAAGATCCTAAAAAAAAAAGCTATCTGTTAGCACTCCCATTCATCTTAATGGCAGTTTCTCGGCTGATATAGAGCTCCATGGAAGTATGAGATTTAAAATGGGCCATTTCTGATCCTGGACCATACTAAAAATTTGAGGAAAAAAAAACTACTATAGCAAAAACTATTAACAATTTATGTGTTGCTTGCAAATATAATATTCTGTCAGAATAAATGACTTCAATGGAGAGTTGTTATTATTTATTTATTTATTTTTGCAGTCAGATGGTTGTAGTTCAGGGATCTACAACCAGGGGCTAACTGGGCTATGCGAACCAAATAAAACCCTGACCAAACCAGGAATTTCCACTAGCTTAACCAGCAAGGCTATACTTTTACACCAAACAGTACCATCCAACTTGTACCCAAATGAAAACGAACGGTGTTCTCAGCAGTGTAATTAATGAAGCCGTGGTATCCACGCACCAGTAATCAGACTATGTGTATGAAATATTTAAATCAACTTAATAAGATGCAATGCTAAACTTCAATCAGCTGTGCAAGATGAGATTCCTCTCTAACTTTCCGAATCAGCATGCACAACTTAGTGCATGCTTTAGTATTCGAGTCAGGCATAAGAAACAAAGAGAATATTTACTGGGGTTACGTAATACAGATGGAGGTACTTAAGTGAGTTTGACCTTGAGCGGATTGCAGCGTTCCTGTTAGGGTAAATAAATAAAGCAAAAGCGAACTGCAGATTGAGGACAAAAGTACAGTACATTAGTGAGCACTTGGATGGAGCAATTCATACAGTGAGGAAGTGAAAGGCGAAGAGAGAAAGAGAGAGTGAGGGGGTTGGGTGGGTGGGTGAATCCGGCCAAGTGGTCTGTGGGAATCTTCCCTCTTCCTCCCCATCCCAAAAGCCGCCCTCCCCCCACCTATCTCTCACTCTCTTCCATCCTCCACCTTTCTCCCCCTCTTTAAAATTCCCTGAGTGGATAATGTATTCCCGGGTTCTCCCACCGCCTCTCAGTGCCCATGGCTAAGCGGAGATCAGACACTGAGATCTATCGGTCCTCTCTTGGCAGCACTGGCACGCTGCCTCTCATTGGCTCCCAGCGCTCTGCGTTATGTAAACATACTCTGCGATGGGGAAGGAGGGGAAAAAAACGACCTCCGCTCATTTACACATCAAAGCAGCCAGAGATGCTAGTCATCATAAGGAAAGTGGCATGTTAATTGTTGTGTAGGTTAAACTTGCTGATAAAAGAGATAGAAGGGTTAGTCTCCTCAGAATGAGATGCCTGACTGCTCTGCGCATTTGAAAGAACGTTAGGCTAACTGAAGCTGATGTTGAACCGAGCTTTGATTTTATTCCCCTGTGAGGCTTGTCAGTTGATCTTATAGCCAACCTTCAGGAAGTTCCTCCAGCTTGACAATATTGCTCATTTCCTCCTTCTCTCACAGCTTTTAACAACTTTACACTCCACCTCTGGCACATAAATGATCTTTGAAAAAAGAAAAAAAGGCAAATTGATTTTGCTGACTATCTCCCCAAAATCGATGCTCAAGCGAGAAGCTCATTCTCGGCTTCTGTTAAAGCCTGTTTCACACCAACACATAAGCAGCGTGTATGCATTTTGGCACCCACATTAACAGGTCACAGTCTTCGCACTGTTCATGTAAGCAGCGCGACTCTGCATTGCTAAAAACCCTGGAGAAAACACATAGAAAATGCACTACAAAAATATTTATGAACAATCTTTTGAAATAGGCTTTTATAACATGACAAAATATTGCCACTAACTATCTACCATTTGGTAAAACAGTAAATGGGGGACATTAAAATAACTTCAATTACACAACATTATAATGTACTCGTTCAAAAGTTTGGGGTCTGTAAGATTTTGTAATGTTTTTTAAAAGTCTATTATTTATTTGATAAAAAACAGTAATATTATGAATGATCAAAATTTAACAAATGTTCAGCATCATGTCCCATGATCATTCAGAAATCATTCTAATATGCTGATTTGCTGCTCAAGAAAATCTTATCATTATCAATTCTGAAAACATTTTGTTGCTTAATATTTTGGTGGGAACATTGATACCTTTTTTTTCAGGATTTTTGCATGAATAGCAAGTTAAAAAGAACAACATTTATTGAAATAGAAATCTTTTAGAAGAAATCTGTTACTGATAAAGCCACAGCTCTGTCGTGCAGCAAAGATGCTGTTAGTTAGGTTGCAGCTTTGCTTACGCACTGCTTATACATGCAGAGTGAAACAAGCCTCATTTGCGACAGCGCACACTATTCATAACTCACACTCATCCTATGAAGTGGCATCATGATGAACTATGGCCAGTGACATGTCAAACCAATCACTGGCTGTAGCTGAAAACTACTCCACCTACGATCCACCTCTCAGCCATCATAATCACACAGAGTCATTAACAAGCACTTGGGATATGAGTGAATCTGTAATTGTGATCGATCCTCCTCATTCGATCTCTTCCATAAGGCCCTCTTCCATCTCCCACGCTCCTCCACCGCTGACACAACTATTCACCCGGGGCCAATTAGAGTTATCCAGGGTGTCTGCACTGTCCCTCAAGAGTTCCCACCCTCCCACACCTGACCAGCCTGTCAACAACACAGAGGAACACAACACAACTGCAGCATTTTTCAACACAAAATTCATCCTGCTGCTGCTCAGAAAGTCATCTGAGAAAGCCTGTGGCTGAGTGAGTGTAGTCAGTTTGTGCTCAGGACATTTTGAAATATCAACACCCGTTGGTCCCCCCTCCCCCTTTCCAGATGCTTTTTCTCTCCCATTGTTAGAAAAAAACAAAACCTCATTCTTGTGTTAATGGAGAATGAATGGATTCATTGTAGCAATTAGCCCTTGGGGTAGTGGCGCATCAAACGGTGCTTGAAAATGAATGAACCCATATGAAATCAATAACCATCATGAACTACAATACATTTATTCAAATTAAAAAGAGAACGTGAAATTTATATTTGATATGTATAGATAATTTCTATAGGAATCCACACGATTAGGAATTTCGTGTGAGGCTGAAATATTTTCCCACACAGACTCTTTGCAACGGGTTCAAGTTCACTACGTGTTGACCAACAGAAAGCTGCTTGGTTTGCCATTCACAATTCCCAATTGACCTTGTTGTCTGCAAAATATTGCCAAAATTTCATCAATTGGACTGCACCTTGAATATAGTATTTGAAGAAAGTCTGCATTATTTCTTGGTGACTAATCAAATAAGTAACTTTGTGACAATGATCATGTGAATTTTAATAAATCATCATGTGACACCACAGATGTTCTGAAACATTCGCAAAACATGCTTGGATACAAGGGATAAGCACAGGTGTCATTAAGACAAAAAGGGACAATACTAAATATTCAATTGTTCAATTAAACGTTTCACTCAAATTGTTATGTTGAAAATATTTGTAATAAAATGTATTAAATGCACAATATAAGTATTCTACTGACTTCTCACTTTTGCTTCATTGTGCTGTTTATCTACAACTTTAAATGATCATGGTTAGACACAATCTGTAGGAAATATTCATCTTGTTTATTACCCTGCTGACACTGCGAAGAATAACATTCATGTCAACTAATGATCATGGTATTTTCACCCAGTACATCATACACACACATTTCTGTAGTTGTTGGCATATGGCAGTAAAAGTGTCTCATGAGTGTGTCACATAGCTTGGGGATCAGATGATGAAACTAATTGTTATTGAGAGCCCCTCTGGAGCTTATTAGCATTGATGAGACTTACTGTAATATATCTCTACCCCTGCAGACCATTATGCTTGGGGGAACTGTCCCGTTACTGTTGTGTAAGTGTAGTGTTATTACTGGCAACAGCTGTCAAGAGTTCACATTCATGGAGCTAAGTGCTAGGGGCAAAGAGCTCCACATTAGCACATAACACGAAATCTGTCATCTTGATCTAAGACACCATTTTGTGCCTCACCCTATAATGGTCTAATGGTTCTGTTGGGCAAAAGGTACGTTGGCCAACTAGAATTTCAATTATAGGCAAAATGTTAAACTATGCATGACTTGGTGCCCATAAACTTTTCCTTTTAAGAATGCTAATGAAAGCGCTAATTCACAAAAGCCGATTTTACAGTAGGTAAGGTGAGAACACAAAAGAGGCAGAATCTATAGAATATGTGTGGCCACAGTTGTCTATATCAGCTATTTTATGCAACCATAGGTTTACTGGAAAAACGTGCATCCACAAAAACGTACTTATAAATACAATTCATTGCAGTTCCCAACTAAAATTAACTCTAGTGGCAGTAAAATTGCAAAACGTTTACTCCTTTTCCCACCAATTATGATAACAGGAGCAGATTATCAGTTAATAAAGACTTATTTTCATGCGGTAAACTAATTAATTTGCATCACATAACCAGCTCTATGTATTGCTTTTCTAACATAGTAAACTTGCTCAGTAGTTTAAAGGATAATTCCGGTATTTAACACCTTGAGTCTATATTGTAGTTTGTTTTGGATGAACAAGAGTGGTGGACAACATTTTTTTGACAATGGTTCCTCTCTCGAGTTTTTGACTATAAAAGAATTGGCCATGGACCCATTTAACATTGGAGTCAATGGCCATGTCCGAAAATGTCATTAAAACAACCTTTAACATTAGTTTTCAAAACTGTGCAACTCACCGAGTGATTAGTGATGTTAGTTGATGTTCCAGAAACAAAAAGTGTTGCGAAATACAGTTTCTGTCGTGTTTTATTCGTCATTTTGTAAAATCCCATTGAATTCTGTTGAAGGACTGAGTGCTCGTTAATATAAATGCGCTACCGGAAACGGAAAGGGGGCTGTTTACATTTGGTCGATGTAGTCTTTTTGCTCGCTTCCGTTTCTCATAAGGCTAGCGAGCAGAGCAACTGAGAGTAAGCGAAATAAACAAACAAAACCTTGAAAATATTGAAAGACGTGACCAGTGCAATATGAAGTTGAACTCGACTGTGACCGTGAGTGTCCCGCGAGACATAAACATCAGTTATCGCCATCAAGTGGTCGGGAGTGTGCTAACGCTTCAGATTCAAATATTGAGCGGAAGTTACACGGTTGTGAAGTGTCTGAAAAAATAGTTCCACTATAGCAAAATAAACGGATTGGAATCATATATTGCGACGATATATTGTTTATAATCATCAACGAACACCACTAACCACTCGGTGAGTTTAACAGTTTTGTAAACGAACATTATTGGCTGTTTTAATGACATTTTCGGACATGCCCATTGACTCCAATGTTAAATGGGTCCATGGCCAATTCTATTATAGTCAAAAACTCGAGAGAGGAACCATTGTCAAAAAAATGTTGTCCACTACTCTTGTTCATCCAAAACAAACTATAATATAGACTCAAGGGGCCCTATCTTGCACCCAGAGCAATTTTCTTTGAACACCGACGCATGTATCATTCCTATTTTGCACCCGCGCACAGCGGACTTTTCCCTCCACAGATGCACGTCGGTATATTAGGGAATGAACTTGCGCTCGCGGGGGCGGTTCAGCGCAAAGAGGAGGCGTGTTCCGGCGCAAAACTTCAATGGTGCTATTTTCCAGATTTAAAAAGCAATTGCGCCATTGACCAGGAAAAAAACTGTCTAAAGACAGTGGCGCGTTGCGCGTTAGTGATATGGTATTTTAAGGGCGCGTGCTTGGCCATAATTTTAACCCGCATCCACTTTGATTCTCTAATATAAACAGATGCAGCAGTTTTCATTTTTGCAAATCATACATTATTACAAGGAAAAATATTAACACACGAGGGAAATCATTGTTGTGTCCGTGAAGATGTGAAAAAGATCTATCTAGATAAATAAAAAAAAAATCTAGATTAGGCTACACATTTACTACCCAAATTATACGCCTGTTTAACCGAAGCTAATTTGGGTGGGTTTCTCCCATCATCCCCAATGTCACTTCTCTGTGTTTTACGGTCCTGACGAGAACGTCGGTCTCCTCGGCTGTGAACCGCTCCTGGCGTGCGCCGGCAAATCCCCCGTTATAATAGCAATCCGCCATGGAACAAGCGCGCCGGCTCTTAAAGGGAATGTGAGAGGACGCTCTGATTGGTTTATTTCACGTTACGCCCAAACCACACCTATGAATTATGAAGCTACTTCAGACCAACCCATTTTAGATTTGCGTCGGGCGCAAGAGTCATTTATCCCGCCGGGAAAATAACAACAGCGCCGGGATCCGCCCACAAAGTTACTTGCGCTTTGCACTTTGACACTTGCGTTTCAGATCGTTAAAATAGGGCGCAAGGTGTTAAATACCGGAATTATCCTTTAACTGGTACAGCACTGCACTTGCGATGTGGAGCGCTCGGGTACGAGTCCTGTGAATTACAATAAGAGCTCAAAGCATTGTAAAATAGCATGGTTATAATGCCTTTTTATCTCAAATTTGCTTTTGTTAACAGTATCAGTTAGGTTTAGGGTTCAGTGTAAGTTTTACGTTATTTTCAAATGCGATTAACCTAGTATTAACCATTCAGCTCCACTCACTGGACATTCTATTTTCAAACTGCCGCAATATGTATAACAACCAACTTAACATAATGCTACAAGATTAAGTTCAATCTGTTTTGAATAAAACTAAACACACTTGTAGCACCATGCACTGGATATTTCACTTTAAAAATGCCACAAAACATGAAAGAAGCAACATAATATAATTTTGCAAAAATGTCCCACAACATGTTTTCCATCAAGGTTGGGTTGATTTCATGTCAATGTATGTAATACAATTCTGAAATACAGTTCATCCAATCAGAATAAAAAGCCTGGAACTACTATGCAGTTTACAACAACTAAGCTAATCTTAGCATAACATCTCAACTTAAAGTTTTTTCCCAGTCTCCTACTGTTCGAACAAACATATTTTAAACAGGCACAAACAGGCAAACTCTATTTTGTCCAAACTCCAAGTCAGGCCATTAAAACAAATAGATTGCTATTCCATTTGGTGCCACTAGTGGCAAAAAAAACCCCTGACTTTATCAGTGAATAAATGCCTCTAGCACGTAAAAACTTTGTTAAATAACTTTTACATATAACGTTAACTTTGCACTAATATATGCTAGAACAAAATCTCTATCTCCAAGTAAGAACGCAATGTGGTCTTAAACATTTACCCACACATTGTAATGCGCAATGACTCAGTGATTCAGTGACTTTTACTGAGTCATTAGGGACTTGACTATCTTACATAACTGCTGTAGGGCACCTTTAGTGACTGCTCGACTTTGTGTTAACATTTATAGGATTCTTGCAAATTAAATTCTAGCTTTTCAAATGTCACTTGATAAATAAATTATAAACTGCATGAGAGGAGTCACACTGAATCCTCCACATGATCAAGTCAAACAGATGGACAATTACACTCCAGAACACAGGAAAACATATGAGAAACACAGGAACAGGAAGAGAGTGAACAATATGTAAATCTTGTAACTATCTTTCCTTTTTTAGTTTTTCCAAGAAACTAGAGGCACACCGAGCTTGCCTGCCGGCTGATATTATGTCAAAAATAATATTTATGCTCAATACACAGTACACAACTTCTCAGAACCTTTTAAAGATTAAATACACTTTACGTGTACAGTATTTGCATTAATAGAAAAGCATACAGTACTCATACATTTGAAACACTAGTAATAAATACTGTAGATATCAGATTTGTATTTGCACATTAACTCTGTAAAATGTATTCTATGCAAGAACCAGATGCATCAAAGAAGTCATTTGATGAAACTGGGATAGCATAATGACGTTAACATAACCAGCTTTCCCATGAGCTCTCGCCTCTCTTTCATGCAGAATTATCTCGGCCCTTTTATGTTTTTAGACCTTTATACTCTTAATGATGTCTAACAAGATGCATTTATATCGAGGGAATTTGCCGGATGGCTCTCACTGTTCTGCCTTTGTAGAATCGCTTTATGCTCATTCTAAGCGCTCTGCAAGTATACTTGATTCAGCTCTCAAAAAGTAATCCACCATGTTAAATATGCGAGTATATCTGTGACATCAGATTCTGGATGCTTTTAAGTAATAAATGTTGTACTATATCATTTCATAAGTCATGAATTTGTGTTTAGCACAGTCAACGTCTGACAAGTACTTTATTTGCGCATCCACGCTGCTTCCCTGTCTCTCTGTTGGCGCACATCTACGATCATCTGCAAGAAAGAGGCAAAGTGAGCTTCATTCTTATCTCACCCAGTCCTGTTGCTTATAAAGTAATGGTTCCACCAAACCTGAAATTTGGGTCATCATTTACTTACCCTTATTTTCAGATTCACAAACACATGGCTCTCATGAACTGGTTCTTTTTAGAGATAAAAAAAGAGAAATCACTATAGCACAACCAGTGTAGAGTCAAACAAATGACTCTTTTGAGCCGGTCTATTTAAAGAATTATTCAAAGACTCACAAGCTTAAGAGTTACCATTTGAATCAATCTGACGAGATAGCAAGTCCAGCATAGCAGTTACTGAATCAATTTCAAGTTATTATTACTTACAGTGCAGTGATGGAAACAAATTAAAATTGGAATAAAATTGGATCAAGAGTTTGTGAATATGAAATCAATCAAAGCAGATTGATTCAAAGATATTTGTCGAAATCCAGCCCTACTTTTTCCCATATAATGAAACGGTCTGTCAGGCAGAGAAAACTGAACCCTGAAATGGACCATAAGATTATGAACTGCTTTTTAAGGTGTTTTTTGTTGTCATAATTGGAGTTTTACATCCATTCCCAATTCACTTTCTTTTTTGAAGAGAACCTTTAACATTTTTCAAAAAATCTCCTTTTTTTGTTCCACACGGGTTTGGAACGAGAGTGATTAAAATGACACAATTTCCAATTTTGGGAGAACCTCCCATTTAACAGGTTTCCAAAAACCATCACTCTTAACAATTATTTGAAAAGACAGAACAAATCCATCACCTCCACAAACAATGATTTCCCACATGCACATGTACGAATGACACATTAAACACATTAAAACTAAAGCACTGACAGCAGGATGCTAGCGGTAACTGATGATTTACAAGCAGAGCTCTGGTGCGGTCTGGAGGGGTCCTGAAGAGCTCTTTGGGCAGCCTTCTGTATGCCTGTTCATTAATCATCTCTCAGATGAGAGACTCTCACCAGCTGGGGCTTAGAACACTCAAGGGAACATAACCACGCAGAGAGAGATAGAGAGAAAAAAACTCCAAACAGGTGTCACTGTACCAACTGCATCTCATAAGTAGGATGCTGTCAACAGCAGAAGCTGAACGGGGGCTCTGATTTCTGCGCTATGGCATGCTGGAATAACACATTGAGCATTGACCTCTTTTCCATTACCAGATCAGTGTTGTTTGTCTTTACACTTGGATAAATGAAATAATGGAAATGCAATAAAGTGACACCCCACTCATTTAATTCACTAATGGTATTGGAACAACTTTCTGGATGCAGAATGACAAAACAGAATTGAGAGGGAGCTTGTGTTATTGACAGAACTGTTCAAATCCTTCTGGCATTTTGTTCTTTATGTCTGAAAGGCCTCTGGAAAGATTGCTGTTTGCTCCCGTACAGCTTTACGGGGCTACTGCCAACTCCCTAACCTTCACAACAAAATGGATGAGAGTGTAATGGCGAGATAAAATCAGTGAGAGACACAGTAACTCATGTGAGGTATTCAGCATTCTGTCGGACTTCATGTCCAGAAGACCATTGCGCTGATGCCCTCGACAGAAACATGAAATGCTTTGTGAGAAGGTTTCGACAGTCCTTCAAACAAATGTAGATGAAATCACACAAGAACTGATGTTTTTCTACAGAACGGGAGTTGCATGCAAAACAAATCAATATGTCATTTCAGTTATCTGGTCAAACTTGTATTTTATGTGACCTTGACACCATTTTTTAAAGTGTAAATGTCCAGTAGATGTTTGCGATAAAAAACACACGAATCTTTGGTCGATAAACACACTGTAGCTGTAGCTCAACTGATGGGAACTGTGCAAGAGACATGTCTCTGCCTGCAGGCTCACTGCCATGTGGATTGAATATTTGTGATACATCGTATAAGCCTAGCAAAATGTGTCAAAAAGGTTAAAAAAAAAATAGGCAGAGTCAATTTACACCATGTTCAAGTAGCTGAACTTGTTGCCAAAGGCGATTTTGACCAACTTGCCTGACATTGCTCAGACTATTTACCCTTAGTAAAATGCATTATTTCTGTTTAAACTTAGCTTCTAAAAAATACTGATTATCATACTTTTTTCAAAAAGCACATTCAACATATCTAGTCTGCATAATACAGTTTTTTTACGATCGCTATGACAGTTTTTTCAATACATTTAATCATTTTCCTAAACTCTTAACGCACCAACACACCTAAAACACACAATTGGCAAAACGGTTAATTTCATGCTCAAAATCACACACTGTAAACTAAACTCCAAAACTAATTTTCAAAATACAATAATACATTAACACAATACACTATGGGCCCTATTTTAACGATCTGAAACGCAAGTGTCAAAGTGCAAAGCGCAAGTAACTTTGTGGGCGGATCCCGGCGCTGTTGCTATTTTCCCAGCGGGATAAATGACTCTTGCGCCCGACGCAAATGTAAAAGGGGTTGGTCTGAAGTAGCTTCATTATTCATAGGTGTGGTTTGGGCGTAACGTGAAATAAACCAATCAGAGCGCCATCTCACATTCCCTTTAAGAGCAGGCGCGCTTGTTCCATGGCGGATCGCTAATATAACGGCGGATTTGCCGGCGCACGCCAGGAGCAGTTCACAGCTGAGGAAACCGACGTTCTCGTCAGGACCGTAAAACACAGAGAAGTGACATTGGGGATGATGGGAGAAACCCACCCAAATTAGGTTCGGTTAAACAGGCGTATAATTTGGGTAAATGTGTAGCCTAATCTAGATTTTTTTTTTTTTATCTAGATAGATCTTTTTCACATCTTCACGGACACAACAATGATTTCCCTCGTGTGTTAATATTTTTCCTTGTAATAATGTATGATTTGCAAAAATGAAAACTGCTGCATCTGTTTATATTAGAGAATCAAAGTGGATGCGCGTTAACATTATGGCCAAGCACGCGCCCTTAAAATACCATATTACTAACGCGCAACGCGCCACTGTCTTTAGACTGTTTTTTTCCTGATCAATGGCGCAATTGCTTTCTAAAACTGGAAAATAGCACCATGGAAGTTTTGCGCCGGAACACGCCTTCTCTTTGCGCTGAACCGCCCCCGCGAGCGCAAGTTCATTCCCTAATTTACCGACGTGCGTCTGTGGAGGGAAAAGTCCGCTGTGCGCGGGTGCAAAATAGGAATGATACATGCGTCGGTGTTCAAAGTCAATTGCGCTGGGTGCAAGATAGGGCCCTATGTCTAACAAAACACTGCAAACATGTTTCAAAATCAAATAATTATTCAAAACACTAACACATGTTCTCTTCCAACAGGAACATTTAGTCAATCATAACACAATGACAAAAAGAACACTAACATCAGCTGAATTTACAGAAACTGTATTATTTTATGTCAGGTCTGCCCTTATACAATAGACAGTATATTGTATTGATCATAGATTGTGTTTTGCACTGTAGTTTCTTTTGAAACCTATCTACATTTTTGTTTTGTTGGGTTTAGTAAATACATGTCTTTTGTTGCAGAAATTCAATACAAAAAATGAATGACCATCTCAGAGTAGCTTTATGTACAGTTTATGAAAAACAGAATTCCTGCAGTAAAGACTTTATTTGCAAAAGGACATTACTGCAAGATATACCTCTCCCTTGTCCTTGTCCTTGCCCAACTCCTCTCCCATGTCCTGGTACTCGTCTTCCTCTCCCTCGTGTAGGCTTCTTTCTTTCTTTCTTTCTTTCTTTCTTTCTTTCTTTCTTTCTTTCTTTCTTTCTTTCTTTCTTTCTTTCTCTCTTTCTTTCTTTCTCTTTCTTTCTGTTGCTCCATATTGTTCCTTTTCCACACACGATCAGCCCAAAGAGTCCTCTTTTAGAACATTTGATCATGCGATTGAAAGAACCTCAACACCTGAGTGTGCTTCTGGATGGGAATCAGCTGTAATTTATATATTTGCATAACTTCAATAAGCTGTTTCTCAGTAGCAATGGAATAAAATACAGGGAATATATTTGTGTTTCAATTCACAATATGAACAGCTGTTCACTTTGACTTTAGTCTATAAGTTATGTTTAGAACATGATGTTATCTATTCTGACATACAGTGTGAAAGCATTTGTAAATTTGGCAGTAAAATTACATTGTTTTGGTATTGGTTGAGCTTGTGTGTAAAAGAAGTTCAAGCATTTTAAATTTGTGTTAACTGTATGCATTTTGTGTCAAAGCAACAAGAAATGTGTTAATTGTATAGCCTACAAAGATGGATGTTGTGCTAACCGTGTTAAGAGTTTAGGAAACTTGTTAAATGTATTGAAAAAAACTGTCATAGCGATTGTAAAAAACTAATTCTTGTTCCCTGAGATTTGATGGTTAGATTTTGATGTTTTCCATAGTTTCCATTTCATGCTACAAGACGTGCTATTTGATCACATAACAAATAGCGGTTATGTAAGGGATAATGTACAGCGAGCTGGTCATTATCGCAAACAACCCCTGACAGGGTGATCATGACCCTGACACAAAGCTGAGAGTTCTTGTATTAACCTGGAGTGGTTTATTTTCAGATAATGACAAGCTGAAATGTACATGATCCCTCTTATTACATGGCTACTTACCAAATAAATAAATAAATGGACATGACATATTGATTTGAGTTTAGATTACTTCATCATATGAGAAGAGGCAGTGGCGTGATACAAGAGACATGAAACTAGCACAGTTTTAGGAGACCTCGTGGTTGCCAAAGATAATGGTCAAATATTTTTGACCCCCTCCCCCAACACTTTGTTTCCCCATCTAATTTCATTTCATGCCAGAAAATGTGCCATAAATAGCATATTTGAATATTTATTAGCTTAAGCCGGGTTCACAATGTACGATTTTGGCTATCTGGGGTCGACAGCCAGATTAATGACCATTGAGATCAATTTTACCTCCAAAGAGATTCTTGAAGCGTCAGAAGATTTGACGCACAGCCCTGTCGTGTGACTTCTCCTACAACAAAATCAAAATCAAATAAGAGCGTCAAACCTGATAACGCAAAAAGTGAGACAACAACAAACCACCACTTGCTTCACATACATCGTTTTCGGGGGTTTATCTCTCAAGATGATCAAAATCAACGCTAGAGATTGTTTTCGTTTGCTAGCCACCATTTCTATCCCGCATGTAAATGCAGATCACGTCACTAAACGTGTCACGGATTGATGATGTAAATCTCTGGACGATTCTTCTCCGTTTTTAACGCGTCTTGACTGCCGTATAGAGTCTGACATCAATGACAACTGAGATCCCACAGTGTGACATGGCTTACAGCGTGGATCATGTTCGCACAGTCTGACAAGCAACAGTAGCAAAGGACTATTATAAATAGTACAATGTGCAGTAGGCTTTTAGATCAAATAAATCTGCCAAAATGCATAAAGTAGAATGTTAGAATTTTTTGGTTATGGAAATTTGATTATTTTACTGTTAGTCTTATAACCTTGGCCATACAAAATATACCCATTGCATTATTTTGCACTAAAATTCATTACATTTGATGCCCCCTTTAAAATGGTCACAGTTTTTGTTATGCGTTTTAAAGCAGCACTGCATCACTCTATCCAGGTTGAGCTCTCTGATCTATGGTTCAATAAGCAAAGAATGTCTACAGAGACCTTGTCTACAGAGAGAAGCTAGTGGGAAATCTACAAAAAGCAGCTCTTTTAATCCAAAGCAAGGACAATTATAGCCAAAACTTCTAGTCGTTTTCCCCTGCAGGCATAATGCTTCAAATCTAAACATCAGACCTGGAGATTAAATCTCCTAAATAATTTTCCCTGGTTCAAAACAGACATTTTTCATCATTATTAGTGGTATTTTCATTCGCTGAAAACGACGGTTAAATAGCGTGGAAGGCCTGAGGGGACGTCGTTGTCATCTTTAGAGTAGAGTATGTCAGCAAGACAACAGTACAAATAAACATCATCAAATTATTTAATTTTATATGACTCATTTGTCAAAGATCTCTAAAAGCTCACCATGTAAATTGAGAACACACCTCATGAGAGTAAAGTTCAGTGATATGTTATCAGAGATTTACAAGCTCATCTCTCCCCAGGGAGGTCAAACAAAATGACAAAACAAACGCTCTAACAATAACTGTAAGTGATTCCAATAAGCAAACTGACATGCATTTTGCATTCATGTTTGTTTCTCGTTCTCCAGAGGAACAAGTATAAACAGGAACACAAAATGGTGACTTTATGTCTCATGAATTATTCATTGTCATCTTCTATTGCTATTTTTCTTTTCAATTTTTAGCATTAGCTTCTGTGTTTCATCGCCTCAACAAAAGCGGAGAGGGAGATTTCAGAGGATTTCATTTATTTGCACTTAATGAACACCCCTGCATGCTGCCGAATTCAAACGGAAAAGGCTCAAAGGGTGGATCATTTGTTATATCTGTTGTTTTGTTTTCAGACCGCATTAGCTCACGCTCACTTAACTTCAAAGTTTCAGGCGAACTTTATATTGGAGTTCTGCAGTCTACCAACGTTTTATCCATCACTCCTGTCTCGAGTCATGCAAACTCCTCTAATAGCCAATCAAATCTTGTTCTGTGTCTATTTGTTTCTGTGTTAGTGAATGAGAGGACTTAAATGAGTGAGAACAGAAGAGTCTCTTGCCCGCTTTCCACACTACAGCTCTGAGAATTGGTGGAGGTCCATGCTCAGCAGGGAGCGAGAAGGCGGAAACAAAAAGCGCAGATCGTGTACGTTTTCTCTCAGTGCTGCTCTAACGCACATTACAAGAGGAAGGAGTGAGAGAGGGAGGAATTGTCCAGTGTAATCCTAGCTCCCCGTCTCATTCAGCCTCTGACAGACAAGGGGAGAAATAACCATCAGAACTGAACCCTAAAGCCTCTTTCCCCCAGCCCTTTGTGACCTCCTGGATTGTGATGTTGCCAGGGGAAACAAGGCCCACTCAGAGAGGAAAGCAGTCTCTGTTGGGACCTGACCCATCATTCGCCAGGAGGGGCCACTCGTTCCAGTTTTGGAGCCTTGAATATACTCGCAACACAATGCACCGATGGGCAATCAGCGTGCCCTCTGATCCACTCCACGTGCCTGCTTAGAGGAGGTGTGTTTACTATTGCTGCCCCCGTCTTTGGAGGAAAAATATCTATCCTTCCAAAAATAATATGAAATATTTGTATATTCACAGATCGCCACCTTGGAATTATAAGGTTCTATCTGCATTCTGACTGGTTTTGAGATATTGAGCTTTAAAGTTTTTGCATTCCATTCGACTGTGTAGAAAGAACCTTTTTATTTTCTAAATAAAAAGTTCCAAAATGTACACAACTTAAAAAACAACATCACATAATGTAAATAAGTTGTCACAGAATAAGAATATGTGAATAAGTCAATTTTGACAAAAATGTCAGATAGAACCTTATAATTCCAAGGGGACGAGATTACAACAAGGTCAATTAACTTTGGAAAACAAAGGGGGTCACAAAGCAGGTCTTTATCATCAAGAGCCACGCTTCTGATTTTTATAAAAAAATCATTTTTTATTAAACGAAGTATATAGATTATGTGCGGTGATGTTTTGGTATATTATAGTTGTGTGTGTATATATATATATATATATATATATATATATATATATATTGACAATGGGTTAGACAATTTGCAAACACCTGGTTTTAGACCACAATAATTTATTCGTATGGTGTAGGCCTCCTTTTGCGGCCAATACATCATCAATTGGTCTTGGGAATGACAGATACAAGTCCCGCACAGTGGCCAGAGGGATGTCCTCTTCCAGGACATTGGCCAGGTCACTATGTGATGCTGGAGGAGGAAAACGTTTTCTGACTTGCTTTTCCAAAATGCCCCAATGTGGCTCAAAAGTGGCAGAAGTTTAATTCACTTTCATACTTATCGAACCATTCTGTTACAAGTACAGAACGGGTTTTGAGCCTCTTTGAGGCTTCTCGAGTCCACGCCGTAACTCCCACGGAAGTGGGAAAGACAGTGAATGTGGAGTCATCAGAGAACAACACGTTTCCCATTGTCCACAGCCTAAGATTTGCAATGCTGGAACCAATGAAACCGACATTTGGCACGAGTGACCAAAGGTTTGGTTATAGCAGCCGACCATGAATATTGACTCTGTGGAGCTCCAGACGAACAGTTTTGGTGGATACAGGAGAGCCGAGGTGCGGGTCAGACAAGGGGTCGGACAATGAAACTGAAACACTGGCCAATATAGTGTTGGAGGTTTCACGCCTATATATGGGTGACCTGGTGGTCAATCTTCACTGATTTTGAAGAGTTTGAAGGTTGAATCAGCAGAGCAATAGTACTATTGCAATCCATTCCACACAACATAATGGGGGACATATCAGAGTTCAAAAGAGGACAAATTGTTGGAGTGCGCCTCGCTGGCTCATCTGTGACCAGGACAGCAAGTCTTTGTGGTGTATCAAGAACTATATCCAGGGTAATATTGGCATACCACCATGTTGGATGAACCCCATCCAACAGGAGTAACTGTTGACGCAAGAGAAAGGGATGAAAGGGATGTACAGGTAATAACCCGGATTGTACACTGTAAAAAAATATTTTCATGATTTGTTATCGCAACTTTTTATCTTTTGTCAAATCAACTTTGATAACTAATGTGGTGAAGATAACATACTATTTTGAGTTTCTGTTTATTAAACCATTCTTCTTCATTGTATTAACTCAAATTTTTAATTACAACGAACTCAAATCTTTAAGGCAACAAGGTAACTTGCTTTTTTAAGTTAAACTAACTTTTTTTTTACAGTGTATCCAAAAATTATAAAAACTTGAATTAATGCCTATTGTCTGATTATCCAGGAAATTAAAGAGAGTACAACATGAATGGTACTTCATCTCTTTTTTTAAACTTGGTGGATGAAAACTAAGTCTGGCATCAGGGCAAAAACAGATGCACATTATGTAACACTTAACATACTCAGAACCGGCATACATTATAAAATTGATTAAGTGAGTCATGTTTGAAACGGTTATATAAAAAAAAAAAGCATATTTAAACACACCTGTGACTGCTCATAAATAATATGTGCTCCAAGATGTAACACTGCTTGGTAACTGTAACCCAAGGGTTTACTTTCAAACATGAAAAAGTTTATAAAAAAAAAGAAAAAAATATTTGGCTTTTATATTGTTACTGTACTTTAAATTACTAAAAAATATGATCTGGTCATATGCTCACCAAGGCTGTATTTATTTAATCAGAAATATATTAAAACAGTAATATTGTGAAATATTATCACATTTTAAAATAACATTTAATAATATTTTTTATCAAATGTATTCATGCAATGTCAAAGCTGAAATTTCAGTCTTCAGTGTCACATGATCCTACAGAAATCATTCTAATAGGCTATAATGATTTGATGCTCAAGAAACATATTATTATCAATGTTAAAAACAGTTGTGCTGCTTAATATTTTTGTGGAAACTGTGACTATCTTTGTTTCAGGATTCTTTGATGAACAGAAAGTTCAAAAGAACAGCATTTATTTGAAATCTAAATCTTCTGTAACATTATAAATGTCAATTTAATGCACCCTGAAAAAAATAATACATTTCTTAAAAAAAAAAAAAAAAACTGAACCCAAACTTTTGAAAGGCTTATAAACTTGATATAAAATTGATTTGTTTAACACTTCTCAAAATCAATTATCAACCCTGAGCAGATTTACAGTTCATTTTGACAGTCCTACAAAAATACGTTCTGTAAAATGGTTCTTTTCTCTTATATTTTGTATACACTAGCAGGCCACGGACCCCATCTTAAAAACCCCTGCTGTAAATAACCCACATTTTCTTTGTGTTTATACTGGACACGGGCTGAAAGTGAAAACTAAATCACTCCCATTCTAATCAACAAAGCTGTCTACATTTGAAGCGCTCGCTCTGCGACAGTTTGCAGAATACAATACATTACATGGTTCAGCACAATCTCTGCCACTTGACACATTTCTACCATTTTTTATATTGTCATACCGCCCTGCTGCTTACTAAAACAGTAAGATGGCATGTTTGTGATTGTTGCTGTTGTTGTCAAGCAGGCTCCAAAGCAAAGGCTCGAGGGCCACATGTTGAGTAGCGCTGTCTTGCTCCACACAGCATGTTGCTATAAAGGATGACATTTACTGAAACAACCCAGAAACTCAGCATGTACTGTGCTACAATGCTCAAATTGTGGTTAAAATAACTCAAAAAATCATCATCAAGTCCATGTCAGAAAAGCGATATTGCAAGGCATTTGCCAATTATTAAGGCGCAGCCCTTTAATCAATATATTTACTGTTCTATTAATAATACAGAAGTGTCATTGGTCAGCATTTTGCTAGCCAGGCCAGAGGAAAGAAGAGATATTTGTCAGTTTTTTCCACAAATCAGCTCCTCTATATTCTGGGCATTTAATCTATATTCCGACGCAGATAGATATCTTTGTTAAGAGAACACACCTGCTTTATATGTATGAAAACTTGGCGAGATTTAATGAAGCTGAAGAGCACTCAATCGTGTTTACTTTATTTTTGGAAAAAGATACAAGAGTCCGTTAAGGCTGGTGTCAGTGATACACTAAGCCATGATGGACAGATGAGTCCAATCCTATACAATAAATGGAGGACTGAGAGCGATGAGAAGGCAGAAGGCAGTGTTAAATCGGCCTTTCTCGTCCTCATCACATTTCTCATCCTCCGCTTATTGATATTGATTCGAGAAGCTCATTACAGTGGCTGACTGATGAATGCCATGAATCAGCACAAACACTGTGGTCTGAAATCTTCTCAGATCATTTTGACAAACTCGGTAAACGTGCTGAGGGTGCTGAGAGGATTTAATAAGGTTCATGACAGACAGTCTTTCTGTCAAAAGACATCCAAAACGCTATATAAACATAAATCCTGATTGGTTGAAATGACAGATGTTGTGAGCCCTCTCATGTTTAATCAGTTAGGCTGAATGCATTGCAAATAGAAAGTGATTGCTTTTTCCTTCATCAAAAAAAGAAGAGAGAAAAAAAAGGGCCAGTGGAGGAGCAGGAAGAGAACTTATCAAGCTCCATACTGAAATACACACTCCTTAAAGATCCTCTCCAAGCCTTCTTGACCATACTTGACTCCTGTAATCTGCTGACTAGAGTGCTTTCTTCAATTCAGAAGAGTCGATACTTATTTTCAGAAGAAATGGCAATGGATTGATCTCGTTAAGGTGGTAGAAAAAAACCTTTAAATCCTTGAAGACAAGATGGTTAGTCTTGTTAGCTTGAATGTCCAGAGTTCTCATCAATCATTGTCTATCCACAGAAAATGTAGAAAATACAGTTTGTGGGGGACTAGAGGCAGATTAAGAAACCAATTAACAATAGATGTATTTACAATTGCTTAATTAATTGATGTTAAAAGGTAAAACAAAACTTTGACTAGCACTTTGTCTAAAAATGCACTTTTGATTAATTTAATGCATCCTTGCTGAATAAAACTACGATTTTCTTTCAAACCGGGCGGCAGTGGCTCAGTGGTTCATGTCGGTTGTCTACAAACTGGAAGGTTGGTGCTTCTATCCCCGGTTCCACCAGACCAAGTGTCGAGGTGCCCATGAGTAAGACACCTAACCCCAGCTGCTCCCGACGAGCTGGATGGCGCCTTGCATGGCTGACACCGCCGTCGGTGTATGAATGAGTGAATGTGAGGCAATATGTAAAGTGGCCACGAGTCTGTTAAAGCGCTATATAAATGCAGTCCATTTACCAAAACAATAATTTTAAAAATTCTAAATTTCCAATCTGTAGTGTAATTTGAAAATGAACTCCTAAAAATTAAATTAAAATGAAGGAATCAATGTAAGTGGCACTCCTAGTCTTCTCCAGACTCTCAGACTGCAACATATATAAAAACAGGTAGAACCACACAATAAAATCAGTCAGCGCCAGTCAGTAATCAAGATGAATGTTTGAGCTCTGTAAAACTTCAAGATGACTAACAGAACGACCATGTTCTTACAATAACCTCAGTTTATAAGACGGCACCACCAGCAGCACGGCTTGAGAAAACAGTACCATGTCATATAGCAGCTTCCAAATCTGAATTGTGAAATGTGAGCTTGAGCAGTCATGGAAACTATATCCTGTGGCCCAGCGGTCCTCCCACACTCTCTGCCAGACTCTTGAATGTCAACGCTGAGCGAAGAACCTGTGCGTTGTATTGCCTCTCAAGCCCTGTTTACCGACAAAAGTTTTTGCAAGTCACCTCTAAGCCTGCATAATAACCCATATCAGAAAAGGGCCTGAAATTGCAGGGCAGAGCATTGTGTACATGAGAGAGGCTTGTATAATTGTACGGAGCGACATAAAACCGGGGTAGAGTAGAAGTAAAATAGCCCTCTAAGGAGATGAGGTGGTCCAGGATTGGGTCTGGATATAATGCAGCGCTATCACTGTGCTGCATCAATGTCCTCTGTGGCAGAGATTAGCACTGAGGAAATCTATCCAACACAAATAGACCATAACGAGACAGTCATTTTGTGGGTTCAAGGGGGAAAAGCACTTTTCTTCAAGCTTCAAGAACTGCAGGGTCTGTTTAGAGGGGTTTCCAGGGAAATGGTCTGGTTATAAAATGCATTGCATTGTGTGCAACAATTTCATTGCCTATGCCAAGACAGTTTTTTTTCGGGAAAGTGGCTTCTCGATGACACTAATCATTTAAAAGCAATAACAATGTGAGTCGAGTAGGGATGCGAACATGATGATCTTCAACTGTGTGCTTCTATTCTATGGCGCATGGTAAATCAAGACCTGTCAATCTTAGCGATTGGTGTAGTTTGGTATAGTTTGGTCTCTAACTCTAACTCAAACAAATATGCTTATTATATTCTGCAAGTTGAGAATAGAGTTGTAACAGCATGATATTTTCACGGAATGATGACCGTATCTGAAAATATCACAGTTTCACAGTGTATGGTATTAAACTGTCAATTCTTATTCTTACAATCATTTAAAATGACCGGTAAATGAATAAAAAAAGTTTTTTGGTTGAACAAATGGTTCATTATAACAAACTTGAAACCATTTGTTTGTATTGTTTATTCAAATTTCAGTCATCAAATACAAGTTAAGTTAATTAAATGTAATAATCGATTATGAATATATTAACAACTTATTTTTATCATTAATAATTTATTTTAAAAATAATAGTTTAATAGAATAAACGTCTTTTTACGATTTAATACAAATATATTACCAAAAAAGGGTGGTAATCAAATGAATGCATAAAACTAATATTTTGATAATTTGATTGATTACATTTGTTTTAAAATGTAATCAAATGAAAATCTTACTAATTTTATCGTTTTATTTTTTACCAAAGTGCTGCACAACAGACTCAATTAAAACATGCAAAACATATATCCTTTAATGTTTAAATAAATGGTATTATTATTTTTGTTATTATTTTGAGAAGTACATTCTATTGTACAATGGCAATATATTTCTGTCATAATTTCTTCAAGTTTTGAGTGTATTTGACAATTGGTAGGCGGGGGCCTGGAACAGTCTTATTGCGCTTTTCACAAACCATGTTGCGATTTGATTTATTGCACAGCTCTACTTTCGATTTATTCATCCATCCATCAATTCGCACGTTTTATATAACACCTGCGTTATACTGTAAATTACATTTTCATGACTGGATTATGTGATTCAAAATTAGATATCTATCCTTGAGGACAATAGCATTCGTTTTTTTCTATATCCAAATATTTCTTATAGGGAGTTATATAGTTTCAACCCAAGTATTAGTCTGTTATGTACGATCATTTTACAGATCACATGTTAAGTAATTGTGTTTTTCATACTATAAAAAATAGAGTGCTTCTAATATGTCAGCAAATTTAAAAGTAATTGTTAAGTGATTGTCATATTCATATATTCACTGTAAAGCCAAGCTTCTAAGCTTTAAAAGACACCGATTTTGTTGGTTAAGCAAGTGGTTGTTTAGTAAGGTTATAACTTAGTAGTTAATCGGTTAATCAATAAATTTATCATTCATTTAAACAACGATCGATTACAGGAATTTATGTAGATTGACATCCCTAGAGTCGAGTCATTGAGCCATCTGTGTGTATTCAAAGAATTGCCCCACTTAGTTTTTTTTATTACAATATTTTCTCATGGAGACCTATAACATTATCATATAATACAGTACAGTCTCATATCAAGATGTTTTAATGTTTTTGATAGAAGTCTCTTATGTTCACCAAAGCTGCATTTAATTGATCAGAAAAACTGTAAAAAAAAAACTTAATATTGTCTTCTATTTTAATATATTCCTGTGATGACAAAGCTGAATTTTCAGCATCATTACTCCAGTTTTCAGTATCACATGATCCTTCAGAAATCATTATAATTTGATGATTTGATTACCAGTTGGAAATAGTTTTGCTGATCAATATAGAGTGCTACATTTTAAAGTTAAAAAGAACAGCATTTGTTTAAAATAGAAATCCTTTGTAACCAAATTTGAATGTTACTTTTTATGCATTCTTGCTTAATAGAGCATTTAAAAAAAAATCTTATTGACCAAACATTCAAATAGTATAGTTTATCATGCAAAAATAAACAAAAATGTCATTATAATCAAATGCTAAAATCATCAACTGCAAATGTCCAAATACATTCACACCAAAAAATGCTGAACAGGAAAACTGACAATTTTATAAATGCATAAACAACAGCAGAGGTGTGATTTTCCCGTGAACCCCTATATAATGTCTGTCTCATATTTTCTTTTACCTTAGATCATTTTGTTGATGGTTTTCTGAGGATGAGTGCATGTCACGCAGTCTCACCATGTTGGTATCTTTCTAATTGGCTGGCTATCTAATGGATTTGCACAAGAATAAATGTAAAGTTTGATTAAATGCATGATGTCGTTAACACCAAAATATATAGTAAGCTATTTCTCCTCCCCTTTAAAATAAGTCTTTTTTTTTGTTGCTTTACTAACTTTTATATGGTTAGCTGCATTTTATTACTTGAATTTAGCATAGTTTTTTTCCTCCTTCTCCCTTTTTCACGGTGACCCACCATTAGTGAAGCACTGCTTTAAACAGTCAGCGTGGACTTAGAATAGAGAGAATACACAGAAACTATTACATATTGCTGCAAGCAGATTTCAAGGGGATACATTTTCAAAAAAGGGGCCTTTTACAATTCCCAAACAGGAAATGTAGGTATTGAGCAACACTTCTGCAGGTACAGTGCTAACTGAGCTCTCTTTCAGAGAGATTTCATATTTTCAGGACAGAGGTGGGCTTAACCTCACAAGCAGGTGTGGGATGACATGTATATATAGACTGGGGCTAGTGTCTGCTCCCTTTCACAGAGGAAAAGAGTGCCAGCATCCCCTCACCTGCCAGATGCTTTTATCCAAAGTGAATAACTGAGCATACAAGGCATACATTTTATCAGTACGTATGTTTCCTGGCAGTCAAACCCTTGACCTTGGTGTTTCCTGCAGAGCTACAGGAACACATATAAAACTACTCAAAATATTAAAATCGTATTGGAACAATTAGCGCTAACATAACATAATGCCGTGGAAGGGACTGTGGCTGTGCCTAGTCTGCCAAAAGTCATTTGACATTTCTGTTAAAAAAAAACTTTAAATTCAACTTTTTAACTATCCCTGTTAAACAATTATTCCTTGAAGGAATATAAATCACCATTTAATTCCAATATAACTTTTTTCTTCTGTGGAATTTAAAATATATTTTGATGCAGTGGCGTAATTTTGTTATAAAAAGTGGGTGGGATAGGAGTGGTTACACTAATACAATAGGTTATACACTAATACAATGCTATACATACAATAATAACATTTGTAGAAAATAAATAAATAACATTACGATGTCCAGAAATCTATTTCAATAGTACCGGTACATTGAGTTTAATGTATTGACAGAACTCATGTTTAATGTGATAGTTTCATTCTAAAATCTACTATAATACAATATATTGTTATAGTACCGACTCCCGAGATTCTTCATGTTAGTGAATAAATACATAGATCCGCAATCAGCATTTGTATTCCCTGATGATCTGGTGGTAGAACTTTTGTTAAGTGTGTCAGAGATTCCGGGTTCTAATCCAACCTCGTATCGTTTTTTTTTCCTCAGTAAAATCAAAGATGTTCATCAATGATTATTTATCAAGAACAGGGAGACGTTTGTGTAGCCTACATTTTGTTTAGCAATTTCAGCTAAAAAGAATAGTCTCAGCAACCGCATTAAGCGATTGATTGATGCGCTCGTCTGTGTAAACTGTGAAGAATACGCACAAGCCAAAACACTGGCAACAAACACTCAGCATGATTTCAAAAACACATTCCAGCGCCAGATCGCCTCCGATTTAAGACAAATTAACGTCATCTGGATGTGTTATGTATGTCTGTGCAGTGAGATTTTTCTAAAAAGTGGTGGGAACAATATCGACCCTGGCAAAAAGTGGTGGTGGGTGGCACCTCCCCACGTTTTGATGAATGTTTCAACTGTCTGAACAATGAACGTCAATGGGGTCTAAAACAACACTGAACACATTGACTTTCATCGTATCAAAAAAGCACAGATATTTTTTCTAAAGTATCTCCTTTTGTTATCCACAGGTCATACAGGGTTGGAAAGACATGAGAATGAATAAATGATTTTCATTTTTAGGTGGACTATGCCTGCAAGGTTAAACTGAATATTCTCCTCACCTTTTTAACGCACAACTTTTCGGGTGACCAAACCGGACAGTGAAGGGCAGTCTCTATTTTTGACAACAATAACTTGATGGCTCCTGAAATGTCAACTTGGCATTTCACATTCTTTAAAAATGGGGTTTCTAAAACGTTCACTGGTTGTAAGGCTCTGATGATTTCTTTTGTCAAAGTATTTGAGTGTTTGATCGCTCTTGGCTCCAGAAAAAACAATCTGCACAATGATGATATGTGGAACAAAGACAATGTGTAAACAAAAGAACGTGCATACGGAGCGAGAGAAAGGAGGAAAAGGAGTAGAGAGAAAGAGTGAAGCAGGAGGAGCGAAAAAGTGACTGCCAACCCGTTTTTTACTTTCTTTGTAACCTTCTTGCATTTCCCCAAAACACTCCCTGTACACTTGTACCACATGCAGAAATAAGGCAGGCAAAGGGGAAATGAATTATTTATACGGGCCTGCCTTTCAGAATTAAAGTGAGCACCATGAGACTCCCTCAACGTGAGCAGAAAGGGACAAGGGAGCTCAGAGCCAACACACTGCGAGCGACAAACACAGGCACACACACATACACACACATAAAATTGATGCAAAACACAAAAGGGATACCATTTTGATGACAAACATGATTCAGGCCATTGAAGACAGAAAACAAATGACAGGAACTGTTTATTTACAATTCTGTTGACTAGTTGCTGTTTACCTCTCTGAACCCAGTAAAGCTAGTTAATCTGTTTCATCTGCACTTAACTACTGGTAATGCAATACACTCAACAAAAACAGGACAATCTGCATCATTCATTTTAATTGTACAACAGGAATCACTATCAGCTGGGTGGATGATGCTTTGGCTTAAAGGGATAGTACAGCCAAAAATAAAAATTCTGTCATTAATTCCTCACCTTCATGTCGTTCCACACCCATGAAACCTTTGTTCATCTTCGGAAAACAAATGAAGATATTTGAATGAAATCAGAGAGCTTCCTGTCCCTCCATTGGGAGCTACGCAACTACCATATTCAAGGTCCAGACCAGGGGTGCGTTTCCCAAAGCCAACTATGGTCGCAAGTTCTGTCGTTACCAATAGAGTTCAATGGAACTTGCGACCATAGTTGGACAACGATGCTTTTGGGAAACGCACCCCAGAACGGGAAAGACATAATTAATGTAATCCATGTGACCAGTAGTTTAAGTGCTTTGTTTGATCAAAAGTTTTTTTTTTACCACTTTATTCACTAAAATATTGAGCACCACGATGCATGCGTGTTGTGTTGGCCTGAGAGCTGACATAGTTTGGATAATATTATTTTGTAAATAAAGTGTTAATTTTTTGTGTGCAAACAAAGCACTCGAGTCATTTAATAAAACTGAGGTTAAACCACTGGAGTCACATGGATTACTTTAATGATGTCTTTACTACCTTTCTGGACCTTGAATGTGGTAGCTGCGAATGTGGAGACAAGAAAGCTCTCGGATTTCATCAAAAATATCTTCATTTGTGTTCTGAGGATGAACGAAGGTCTCACGGGTGTGGAACGATATGAGGGTGAGTAATTAAAGACATAATTTACATTTTTGGGTGAACTAACCCTAAGGGCCATATGCAATTTGTCTGCAGAATAAATAAAAATAAATGAATAAATATAAATACAACTAAATGGATCAAAATAAATATTAATCCACTATATTGGTGCAAATTTAAAAAATGACTATCATGGAAAGGTTTCAAAGGCCAGCAATTCTAAACATATTAAAGTTGTTTTGTCATCTCCAAATGCACATACTATTTCCTACAACAAACGTATGCCTACATCCCCTCATATTAGAAAACAGACTGAGATAAGTAAGATTTCAGAAAATTAATTAGTTCTCTGGGGGGGTGTAGAGCCACATGCTTAGTGGAGGGAAACTTAAAAAATAGTAAGTTGCCATGTATTGCTAGAGAAATATTTAAAACAGTCTGGCAAAAGGATAAATTATTACTTGGTCACTGAGTGCATTACAGGAAGCAGCTCTTATGGTCCATTAGAGAACATCACTGCCATTAATCTGAGCAGGCAAAGAAGTCCCATGGGTGAAAATGTGTCTGGCACCTTGTGTGGCATTGGGGCAGAGAGAACCTTCTAGTCCAGTCGCTTTACAGCAAAATGCTGCGCTGCTGACCACAGGCTACAATTGGAGATCTTAACAGTTCCTTGCTGAACTAGTGAACCTTGCCTTCCTTAACCACTAAGACTTATCAAAATAAATTAAAAAGCAGATTAGAAGGCTAACTATTAATAAACATTGATTCAAACTCAAACTTCATACACATGAACATACACATGACTTGCATGTTTGTGTGAAACATCCACACTGTTTTGTTTGAAGTGTATCCAATCAAGTAGGTCTTTCTGATATGATGCATAAAATATTCCTCAGGGCGTTAAAAATTATAGCGATGCCATCCCTCGCTCTCTACGCCATCAACTTCATTGATATTCTTAGCAGTACATTTGGCATTAATACCAGAAAGAGCATGACATAGTAAAGAGATGCGAAAGGGGCCAAAAACTGTCCTTCTCTAATGCCTGAAACCTCAGGGCTTTAGTTTCTCCACCCACACACATGCAAAATTTATAAAGTTTACTTAGCTGTTGTCTTTTTAAATACATCTCACCAAAAATGTTTGACTCTTGTCATTACATTTTACATTTTGAGGACAACTTTTATTCAAAAAAATACACTGTCACCCATTTGTCAAATACTCAATACTTTTTAAAAATGTAATTCAATTAATAAATTAAAATGGTACGACTCAGAACTTATGTAATAATATGCAAAATATCGATTGAGATTAAAAAAAAAACAGTAATTCTAAATACATGTAACCCTCAAATTTGAAATATATGGGGCATCTGTCATTTTTTTATGAAAATTTTACCCTGTGCTCTATTCAATATCTGTTATCTGTTTCAAACCCATATAACTGACTTTCTTCTGTGTTACATAAAATATAAATTTTTCCATATAATGAAAGTTAATGGTGACGAAAAAAAAAAAAACCCGACATAAAACACTACAAAGTAGAGCTGCACGATTAAACCTATCAAAAATTAAGTGATCTCGATTCCAACACCAACACAATCTTATTCCTAAACGACAATGGTTAATCTATCTACCGGTATTACATTTTTAACAAGTACCATCACAGCGAACATTCAACTCTGTGTTCGCGCTGCCGCTGACCCGCAGAGAGCAGTTGTCATGTTTTACACAGTAACAGGCACATGGTTTGTCTTAAAGTATATTAAAAACACCACACAGACATATAAACATTAAAAACTTGATTTTCACCAAGCTTAACAATAGTAAAACAGAAACACGTTTTGTAGGTATAACAAATTATCTGTCAAAGACCAGTGGTTTCATATGTGTATTGATGGCTCTACACTTGCTCTTTCAACGCTGGTTAAGAGCTTGGGTGTCTTTCAAAGCACATATTAACAAGATTACTCGGATGGATTATTATCACATACGTAACACTAATCGCCTCCGCCCAGCGCTTTCAACGAGGAGCACTGCCATTATGGTTCATACTCTTGTCACTTCATGTTTTGACTATTACAATGCTCTATTTTATGGTCTTCCCCTTTAAATCCCCTTGTACACAAGTTACAGTTAGTGCAGAACTCAGCTGTACAAATAATTACTAGAACTCCTAAGATGGAACAAATATGCTGGCTTCCTGTTAAACCGCGTATTGGATTTAAAATTTTGCTTCTTGTTTACAAGGCACTGCATAACCTGGCTCCTTCATACTTATCTGACCTACTTTCAACATACTCACTCTCGAACTCTTAGATCATCGTCTACATTCTCCTTAGTTCTTCCCTCGCATTTGTTTGGCTTCTATGGGATCTTGAGCTTTTAGCTATGCTGCTCCTCATCTGTGGAATTTACTTCCACAGGACATTCACACAGTGACTCTCCCCCTACTTTTAAATCTCGTTTGAAAACGCATCTCTGAAAACGCATATCTCCTATTGGTTGTAAAGCTTTATGTAAAGGTTTATTTTGTTGCTTTTTTAATTGTTGCTTGTAATTTGTTTTACTTGTTTTATCTGCATGCAAGGTGTCCTTGAGTGACGCGTAAGGCGCTCATAAATAAAATGTATTATTATTATTATTATTATTATGATGTAGAGGTATGAAACCGCTTCACAAACTGTCTTTTCAGCCACTCTGTATCATTATTTCTGTTACAATAATTCAAGTTACCACCGAAGTCCAGGGATAAAAGTGTATATTTCAGATATAAACACAGATGTCTACTTTTATGGTGCTTTTTTGCAATTTTGCTCAAAAGTGTATCAAGGTGCTAATCAATAAGATGATCTGGGGTTATAGCCAAAGGTCTAAAAAACAAATGTTAAATGATATCTTATCTCACACCAGTGTAATGTCCTAATCATATGTGAGACCAAGCCTCGGGGAGGGATTTCATCCCACATCCTGAAATCTATGCCTAAGGACAGCAAACAGGTTTAGTATCTGGCTTTTATCTCAGTTAATATCTTAAACTGCCTTTAAACGCACAGACCGAAGCAGAACTGTGTGTAATGTATTTAGGAATTATGCTACAACCCATTTTAATCCTCAGTTAGAAGGCACTGATAAATAACCACACATAACAGAAATAAATCAAGTAAAATGGCTTTGGAGAATAATGGTAGAGTTAAACATGCAGTACCTACTGCCCGTGTGTAATAGCTGCCGCTGGCAAAAAGTCATGGGGGATTTGGAGACTGTTGCCAAGAAAAGAGGTTCAATCAATAACCAATCTGTTGAAGTTTTATTCTGTGACAACATTCTTAATTAAGAGCCACTGTGGGCATGTCTGCGAGGGGCTGAGAAACACAGACAGCGATGGGCTTGATATAGGACAACCACTTTCCGGTGCTGAGCACAATGGAAAGTTATAGCTTGGTATAAGGCGACAGAAATGAGAACTTCACGCTACCTAACTCACAGTGGATCCTCTAGGAAACTCGAAATCACAAATGTTCTGGATAAAAACAGCATTATAACCTTGTTTTTTTTTGTTCTTTAATACATGTAAAGTAACACACTGGCTGGATGGAGGAACTAATCCCGTGTGCTGTGCAGAATAGCCTGAGGACATCTAGTGAAATATATAGACTCTTCATTATATGATGCAGATAGCGCAAAGTGCCGTTAAGATGTCATTAATCAGCGAGGTCTGATGAGCTGCAAACACTCAGTCCCCGATTTAGTGATTGGATCCCTTATCATGAATTCCGCTCTTCACCTAAAACGAGTGAAGGACATTATCACAATTTATTGAGAGCACTTAATTAGCTGGGAATGCAAGAGACAGATATTGTTCAGCTTTAAGCTAAAATGCTCATCATGTCGTATATCTAATGTTTTTTTTTACTGGTTTTGAAGTGAGTCTCTTATGCTTACCAAGGCTGCATTTATTTGAAAAATATAGCCTATCATATGGACTACTTTTATGGTGCTTTTTTGTGGTAATTTTAGATTTTGACGTGGTTAAAAAAAAGCACTTTTTGAAAAATTCACCTTTGTGGACTATGCAAAAAAAGAAAGTTATACACTTTGGTAAGTTGAGAAAGAAAATGTATTTGTAACAGGATATTGGATCCAAGAGTAGTTCACTTTAAATTAAGAGTGGTTCACTTTCGTTTCCTGAAAATCTTTTTTTTTTTTTTTTTAAGTATTTTATTTGTATCTTTGTTCAGTTGTTTGTGCTAATGCTAATTTATTTGTACTTATTTAATTAGAGTGTTTACTTGTCTTTAATAATGCTTGAAATGTATATTAGTCAGGCTAGTTGTTTTTGCTATGGTATTTTAAAACCATAGGCAAAGTTCCTAAAGTGTTCTTTAGCCTGCTTACTTTTGTTCATGATATTCAGCTGTTATGCAAAAAGAATGATAACTACGTTTTTTTCCCTTATTGGAATCGAAACTAGGAATCGATAAGCAGAATCGGAATCGCTAAGATTCAAACGATACCCAACCCTGATATGTATCGGTGATACATAAATGATGAGAGAATTTTAATTTTTAAGTGAACTATACCATTTGTCATTGCCATGAGTATACATTTAAGATATTTTTTTTCATTTTATATTTTTCAAATCATTTCATATTTCTACATTAACAATTCAATACTTGAAAAACCTGAAATTTCATATTACTATTATATCTGCCGTTGCAAATTCCTATGTAAATGCATTTATGCATCCTTTGTGCAGCATTAGACTGTAAATGCACCTATTTGTTGTGTACATTGCCCTTTTAGCTTTTGTGCTCTGAGGTGTAAAAGCTGCAGAGAAGTGATAATTAACAAAAATAAATCACAAAAGAAGAAACCTCATTCCATCAGCACAGGAATCCTGCAATCTGATTTTCCCATTTCACATACAGTTGGTCTATTCAATGACTGCTGAACAAGCATGTGTCAGGTCTGAAACTGCACACCCTAAAACAATGGCGAGCTTCTGTTCCACAACGCCGCAAGTGCTCCGACAGCTTGAAAAATTCCTTGACTTGTATTCCCAAGACAGACACAGCATACTGTGCAAGCATTGAAAGCAAGATATACAGCAAAAGCAACATCCACAACCGTTGCTATGTATTTAAAGAGAAAGATTTATGAAAGTTTACTGGAAAAAGGACGGTCTTTTTCCCTCCAGATTGCTTGTGGAAAGTGGAAAAACATGCATTAATGTAGTGGTTTGCCACAGGTCTTACTGTAGCCCCAGGGTTAAAGCTGCACCTTGTGCTATTTTTAAACGTTTAAGGGCATCACTTTTATGTAATAGTATGATTTAGACCATGTCTATCTAAAAAAACATGTTTTATTCAGTTTTTTCTTAGATAAACATACACTGTTGCTCTAAATGCTAAAATGTTTAAGCCTTTGGAAAACCACAAACTACATTAATACACATCAGATACTGAGATGTAATTAGGGTGTAATAGGGCTTGAAAACTTAAGCACTAAAACACTTTTACCATGCAAAGATAAATATTTACCACTGCTAATGTTGAAAATTTGGATGAAAATACAGAACAATCAGAGCAAAAACTGAAAACAGAACGGTGCACTCTGACGCGCTGCAACCACATGATAAAACCAAAGGGGATGAATCTTTAACCAGTGAACCTACATATTTCAAGACATATTCCCATATGACAATGAGTCACTGGTGAAGCACCTGGAGAGTGCTGTAAAATCAGAAAGAGACGTTCAAACAGAGAAGGAAAGAATAAAACGTAACAGCCATTCCTGTTTTTAAAATCCACCCGTTTCCTGACAGGATAGTGCTGTGTTTTGAAAACATAATTCATATGGTGAAGGCTTTCAGCACTGTGGCCTTATATCGGGACCATCTCTGCAGAGACAGCTGGGTGAAAACATCTTGAAAATACATTTTTAGCCACAAAGGTTGTAAACTTGAGATAGACAGGAATAACAAATCAGAACATGAGCATCAAACCTCTGTACTGTGCGAACGGCTACTTGAGCTTCTACCTGCTTTGTCTGACAAGAGGAAATTTGATACGCCTCTGAGCATCCGAGTGCTATCTCAGCGTAAGGCAAATGAGCATGAAGAGATAAATAAGTTTCATTTTAAAAATTAAATTCCACCTAAAACCGACTAGACCAACTGAAGGGTGCCGTATAAAATCTGAGCCGGAGTGCTTGAGATTCTCCCCGTTGTAAAGACAGCTCAAAGATGGGTATTTCAAAGCCGTTACATCATCATCAACACAGCTGTGGATCGTCAAAATCATTAGACATGGTTGTGCAACTCCATCTAATAGCAAACAATCAGACGAGAGGAGAGGTTATGTTTAATTAAATTCAATCACGAATAACAATACGCCGATATAATGACTTGCAAACTGGACTCTTCTAAGCATTGTATGTTGCACAGGCAATTTACTTTAAGATATTCATAGCCTTTCTCAGAGCCAGGGCTATTCGTGGCTTCCATCAAGACCTTTTCACGTATTCATTGTTTCCATAATGGTAACAATTTAGAGATGAACCTGCATGCAAATAACCCTCGGTTGCTTTGCTGTGCCAGGACTTCCAACAGAAAGCACTACTGCAGGCCCCAAAAGGCAGCCGCAGAGTGTCTCAGAAAAAAAGCAGTGTGAGCTGTCAAGGGAATAATGACAGCAGCCATCTATGAATCACTGTGAGCACTGGATTCCTCAGCTCCACTTGTTTTTTTTTTTCTTCTTCTTCTTTCCTTTACGAAGGCAGAGACAACATCCAGCACTGAGCTGTCCCCAGCCAACCGCAGCACAACTTGAGCGAGGGGCTATGAGCCGGGACTTCTGTTAAGAACCTCAAAGCTTTCAAGAAGAGAGGGCCTTTTGAAGGATAAACCACAGGATTAGATTAGTCCATCCTCTTGGGTTACAGAGCTGGGCATCTTCTCTTTTTTTCATCTGGACCCCCAAGAGGACAAGCATATTGGCATTGAGGGGATGTCCATCTTCTTTTCAGTGTGGGCTTCAATAGAAAACCCCTGACAGGGAGCTTAAGAGAGAGAAAATATGATTCACGGCAAGCTTTTAATGCTCAAGGTGAATTGCCCTGCAAAAGGCTCACCTCGATTGTGACTACAATACTGCAAGAGGACTAGAAGGGAGGTCAGGATAGGCTGAAAAGTAAAGCTGACCCCTAAGATTTCTTTTTTTTTGGATTGGTACAATCCCTTGGTAGGGCGTAAGTGCGTCTCTTTTTGATAGAGTAGCTGGAAAATAATAGAAATACATGTTCTTTGTGTTCACCAACAGGGTTACAGGCTACTCACGTCTAAGAAATGCGTTTTTCTTTCAGTTCTGAAAACTATTCCAGCATATAAAAATAATAAAAGCCTTTAATGGCAGCCATGAATAACCTTTCACATTCCATTCCACACAATGCTCTTTATAGTGAAAAAGTTTTTAATCCTTCTCTCACTAATGGAAAAAAAATAAAGTTCTTTTAAGAACTGTTCAGTAAAAGGTTTTTGAGGGACCAAACAGTTCTTCTATGGCATGTTGCAAAAAAAAAAAAAAAAAACATTTTCAAACCTTTATTTTTCAGAGCGTAATGTAAGCAAAGCCTACCGATTCAAAAATCATAACCTGGGGAAATGGATTTTAGACTCTAACGCTGCACATTTATCGTCTACAGAGTTAAAAAAGGTAAAGTATCCTGCTAAATAAGGATTGATGAAGATTAAGCGCATCAGGGTGGCTTTTTCAATGCAAAAAATTCTAATCCAGCCCTACATTTCATTGAGGTGGAAGAGCATGCTCCCAGCTCGAGAAGAAATCTTCCTCTGAGCCTCTTTAATATTTTAAACCTCGGCAGACTACTGATGTACTGCAAGACAGCCACTCTTAACTTTGTTAATTCAGCCGTGAGAGCACCTTCGCCGTGTTTATTTATCTAGCCAAGCTCTACCTGAGGAGCTGCATGTCAAAAGCCATTAGGCTGACATCCCCTGAGCAAACCCTCCAAGCCAGCAAGAGAACCCTGCTCACAGATACCCTTGAAATAAGGAGGAATGAGCAATGTCAAGGAACTTCACATGGAACTTATGATTTCAAAACCAGTCAAACCGTGAAAGCATCTGGGGTTGCTGCTCTCTTGATTTACTAAAATAGCCTACATCATGATAATAATGTGCATTTTTTTTATTATTTAGCTCATGCAAAATCTTTTGAAAAATATCATGATATTCAGTATATTTGGCATCTTCTCCACATCATATACATTTAACAAGTTTTGCTATTCTATTAATTTAGTAAATGATACAGTGCCTCTGACAGCATCAGCATTGGTGAACAAATCCTGGCAATTATGATACTTGCTTTTTTCTTCAACCCTGAGTACATTTCTAAGAGGATTAGAAGTGTTAAACTCATACTTAGTCACAAATATTTTGTGGATGATGCATATTCTATAGTCCACACAACAATCTTACTTACACCTTGTAATTCATAAAATGAATACTTTTCATTTCAACACAAGAAAAGCCCATCTCCATCATCTGTGCCTTATAGCAGTAATGATTTATGGCCCAGGGTTTGAACAGAGTATGGCAAGCCAATTTAACATGTATTCCTTAAAACCAAGTTGTACCTATTTTAATGACTAGTAATTAATTAATTTGTGACTCGAAGAACCTAATCAATTAGTTGCTAGTGCTTAATAATTAGATCCTAGCGGTCATTTGCTACTAGTCTCTACCCAAGTAGCTTACTAATAAATTGCAAGGTGTGCCATTTGATAGGATAAAATCAACTGTTCAAAGTTAACTAGTAAGTATTCCAATTATTGCTGGCCCTTCAGTTTTACTAGTTATTAACAAGGTAGGCCTACAAGTTAGCTTATTTTCCTGGTTAGACACTTATTATTTAAATAGCCTTTAAAATTATGACAAATCAAAATGCAAATTATAGCTGGTGAGAAAATGTCACTAGTAACAATGCAGGATAGATATTTTTACTCATTTTTACTCAGTCTAGCCTAGCCTACTAAACTGGTATCAGTAACAACTGGAATAATCGGAAAGGTCTAGGTATGAAACATTTTTTAATTAAATGGTAACGAATTCGGCAAATTAGTCAATACTAACACGTAATGTAAAGTCAGCTAACACGATAGGACTAATATTAAGCTAGCTTGCCATAGCGTAGCCTACACTCACCTGGAGTTTGAACTGTTCCAGTAGACCGCATGTCTGTCTGAGATGATCCTGTCGTCCGACCATACGGAGACCCAACACACTACCGTAAAAACCACCAGTGGCAACTCCATTTGAGTTGTTATAGTCTTCACCTCCAAACGAAGATTCTCGATCGCTTATTTCACAGAAAATTTTTCAAATACCCGCTTGCTTGAGTGGATGTATACACGCAGTTTTGAACATCATAACTAGGCTTGTAATCCAGAGCGATTTTCATTCCTTCAGACAGAACGAGCAGCATCACTTTCTGTAGCAGCTTACTTCTTAATCGGCACACAGTTGATGTTTTTTAGGGGGAAATCCATTACAATTGGTTCTTATGCTGCAAGGGGGCTCCAATGTGGCCCACGGTCATTTTCTATCGCTCTGTCAGAAATCCGTCCATCATCTGAACGCGGGACAGTGTATAATGCGCGTCTCGAGCCTCCTACAGTGATGCTCCCCGTTTGCAGCGCTGCAACTTCCAGATACCTCTACCCCATGTGGTCTGCTCGAGAAGCACACAAGAAACACATCCCCGTCTGTAACGCACGCCTTTCTGCTTAGCGTTTCTTCAGCGCTTCATCTTATAAGCACAAGTTATCTGTTAGTTATTGGCGGAATCGTGTTGTTTCTAGCTCACTCCAGTTGAAAAGCAGAGATCCTACGCACATCTCAAGCCGTTTGCACGAGTCCTCTCTGTCCTGGAGGAACAAAGACAATTTTGCCCCATTCTGGCTTAAACATCTCCGCCTGTGCTCACACTTTGGATTAGCTTTTCGGATCTGGTGTAGTCTACATTTAGCTTAGATCAACTAAACCGCGCAAGCTTTCTAATGCATCTGACTCGCGCACTTCTTCATAATTCATCGGTTCATCATCCTGAATCTGATTCGTGTGCGACAGTTCTCATCAGCGGTGTACCTTCAGGAGGGGGCGGGGCCTGGACGAGCTCTCTTCAAACTCACCTCTGCCGTTTACTGTCGTCTCAACATTGCTCATATGCGTCTTTGGGTCGTTTTCTTAAGTATTTTAAGGTCATCTTTCCTCAAACAGTCTCTTTACAGTAGTCATCATCCATGGCCCAAACATTAACTTCGATTTTGGTTTAAAGTTGCTTGATTTAAAACGTATATTAACAAAACCTAGGACTGTACATAGATTGATATAGAGTAGCCTAGCTATAGACAATTGGTGTCTAAAAAAAAAAAAAACTATTAGTTTGTTGTACTTTAAAAAAAAATCTCTTTTCAGGGCCCTTGAAGGTTTGCTAAGAGTCTAGCTGTAGCCTATTTAATTTAACATGCCTCAAAAGTTTCAATGTTTCCCTTGCTTATATATACCTTACTAATTTACTGAAATTTAAACAATTTACATATTTTAAAAACAGAGTCTTGTACATGACTATTAGATAACTTTCTCACACAGCATTGCCTCTCTGCTTCACCTGATCCAATAAAGCAAATCCTCGAAGTCTTGAAAAATAGTTTGCCTATTGCCTCACAATTCTATGAACACATCAAAACTCCTATAATTCTGTGCCTTTTGAGTTCCTAAAGGTTACAGATTTAAAAATTGTAAATGGTAACCAAATAGTTACATTGTAGAAGCCATGAAGTGGCTAATTTTACCCACTCAATGCCCAGTCTTTTTCTTCATTATAAAATCCTGAAGCCTCAATGATGCTAACCGGATGGACATCTGAATTTATTTATTCGGATATGAAATACATTTGCATATTTTATGTATATCTTCCTGATTGCAGGGATGTGCAGCAGATGCATACCAAGGATTCTGACTCTGAGGAGAGGAGGCAATGCTTTTAGAAAATGAGAAGGGGAAGGGGGAGAGAGATAGGCAGATTGGCAAGAAAAAAAAAAGATTTGTAGAGAAGGAAATTAAAAAGCTGTACGAAAAAAAAGATGCTAAAGTGAGGCTATCATCAGAACACAACCCTTGTCTAATCATGTGACCTAAAAAATTACATGTTGGTTAAATGTTTTTTTTGTAATGCCACCACATTACAAAAATGTAATGTATTAAATAGCTGGGTTACACTTAATAAATTATTGTTCTTGACCTATACGACTTTTAAAACATTCCATATTTCTTTATGAAAAATAAATAAGAAAAACACGCACTTTTTTTACAAGTATCACTGCCTAAACGGCACAAAAATATAGGACTGACCCACTTTTAAATCTTAAACTAGTGCGCCACCTGCTGTACGAGAAGCAGAACATAACATTAAGCCGAGATACTTTTCCATTCATGTAGTGGCGTAGGTTTGATTTCGAAATTGGTGGGGACGGGGACATATATTTTAAGGTTTGATCGAAATTATTGCTAGGGATATATCAATGTCACTAGATATTGGTAGGGACACGTCCCTAGCGTCCCTACTAAATTCTACGCCCCTGTCAGTAGGCTACATACTGTATAGATAAGATACACATAAAAATACAGACCTAATTATTGGGCTCTCTATAAACTTTGAACTTTAAAATGCATTGGCATATTGCTCGTACTTGATGCATAACAATAATCAAAAACTGTAAATATTGTTAAAAAAAATAAAGACATACCAAAACATTTACTACTGATAATGGCAGAGAAAAGACTAAATTATCAAAGCAGTAATAGACCTTATTCAGAGCAGCTCCAGCTTTCAGTGGGTTGCACTGTTATTTAATGGGTTTTTGGATTATTCTGCTGATGAAACACTACAAAATTATCTTTCCAAGAAATGGATGACATTGAAAGCATGGTTAGTCCATCCCTCACAGCCCCGCTTTCATAACTGTCATGGCGCTGCTCTGAATAAGGTCTATACAGGGGGAATTGTCATATTTCAGTCTAGACAGCAGATTGTATCTCCAGCTATTCCATACACAAACTCATTTTGAACATTACAATCATAAAATTTTTTAATTGAGTCACTTGAAGCAACTCCAAGAATTCAAATAGCTTCTCATCGAAATTAAAGTAATTCATAAATTGATCTCATTCTATATCTAAAGAGCAAACAGATGGTAGGAAACAAGTTAGTGAAACCAGTGAGTTATTTGAGGTCTCCCAAATGCAGGAAGGTTGAAAAGAGAGATTGTTAACCACATGACTGACAGAGCAAACAAATGTAGAATGTGAAAAGATCAAGATGTTTAATAATTTCAGAAAAGAAAAAAAAAGACAAAGATGAAAGCAAGAAACAGAAAGATTTATTGGAGACAGAAAAGTATGAGCATCTATATCAAAAGAAGGTTATGTTTTCAAGAGGGCAATTACATGTTCAAACACGTGTTGGAATCTTTTTAATATTTTGTAATAAAAAAGGAAGGCTCTACAATGAGCTGAATGTCTGCTATTACCTTATCAAAATATACATGTTTGACACAGAAATTATGCTGATTTCAATTACTGGTACAAAACAAAAAATATATATACAGTAGCCCTCACCCACTCCATTTCTCAACATTACATCCATAGTGGGAAAAACAAGTATAACTATATACGCAATAGAAAGTAGTATCTATATAACGCAATAGAAAGGAGCTCTGTCGTTACTTTAAGACTTTTGTTTGGTTCTGTTCTGACAACAGAAATAATGATTTGATCCATGCTTTAGACCAAAAAAAGCCCACAATGACTTGTCTAATTTGTAATATATTCTTTTAAGGTCTTGCGTTGCTTCTTGTAAACAAAAGGCAATAATATAAAGATAAGGCCTCTAAACTTTTTGCCTCTGCTCACTGAAATCAAAGCGGTCAATGAAACAGAATATTGCTGCACAGTAGGATACACTTCAATAAGAAATATAAAAAACTGTCTGGCAGTACAGGGAAGATGCTTTGGTCCATCATGCTACTCTTCAGGAAGAAAAAAAAAACTCACTCACCCACGCAAATATTAATTGCAAAGGCAAAAAAAGAGGAAAGATTACAAGTACAAGCTCAAAGGTAAAAGGGAATGTCTGAGCATTAGGACTTTTGCCACAAACAACATGAAATGGATGTGTCGAAAAGACCGCAGCCTTAATGTTTCCCAACCCCTCCCCCCTCCCCAACACAGAAGTGCCAAAAACAATCCAAAGTCTTGTCACAGGTGTCTCGGTTCACACAAACGTCACATAGGAACTTAAGACTCTGTAATGCAAAATATTCTTGAACATAAATGGCAAGTGACAGTAAGAGACCCCCCCAAAAAAAGTGTTTTTGAAGGTCCAAATTTACATGTTCATTAAAACACTTGTGAACTAGATAACAGAACAACTAAATTATTTTGCCACACGCAGAGCAATCAAAAATTATGTAAAAATCAGTGAACTCTGGTTTGGTTCCAAGCGGTTTCATAATTGACAAAACCCATAAGGAAAAAGGGTAAAATAGGGAAATTATAAAGCGTCCCCCCCCCCCTGCCAACTAAACTGAGAATATAACAGTCTAGGCACAGAGAACACACTGGGCCAAAGCCTAAAGAGTTGACAGTATAGAAGTATTTGTGACTAAATAAAAAGGAATGAAACTATAGATTATAGAATATCTTACATACGGTACATAAGGAAAAGATCCACATTTTGAATAACTATATGCAAAATAAGCTGTGACAGTCCGGTACAAAACCAAAGCCTGTTAATAAACTTAATTTAGCAGAAAACATTCTTGTTTTCACTAGTCAAATTTAAATGAGGATCACCCTAGGAACAGCAGGAAGGGTTTTTTTTTTATTTTTTTTTAAGTTTGAGGTTAATGTAAAAAACATCAAAATATTACCAAGGCCATTAAGAAGATAAACTTAAAGCACCATGTAAGGCACAGTTGCTTTTTTTGGAAAGGCAAATAGGGAATAGGTTCGAAAAGGTTAATTACAGGTTCAACAAACGAAACAAGGCTTTGCGTGTGCAACCTGAAGGGGTGCGGATTTCCGCAGAGGCACAAGTGTAAACTATGCAGCATCTATGATCCAAAACCGATGTGTGCCAACAATGAACTAAGTCATGAAACAAACCGTCTGAGAAAACGTACTATTAAAACCCAAGCCACGTTGGGTTGAAGAGTTCCTCTGGTCTACTGGTTTAAAGTGGAATTACAAAATAGACATACATGTGTGAATATATAGATATAATTAAAGGAATGATCAAGTGTGTGTTGTGGAAAACATTTTTCCACAGTGATATAAATTGTGGAAGGCTTACAGTTTGGTCTAAAGTGACAGTCCTTTCAACCTCTTTAAAACAAAACAGCCTCCATCAGATGGTGGACTTGGAGAAGGACACTCTGAGGTGATGGTTCTCTCCCAGGTCGTGATTGTGAAATTTGATCAGAGACTCAATTGCTTCCTCCACAGAGCCCAATTGGATGAGAGCCATTTTACGATCTTTCCTGAAAGGATTAACACAATATTTTAAAACTTCCAGGAAATACCGTGACAATCTTTAGAAATCAAATCTGTAAAAGGTCTTACTGGAAAAACTTGAAGGCCTTAACCACAGCTCCTGCACTTAGAAACAATCCTCTGAGATCATCCTCAGTGACAGCAGGACTAAGAAGAGAAAAAAAAATGACATTGAATAAAGCAGTGCTAAAGAAGCCAAAACAGAGGTGTTACTAACAGGTGTTAGTTTGGTCGACTCACGGGATGTTGGAGAGATGGAGAGTAGAGGAAGGAGGGAAGATGTTGGAGTAGTTCTTGGAGCCTGGCTTTTTGAAGCGGTGAAGAGGAGAGTTGCTGTAGTCCTTGGTGAGCCCCTGATCCTCATGGCCTTCACGTGGCAACTGTACCGTGGTGTGTTTGGAAAGAGTGGCCCGCAAAGCCTTACCATACAGTTTCTGCCCGTTCAAGTGGCTCATGGCTAAAAAGGGGCAAGATAGGTTGGTGTTGCTTCCTAGGAAAGTTGCTCAAAAGTTAAAAGACCTTTATAAATACCTAGCTGGGCTTGGGTTCCATCAGACATCTGCACCAAAGCATTTTCCTTCTTGTTGAAAAGGATCTTCACTCTCATGACGTCACCATACACACCTAACAAAAGATAGCAGTAGCTACATAAGGACTCGACTACTGTAATACAGGACAATTGATTACCATTTTCTTAACCAAACACTCAATATTTCAATTAAATATCTATACAATGAGGTAATTTTATAGCCAAGACATGTATTACAGGAGCAAACAGACTAAATTTTTATTGTGACCCATTACTACTGGACCCGGCTTTCTACATTCATGAATGTATAATTACTTCACAACAAACACAATTTACTAAAGTAATCTTACATTTAGGACTGCGGGAAATTTGCACGTTAACCATTGATTAAACATACAGGGAATCGAATAACTTCCTTAAGATTAAATGCAGTATTCAATATGGCTTATTAAGAGGGTATGGCATTTAAAATTAGCAATGAGTTTCAACAAAATTGGCTCTCAAATTGACTGTAGAGTCATGTGGCTAAGAGCAGTTTAAACTACACAACAGTTATAAACACAATATTTAACAATTTAGCCAATTGCAATAGATATTTAGCATTCGCCAAATGAAGTAGCCCAACAATTCTTTAAAACTCCACGTCACAAACCAAAGTACACATCTTAGATGAAGTTAAAATATGAAAAACAAAAAGGTAATAAAAAAGGAGATGCCAATGATAACATACCGAAAAGAATAAAGAGGCATTGGGGCGTAACGCTCTTAAGACAGCAGAGGAAGGCAGCGTAGGGAGGAAGGGACAGGAAAAGATCGGAGGCAGGACAGTGGAGGTTGAACATGTCCACAGCGAGGCAGTTCCACAGGAATGGCGAAAAACGGTGGTAGGATCATGAAGGTGGGTGATATTGTTCATGATGGAAAGGTGGGGGAAGGGTAGAAGTAAAGGAGGATATCCGACAATGTAGTGTGGGGATGTTGTGTGTTGGTTGGTTGCACAGTAGAAAAACAAATTGTTTATGTATCCAGCATTGGTGTGAATAGGGAATCATATTGTTTGGGTGGGTAGGGAGTTTAAATTATTACAAAAAACAAAAGTGGTGCAGTCAGTTGGCAAAAGATTCCAGGTCAAAGTATTTAAAATAATAAAAGGGGGAAGGGGAATGGGGAGGGAGAGAAACAAGAAAAAGGAAGTAAAAAACAAGGTCAGTATACACAAAGAAAAATGTAGTGTGCCAGTCAGCAGAACTTGCTAAATTAAAATGCTTTTCACTATAGGAACACTAAGGCAATAAATAAAGAAAGGAGAAGATTAACAATGAAATACAGGAAAGATAGAGACAATATATATTCATAGCTCTAAAGGAATACTAGAAATGAAATGTTTCAGATGGCTTCAGACAAGGGTCAACAAATATTAAGAAACGGTTGACATGCATGTTTGTACAGAAGTCAAATGAGCCTCCACAGTCATAAACACATCACATGGTTTGATGAGCTACACATATATTAAGTATTTGGTATATATGAAGTCACCATATGCCATCTATTTTTATTTCCTTCCAACATTTCTCTATTTTTACAGTTCTACCAACCAAAATGGAGTATGGCTTGTAGGCTAATGAATTAAAGGCTAAGTGAATCTAAACCATTCAAAATGGCACTAACCTCAGGGTTAAGGTTGCTGACTAGCAGGACACTGTTTCCTCCCCCAGTGAGATTGGAGAAACTCAGGCGTCCAGCAGCAGCAGCGGCGGCTGACGCAGCACCGTGTATACCAAGCGATGCGAGAGCCCCGGCAGGCATGCCCTGCAGAGACAGACCTGTAGGAGGGACAACCATCACTACACAGCATGGATGCTATGCTGGGAAACTGTGCTAAAGCAATCCACAGAGAGTTATTATGAGGGCTATGACTGACCTGCTGCCTGCTGAATGGTAAACGTTGGTGGGAAACCATGAGCCCCATATGGCGATGCAGAGATGATACCAGGAGCAGCTGAGAAAAAAGAAAAGAAAATGCAGTTTGTGATATTTTTCATGTTGAAAATGACATTAACAGCAGTGTAAAAAAAAAAAAGTAGATGATTAAGTTTTACACAAGGCAGCTGCAGCCATCGTCTGTGCATCGAGGGAGGGCTGACTGTCTCCTGTTGGTAGGTCAGGACGAGTGTAGTCTCTGCTCTTATCGTTATTGTACTTAACATTCAAGCTGGTGAGCTTAGAGAAACTGATGCGAAGGGTACAGCAGGCATTGTAGATGTTCTGTCCATCCAAAGACTGTTGAATGTTAAGCCAAATGATTACATGGTTCAGAAGGGATTTAGCTGCCCATTCATCCATAAATATATTGATCCATTATGCCACTCACCAGCTTTGAATGCTGTGCAGTCATTCCATCCGAGTACTGAACCAGTGCTTGGAACTGGTTGTTTTTGGTAAATGTTATGATCTTCAAAACAGTCCCAAACTTTGAGAAGATCTGGGAGGATGAGGTAATAGTTAATTTTATTATATTATTATTATTACTGGTATTATTCCATTACTTAAGGACTATAAATTAATGTTTCAATTTAATTTGAAGGACAGTCAGTACCTGGTGAAGGACATCAAGAGTAACTGGGTAGAAGAGGTTTTCAACAATAACTCTCAGCACAGGGCTCTGGCTGCCCATACCTGCTCCATCAACAGCACTCAAAGACATGCCTCCTGTCTGGACCGCATTCACCGCCTGCAGTGCTGCCTGTGCTCTCTATGGGAATGGAGGGGGCAGGGCACAAGTATGCATTATCATTCGTGAAGAGTTATTTATATTGAGTAATTACCCTTGATTTAATGTCTAATGTGATGTAATTTGTACTAACAACTTGGTTGGGTGAGTTGTCAGTCTTCAGTTCCTTGTGATTGGAATACTGCATGTAGATCGGATGGTTGCGGATGACAGGGGTGACAGAGGAGTAGTAGCTGACCATGGTCTGGGCTGACTCCTCGGTGTTCATCTCCAGGAAGGCCTGTGAGGAGATAACACAATAAGGAAAGGCCCGATGATGTACATTTCAAAGCGGGGTATAATCATATTTTGAGGGAAATGAAAGGCAGCAGTGATCTTTACCTGGTTCTTTCCTTTCAGCATCAGAAGGTTAGTCACTTTTCCAAAGGGAAGCCCCAAAGAAATTACTTCTGCTTCGTTTATGTCATTTGGCAGTTTGCGTACATGTATCACTCTTGAAGGAATGCCAGGGCTCCTGATGTCCCCTTTGAACTTCTTGCTGTCATTACCATTCGCTGACAAAAAGAATGCATCTCAATTTAATTTCATACTTAAGAATCCAAATACATGTACATTAACTTTCAAACGTTTGAGGTCCATAAGATTTGTTTTTGAAAGAAGTCTCATGTTCATCAAGGCTGCATTTATGTAAAAATAAAAATGGTAAAAACAGTAAAATTGTGAAAGATTACTCTCCATTTAAAATAAACATTTCCATTTTAAAATGTAGTTTTTTCAAGTCAATTTTATTTCTAAAAAACTTTTCACATTACACAAAAAGTCAAGGTTTATAATTCACTCATATTGTTATGCCTGCATTAGAGCAGATTAGATCTGGGCAATAATATAGTTTACATTTTGCAGCATTATAAACTGCCGAGATTTACTATATAGCATACATTACCTTGCATGAATGTACTATGTATGCAGGTAAAGTTGGACATAATATTTCAAATATATTGCCGGGCTATAATTTAACAGAATTTATTTGATAATCTTTTGTATATATCAAAAAAATAAAAAAAATATTCATACTGACCCAAAGCTTTTGAACAGTAGTGTATAAACCCACAGTCATAAATGCCTACCTGCTCCAGAGCTCATTATATAAGGTCCGTTAGGTATGCAGGAGGAAAAGAGTTCGTCAGATCCCCTCTGAAAAGAAAAGGGAAGTGGTTCATTAAGCAGGACACATTTATAAGGTTTGCAAAATAGGACACTCAAACCACCAAACCCAGAAGACCCTAAACACTGACAAGATGTGAATCAGCTACATCAGTGCATTAACGACAAAAAGGTAACAAATTGTCATCTGACATAGTATTAGCCTATAGAAACTTATGTGACAAAGATAAGCATGCGCCAAACCAGTCTGATTACAAAATTAATATGATCCAATTGGAACATTTCCAAAATTAAAAAAATAAAATAAAAATAAACTCATTGCCTAATGGTTACAATTACTACAACATCAGCATCTAAGCACAAGAGATCACTACACTGTTCGCTGCTGGTAAAAAGCAGAACAAAGAAAGAGAGAAATGTAAACAGAGGCAGCTGTGTCCTGCCATAACACTAACACAAAGTCGCTCACTCAAGGCCAAGCTGGAGCCACTTGGCTGGCCAATGGAGCAATGAGCAAATCATTCAGCATCACTCTCTTAATAAACCACTTCAAATGGCAAGTCTCTGCTGAAGTGGTCACATGCGCTGGATAAGCCAAAGCCTTTACACTCCATTACCACAATGTGTGTTCTGTCTAGCCCAAAAGAAAGTATTGTTAACAAAGCTGATCGCCTGGTCCTCGGGCTGATTTTTCCCCTATGGTCCACTACAAACAGCCTCAAGAGCACTTTACCACACCCTGGATAAATGTTTACCTTAAATACAGCCTAAGGCTCAATAAGCAGCCTACAATAAACAGTCAAAAAGAAAGGGGAAAATAACTTAATACTGTTTACGTGGCACAGCATTTCCTTTAAAAGAAAAAGGAAAAAGCCACATGCCTCCCAGCTAAATCCTACAGGAGTCAAGTTTCAACATCACTTTTATAAAACAGTTATGACAGGAAAGCCTTCTCTGGTTGAACCATCCATTGTTTTCGGGGCGAGACATCCACCCAACTACAGCATTTCCTTCCTTTATTTTTAACTGCGGGGCATTGCAGTTTGAGTGCTCGCATAGGAAAGGAAAAAAGGAGCCGAGAACCATGACTCCCACACTGGTCTCTAGGAGCTTAAGACATGCAGGTGCCAACATGTTTACATCCATTGACAAAGTGCAAGCCTTCAGGGTGAGAGCACAGTCTGTGTTGAATAAGGAGGTCAGGGAGACAGGAATGCAAGCACAGCATTCCAACCACAGTAATTAGTGCTCGGACTCCGACTTCATCTACTACAGCTTTACTCCTCACATGTGTGAAAGACATCAGGGGAAACAACAGCAGGCAGTCTCCATGTACAAACATCCAAATGAGTGTGAAAAGAGCAATATTGTACGGTGCAACTATTTAGCAAAATCTTAAGTAGCAAAATATAAAAAGTAGAAACAATATCCTCCAGGTCGCCATTTCTGAATTGCCTACAGAACATCAAGATTTGAGTGTAGGCTACTTCTTTCACCTTTGGGTCAGTTATCACAGTGATTGTTTAAACAGCAGACGCCCTTTGACCAGAATAATTACAGTTGAAGGATCAAATGCAAATGGGAGAAGTATTTCAGACTCAACCATTTAGAGAAGTTCCCTCCGTCTCAGCAATTTAGACAAAAAGGAGGAATGCACAACCTCTAAAACCAGACATACAACCCAAACTAATATTGTTACTGAACACCCACATCAACCAAACAGGGAAACCAACTTTACACATTTGCAAGTCAGAGATTATCACTTTTTTTTTTTTTAAAGAAAACAGACATACCTTTGTGCCGACCGTTAGATCATGGACACTGCTATAAAAAAAAAAAGAGCATTAAACAGAAATTAGAAATCAGAGGCTCAATCACATTTGATAAATTCAGCAACAGATATAGGGCTATGCAATTCTTAAAGTATGCTTGCTATGTAACGGAAGCTGGAAAAACATTTTTTCTTCCATATTGTGAAAAAGTGAAACGGACTATTAAAGAAAGATGTAGAGCAGAGAGTTGCTTCTACCCATCAATTGTTGATTGGATGAGGGCAAAACTGAATGTGGGCAAAACTGAATGTGAGCTTGGTAATTTTTTTAGCAGACTACATGATTGGAGAAGTCCAACAAATACCATCAGAAAGTAGTCATTTCACCAGAAGATTAAGTTATGACTTATTTAATAAAGATAATAATAAAAAAACATGTATGGATTAAAGATATAGCCTTTAACATGAATTTAGAAAATAAGACAGGATGCATTTTCATTTGAATAATTTTCTTCATTTCATTAGTGTATTTCACCAAGTCACTGTGCGTTGCCAACAAATTCTGCAACTCACTGAAAATGTAGGCCTACGTCTGTTAAGAGCTCAAGATCATGCAAATAAACAGTAACAATGCGGCAACTACCTATGTGAGTGCAGACATGGGCCTGTTGCCAGATACAGTTGGATACAGAGACTTGGCATGATTTTAAAGATTGTCATTCTGTGTGAACAGGGCTTCAGTACAATAGGTGTACAAAAACTAATTTCTGATTGGTTCACAAATGTCATGCAAACAGGCCCAGCAGGAACTACAAGCTGCTGTTGTACAAAACAAGAGTTGCAATTCAGGCACACCTTCTAGGATGCAACCTGATATAAAAGCAAACAGTAAAACAAAGCATGCTTGTTAAGCCACTCTTCACGCCACTCAACGACGGTATCAATCAATTTCACACTTCTCTTGAGAACATTTCTTGAATACTTTAGGTAGATTCAGTTGATAATGCTGTAAAACCAGTCCTGTTTGTACTTAAATCAAAGAGATGCAAAACTTACTCTATTTCAGTGACGTAACTGGATCCCAGAGGATACAGATCAGTCTCTAACCGGCTGCAGAAGACAAAAACAGGATTTTGTGTCAATATTTTGTCATTCATTCACCATCATGTTTTAAAACTTGTAAGTTGTTCCTTCTCACAAGGAGATTAGGCCGAATGAAAGGTCTCGGTCAGCATTCAGTTCTATTGTAGGCTGTCATTCTGTCTAAAATCTATTTTCGGCCTAAATCTATTCTACTGAATGAAATAGTGTCTTACCAATTTGGAAACTAGCAAGTACAAATGACAGAACTTAATTTTAAGGGTGAAATATCCCTTGTGGATATAGTGTGCAAATTTATAATAAGCATTCTCATGCAAATGATTAAGTTCAAAACATAGGCCTAAATGTTTTTATTTTATTATACTTTTCTAATACGTAAATAAAACGTTACATGTTCCAACCTTAATGATCAGTTCTGAACAATGAGGCTGTGTTTACACTGCAAGTCTATTATGCTCAGATTTGACCATATCAGATTTTTTGTCCCACCCATTTATATTCACTTTAGACACGACTGGTATCCAATATCGGTTTACACATTAATTTACACTTAAATCTTTACTATGCTACAGGGTTGATCCTTGGATTTTGAATGGCTGTGGTTTTATAATTAATTTATAACTCACGTCAGGTGGTACCGTGATTGATTAGCCCATTTGTCAGCACGGATAAGTTAAAAATGGTTATGGACGTTTTCGGCACACAATTTGACTTATCGGATATACCGAAAAATAACAGTAGTTTTCATGTGTTATATTCTAACAACTAACTAACAAAAATGAACATACTTCTATGCAAGTTTAGGCTAGTTTTTGATCAGATGGAGATAATATGTCATTGTTTAAAGCATTTTGAACACCACTTTATACTGCTCATTTCTGGTCAAATTATAGAACAGCAAGTTTGCAGAGGCTTTAAGTAGTTTATAATGATGCTTTATAATGATGAGAATTGTGTTACGGAGACCTAGATGACATTGTGCAAGTGAAATGTTTGAGTGCAGAGTTAATATTTTCCAAGCGGTGTTATGAAATCTTATGTATAATTGTTACAATGTTTAATTTTTTTTTTAATTTTATTGAGATTATTGTGGGCTTCTCAAATATAAGGGTCAGTACTACACAAGTACACATTATCAGTCCAAGTTGTTGATAAACTGCATTGTGATAATGCATTGAAATTTTGAATGTTCTTGTTTTATGGGGGTTTTTTGGACCTTGAGTCAGCAATAAAGTCTGATGAAGATACCTGCGTTTTCTACAGCGTCTCTATGTAACGTTAGGCTAATTGTGAAAGTTATCACCTTGTTACTGGAAATATAATGCAGCTTTCAGTAGCGAAGCTATTTTATTAAAATAATTCAGGGGGTAACGTTAGAGGTTGAAAACATGTTTTTATGCTCCTGAATGTTTACATGTGCACAATCTCTATGAATTTTCCACATCAATAGTTCGAGCTCGGACAGGAAATTCTGCTTCATAATACGACATTTTAAAAAGCGATATGTGTGGGCAAACGTGTCGAACTCGCATTGTTGTGGCTTGGAATTCCAATGGAAATTTAATATTTGAGTTTATACGTTGGTCAAATGTCCAGATATGGGATTTAAAAAAAAAACACACATTTGGAAGTGTCTCATAACGGGTTCAAAAATGATTTATTTGGGATTTGTGTGTTTTCATTTGTACAACAAATTCTGATCTGTCTCAAATGGGATTAAAAAAAGCGTATTTTTGTGCCAGTGCAAACGCAGCTGAAATGTTCAACGCGTCATTATAGAAAACAGTTACTGTAATCGGACCATTGTACGCGTCGCGTATTAAACTTACTTAGTACTGATTGAAAAAAATATATAACGTTATTTAACGTGCATCGAACATGCATAGAGTGAAGCTACAATAAAGTTGAACTGGTATCGGTTTAGCAGGCTAGCAGGTAATTAGCTAGCCACCCAACAACAATGCGGAAACTGAGACACGTTGGTTGCCAAATAGTGGCTGTTCTGTCTCTTCTGTGCGTTACAAGGTCTATTTGATATTTTCGTCTTGCCAGTTAGGTAAAAAAAACAGAGTAACTTATGCTCGCTTGCGTTTCATAAAACTGTCTCATCTAGACTACTTGCAACAGGTTGTTGGTCAGTTTGGTTCAACTTTTGGGCTCTTCCGGCACGGGAGACATTAAGAGCGGCAGAGACGAGTCAAAAATCACCATTTCCACTTCATTTTACGTCATTTAACACAATTTAAACGTGTATAATGTATTATGTCACCACAATGTATCAAACATCCAACGAAAAATCGTGTTAAAAGGGTATCATAATTGGAATGAAGATGTTTTCAACTTACCCGTCCATGGCACTACACAAAACTACAGGTTGTCGTAGACGGGAGGTAGACCTGCTAGTATATCTTATATCCTTACAAAATGGCGGAGGAGGAATTGTCGCTCTCTGATTAGTCAAACGACTCTGAGCGCCGAGTGTGGGCGGGACTTCACTTGTCCTTGGAGAGCGGGGTTGGACAGAAGAGCTGTCAATCTGGAAAGGCGGTCGAAAAAAGTTTGTGAAAACTTTTCCCTGTTGCCATGAAAAATGAAGTTGAAGAGTGACCTGTGCTTGAACCCACCATTATCAGCAACGAAAAGGACGAAGCTGTACAGTGTTCAGTCAAAGGGAAAAACAGTTTTACCAGACGCATTGCTAAGATATATTATAGGCTAAGAACAGTAGGATTATAATAATGTCGGAAGAAACTATGAACAGGCACAGTCTTGGAAGTAGGCAGCCTATTATTAAGGAATTTTATATGGTTAAACATTATCAGCCGTTATTAAATGCAAGATCTAAACATAACTATGGCCAAAAAAGAACACCTTTAAATACATTTTGAAATGTATTATTGTATTTATTAACTTGGACCACTTCTAGCACATTTAAATATTGTTCTATGCATGATGCATTGCATTGTTCACCCACAAATTATTATAAAAAGGAAATATTTTGAGATTTTGTCCCTTAAAGTAAGCCACTTTTTTTGTCATTGAGATTGCAAAAGGTGGCCTAATTTACTTGACTGAATTCACCATATTATAGAGTTACTAACCATGTACTTAGGTCAGAATAAGAGTCATTCACTTATCATCTTTGTTTAGTGCTACTATACTTGGCACTGTCACTAAAATGTATGTGCCTTGGAAAAAGTTTAATGGGTGGGCCTCCCCTTCTTCAGGCCCAATGGGTTGGCTATACCATAAAAGACCACAGTAGGGCCCCCTCATCAGGGCCCAGGACAATGTTCCAACCCCACCCCCAACACGCCAGCTTTGAATATAACATGACAGTAGCAGTGAGTAGCGTCATTTTAGCCAACAAACTGCTGCTTCACTGGTAACCAAACTGGATGTTAGCCTGCAGATGGCAACCTTCTCATATTAGAAACTTTGAAACCCATATGGACCCTTTTGAAATTATTTAATAATAATAATAATAATAGGATATCTGATGAATACTCTGCAATCTTGAATTGAATACAGAATTTGAAGTCTTTACATCTAAAACAAGGACAGCAATGTCAGAGCAAATATTGGAACGTGTTGCACTGGTTTCACAGACATGGTTTTATAAAAATGCTGTAGAAATTTTTTTTTTCTTGGTGCGCATCTTGAGACAAAACAATGGCACTGACATATTTTAATATATCAGTGCAAGTTGCTTTCAGTTAAAACAGCTCAAACATGCTTTTTAGTCTCGTCTGGGACTATCGGTAGCTTAAACCCTGTCTGTGAAACCGGGGGATTGAGTTATTTTTTCACAGAAACTCTCTGCATTGAATCGATAGTATCATCATCATTTCCTTTGGTAAATCTAAACAATTTGTTTTCCAAATGACTCTCATTTGTAACTGTGTCAGACTTCACTGATTGAAGGTGAGGAAAAATACCAAATTATCAAAGAAAATGACCAAAGATATACCAATACATAACTGTAAACACATTTTTTGTTTTGTTTTGTTTTATTGTCATTGTTCCAGTTTTAAACACTTGGACCATAACAGGCATTGGCCATATCAATAAAGCACCTTTAACTCATGACATTATCTGATATCCACAACATATACTGTCTTACAGGAAATTAAATAATTCATTAAATTGAAATATTATAAAGACGGCAAAACCACATTTACAAAGCTGTTGGTCTTGGAATGGGAAACATGTTTTAGACCCCAGGCTATTGAACTTGAATTAACACCAATGAATGATTCATTATTGGGAATAATCTGCCTGAACATCGAAACATGTTGGACTCTTGTTTACCGTAATTGAGGGCAACTTACAGCAACCCATTTAACACCAAAAACCCTCAACTTCAAACAATGCATTTTTTTTTTCAAATGATATTTAGATATATTTTACATACTGTAAGAATGCTTTTTAACAATATGGACTACATATATGTAATATGAGGCATTGCAATGTTATTACATTTTCAAAAATGAATATTCATTCTAATGATATCTAACAATGTTATCCTTCATGTAGAAAAGAGAATGAGTTTAAAATGAGTCATTTTGTAAATAGTATTTGGCCTATAAAACGTGATTTACTGTTAAAGCAGATAGCTGTTGTGGTTATAATTGGGCTCCGGGGGAAATTACAGCAGCCTGTTTTAAACAAAATGATTAAATGTATTCTATGAAGAGTCATAAATAATTGGATCATATTTACAAACATATTGGTCTACTGTGAGGTGTAATGCAGAATGACTGTGGACGAAGACTACACTCTATGTACCAGTGTTCACAGTGGTCTGAGATGATTCAGCAAAACAATAAAAAATATAATAATAATAATAATAAAAACAAAGGAAAACGATCAAAATATATATTAAAAGCATAACATTGTAATATCAATATAGTAATTTCTTCTCAGTAATAAAGTAATATCTTAGAAACAAAAATGTATACAGGAGATAAATAGCTAGATCATATTTTGAGACGTTCATCTTATTTTTCTTAAAACAAAATAAGGGTGAGGACCACAAAGATGTTCTTTTAACCATGTTGTTGTCTAAAGTGGAGTCTGTTATGGTCCTCATTTTTCGGTTCTTCAACAAGTAAAATACTGGACTTCATTACATAATGAAAATATATGTATATATAGATATATAAATGTCAAGACAGAAATATAGAAAAATATTAATAGAAATAAAAAAAGAAATACATACTAGACAACAAAAGTTAATTTTAAGTATACGGGGTATACTTATTCATTGTTGTGTTATGGTCAGGGGGTCAGTTTTCCGCCAGTGTCTAAACTTCAGGGTGAGCGGTCGCACTCACATGACAGTGCAGCACTTGCACGGCTGCTTTTCTTTTGAATTGCCCTCTTCTTTCGATTCCTCCTTCTTGGCCTCGTCCTGAGCTTTGTCAGGACTGGAGGCACTGCCGTTTGGTGGGGCCTGGTCCTCTTTGGCCCCTTCGTTTCCACCTTTGTTCTCACCGTCCTCAATGACCACAAATTCAGCTTTGACTGTCTCCTCTATGCCCAGTGCCTTCTTGGTCTCGGCCTCATCCTCTACATTCTTGTAGCCCATGAACACCATGGTGACGGGATGCTCTGCGCTGGCATTCTCAATGGCTACATCAGGGTTGGTGCACTGCAGCTTTGCCTCAATGCCTGTGATCTGTTTCTTGCTATTTTGATCTGCATTAGGACTGGGCTGCTGTATGCCATTCTCAACTGCTGGGGAAAGAGAACGAGATTCATTTAGCTTCAGTTATTAAGTTTAAATGGACATTCAAATGAAATATTAAGAGTTTTTATTTTTCAGGAGCTGCTAGTATTTATTAATAAGCCTATAATATGAACATTCACTAAACTTTTCACCCGGTTCACTGTTCGACCCGGTGGCTCTTTCACATGACAACAGTGAAATTACACAGTCACCAACAAAAACAAACTGATAACTGTTTGAAACAAGGCAATCTTTTTTAGTCATATTCCATTTTGTGTAATACCATGTGAAAACAGAGAACGAATGGAGAACTCAAAATATTGAAATATACAAAGTATTTTGACACTCACCCTTCACTGGACCATCAGGTGCCTAGCAGAGAAGATATATGACAGAAAGTCAGTATCATCATTGGCATTAAAACCTTAACTAAACAGATATGCAAATTTAGTTAAAAGCCTATTGAGTAAACTTAACCTTACATTTTCATTGCCCTGTTCTCCTTTTTTCAAAGGCACGCCAGTCTCAAGCTCGTCGATCTCCTGTTCTAGTCTATTAATAACAAAATATGTATATAAATAAACATTAACTACATTCAGCAATGTATGCTAGATTTTTGTATGGAAGGTATACAAATGCTAAATGACTGGTCTTTACCTGAGGATGGTCTGTTCCAGTAGTTTGGTCTTGGCTTCATCCTCTTGTAGTTGTTTCTGTGCCTCGTCCTCTCCACTGGATGGCGCTCCGTCCAACAGCCATCTCTCTCTCAAAGCCTTTGACTGTCAAAAAAGGCCATATAGTTTAGAGATTTATTTTTAGAGAAGTTAACATCACTTAAACAACAGCTAATATCAAAAACATTTATTCTCCATCAATTCATTCTCATTCTAATGTATTAGGCACGTTAGTATTTTCACCACAAATAAAAAGGTTATAAGCCAGTTATTTATATCTTTTGCTGTAGTGCCTCAGTAGGAAATATCAGTTTACATCTCCAAACATTCATTTTGCCATTAATTGTAATAATCCAGTGAGATGTTTGTATGCACAAGGAGTCTGAGAACAGCCAGTATGATCCACACGGATATCTGATCTAACCATCATCAAATGTCTGTGATTGCATGAAGAAACATAAGAAACTGAGATAGAAAAAATCCAGAAGAACTGCGGCAAGATGCTTGAATAAACCTACCTGCAAAGCTACATGAAAAAACATTAACAAGTGTACCTGGACAAAAGCTGTTTTAAACGTGAAGGGTGGTCACACCAAATATTGTTTTGACAAAATGTGCAGTGCTGGTACTCCAGGACAGGTTTGAGAACCACTGAATTAGTTAAGAAGTTAATTGATCAATCAAATCTGCGTATTTTTGACGTTATATTTGAAAGTACTTTACAGCACTCTTTACAGTCTCAGTATTTTCTGTTTCTTCATGTAATCTCAGATGAACTCGATGATGGTGAGAACAGATCCCACTACTGTTCAAAAGTTTGGGGTCAGTACGATAAAAATAAAATCAGCAATGCTGCATTAAATTGATCAAAAGTGACAGTAAAACATTTATACTGCTAAAAAATATTTGCTTCAAAGATGATGTTCTTATGAACTTTCAATTCATCAACAATCCTAAAAAAAACCTGTCAAAATATTATGCAGCACAACTGTTTTCAACATTGGAAATAATATTGAATTAATAATTAATAATCTCTTGAGCACCATCATCATATTAGAATGATTTCTGAAGGATCATGTGACACTGAAGACTGGAGTAATGATGCTGACAATTCAGCTTTGCCATCACAGGAATAAATTAAATTTTTAAATATTCAAATAGAAAATTGTTGTTTGAAATTACATTAGTACTTTCATATTAAATCATTATTAAATGTTACAGACCCCAAACTTTTGAACGGTAGTATATCTATAAAAATATATCATGGTCCCTAATTGCTTAATATTAACAAAATGAGCTCTTGAAAATGAGATTATGTCAGTCTGATTCATTGTGCTGACGACGTAAACATATCTGGACCATTAAGGTTAGTGTAGCACATGACTATTAGCTGTCCATTAGTTTTTCACTTTAGGCCATTCTCCATGGCAGCTAATGCACACTATGCACATTTCTGGATAGTGAAACATTTTGACAGGCGCCTGCTAAAACAGGGCTTCCTGACAGAGCTTCTAGACCATGTTGGTAAGAAACAGACAGCAGATAAGCAGAATAAGCCACTGCTGTCTGAAAAGAACATTTTCTGGCACAGGGGTGGAAGATATTTCGGGTACAAGCATAGATAGGTGGCCCTAGAGATGTCACTGGACCACAATTAGCAATGTAAGGCATCCTGGCACACTGGATGTCTACTGTGTTCTTAGAAATCTCAACCTGTTCCATCCAGTCATATGTTTCATTTAGAAATGTCACATTAATAAAGCAAAATGTAAAAAAACAAAGTCCTTCTCAATGAGCACGAGTGATCAATGGCATTAGAGTAAGCTTATTCGAGACAAACTAGTTTAGCATAACAAACTGCTGCTGCCAACAGTGCTGTTTCTATTCTTGCAGCAGAGACTGAAGAGGCTGCTAAACCTGCAACAGATAAAAACAAACATCTGCTGTACATCAAACAGTGAACCGAAGACCCGTGATAGGGCAAAACCCAAGAGAAACCTCACAGAGCGCTTGATAACACCTGTTGTTTCATAAAGAGCAAAAAAAGAAGGCTGTGATAAAGGTGGAGATGACATTATATGAGAATACATAAATAATTAATTAAGTTCGGATCACAAACTTTTACAATTACGTATATGAGGTTGTTGTTGTTCTTCCTTCTTTCATTCTTACACTGTCTACTGTACAGACGGTAGTGTCTGAGCTCCGCAAGGCTGAACATCTGAAAGATTCATTCAGACAGTCCTCTGGAGGAGAAAATGAAAAGAAAGATATAACTGGGAAGAAAGACAGAGGGGGAAGGTGAGGTCGAGAACAAGAAAATAACAAAAGCATGAGGAAGAAGGTCAATGGACAAACAAGAGACCTCATCAGACAAGATGGAAGACAGTGGTAAAAAAAAGAAAACAAGTAAAAAAGAAGACAGCAGAGGTGTTCACTAACAGTGAATCACACAAGCAGGACAGGATCCATCACTGTATTGCAAATGGGCCGGTCTGTGGATGTCTTTTTTCCTTCAACCAGCCTAGCCTACTGGGAAATGTACCTGCTTTATCACTATACTCAAGACATTTCTTATAGGAAAAAATGTGTGCAATTAGTATTTTAAGGCAAATTACCTAAAAATATGAATAAAAGTCACCATCACAAGAAAAACAGATTCGCAGAATATCGAAAAGAGCCATTCGTAGAAAAAGTCACATGAACTAAAAAGTCTGACTCAAGGCAATTACTGACATTTTTGTGTACAGTCTGAAAATGACCAAATGGAAAAACACCCTTTGAACTTATTTCTTACTATTCGTTTTGCTTTCTCAAAACTCTTACCTACTCCCTTTTCTTACGAAACTGGGTCTGTATTAAATGTATCCTTCACACAGAATTAGCAACAAGTTACTTCATTTCATATAATATCAGTCCAAACTGACCCTCTCCTGCTCTCGTTCTCGTCCCTCAGCCCCCACCCTCCGCTCTGGCTTGTGACCGCAAATTCTGGCATGGTGACAGATATGCTGACATCACCACATGTTCACACCCATCCACATGCACACGCAATACAATCCCAGCACAGAGGGGAGGACAAAGGATCTGAGTCTCGCTCAGTAGGAAACTAAGGCCTGTTCCATTGTTCCCTATTGAGCAAAATCCCTTATGCACAAAAAAACAATGGCAGGTATAAAACTAACAAACAAAAAATATCACGTTGTGACAGATAACAAAAGGGAAACAATCGCCTTGCCGGATATTTGAGAGCTGGGGATAGGCACGCAGACAAACTATTTTTGACTATGGATCCTCTGCAGCAGACTTGGGAACTTTAGGATTTGCATACATTTTGCCGTTTTCATATTTTGGCCTGAATGATAAAAATAAATGTGGTAATAATGTATGCAGGCATCCAGAGATAATTGTGTAATCATAAAAAGAATGACATAGTCTATATACACCCATTAATTAACTGTTTATATAACCTCCTGATTGTTTAGATTCTGACAAATAATAAATATTACACAATGTATTATTGCATGCATTTAAAATATATGACCATGAATAATTATGCATGTGTGTATAGAGTGTCTCTAGTCATGGATGTGTGCAAAAGTGAGGGTCTGATCTGTCAAGTTACATCTATCCACTTGTGTTTATTAGTATTATTATTATTAGTTGTTAAAATACTTTCTCTTACCTTGTAAACCCTAACTTGTCATTGATAAAGCAATGTTATCCTAACTTAACATTACTTAAAATAAAAATTGTTGGCATCATAACTCATTTGGCAGCAAAATCTGTAAAATTTTATATCGACGGACGGTCCACTATATCAGCTAACTCTCAGTAGAGTATTAGTAGACTGTGGTAGACTGTTAGATTAGGATTAGTAGAATAAGTTGCCATTACATATAGTCTATAATTTAATTATTGGAAAATCCTGAATAGTGCACCTTTGTCAGGCGTGGGATTGGAGATGAAGGAGGCAGACGAATAACTACCACTAAATCAAAGATTTAATTTCCAGAAGGCAAAATACAACAAATGGTACTATACAGCGCGCGTATGCTCAAACATACACTAACACTGAAACAAACAAACATTGACCTACAACTAAAGAGTGAAAAGGGAGAACTTAAATACACATATGATAATGGGCGACGACAGGTGACGGTGATGATGAAGATTGACTAATAAACTAAACACAGGTGACAGAACTGAACTAATGATGATGAAGAAACTAATGACATTGAAAACAAACAGAAAGTCCATGAAACGTGACAACCTTTAACCGTCTGTTTTGTATCTTTATGTTTTTTTGCAAGGTGTAAATATGTAATATGAAAATGTTTAAAACATAACTGCACAGTTCTGTTAAATTATAATGTTTTCCCTCTTTAAGGGAAACCGTTAACTGTTAAGTAAAATATCCACAAAATTAAAAACAAAACACTGAAATAAGAGCATGCAATTGATCTGTCAATCAGATGCACGTGAAAGTTATGTTCGCTACTATAGACCTTATGTAGCTCCACCCTTTTTCAGCACTGCACTCGTTGTGTCCTGTCTTCCGGTTTGCACTTCCACAGCATGAAGGTAAGATCTTACGGATTTATGAATGAACTGCTCGTTTTGAAATGATAACTTGTGTTAACTCTACAGTAAGTCAATTCATTTCACCAGCTCTTAGTAAGACAGTGACGCCATAGAAATATACAGAGCTACTGCAAAAATGGAAGTTAAAACAAAATTCGAAAGTTTCTCTGCCGTATAAGGTCTATAGCAACAGTAGACTCACGGGTGTGTTTTCTTCTAGAATTATCTTTGGTCCAATTCATTTCTTAATATTTAAATAAAGTGATGTACAGCATCATTAAGAGCGCTCTGACCCCCACAAAAAAAAACTGTGTAATTTGCACTTTGCCAATTACGATTTACATGCCAGTTAGCAATTGAACTATGAATAAAGTTAAAAATAAAACTGCCTCCTTGTCGTCATACCTTCAACTTATAACATTACAGAATTGATTAATTGAAGACAATTGAATTTAGAATAAAAATTTGGTCAATCCCTGAATAATACTGAATACTTTTTTTCAGTTAAAAATGTATTCTTATTTACATACTCTATCATGAAGTACAAAAAGCTAAATTGTAATGTTGTTGGTTTACATAATCAAAATTATGTTATTAATGGGTTGACTACCATATCTATAAATAAAGACTTTAGATGACATAAAATTGCAGTCAAAAGTCTAATGAATGCAAAAATGGGGGACTTTTAAGTCCCCTTCATTATGTCTCAACTTAATAAGGTATACAGTGTATCCAGGCTTAATGTGCAGAGACAACTAAAGTGTAATTCTAAATAGAATGGAGTGAGGCTGTATTTTTGCTTTGAAAAACTCATTATTTTGCTCTTCCATTTGGTGCCTCTAGTTGTGGTCAAAATACAGACTGCAGCTTTAAAAATGTTTTCTTACCAAGGCAGATAGTTGCTATGACAACTACATTGTACATAGAATGAGGATTAATTTACGGTAAATACATTAATTAAAAATTGCAATAAAAAGTTAAATGTTCTCATGACTCCAGAGAATGTACATGAGCCTTTTAAAACTGAGCATTTCAAAAATGTGTGAGAGGGCCTGACTTACCATAACAAGGCAGAACTTTACTTAAAGGGAAGTTTCCCCTCAAACAGGAAACTGCTGTTAAAACTCCCCCTCTCCTTTCAGCAACTTCAAAATCTCGTAAAATCGTTCTCACATTATGAATTTCAACACTAGGGCTTAAAATAGAAGTTTGAAGAGTGTGTGTGACCAGACGGACAGTAAATGACCACGACACCCAGACTCTTAACCTCTGTGTGAAAGACTGACAGCAGTCAGAATGACGACACAGGGACAGTGACTAACACACACCTGCTCGGCTTGTGAAAACATTTCAGCAGTTATGTCTTGATACCTTGAGATGCTGGAGTTGTCTGCGGTCATCCTCCAGTTGTCTTCTTTTGTTCTCAATCTCAGCCTCCCTCTTTCTCTTCTCCTAAAAAGAGACAAAATATTAAACTGCTGAAAGATATCAAACTTCTCACTTGACAAAATCAAATAACTTCTGTGCAAATCTCAGTTAACAAAACTGATTTAGTTAAAGAAATAGTAAAAATCCTTTATTATATGAGTTACAATCATGTTGTTTCCGTATCATGAGATATTATTAGCTTTATTAATATTTTAATATAGGTTTTATTTTTATATTTACCATTTTCTTTTTCATTTTCTTTAAAGTTTTAGTAAATTGTTTGTGCTTTATTTTTATAATTTTTTTAAAAATATGTCTATATAGTTTTTATTCATTTTATTTCAGTTTTAGTTATTTTAGTACATAAAAATAGTTCGCCAACAATTTTTTAATATTTTATTTTATTTGAGTTAACTTTAATTTTATTTCCAGTAACAAAATAATTTTTAACGATTTTAGTTTTAGTTATAAATTTGACTACATATATCTTTATTAAAATATAAATATAATACATCTAACATTTTTCCTGTTCATGCAACAGCTTACAGGAGAGGCCAGTCATCACCTTTCTATTTTTTACAGTAGCTGCAGATAACACCTGTTGTAGAAGTAAACATAAAATTCATTCTGACTTCCATAACACCAAAAAGTTATATATTAATAACTTATTTATAAAAAGTTATTTAATAAATAAGTCCAATTGAGGTGCGGAATGTTATAGGCCTATATATTATTTTTTTTTACTGAATGTATAGTGCAGCCTTTGAGTGATGCACAGGCAACAAAAGCTCAGATCGAAGACAGCAATTGGATCTAAAACCTTGCAATGACACTAAGCCGTATTTTAGCGCTTTAAAATAGGACTGATTGCTATATTCTGCGGCCATCTGAACATACTTGTTTCATTTAACTGAAAAGCACAACTCCCAATAAAACTCTTGACCATGCACATTCATCCAGGAAGTCTCCACTTCTCAGAAGATGGATGAAGGGGAACAGCTGAAGGCAACATTAGTCTGGTTGTTCACAAACAATGCAAGGCCCATCAATAATGAAACACACAGAAGTGCTTTAGTGCTGATGTCTGGACATACATTAGCCATTATAGATGGTCATTGACATACTATACAGGACCATAATGCCTCATGAGACTAACATCACTTAGGCCTTCTGTGCATCTAAACTGTATCCTCACATTTGTCCTCATGCTAATCCTGTGTGATTAATATATAGAACTATTACACCCAAGCTGCGTAATGAGAAATGTTGTTCACGAAAATCTAATTCTGAAAGTGCTAATCATATATATACTACAGATTCTTTATTTATTTTGATGATTTTTAAAAAAAAATATATATATATATTTTCGGTATATACTACTTTTCAAATGTTTGGGGTCAGAACTTTTTTCTTAGGCTAACCAAGGGGCCAAAGTTGGCATAAGTTAGCAAAAAAAGTATCTTGTATCAAAAATATAATAAAATAGTAATATTGTGAAATTGTATTAGAATTTAAAATATAAAAATGTATATTAAAATGTAATGTATTCCAAATAATGGCAAAGCTGGATTTCAGGATCCTTTGATGAACAGAAAGTTTAAAAGAAACGGCATTTATTTAAAATAGGAATCTTTTGAATCATTTTAAATGTCTTTAATGTCACTTCTGAACAATGAATGCATACTTGCATTAAATAAAAGAATGCAATAATTAAATTTCCCATGCCTGGTGCACAGACCTGACTTATCAATAAATATATTTTTAATCAATTACTTTTAACTACCGGTAGTTGTGCTAATAAAAATAAGTTAAAATTAGTGTAATTATTTACAATGTAAAAAAAGTCCATAAAATAGGGCACAATGTACTGTATAAATATGAAGGAATTTTCCGTATTGGTTTTTACAGGTGTTTTACCTGTATTTTGAATTACACATTGCATTATTAGGTTGTGTTTTAGGTGTTAACGGTGATTTCCATAAAATTACTGGATAATGTCCTGGCAGAAAATTACAAGTAGCCTACATTTTCTGTTTTTTTTTCTTTTTCTTTTCTTTTTTACAGTGTACTTACAGCAATGGCCCGAAGTTTCTCTTGCTGTGACAAAGCTTCCGACATCCTGCAAAAAATGTAGTAACAGGAGTAATTAGCATCACTTTACATTTACTTGAAACCATAGCATTTCTTCAAAACACTCAGTATAACATTTTTGTTCAATAATGCATGGCCAGATCCCTGCCTGGTCTTTAGACACACACACACACACACACACACACACACACACACACACACACACACACACACACACACACACACACACACACACACACACACACACACACACACACATTTCCCATTGAAGACTTTGTTCCTTTACCTGCAAAAATGAACATCTTGTACTCTTTCACAATGCATTACAGATGGACCCGTTTATGTCTACACATGCTGCGCTCCTGTAATATATGAGCCCAGACTGTCAAGTGTTTTGGACTCCTCTCCTTCGAGGAAAAGCAGGTCGATAGAAATCGATAAAAGAAGTGGGCAGCTCTTTTTCTCTTCTCAGAAATCAAACTTCACATATGCACCGATACATATTGCAAATCTTTTTCACAGCACACCAGTCCAACAACGATGAAGGGAGAAGTTATGAATGGCATGTAAATATAAAAAATGTTAACAGGCCTTTGCATTCCTCTCTAAATTGATTCCAGATCTCCAGAATAAGGCTGAGGGAAGACCGATGTTGCTGGAGAGATTAAAAAGCAAACGCTTTATAATCTATTGGTTCCACTAGTTCAGTATGAATTTGATATGGGTATGAATACTGTAAAAGAGAAACCAAAACTCTTATTTGAATTTATAATTCAAGGTGGCAAGGTCGAGCAATAACATCAATACGGTCTAAACATGACCATCCATTTGTGGTTATATACTAGTTTGCTACATTCATTGATGGGCATCCTGTGAGAGGGAGGCAAAACATACAATGCATGGATTGAGGAAACTTAGAACAAAATATCAAAGGAAAAGGGACACATGGATAAAAAGAGGTCAACCATGGAATGGGAAGATGGGCAGTTGAAGCCCATGATAAACCTGGCACAATGATGTCTTTTGTAAAAGCCTGTTTTACTGCAGGGTTTTGCTCTGGTCCACAGAGAAAGAGCTTCTCTCCTGAACATGGCTGTAGGGGAGAGTCATCCAGCTGATCAGTGATCTCAATGGCCCACCCGAGCAGAGCCAGTCACATGTTCACTCCCTCACAGGGAATGTTTGTCGATATGTTATCTCTCTCTAAATTCAGACCTAAGGAATCTCTCACAATGGAATTGATCATGCAAGATGAAATCTAAGCAATAGTTGACTGATGGAATAACGGTTGAACTCAATCTCACCCCGGACCCACTCCTCAGTGTAAAATACTCAGTTGCATTAACACCTGCATTTTAAACCACTAGTGCAGATAGTCACAAATGCAGCACTTGAGATCACGCCGAGGATGATTCATGAAGCAGTATTGCCCACTCATGAAAAGTGGAGCAACATGGACTGTAACAAAAGCAATAAGCAAATGATTCAGAGATAACAGTTGATGAACAGGACCCCACCATTCAACCAATGCAATCCCACGACTATTTCATGGATTGATTACTGGATAAAAACCTTTTTATCCAATATTTTTATTGATTTCCATATCTATTCCAAATCACAATTTAAGAATTCCTTGATGTTTCTAGATTTTCTATGATTGTGGGAAATCTAGTCTAACACCAAACGTCTCTGTATAATCTCACGCATACAGACACATTTGAACTTGACTGTATTTAAATGGCGATTTTCACAAATGTATAATATGTGTTAGTCTTGTTTCATAATCCTCTTCCACTCAACAACTTGCACATAATCTTACCAGGCAACTCATCGGCAATAAATTTAACTCGTTCTAAAACTCTATGCAAATTAGAACAGCACTGCATCAGTGGTTTAGGAATGGAAGACTGAGGAGAAACTCTTTGAAAAGTTTCAACACCATGCAGCCATTTCCTTTCGCCACATCTCATTGACAGCATTGGAAAAGCACTTGGGAGTCCAGGAAAAACACAACGCTGGCCAGCTTTATCCAATCTGTGAAGTCTCCAATGTGGGTGCACTTATCTTACAGCTTGTTTCCCCTCTCTAGTCCACTGCTGGGCAACACACTGAAGCCATGCTGTGACCTTTTCACTGGTTCACTCACTGGCCAACAAAAGTGTTTAAAATGCCAAAAGTGACAAAGAGCAGCCAATAGATAATTGTGGCTAGATTTATACAGAGAAAATAAAATGCATAAAAAACATGCCACAACATCGACCAAAGGCTTCCATTTTTGTGTATATGCAATACACTTTGATGTGACAAAAATGTCAGGTCCTATTTATGTATTGGGTTCAAATTACAAATTACAATGTTACAAAAAAGCTAGCCCATCTGTATTCCTCAGATGCAGGAATGGTGATGTAAATCTCTCCTGAGAGTCTTTTTATTGGTAGATTTTAATGGCTTGTAGGATATACAACTCCAAAACATTGAGCAAATCATACCATCTGAACAGTGGTGGACAGTCAAAAAGTATTTCTTTTATTTTTACTTCATTCCAAAGCATAACATTGTACTTTTTTCTTGACTACATTTCATAAAAGCATTGTTCCTCATTATTTCGAACTGAAGAAATCAACGCACCCTCTAAAACACAAGAGCGATGTCCGATTCGTGAACAAGTTGCTTCTTTACAGTAAACCTCCTCAATTGGTTCACAAATAACACTGAAAAATTAATTAGCGAATTGGACTGATGATCCAATTGCATCTGTTCTTGAGTCAACAACTCATTGGCCCTGTTTACACCTGGTATTAAGATGAGGTTGATCGGATCATAAGTGGACAATGCAAAATACAGGTGTAAAGGTATAAAATGTTTTGAGCTTGTCTACTTTCAAACACTTCCAGAGGTAGGCTAGTTAAAAACGCATTCGACTGAATTCGCTGATGTGGTCGAATGCGTTTAGCCACAAAAGTCTTCCCACTCTCCGGCCACTGACCTAACATGTAAACATTATGAGAAGTGTGCTAAGCAGAAGATGAAAAACGTACCATGCACAATGTACTCGCACCATTCCTGATTTCGCCTTGAGCTGCTGCTCTCCGTATGTTTTTCCGTCATCTCCAGGCACGTTCATATGTATATTAACTGAACTTATTTTGTCCAGTAGATTGAAAGATCTGAAAAAACCCATACATTTACCCGCATAGACCTTCCCCTCGAAGAAATTAGGACAGAAGTGGTTTAAAGTGGACAAAAGAGACGTTGCCAGGCGTAAAGGTATGTGTCTCCCTCGTCTACTTGGGATCCGATCGACCAAAATGCATCTTAATACCAGGTGTAAACAGGGCCATTGATCTGAAATGAGCCAAGAACAGGGATATCATGATATCATCGGAGCTTGAATGTGCATGCAACTGATGGCACGAAAAGTAATTTGCTTATGAATTTTAGTATTACTGTACGTAACCATTGTCAATGAAATCATATTTAGCTCATGACAGTTATTTACAAACTAAATCTGTTGTAAGAGGGCAAGCTTTTTAAGCCCATTGAAACGCTTAAAGGTACAATATGTAAGAATTTTGTAATAAAATATCCAAAAATCACTTGCACAGTGTGATATATGTCCAGCAGTTGTCTACTTACAATATCCCAAAAGTCACCAAATGTTTTTTACTTCAGAGAAATTCCAATTTTAAATAATGGCCCGTCCCGGAAAAAAATGTCACCTGTCAGTGACGCAATATCCGCACTATCCTCGGTTTCCGCTTGTACTGCCATAGCTATGACGTAACCATGGCGACAGAAGTGGACAACTGCGTAGCGTTTAGCGGCACGCTGTTCTTATTTCGTTCAAACATTATGGACCATGGCAAGCAGACTTTGGGACAAAAAAGGAGAACTAAAATGAGGCTCAATATCGGCGTGGCGTTTTCGAGATGCCGAGAGCTCCACGTCCGTGACAAACTTGGACTTGACAAAGCATCACGAGTCACGACTTGACAGCGACTCCGCTCTTGAACATACTTTATTAGACAGGTGAGCAAATGTACATAAAACAAAATCAATGTTATATAGCTCAACATGATGAAATGTTAGAATATGATCAGTTTGTTACTCTAATGTTGATCTAGCTTACTAGTAAGCTGCTAGTTTCATATAGCAAACGAACTAACACATAGAATAACATTAAAACTTTCAACACACTCAAATGCTATTTAGTATGATAGTGTAACATTAGACCAAGTGAAACAGCGCTGCGTTACCTCATAAGTTTAATTCGTCAAATAAACTGACCTGTGTGAGTAGTAATTCAGCACTTGCAGGTAGTTCGGTAGAATTAAATATCCTGTGTGATATGTGTCTATTATTAGCAATCGCGACCTGCTTCATACCACTGTAATGTTAAAAAACATGAATGTTTTCACTCATCCATAAACATTATTAGATCCATCGGCTTGACAGCAAGTCCCATCATTCAGCTTGTCACTGCGTCATAAACCTATGCCTTTGTTATTGTAAGAGGTTAGCGACCCCTAGCGGCGAAAAAAGATTACATATTGTAGCTTTAAATGGGTGCATGTCCGCATTTGTGCATCACAGTCTGTATGGGGTAGGCGATTTAGGTAATATGACGCAAATTAATGCCTATGCATCTTTCCCGCTGATGTAGCAATTTCAAATGATATAAACTAGTAGGCCATATTTGTATTATGTTCCTCTTAAAATGTTGATACCTTTTGTCCCATGTGACGTCAGTACATTGTAATTGTATACTATTATGTCGCCACATATTTACAAAAAATATGTTTTTCCCCATTTTTAAAATACTATACATTATTTAATGTATTTAATGTATGCACTACTCTTTTAAAAAGTAACTTACTTTTACTTAAGTAAAATTGAACATTTTATTAGGGTACCTGTACTTTTACTCAAGTATGTGACTTGTGTACTTTGTCCACCACTGCATCCAAAGGGATTCTTGTTACTGCAAACTGCAGATGTTCAATCAGTTATAGTGAAAAAGCAGTTTAAGAAAACTTTGGAAGCTTTCAGGTGGTAGAAACTATTTACGAGACATCTGGCATTTCTTTTATAAACATCACAAATTATGCATGTTCAAAATATTAAAACTTATCCTCTAAGAGCTAAAAAGGCCACCCGAACAAACTCACGGACTGACAGAAACACACTGTGTTCCATACTAAGTGCTATTTGATTGTGAGGAATGTGGGAGGGAGACTTGAGAAACTTCAACATGAGGATTTTGAGAAGGTCCAGCTTGGCTGGTAAAGGGCGGCACCAATAGTTTCATGCAATCCTTTTTTTTAGACATACCATGAGCCAGGGCCCAATCAACCATGGGGAAAAGAAAAGGAAGGGAGGATACCCTCTAAAGCTGTTAGCGCATGCATATATATTTCAAGCATATAGAATGTAGGTCACACTTGATAGCTGGTAACACTTCAATGGTCTCTCTCACTAGAACCTTCTGGTTTACAGTTAGAGATTTTAGTATTTTCCACCATGAGCGAATTATAGCCCGTATTCACTTTTGAAAATGTTTAAATGGGCATTAGCTATTGTAAAAAGTCTCCTGTAAATTGGCCATTTGTGAAAAAGTGAGTCATTAAGTGTGCACTCATGTTTTGTAGCAGTCATTAAGATATTTTCAAAATGGCTGGAGTGAGCAGGAAGGGCTTGAGTATATGAGGAGAGTCTGTTACGGGCAATTATCTGCTACAGAGTTCTGATAGAGAAAGGAAGAGATATAGGTGAGAGGTTAAAACATCAGTGGCGATCCAGAGCTGTTCAATTTTAACCGTGTCAAATCACCGCAGCTGTCAGGACTCCTTGCTGTTGGATGGCCAGTTGGCCACACCCATGAAGTGACAGATCCCATGTGAGCATTTAGCCACTTGCGTAATACCAGATGTCATATTTATGCAACAATGTAAAATATTTTAATGCACTTGTGCCACTGAGTATATACTGATTGGGAAATCTTAATTTATTTATTTTAATCTAAATTAGAAATAATTATAAATTATAAATGCTTCCCAGCAAGCAATGTGGGCTGGGGACCCAGGCAGCAGATAAGGGTTGCTGTGTTGGAAAACTGGCACAGACATTTTCCGTGAATACCTCATTGGAAGCTTAGAAACATTTAAAATTTGAGCAAGTTTTAAGCTGTTATATCATTTTTTATTTAAAAACACATCAGCAGCTTCAAAAATCACATTTGAAGTATTGAAGTTTGAATACTACATGCAATTAATGCTGAATTAATGCAATCAGAATGAATAAGGATGTTAGTTAGTAGTAAAATATAGGCCTACACAAGGTTTCAGGGGCAGGGTTTAATCAGACTAAATGAATGGAGAAGTCCTGTATACGTCACTAGAAAGAAGTCTGATGTTTTCACCGGAAGGCCCAGTTAAGATATTTTAAATTAACATTACAAGGTTAAAAAATTAAAATTTAAACTTAAAATTAAACATGCATGGACGAATTGTTCCCAATAAGATCTGTAACGTTTATTTAAAAAATAGGCTGAATTTTCATTTCATGCCAGCTTTAATATTTTTTAATATGTAGTAAGTGTAAATATTCACATTCCAGCAATACCTTTTACACCTAATTACTCCAACACCTATGTGAATGCCTCAGCAAGTGTTATTAACCACATACCTTGTTTTAATTAATTATACATTAAAAACTACTTTAAACTATTCATAAGAAATTTCTTGAGAATTCTAATTTTCTAATTCTAAAGCTGAATTAAATTAAGAGAGACCTCCAGGGTTTTTGTGGTTATAAATAAATATTATTTGCACAATTCATAATGCACTGAATAGAGCACCTACCCCAATTTCAGAAGCACTTCATTGATTTTTTTTTCTTTCCGGGAACATGCTTTGTGGCTCCAATGACCTAGTGCCTCAAATGTTCATGGAAGCGTAAATTTGACTCACAAAGCTTTGGCATTGGATATGTAATAGGGTTGACATCACTCTACCATTCCCCCTTCATGTGCGTCTTGTAATTCTCCACACAAAACGATACATTTCACAGTTATTCAAGATAAACAACAAACTGTTTCACGTAATGTGTATAATACAACGCTTCATGGTTCTCATCTTGCTCTTGGCGAAAATAAAGCGTTTCCAGCTGAGGAATGAACGCACGATGGACGCGGTGGGTGTGAAGATTTGACAGGGGGGGAAAACGCACCAGAAGTGAAGCTCAACGTGAAGCCTATTTGATTGCGCGCGCGGGGAAATTATTTTCAGATTTCTGAACTATAAAATGACCAAAATCCAATTGCATACCAAAATATTTAACATGCTGCTAAATCCAGGTCTGCACGGCCATATTGGATCATCCCACCCAGTTTCATCAGTATATTACTAGATATTCTCCCACACCCAAGCACGTACTGCTTCAACAAGGGGATGCGCTGCAAAACGCACCAGCGTGTTATTGGGCCATTACAGAAGGAACAATTTATGTAAACATATGAAGAAAGACGCAACCTTTATCTGCAGCCTACTCTCTTCGAATAAGTAGATGTCACTTATTTCGCATTGCTACTTTACATTTCAATTCTGTTATTTTCGCGGTTATTGCAATAGCCTATTCAAGACATTCCATACGATTTAAAGCGCCATTGCAAAACCAAGCCTACTATAACAACAATGCAGAGATGTCAGGAAACGAAAGACAATAAAACCCGCATGAAAATAACAATTGTGCTAAAATGAATACTTACTCAATGGCCAGACCCGTTCCCTTTCGATAGCGAATGTTTCTCTCGCGCCCGCTTAGAAAAAACCAAACCCCCGCTCGGAGGCGTAAACGACACAGGCGATCAATATGACTGAGCTGCTACTATCTAATGATGGGCATTAATTCGGTTATTCTCTCGTGTTGCAAATACGGCTGTTGGCGAGTACGTGTGGTCTGTTTTCCGGGGAGCGGCGCTCAACCCGACGGTGAATGTGTAGTGGCGTCCCTTTGCAGCAGCAGCAGCAGACCTCTCACATGGCTTCAGGATGGAGCGCGCGACTGTTGACTCCACAGCAGCCAAGCCTTTGTTTCCCGCGCGACACTTATTCCGCGAGAGTGTTTAGGGCAATGTCTGGCTTCTCCTCCTCCTAGTGAGAGTGAGATGAGAGGCTTGGATACGCCTCCCTCCGGACACTTGAGGGTTTGAATAAACGATGTAAACACAGACTCGAAACTTAGATTGGTATTACAACATATTCTAGCATTAAGTTAGGGATCTTCCCAGGGACCCCGTTGTAACATTCTACAAGGTAAATAAGAAAAAAAAGGATGACGTCTAGTCGAGAAGACTAATAATATTCACGTTAATCAGATAGGCTATTGGCTGTGTCCGAAATCGCCCCTATACACTCATACTAATATCACATTTATTTCTAGAACACAGTTCCAGAAGTGGAATTTAATACGAGATTGAATAAGTGCACTCAATATGTCCACAATGGTTTTGGACACCCAAATGTATCCCTCAAATAGTGCCCCTATTTAAAGTTTCTATGAAAATTGTTTTGGCTTTTAGTATGAATATGTTAGCCTTACTGTTATCTATAAACTGTAAATCTATAAATCTAATAAATAAGATGTAATAAATAAAATCTAAACTGATTTTCATTTTTAACATTGGGTTTGGTGTTCTAAATGTGAATTTTGTCATTGTTTTGGAGCACACAATAGATAGGCCTAGTCGGTCCGACGTTGGATGTTGACGTCAATCTGACGTGGATGTTGGATGTTGAAGTCCCCGACTTTCATTTTCCAACCAAAATGCAACCCCTACAACCAAACTGACATTACTACTTTGTACTTTATAGGACCTTGACAGAAATGAAGTGGAGTAAAAAGTACAATATTTGTCTTTCAAATGTATAGTGAAGTTAAAGTAAAAAGTTTCCAGAAAAAATAATACTTAAGTAAAGTATAGATACTCAAAAAGTGTACTTTGTAGTAACACCTCTGATTACATGTTACCACATAGACTATTAAGCCTAACTGTTCATAAACCTGTTCTCCTCATAGGCCTACCTAAATATTCTTTTACACCTTTTATTTATGTTAAAATAGTTGGAAATTGAGGTTAGAAATTATCGGTATTTCAGTATTTCAATAAAGTGAAAATACATGCCATATCAGGATTTAGACATATTTTTCCAGTGACACTACAATTAGGTTCCATTCATTAACATTCGTTAACTCTTAAACCTAGTACCGGACTAAGGCCTAATCCTGGCTTAATATAAACCCTGTCTGTGAAACCAGGCCTAGTTAACATGAACTAACAGTAAAATTCTTAATCTTGGTTATTTTTTCTTATCATTTCTTATTCTTTAATGTTAATTTCAACATTTACTAATAAAATAAAGGTTGTATCTCTATACATTTTAACATTAAAATTGTATGTTAAATTAATTCCACTTTTTTATATAGAATTGTTGTAAAATCTATCTATACAGTATTTAATGCAATCACATCAGAAGTTACTTTACTTTTTAAAGGGAGAAGTAATTAAATTATAATAATTAGATTACTTAGTAATTAATTACACCCAACACTGTTAATACATTAATAATGTCAACTAATGGGATCTTATTGTAAAGTGTTACATTCAGTTTAAAGAAGAATCAATGACAATAAAGTTAGAACCTGTTAGTCATGAACACCAGAAGAAATGAGATTAAGAATAAAAGTTTAGCCAACCTTGTACTGTTCCCAGATGTAAGTAGCCCCTGTTGGTCTCTACATATAGGTATCCTTCTTAAGAATCCCAAAGTAAGGTGGAACAATCAGATAAACATTCCAGTGTACCTCAGCACCATCTTTACCAGTTTCAGGCCAGATTTTAAATCTAAAAACAACCTCGCAATATGCAGGTAAAAGGGCAGCACGACACTGCTTTTTTTCCACATGTGAAGAGAGTGTTTACATAAGATTTTTAAACAAGAGGTCAAAGTTTGGTTGGTTAAACATGTTCCCCTTAGTCCCTGCTGGTCTAATACCGGAACTACATGGGGTCAAGAACATTTTTCTCCATTGACAACCATTCAAAAACATGTAGCTATTCTAAATAGCCTTTACATTTTTTATAAAAAAAAACATTTCAAATTACAACTAAAACCAAACAAAAATGTTAAATACAATGTGCTTTTTTAGCTTAAAGGGTTACTTCACCCCCAAAATGTTTTGTTGTCATTAATAATTAGGCTACTCACACTCATGTCGTTCCAAACCCGTGAGACCTTCGTTTATCTTTGGAACAGAAATTAAGATATTTTTTAAGGAATCCGAGAGGTTTCTGAACCAGGCAAAAAAAAAAAAAAAAAAAAAAAAAAACATTATTCAATCATCTTTAAAAAATGTCTTAATACCTTTGGAATGACATGAGGGTGAGTTGATATATTTTTGTACGTCAAAACCTGGAAAAGAGAAACGATGTCACTGTCTACACCCTGCCTCATTTAGTATGCACGGTTCTATGCATATGCAAATTAGCCACGCCTCCACTCACACCAGTTTAGAGATCCACTGGATTGGGTGCTTCTCAAACGGAAGGCTGCATCCTACCGAGACTGCGTCCTTCCTAGTCCTTTTTTTTTTTTTTTTACCTAGTCCAGTCCTTCTGAGGCTTGTCTATAGTGTCCTCCTCAGCAATTAAATGTTATAATGAGACGGTCTAGAGCGCATGGCTACGTCACACATGTTCTGAAAAATACTATTAAAACTTAATTTTGAAAAAATACTTTGTATTACTAATATTTATATTAACTGGCTTTTTATTAATGCAATACAGTGAATTACAGCCGTCTGCAGTCTCCTAGTGGTAGCTATACATTATTGTCAGTTTAAGAGGCAGGGTAGAGAAAAAAATCTCTGATAGCCGAGGCACTACTTAATTAAAATGTCTTTATTGTACAAATGACATGTCCTAAATGGACAAATTTAAAATGCCCACGCGTAGCGGCATGGGGCCTTCTTCAGGGCATAGTGAAGCAGATAAAAAACTGATCTTATAATGACATTGTTAATTGTCAGTTTAGTTTTAGTGATTAATTTACAGCAAAACAAAAGATAACATATGCTTTCATGTACAACATTTATTTTCTTACATTTCATAATAAACCCACACAAGCTCAGGTCCAAATCATTTCCCATCAGTTTATTTTCGTGAATTGGAATGTGTGCAAAGGATTGTGGGTAATTTAAGGCTGTAAGGATACATCCGATGCATCCTTCAAAATAGGCCGAAGGACGCAAAACGAAGGCTGCCTTCGAAGGATCCTACAAATTGAGATGGCCTTCAGCGACGTTTGAAACATGGCAGCCTTCGTAGGATGATGCAATCTTCTGTTTGAGAAACACTGTGATTGGTTACAAGGTAGTTTGTGATGTCAGTGATTTCAAACCCCATTTTTGCATTCGGAGTAGATAGGTAAATTATTTTTTCCATATAGCCTATTTGTTTTGAGAGGTTTGATTTGAGTCAACAACCAATTTAGTGTAGCCTATCTGCTCTTTACAAATTCTTACTCTTATTATGCCTGTTAAGTTTGTGTGTTTACGATAAATAGCACACAATCGCTGAAGAATATTCAAATGTTGTATAGTCCAACATTTAAATAATGTATATTTAAATATAGTATAGTGTTTATTGTGTCCTCTGATTTCTTATTGGTTATAAATTCTAGTAAAACAGCGATATATCACTCCCTCTCTTTACATCCCTCAATACAACCTTGAATCATAGATATAATCTCCTGTAGGGGGCGTAAAGGCTCCATTCATGAAATCCATGTTTTTCAACCCAAACCTTGTACAAACAATTGTACCATTGTATATGGCCTATACTTTTGAATCATAAGATAATTCCTGAGTAAATAAATGTTGTAATCTGCAGTGAGAACAAAATGCAAGGTGTTGAAAACATCCTCAACTGGGAGTTCACAGTGATGAAATTAGATGCAATAACAATAGCATTAGCATAAATGTAATCCATCTTTTATGGCATCAATTCTTTTTGAAATCAGGGAGATTCCGCTTTGCATCCTCTAAAAATAACATGAATTAACTTTGAGGATAGAGTTGTATTTTCTTTAGTCTGCACTAGACCAAACCAGTTTTTTTGAATGCACATTTCATTGGCCTCTGCTTATGAAATGGTATTAATTAGCATTGGAAGATATAACAAAATGTGAATGAATAGCATGAACGGTGTTCTTCTGGGACACTATGACTCATAAAGGCTTAGCGTAGCTGTTGCAACCCACATTTGACTAGTTCTGCATGCATATTTGTGTTTATGAGCCAGCATAAATGCAAGGAAATAAAGATATCCCTCTCATAACTTCAATATGAACTAGTCTGTTTCTGACATTTGAAGGTCAACGCTAGAGCTCCACTATACAAGGACAATTCGGTTAGTCTCCGTTAGAGGGGAGGGGTTGAGGTAAAAGAAAAAGGAACTGAAGACTCAATCTCAAGCCTGTTAGTACTGCAGCAGCAGGGGTTTGCCATAGGGCTATCACACACAAAGATCAAACAAGCGCCGTATCGCGCTCATACTCAGTACTTATTATGGAATAAATTGAGTTAAATCTAATGCTCAAGGTTTTTTAAGATGTGAGAGATTTGTTTTCTGCTGAAGGATATGTTCAGGGGCATTGAATGGTGGTTTTGGTTGATAATTGATGTATTACTATGGGAATTTAGAGTGAAGCTGCTGTTTTGTGATGCATAAAAACAGAAAGGCCTGCAGAAAGAGATTAATGTTATTCAAGAAGTTGTGGTGTCATGTAGTCTGGAGGCTTTCACTTCTCTCTTTTCTGTAACTCAGACTGGACAGAGAATACATGAAATTTGAGATCCTTTGCTACTGTTTGTGAAAATGAGTGGTGTGTCATGCAGTGCACAAACTGTTGGCCTGTGTAGGACTTTTTTTTTCACCAGCTTCCTGCTATTTATGTTCAGAGCATCTGTGCCACACAAGTCACCTGGGTTTTGAGCTAGGAGAGGGTATAGGAATAATCCAGCGGAGAACCAACAGCATATTTTGACAGTAAAATCAAAGAGCATGCAACAGTATAAGAAGCTCCACTTCACAAAAAACTAAAAAACTAATAAAAATAATAATAATAATAAAGGATATAGGATATTTTCTCCCTGATATAACCCTTACATTTAGGTTTGTTGGTGTAACGTATTTTGGTTGATTAAATAATGTTGAATAATATTTTTGACTTGAATAAAATCAATTAATTTATATTTTCTTTACTGTGAAGTATGAGAAAGTAAAAACTGGACAAAAAAAATCAATAGACCAAGTTATATTTTGTGTTTTTTCCCCCTAAACTGAAGAAAAAAAACATAAAAAAACACAGCCATAGAAATATGGAAAATCTATTTGTTACATTTGAAATGTAGAGTTTCTATAGAGCCCCACACATGAAATGCGGCGAAAAATTATGTGAAATTATATTTTTTGATGTGGGCAAATTTAATTTGACAAGCTATCTTTTTTCAGCATAAAACTTAGTTTCCTCTTACAGACAGCTATGACTCATTTAATGACATTTTGAATAAACAAAAAAACATGCATTATTTTATAGATTTTATAGAAACCCCTGCTGGCCTGTTCAGTGAGAAGTGTCTGTAGAGGCCACATATCTCACTCTTTACAAACTGATTGATTGAAATGAAAGAAGCACCGCCGGTGAGCCTTTGAGCAGTAGCAGCAATAATGCAAGTGATGTTTAGGCCATTCAAGAACAATTCATGCTGACTTTACCTCTCTTTCTATCTGCCTGTGAATGCACAACATGAACACATAAACAAGCAACAGTCTTCCCAATGATCTGTTGTAAGAACAGTGTAACCGTGTCAGAGCATCAGTCTGCAGGATATGCTCACAGCGACATAACTATTTAAAATCTTCATGCATCTGCAAGCAAATTCAAATCATTTCACTCATGCTCAAATCACCATTCAGATCGCCTACACTGTGTATTGCGACTGAAATGCCAGTATGTAAATGAGAGCAGGCCAAGTCAAGTTGCTTTTTCCAAATCACTGTAATTTCAGTTTTTGTGTTGTATACTTGTCACTCCTAAATACAATTTTATTAATTTGTTCTGAAGAGCTAGTGCAAGTGAAAGCAGTATGAAGATTCTCAGACCTTCTCATATATATTCACACAGTGCACTCTTGATAAATAGGAAACTGATTAGAGAAATGTGAGGAAGCATTTGAGAAGCTAAAGCTAAGCTTAAATGCTTTCTCACATTCACTATAATAGTATGAACATTAATGCCTTTTGTTATAGAAGCAAAATGAGGGACAGCACAACTTGTTACCTTTCCATCTGTGCTCATGTAATTTGTGCCAGCTTCTCCATTTGGATTAATCTGTCGATTAATAAGTCAAGGTTCTTCACCTTATGCTTCATTTCCTTTGATAAATGAGTAATCCACATCCTGCAAGAACTTCTTCTAGGTCACAGAGATGCTTCTTCCAGGAATACTGTGTCTTTTGTGGCATGAAGTAAAATGTCCAACAATGTGAGCGAACAACTGTTGTCTTACCCTAAAACAATTTATAAAACAATGGCCGTTTAATAACCATCACAACCATCAAAAAGTATTCATATTTAACCTAATTAAATTAGCTGCTGAATACACTTCTTCACCATCTACACTTAATCATGTACTGTTCATGTCAGAGTAACCATTCAAAACTACATAGAGAACTTAGTCTGACATTAATTGTAACATGAATAATTCCATCTCATTGATTTGGTCTACTTGGTCTAAATTCCTTAATTATACACCATTGATCTCTAGTCCAGAACCCCTAAACATTGTGTCCTGCATGACAGTTGTGGTCTTGATTGATAGAACAGGTGTGGTCTTGACTTGCAGGATACTATAAATGTCTCCTCAATCACTTGATATTGGAAAACATAACAGTTTTAAAGTCATCTTCCTGCTAATCTTCCATCTTTATACATCTCCAAAAGAACAAAAAATAAAAATATATTTCCCCATTGCTGTCAAAAGCTCAATTTCCTGCCTTTTTCTTCTGCGCTGGAACAGTCATGCCAGCCTGGGCTGCAGCTCTTATGACCCACTAAGGGAACATTCACTCTTCTTGTAGAGCTGCAATATTGAGTCACAGTCTGACTTGGCCCAGGGCACTGAATGTTTAATGTACTATTTTGAAATGAGTATATGATTTGATCACTGTCTTTAAAACAGACATGTCACGCGACACGGCATTCTCTTCAACTGTTTTAATAATGACAGTCCTTTCTTTAGATAGGCCTCTTTGAAGATATTTGTGTCTTCAAAGGCTCTAATTCATTATCTGTTAAAGAATACAGTCATGTTTATTATATGTCTAGTCATCTCTTTGGAGAATTCATTAAAATATATCATGTCTTTACTTTTTTTTTGTTGAAAATGTAAAACATTAGTAAAGGTTTCTGTGAGGGCTGTGTTTAGTGGTATACGGTTGGGTTTAGGGGATAGAATATACAGTTTGTATTGTATAAAAATCATGATGTCTATGAAAATTCCCCATAAAATGTGTTTTAATTCCTATTCATTTTTAATGTACTCATGTACTCACACACGTTACATGTGGTTCCCTAAAAAATAAATGATTGAACATTGTTTAACTATTATATAAAATATACTAATGCAGACTCTATTGTTAGGCAACCATGGGATGTTGATGTTCTGAAACAATTATAAAACTAAATTATTTATCACTGTGAAATGATAATCCATCAAAACTGTCTGAATATAAATTTATGAAAGTGTAGGGAAAAAAGCAATAAACACAATCACTTGTTTTTCAGTTGATTTTGACACAAAACAATTATCAGAATTCACTGACTAAAAGCACATAGTATTATTACAATTTTATTTTTCAAAGTTTGTTACAAAAACCTTAACATTGGGCAGCAAAATGAAAGAGGCCATCCCTGCTGATATGTAACAGTCCATCCAAGGTCTAGAAGACACATAAATAAACACACATGCAACACGCACAAACAAGGAACAGTACTTCATATTTTAGTATAAAAAGGAGAAAGTGACTAGGCCTACTTAAAACTGATTCCATACACAGCAAAGCCATTATTCCCACAATAAATCTGTCCCCAGTGAGTCGTTAGAGAATTGTAACATGATTTCCTCTTGTACAATACAATGTAAATCATTGTGTATGAATGAAACCTCAAATAAAAATGTAAATATGGTTGGTTGGTTGTTTGGTCTTGGCATATGTGAACTTGGCTTGATCTTGAAAGAGGAAACATTTTCTGCACTGTAAAATTGTAAAGATGTAAAAGAGCATAAACCCTTAATACATGTATTAATTACAACTTGATTTTGTTTGTGGGTCCTCACAGTTTGTGCATGTACACTGAACAGCCTCCTCAAGTCTGTGTGATCCTCTTGGTGCTCCACTGCACTAATCCACCCCAGATGCTCAATGTGAGATAACCAAGAAGGCTGTATTCTCTCACCATCCACTGAAAACACAATTATTCACATTGGAGTCCTCCCAAAAAAAACCCCCAAAAACCCATTCTCAGTCTTTAAATTGTCTGTTTGTTTGCAAGTTCTTAAAGAAGTGGTCCGGTTCTGGGTGAGGGTGTCCGGGCTCCCAGTCTTTAGCTGAGATTGAGGAGTTACGGTGAAGTGAGGAATCTCGGCTGAGACTGCTGTCCAAGAGCAGGTCAGGATGAGGTGGCGGAGGCAGGATCCCTGGGTCGGGCTCGCTGGTAGAGGAACAGAGGGAGTCTGTTTTCATGGGACGATAATCACGCACACATTCCAGCCTGGGCAGTGTCCGACTAGTCTCATGGACCTCGGTGCTACCATTGGAGGTGCTTCTCCAGTCCCAGGTGTTCCCGTTGCCTGAAGACAGACGGACCACTGGGTGATGAGGAGCATGAGCGTCTACCGTGACGATGCTGCTTCTGTCTGGCTCCGATGGGATGCGGTAGTACGGAGACTCTGAACCTGTGCTGGAGGTAGCACAGGACGAGGCGGTCTCAGAGGACTTTGGTGTGGTGATGGTAACTGGACCGTGTTGCTTAGACATGGCAATGACCTGCATAACCCTTGGCTGGTTGGGCAGTCGTGGGGGTTCTGGCGTGGCAGCTGGTACTGGACCTCCTTTCTCTGTCATGGACAGCCATTTAGCCCTTGTGGTGACGCTTTTAGGTGACACTGGTGGTGGTCTGGTGGCTTCCTCTGGGATATGAACCAACTGTGGTGCACCGGGCCTCTGAGGTATCATCACCCTGGAACCACCTGCTGCTGTCGTTGCACCCCTGTTGGCTTGCACAGTAGGATAAAGGGAGGACGGCATGCCCAGCTCCTCTGAAGCTTCCTCCTCAACTCCATCAACTCCCTCCGCAGTTGCTCCCTCTTCCTCCTCATCCCTAAGGCTAAGACTGCGCATCTCCATTGATTTCTGCTTCCATTCGGACACCAGCTGTTTAGAACGCTGAGAGTCCATCGGCACGTGAAAGGTCATGTGACGCTGAGCAGGCTCCTCCATAGCGTTGGTGTAAGCACGGGGCAGTGTGTTACTGAAGGTCACCATGGTCTCCTTCCCCATCGGGCTGCGAGGAGCCAAGAGCTCGACATCTGCACTAGCTCTCTTCAGGCTGCCCATTGAGGCTTTCTCTCGACGCACCTTGCGGTTCAGGCCAGCAACATGAGGCGGGGCTGATAGCTCATCGTTGCTCTCAGAAGCATGGGCCTTTTGATACACAGAGTCATGGCCACGCTGTGTCAGTTCTCTTAGAGGATCTTTTTGTGGAGGATGGGGTTGCTTCAATGGCCTAGGGGAGGCCTCTTCATGTGACCTAAAGTTTCCAACCGCATATAGTGCCTGGAATATGAGAAACAATTGTTATTGTAAGGTTAATGAGAGTCCACTAATCAATCGGACATTTTTACAACATGATGTCAAGTGAATTAGATTGCACATACACCAAAAGTATGTAGACAACTAAACACTACACCCATATGTGCTTATTGAATATTTAATTTCAGAACATTGGGCATTAATAGGGAGTTGGTCCTTGCTTCTATTACAGCTTTTTTTGTAGGAAGTTTTTCCTCTAAAAATGTTATTATTGTTTACTTCCTGCGGCGATTACAAAATCAGGGTGTTCAGGATTACTTGAAAATAGGAAGGTGTGTTAGAGCAGGATTAACAAAGGTCTGTTGTGGAAACGCCTGAAAAAATAAAATGCTGAAGTAAGTGTGCAGTTATATTTTGCCTTTATAGAGCAGGGTTGTCCATGGTTTAGAAGTTTAAATCAGTTTTTATTTCAGTTTCAGTTTCATAACTAGTTTGGCTTTAGTTTTTTCAGAGATTTTTAGTCTTAGTTTATTTAAACTTTTATTTAACTTTTTTGCCAAATTTAATGTTCTATCTGTCTCCCAGTTTATTTGAGTTTAATGTGAGACCAAATATTCACTATAGGGTTCAAATCTGGACTCTGACCAGGCGAAAATATGAGCCTGATGGACTTGTTCTCAAGCCATTTCTTGGTTGTCTTTGCAATTTTGGCAGGAGTGGAAGTAAAATAATGATAAATGTTTTTGAAACAAAAAAGCTTGTTGAATTGCACTAGGCCTACTTGAAAAAATATGCATTGCATTAACACTGTGTCCACTGTTGTGTTCTGTCGGAGTCTTGTTTTCTTTAGTCACATGTCTTCCTTTGTTCTGTTTTCCCGCCACTCATTTGTATCTTACTCTCGTTATCAGTTTAGTTTTGTCACCTGTTTAGTCATTTGTATCACCTGTGTCCCATTTATCAGTGTTCAACTGTGTTTGTATTTAGTTCTATTCTGTTCAGTCAGTCCTTGTCTTTGTCCATATATTTCTCTCGGTTGTTTAGTTTTCTATAACTTTATATCGCTGCTATGCTGCAGAACTGGGGATTCCCTCAATACTTATTCTCCAGGATTCCCCTTGGGGAATTGCGGACAGGACACTTAACGCTTAATGGACTAATACAGTGATATAAAAGACCAAACTCGCACATTATTAGGGATGTAGGCTATACTAGATATAGGAACAGGCAAGTGGACTCAGATTATGAACGTAACGCACAAAGTTTCACGCTAAGCAATTCCCAGTGAAATACTGGCATAAAGTTGGCTTGACACTGGATATTCGATATTCGGAGATTTAGGGACCGTCTCTAAAGTTACATAAGACATCGGTACACACGTTTATAACTACAATAGCATTTGAAGAGAATGACTTGCAGTCATAAAACCAACTGTAAATTGTTCATGTAGGCCTAGATGTCAGGCAATTTTCAGGAGCATTGTCTTTTTGGAAAATACCAAATTCCTCTGGGAAGCAAGCCATTTTGCAATATTCTCCTGTAATCCAAAGCATTAAATGACTTTTCAAATTGAAGTAGCTCACCAATACCAGCAGCTAAAAAGGCTCCTTACACAATGGCAGCTCTTCCTCCAAGCTTCACTGTGGTAGAGATGCATTTATTATTATATTTCTGAACAGATTTTTAGAAGACTTCGCTCTGGAGCATCACCATACAACTAGTGCTTCATTGTGATTCATCCACACTCCCATATTCTGCCAAAAACTTCATTCTGTCCTTGTTTTTCTGAGACAGCAATGGCTTTTTAATAGTGCATTTGCTTAAATTGAGCTAATTAATTGGTGGTTAAGACAATTAAAAGATTAGTGTTCAGCCATGTTGGACCTTTTTATTTTTGCCCAGGAGTGTGTTTTCAGTTTCTTTGCACCCCATTCTATTATAAATGTTTGTCTGAGGAGATTGTATGGCTGTATTATGATTTTATGTTTGTAAAGGATGTAGCTGAAATAGCCAAACCCATTAGTTAGACAACCACATACTTTCGGTCATGTAGTGTAAAAGCAAAACACTTACTGTTCATACATTATACAGAGCTTAAAGACTTTTAAAGTTGCATTTAATTTTTAATTTTTTGGCTATTGATTTTTTTCCTTTTACCTATTATCTATTTTAATGTAAATTATACTTTCTGAAATTGTTTCAACCCACTTGACTGGTTATGGAGATTATAACACAAAAGCATATCAGAGAAAAGAGACGAAGCAAAGAGATGACATGGAGAGAGTGAAAAGGAGCTGTGAAATTGTCCCTGATGAATCCTGAAGGATTTGTCTTCCTCTAATAGAATAGAAATCCTAAATATAGAGCTTGCAGTCAAAAGATTAGAAAAGAGTGAAAGAAGGAAGATAAATAAGTCTTGATATCCTCAGCTAACCTAAAATTGAAGCTGTCAAAGCAAAAATTGTTCGGAGAAGCAAACTACAAAACAATTAAAGACTCACTAGATAAACAGCGATGCCAGCCCCAATCACAAAACCCACGTAGACGTCAATCGGGTGGCTTCGATACTGGGTGATTTGGGTCAGACTTGCCAGGGCTGCAGCTATGGCAAATGCAAACACCAACACAGGCTTCAATAGCTTGGTGCTGTCTGAGATGGCGGCATTGAAGTACATCTGAGTAGAGAAACACGAGTGTCACAACAATAACAACTGCTCTAGTAAAACCCCAAAAATATGAAATGACCCCAAACAGCTTTCTCAAATGAACACTTTTTTTACCCTAAAGTTTTTTTTTTGCTATTCTTGATACATTGTAAACCCTAAAGTAGATGTCATAATATTATATTTTTAATATAATTTAGAGCTAATTCAATATAATCTAGTAAAAATAGTGACGCTTTAATCATAGAACTTACAAGTTAAATCTACTTGCAGCTACTTCATTTTACTTACATGGTTTAAGTTTGCTATTTAAGAAGATGCTTGTACTTCCATGGGAAAAGACATGCAATACCTAGTCCACTTTACTTGAGTTAAAGCCCTCAGTTTCTTTTTTTTTTTTTACAACAACCAGTTTTCATGCTTTTAAAGTACGGTCAGCCAATTAGATTCTACAGGATAACATTAATTTCCAATTATAATTAACTAAAATACTCCAAATGTAGTTACAGCAGCTTGAATGTTTCTCTTCACAGTCCAGAGAGAATGACTTCATTAACAGTTGGAATCCCACATTGAGTTCAACGAGGCATAGCTAACAAAAGAAGACTAATGAGCATCTCTAGCTCTACAGCTGGGAGACACCAAGCTGACTGTGGCCTATATACTCTGCACTCCATCAGTAGAGGTCACTCAACAGTTGACACGGTTCTACGGTGCTTAATGCTGATGCCGGATCCTTCTAATAACAGTGATAGCTCAATAATCACAGTGGCATGGTATTCAAAATAACAAGTATTTTACATCAAAGTGAAATCAAAGTGCCCTGAGAGAAGTACAGAGAAATGCTTACGGAGATGTAGACAGCTGCAAACCCAGACAGAGTGGCGTGCTGGGAGGGGAAAGTTTTCCTGATTAGACAGATAGAAAAAAAGAGGAAAATATTAATTCAGTAACGCATCACATGAATAATCAAAAAAAAAAAAAGAAAAAAAAAAGAGCACAGCCAAGAGTTTTAGCATGTGAGGAAAAAATGTAAATGAGCCAAGAAAGAGATGCAGAAGGAATGTACCACACTTCAGTGAGCAAAACACAATGTCATTTCTGTTCCATAGCTTCCTTGTTCTATGTGCCTCCTGACAATGATTTGAGGACAAATCCATTCGTAATCCTTGTTGGAAAACATTGCAATGGGATAGAAACTAAAACATTTAAATAAACATAAAGAACCTCTATTTTTCATCTTGTTTAGCCCACACATTGGATACGGAACACTAGGGGGACAAATTGCTCATATGGATAGTGCTGTTTATTTATATGCAATGTGTTTTTTTAGCAGTTATATGCAAATATGCAAATCATGTAATAGCCTAAATGCAGGAACAACATAAATTTACCCAGTCATATGTGAGAAAGCATGGTGTTGTTTATGTGTATTCACCTTGCTGACAGGATGGCATACTGGTCCCGGCCTGAGCAGATGTCCTGGGTTATGTAGGGGTTCTTATCACAGGCCACGCCCGGCAGTGTGTAGTTGGGTTTGCACACAGTTAGGAAGAAGGGAGTATGATAGCCAGTTGCCAGCTGGATAACGTCAGTCACCAATGCAGTGGCGCACAGCCCAAACACATGAACACCTGTAAGGGGACGAGAAACTGTCAGTGTGGAACCGTCTGAACAGAGCCAGGCTTGTTTTTGTTTGTCTGCGTGAGTCTTACATAGCCAACACTCGAACATATGCCTCTACCAAAATAGACAAACCTGTAAAAATGTCTGAATGCGGTCGAGTGTATGAATAATGAATGTCAAAAGTCAGAGGAGGTCCCAAGTCCCAAGTATAAAAACCAAGAATAAGAGACCTAGTGGACCATCAAATTGTTCTCCTCAAGTTATCATTTAAAGCTGTTTTGTGTATACAAGTACCATTCAAATGGGTATTATTTCATTTTAACTGTACCCTTAATCTCTTTATTCAAAATGTTGAGTATACTCGACAAATTTGTTTTAGATTTTTTATTTATGACACAAGTTGTCAGGTAAACTTCCAGATGTTTCTATAACATATTGATTGGTCGTTTATGAGATGATTTGTAGGTCAGCTTAGATATAAAATCAGAAATGCATATGAGAGGGACTGAGAAATACCTGAAATATCTTTGTACATTTCTCCATATAAAATGTCACTATTAAAACTATTAAAACACATTACATAACAGACATTAAGAGGGACAAGTCCTCCCCAATAATTAGAAATGGCCAAATTGTTTCTTGATGCTGCTCTGCTCTCCTCCATTAGCCTACGCACAGCTCTGTTTGATGTTCGGATGATAAAAAGTTTTAAAAGTTACACTTTTAGCTGGTCTGTCTCATTTTTTGTGCTCGTCACTGTAAGAATGATTGAGATGGCCAATCAAATCAACGTAGGCGAGCCTTACTTTTCAGAGAAGATGAGCGTAAATTCCAACGCGTTGCTTCAGTTTTAGCAGTTAAAGATTGTGTAGTGAGATGTACGTAGCTAAACATTTAATATCTGACACCTGTTTTACAATAGAAATGTTCAGAAGACCGACAGTAATATCCAGTGATGCAAACTAGTCAACTTTTTTAATGAAATCTCACCATTTAGAATTGAAAATATGCCATTATTTAAATTATTTATGTAGGCTAATTCATTACTGAATGTGACGAGACAAGAAACGTTCTCCGTTTTTTACATATTAGACATTCGAAATAAGAGTGAATGTGTGCATATTTTTAAATCATTTAAATTGATTAGCCAACTTCATAACAATAGACCTGGAACTTCTTAATCCCCTTTAATCCCTTTGAATCCTTTATTTAATTCCTTTAATTAAAAAGACCAATAAAACAATACCCCCCTCCCCCACACACACAAACAACAGTGTGCTATGTTTTTGAAGACATAGTTACGGCCTTGTCACTAAAGATTTCTAATTTAAGTTTATTTAGCAAAGTTTGGGAGGAGCACGTCCAGGTAATCCAACCAATCAGGAAGCTGATATATAAAGCACTCACCTCTGCCCCATGACAGTTTCACAGCATCCCTCCACCACCCCATTGCCTCACTCTCAATAATAATAATATGTTTGATTTATAAAGCGCCTTTCAAGAACCCGAGGACACTACATTTTTTAATGTTGATAGATACAATATACAATCAGGATACTTTTTCTTGGCTGGTTCCTTTCCCAGTCAAGGAGGGGGGAGTTTGGGCCAAATTCCGAGCTCGGAGCCCTCTCCCGGACTGTACGCCAAATGCGCATAATTTACTATGTATGATTTCAGGTACATGTGAACTTGAGAAATACATGCTGTTCGTTTGAACTATCTATCCGTCAAAGACTCCTGAAAAAATATATAATACAGTTTCCACAAAAATATTAGCAGCACAACTGTTTTCAACATTGATAATAAGAAATGTTTCTTGAGCAGCAAATCCGCATATTAGAATGAGTTCTGAAGGATCATGTGACTGTGATTCAGCTTTGGCATAAATTATTTAAAATATATTAAAATTGAAAACAGTTATATTTTCAATACAAATATTTCACATTATAACTGTTTTTTTACTGTATTTTTGATCAAATAAATGCAGGTTTTGTATAAAAATTTGGTATAAAGTGACCTCTTTACAAACATTAAAAATATTACAGACCCCAAACTTTTTTAATCATTATTTTTATTCTATTATTTATATTTCAATATATTTCTTATTCAGATGTTGTATTTAAGTCTATACATGTCCAGTATATTGGCTATTGAATAATGCATAGTTCTCCCTGCAGAATAACATAATCATTGCATTTGTTTCATATTTAGATTGCCATTTTCAAGACTTGAGATCTCTCTTAACATACCCACAAAGCGCACAGTTCTGCGTAAGAAGGAGTTGAAGTTGCATCCTCCTGCATTGATACTTCCTTCTGAACCAGAGCGAATCTTCAGTTTGGACTGCATGCAGTACATCAAGGCTTCACCCAGCATGATCTAAGCCAAAAATGCACGGAAGATTGAGAGCTGCCTGAAGCATCATAAGAAATCCAATCTGTCAAGTATTTAATTATGCTTTTCACAAGATGCTAAAACTCTATGCACTTCACTGTTACTGTCCACATTGCATCAATGAATAGAGTAACAGGATTTTGTATAATTTTCACAGAAGCTACACTGGGATAAATAGGTTAGGCTGTTTATGAATAGAGTATGAACACTCACAGACGCTGCAGGGCCAGCAAAGGCCAGGCTGAGCAGCATGAGCAGAGGGATGAGCTCGTCTCCCGTTTCCACATAGGGCATGCTCAGTGTGCGGTCATGGCAACGGAACCCAACTTTGGCTGGCTGCAATACGTCTGTCAGCTCCAAGAAGTAAAGAGAGATCATGGAGGATGCCACTATTGGCAGCTGAGATAGAGAGAGAGAAAGAATAGGTGGGTTATGGGAAAGGTGGCACAGGAGAGGATTATGGAGGGAGGAATCAGTCAACAATTACTGCATGGACACATTCATGAATTATTCATGCCAACAATATTAGGCATACAGTGGCCCCCCGAAACATTTGAACACTTAAGCCAAGCTTAAAAATGTATAAATTTCTTGGCTTTAAATAACAAAATATCAAACCAAGGTATTTATTTGAAAAACAAAAACAAAAAAAACAGTGTGGACGCTCTGCATATTTTAAAAACAAAAAACATATTGGCCTGGTTTCAAAGACAGGGCTGATTAAGCCAGGATTATGCCTTAGTTCAATTAGGATATTTACCCCTGGTTTCACAGACAAGACTCAGACTAAAATGCATGATTGAGCTGTGTTAACTGAAATATATGTCACTGACTCTCTGACATATCTTAAAATAAGCCAGTGCCATTGTTTTGATACATGCATGCTTCGAAGCTTCGTGTCACGGGAGGAACACAGGAAGCAAAAGCAGGTACTCAGAATATTTATTGAACACAAAGAAGTACTCAGTCCACTATCCACTAGGCTGGCGATTCAGGCTCACGCAGGGACCCGATGGTCAGACGAGTGCAGGTGAAGTGAGTAGTGCTGATCCAATCCAGGTGCCGACGTGAAGTGAATAGGAATACCACACGGAACAGGAAACACAGAAGGAACCCAAGACACGACCGATCTCATGGAGAGGAACAAACAACAATCCGACACTGAAACAGAGAATGAGGTGAGTATTTATGGGAGATGGAACGAGCTGCAGCTGTGAGTGATAATGATGGTAATCAGCTGGAGCGCTGATAGACACGTGAGCGGGACAACGCCCACTCACACATAAACAAACAAAGACACGAGACGAAAAGGAGGCAATGCACTTGACCACCGTGACAGTACCCCTCCCTCTAGGAACGCCTCACGGCGTTCCCAGACTCCCTTACCTGTCGATTGTAATCATCGATCAGAGAGTGATCCAGGATGCCACTGGTAGGAACCCAACTTCTCTCCTCTGGACCGTAACCTTCCCAGTCCACCAAGTACTGAAATCCGCGTCCCCTCCGCCTAGAGTCCAGAATGCGACGGACCGAATAGGATGGTTCCCCATCTACGAGACGCGGCGGTGGGGGAACCGGGACAGGCGGATTAATGCGAGAAAAGAAAACGGGCTTAATTTTAGACACATGGAATACCGGATGAATTCTCTTGTACGCTAGAGGAAGGTTGAGGCGGACTGCCACCGGACTAACAATCTTGGTGACAGAAAACGGGCCAATGAATTTAGGAGCTAATTTATTAGACACGGAGCGGAGCGGAATATTCTTGGTAGAAAGCCACACTTTGGAACCGACGACGTATACGGGAGGCCTAGACCGGTGGCGATCGGCCTTGGCCTTGGTGCGTGCCCGTACACGGAGGAGAGTCTCCCGGGCTCTCGTCCATGTGCGGTGACACCTCTGGACAAAGGCGTGAGCAGAGGGGACCGCGACTTCGGATTCCAGACTAGGAAAAACAGGTGGCTGGTATCCTATACTACACTTAAAAGGAGAAAGGCCCGAAGACGATACTGGCAACGAATTGTGGGCGTACTCCACCATAGACAGTTGCTGACACCAGGAGGAAGGATTCTTCGCAGCCGTACATCGCAAAGTTCTTTCCAAATCCTGGTTGGCTCTCTCAGTTTGACCATTGCTCTGGGGGTGGAACCCCGAAGACAGACTGACCGTCGCCCCCAGCAGCTTACAAAACTCTCGCCAAAATTTGGACACGAATTGGGGTCCCCTGTCGGAAACCACGTCTGTCGGGAGGCCATGTAACCGAAAGACATGATTAACGACTGCAACCGCTGTCTCCTTGGCTGAGGGCAATTTGGGCAAGGGAATAAAGTGAGCTGCCTTCGAGAACCGGTCCACCACGGTTAAAACTACCGTGTTACCCTGGGAGGGTGGGAGGGCGGTAACAAAATCTAGCGAGATATGGGACCAGGGTCTCGAAGGCACCGACAGCGGTTGGAGTAGCCCATCTGGGGGTCGATTGGACGCCTTGCCAATGGCACAGACTGAGCAAGCCAAAACAAAATCGTGAACGTCGCGAGCCATAAGCGGCCACCAGAATCGTTGCTTGACTACAAATAGAGTACGACTAACTCCTGGATGACAGGCTAGACTAGAAGAGTGACCCCACTGAATGACGTCTGGACGAAGTTTCTCTGGCACAAATAAACGGTTAGGAGGACACCGGATCGGAGGCGTTACCCCTTCTAGAGCCTGCTTGACTCTCGACTCGACCTCCCAAGTGAGCGCAGAGATAATTAAGTTCTCAGGAAAAATGCGCTCGGGAGTAGATGCGTGTTCGGAACGATCAAAAATACGCGACAAAGAATCGGGTTTGATGTTTTTGGAACCCGGACGATACGAGAGGGAAAAATCGAAACGGCCGAAAAAAAGTGCCCACCGAGCCTGCCTGGAGTTCAACCTTTTGGCGGTCCTAATATATTCCAAATTCTTATGATCGGTCCAGACCATAAAGGGTACCCCTGACCCCTCTAACCAGTGGCGCCATTCTTCCAAGGCTAACTTGACTGCCAACAACTCCCTGTTGCCAATGTCGTAATTACACTCAGCAGGTGATAGACGATGAGACAAAAACGCGCACGGATGCATCTTGTTGTCTGAAGGAGAGCGTTGGGAAAGAACTGCGCCTACCCCCACCTCTGACGCGTCGACCTCCACCACGAACTGACGTGAAGGATCAGGGGCGATGAGAATGGGAGCCGAAACAAAGCGGCTCTTGAGTTTGGAAAAAGCAGTTTCGGCTGCTTCTGTCCACCTGAACGCAGTTCTGGGGGAGGTCAAGGCAGTCAGAGGCGCGGCTAGTTGGCTAAAGTTGCGAATGAAACGCCGGTAGAAATTGGCGAACCCCAGAAACCTCTGTAGGGCCTTACGGGAATCTGGGTTTGGCCAGTCTACCACAGCCTTAACTTTGTCAGGATCCATACGCATTCCCTCAGCCGACACGATGTGTCCTAAGAAAGGAACCGACTGTGCATGAAAAACGCATTTCTCCGCCTTGACAAAAAGCCCATTCTCTAACAACCTTTGGAGTACTCGTCGGACGTGCTGCACATGTTCCTGGAGAGACGAAGAAAAAATCAGAATGTCATCCAGGTAAACATAAATAAACTGATCGATCATGTCTCGCAGCACGTCATTGACGAGTGCCTGAAAGACTGCTGGACTATTGGACAGCCCGAAGGGCATGACCAAATATTCAAAGTGTCCTCTAGGGGTGTTAAAAGCAGTCTTCCATTCATCCCCCTTCCTGATGCGGACCAAATGATAAGCATTACGTAAGTCTAATTTTGTGAAGAGAGACGCTCCCTGCAACCTCTCGAAGGCTGAAGACATCAGCGGCAAAGGATAAGTATTCTTCACCGTGATGTTGTTCAGCCCCCGGTAGTCAATACAAGGTCGCAGTGATCCGTCCTTCTTCCCCACAAAAAAAAACCCCGCCCCCGCCGGAGATGAAGAAGATCGGATGAACCCAGAAGCTAGAGAATCAGAAATATATTTCTCCATAGCCTGCCTCTCAGGAACCGAGAGTGAATAAATCTTGCCTTTAGGCGGAGACGTACCTGGCAGTAAATCTATAGCACAGTCGTAGGGACGATGCGGAGGAAGAGAAGCAGCCCTTGACTTACTGAACACTTCTCTCAGGTCGCGGTACTCCGAGGGCACGTTTGACAAATCCATCACCTCCTCCTGTAACACAGGAACAGACACCACAGAACATGCAGACACAAGACAAGACTTATGACACTCAGTGCTCCAGGCTGATATGGTTCTCTGTTTCCAGTCAATGCGTGGGTTGTGATGATCTAACCAGGGATGACCAAGAACAATGGGTGTGTGCTGAGAGTCCATGATGTAAAATGCAATGGTTTCTGCGTGGTTTCCTGAGGTGATGAGTGTGAGATCCTCCGTGATCTGAGAAATGGCTGGAAGAGGCTGTCCATTGAGAGCATGTACCGTGATTCTCTGGGGAAGTGTTCTGAGGGGAATTTGAAACTGTAACGCGAAAGAGTGATCCATAAAATTACCTTCTGCCCCGGAGTCCACCAGTGCGGTGCATGGGTGATCGTGGATAGACCATCGGAGTCTTACCGGGAGGATGGTGGATGTGGATGAGGACTTCTCGGCGGAGATCCCACCCGATAGTAGCCTCAAACTTACTATCGGGCTTGGCCTTTTACCGGGCAGGCGAATGCAAAGTGCCCCGCTCCGCCGCAATACAAGCAAAGGCCTTGGGACCTCCGCCTCTCCCTCTCCTCCCGGGAAAGCCGAGCTCTACCCACCTGCATAGGCTCGTGATCGAAGGGACCGGCCGCGTCCATGCCACTGGACCGTAGATGTTCCCTACCTCCGCGAGGCATGTCTGATGGCGCTCGTGGTCCCACCCGAGCTAGGCGAGAGTCCACCCTCAGGGCCAGATCCATAAGATTGTTAAGGGAGGTGGGCAGGTCCAGGGCATAGATCTCCCTCTGGACGCGGTCGGCCAGCCCATGCAGGAACCTATCCCACTGCGCCTCCTCGTTCCAGCGACACTCGGCCGCCAGGGTCTTAAATTCGATGGCGTAGTCAGACACCGAACGATCCCCCTGGCGCAGTTCTGATAAGACCCTGGCAGCCTCTCTCCCCGCAACCGCACGGTCGAACACTCTCCTCATCTCGGCTGAGAGTGCCTGGAACGAGGAACAGCAGGTCTCCTGGTTCTCCCACACCGCCGTTCCCCATAGTGCCGCTCTCCCAGTCAGCAACGTGAGTACGAAGGCCACCTTAGATTCCTCCCTCTCGAAGATTCTGGGCTGCAGGGCGAAATGCATGCCACAACGTGTAAGAAATGGACGACAGAAGTTGGGCTCACCAGAATATGGTTCCGGAGTGGGTAAGCGGGGCTCCGACTGGGAGGCGGGCACTGGTGGAGTGGGAGGAACAGGCGGTGGAGCTGGCGCAGCGGGAGGTTGCAGCTGTTGAAAACGCTGGGTAAGCTCGGACACCTGCGAGACGAGAGCCTGAATCGCACGCGCTGCCTCCTCCTGATGCCGATCCTGTGCATCCATCCTCTGAATGCTAGCGCGCACAAAATCGTCCATGGTTGCTGAAGTTCCACCTGCTGCTTCCATGATGTGGTCGGATTGTTCTGTCACGGGAGGAACACAGGAAGCAAAAGCAGGTACTCAGAATATTTATTGAACACAAAGAAGTACTCAGTCCACTATCCACTAGGCTGGCGATTCAGGCTCACGCAGGGACCCGATGGTCAGACGAGTGCAGGTGAAGTGAGTAGTGCTGATCCAATCCAGGTGCCGACGTGAAGTGAATAGGAATACCACACGGAACAGGAAACACAGAAGGAACCCAAGACACGACCGATCTCATGGAGAGGAACAAACAACAATCCGACACTGAAACAGAGAATGAGGTGAGTATTTATGGGAGATGGAACGAGCTGCAGCTGTGAGTGATAATGATGGTAATCAGCTGGAGCGCTGATAGACACGTGAGCGGGACAACGCCCACTCACACATAAACAAACAAAGACACGAGACGAAAAGGAGGCAATGCACTTGACCACCGTGACACTTCGGTGTCATATGCAACATCACTAGTTCATACTAATTCGATGAACTGCACATGTGATACTAACCAGGACACCTGTGTGAACTTGAGAGCAACTGACTTTATACAACCGCGAAAACTTAACTTGAGACCAGTTATTTAAATTAATTTCAAAATAGCAAAAGAGTGATGTTAGTTCTAAGAAAAGCTCTGATATAATTTGTTTGATATATTTTTTAATCCACTGTAATGACATTCAAACAAGTAAATCAAGTCAAAATTATAACAATGATAAGTCTAGAGGTAACTACCGTAGTTACATTCATGTTTCACAATCATTTTTCTTAGATGTTTACATCAATATTATCTCCTTGAAAAGGAATAAAGCAGTTTAAGCCCAAGTAATCCTTGCTGAAACCCTGTTCAAATCTCTTAACCCTGGTTAAAGAGGTACTTGACATCGCCTTCATTTATGTTTTCCATTATCCAGCTTATGACTCACTATATGTAAAATAAATGCCATCTATGGTGTTAAAATATCAACTTCACATTTGTCGTTATATGTCAACTTCACAAATGTCAAATTATACAGCTAAGATGCACATTTCATTTTACAAGCTCATAAGATTCATCACATCATTATATTGTAACTCAAAGCGACATGTAAATGGCATTCTGTAGATGACTCTCCTCACAAGATAAGGCAGTGGAGCGTGACATGTCATGCAATTTTTTTCGTCAGTTTAAGGGCAGGATGAAGAAGGCTTGTAGAGATTGTTAAAGCTTCACCACAACAACTGAAATACAGTGAGAGCATACCTCCACAAAATAGAAACATGGCAGTAATGTCATGCTGTCTTTGGGAGGCTTCTTCTTGGGCTTGTCTTTTGGAGACATCATTTTGGGGTTTGGCCGAGTAAAATCTAAAAGTGAATACAGTCAAGACAGAATAAGATCAAACACATGATATTTAGATATTGTTGAAAAGATAAGTAAGTGTCTATGCTTGTGGTATTAAATAGCCTGCAACTTTTAATTGGCTCAACCTAAAACGGTCTTGGAATAGTTAAGTGTTCAAATCAGTCTGGTTGGTAAATGGATCACTGGGCATGTTTGTAAGTTGTCTTGCTAAGCATGCAAATATGATGCGGATGTGTAGACACATTCAGAGAGTGTAAATTTATTACACTGATTAAAGCGTCAGTAGGGTTGTTTATGTAAATATATATAGAACAAAACTTCCATGAACTGATTGATTTTTTGTGTGATATCAGGCTCATCAACCCCTTGTGCATGTAATAAAATCCACTGGTCTTTGCGCTAAAAAACTCTCAAGTTGGCTTGGGGAGTGCTTTGTGTTCCATGGTACTGCAAAATATCATTTAACTGTTCAAGATCTTATTAAATTACAGGTACAGCTTTTAAGGGGTTCAAAAACAGAGCTTTAGGACACATTACTGCAGTCCAACATTAACGGTTTTGGATGATATTACAGCATTGTGGTGCCATTTGATGAGGTAGACTGCATAACCAGTCAATATCGTGATTTAATACTACTGCCTAGTATCATATTAAAACAGTGATGTGAATATTTGCACTGTAAATTGTCAGTTCTGCATACCCAGACAACTGATTAGTGACTTAGTTAGGCGTCCCTTATTGGAGTTGCCTAGTGGAATTCACTATTGACATGGCATGCATTAGCTTGAATAGCCACATCTCTCTCCAGGCGGACAGCTAATGAAAGTTGGGTGACACATGGTGGCCACATCGGCTTCCACGCCTCACACTGCACAAACAAAGAAGGCTCTTTTCAGGGTAGAGGGGACTATTTATCTTGCACAACTTTGTTTGTCTCTGAAGAGAGAGGGGGATAAGGAGAAGGCCGGGAATGAACAGACTCAAGTCTGTGCTGTCAAGGAGTCTATTGGCTGGCAAATAAAAAGAGCTTAGCAATAAAGCAGCAATCAAGTCGGTCTGTGAGCCTCTCGAGCAATGTGTCTGAGCTGGTGGGAAGTTGGTGCTGAATAAATACGTACTAGTAGAGAAAGTGAGAGATTATTTAACTCATTTTAGTGGGTCCTTACTCGACGCTGGAAAAAGATGCTTGAAAAGAACCTGAAAGAGAGTCTGCACAGGGCCCATGCCCAAGATCTAATATAACCCAAAATGTCTGCAGTGAAAGAAGGGACTTCAGTTATATTGTGGGTTGTGTAGCCTAATGTTAGCAAATTCATGCTTTGAAAAACCAAATTCAATAATTTATCAGTTTCGCCTTGGGAATTTAACATTTTTTGTTGGTTAAAATAGCTAATACTTTTTTTCTTTTTTCTTTTTGTTTGCTGTAACAAGATGCAACGTCAAGTAGCCTACATACAATTAATTATAACTTTATTATTTAATTATTTATGTTGTGTTTATTGTTTGCATTTTATATAGATTCAGAAATGTGTAACAAAATATTAACTTTTTTCCTTGCTTTCTGCTGTCTCAATGGTTTCTAATTGGCTGTCAATATTTTTATTCTTCATCAGCTGGAAAAACATAATAGTACTTCAATTGATTCCAACGATATCGTTCCTCTGTGTCCTAATCGTTAGCTGTGGTGTGGACTCAAAATTGTCGACTAGAACGATTATAAAAAATGTAGTTGTCGTTATTGTTACAGTTATCGTTCCAGGCGAGAACGGGCCTTTATGCTTTGTCGATGTCCTAGAGCAGTATGCGACGAACTTGTGACATATGGCTACTTCCTCAGGCATAGGCAACTTCTGTTCATGAGCGTCTATTTAGTGCACTCTTTTATGTTTTAGCTTTTGTCTACTTTAAAATGACTTTTTGGATACTGAAACGTTTACAAATGCATATTAAATGTACACTTATTAATAAAAAGAATACATCGATTTTAGGACCCCCCTCCCTCGCCCCCATCTTTTTTTTGTTTTGTTTTGACCCCTGTGGTTATGTGTGATTGTGTGTGTGCTGGGGTTGGGTGAACAGAACACACCCGAACACACCCGCCCCCCACAATTCCCACCCTTTAATCACTGATCTACTGTACCAGCTGCGCTGTCCACTACACGGTACTGAAACTGCTCTGACTGAGCAATGCTCTGAGTCTGACACATGGCTACAACGGAGATGTTACATTCAAAAGGAAGATGAAGATCATCTGTGCTGAATAGACCATGCATACGCAATTTCACGGAACATTTTTATTTGTCTTTTAGCATATAATAGCCTAGCATATCTTAGGCTATGTGAAAGCCCCATTTAATGTAAATTAGGCTAGGCTATTTTCGTTTTTCCCCCCTTCTCTCAAATTTGGCATTTCAAAATGTCCTCGTGGTCAGTTACCATCTCACATACACCTCTCTCCTCTCCTGAAATGGTGTCATGAATTATTCTGGATGTCGTACAGAAACACCCGGCGTAATAAGGAACTTTTTATAATTAATGTGTAAAAAAAATATAGCCTACTACGAACCAGCCCCGAAATCTTGATTCTACATGTCAGCTTTCAGCATGTCTGCTTTTAAGGGCTCCCAGGAGCAGGCTAGGTCACCATCCGATTGACAGACACTGATATCTAACCTCTTTCTCGTTGATGTTGGAAATTCATCGACTCCCTCCGACCCCTTCGCCGTCGCTTCGTTCGTCTGTGGTGCTCCAGCTTTCCTCAATGCGACTTAATCCATTTCACGCTTGTACAATATTTCTTTGTGTTCACTTCCCCCCCGTCCGCTGAAGGTAAGTGATCGGATAAAAGTATGAATGGGACTGGACACTCCACTTATATTTCCTCAACGTAGCAAAGTCCCAGAAGTAGATGTGAGGAATTTCCTCGGAATTGGGCCACTTTCTCATGAAGATCTCAAATACAGAGCTCTCGGATGAGCGGATAGTAATCGAAACAGGAATGCAGTGACAGTGTAGGGCACCGTGAACACAAAAGGCTACTGGGAAGGGGGTTTCTTGAGGGAGGGGACAGAAATGAGGGAGGAGGCGGTCCACTTTTTAACACAAACACACGGAGAGCATCTTAACCCCCGCTTATTTCCAGTCATCAACCCGTAATGTGCTAGAAAAGAGATAGAGACGCGACAGATTATACTAGTTCTGTTCACGACCGCAAGGGTTAAGTCGCGCGCTCCTCTCTTTGTGCATGTGCATCGACTGCTCCATCATGCTGGACGTTATCTGTACTTTTAGATACTGAGGTTTTCTTCTCGGAGCAAATGTCTGATGTGGACCCACGTTATAAAGCTTAGGGTCTTTGTTTATTTTTGTATGGGGTGGGGCTGCATTTGGACCATGCGCTCCTTTGTGTCTAGGTATGTTTCCCGTCACAAGCGAACAGCAGCAGCACATGGCGCACTACGCCTCCAGTGAGAACATGTCAGCGCGTCATCGCAGGCGCACGCTCATTCCTTGCTGCTTCTCGCTTGAGTGAATCTCGCATTTTCCTTGAATCATAGGGCGACCATGAGTGTTTCTGGTCTTGGATTATTTGTTGTTCTCTGAACCACTTTTGTTCATTTGTTCAACATTACCCAAATCCAGACACACTCTATCTTTATAGAACACGAAGACTTCCGTCTAAAGTTTTTGTTTAATGTTAACATTTTTATCAGCCTCGCTTCTATGTATAGGTTTCTACCCAAGAACAGGTGTTGTGCCGAATTTCGACCCCCTGCCAAACTGGGCTGAGACTGGGATTTAGTCAGTTTGAAGTGAAAGTATTTAATGAACGTACAATGTGCGGAGAGCATACAGCATTCACGCAATATTAGGCTATCTCGTTATCTCATTTTTGACTTGATTTGTAATGTATTTTTGAATAACTTAAATCCAATGTTGTCTGACAGGAACAGGGCACTAAATATAAATGCAAAGCCCTCCTGCAAAATCTCAGCACACATTGCTCCAAATGTGCCATACCAGAGAACTGAAGCAAGGGGCAAAAAAATAAAATAAAAACAGCTCCTCCCCCTATTTCCCCCCTCTCCCACACTAGAAGAATGGGGGGTCTCCTCTGAGCAATGCGCTTACCGTTAGTTTCCCAGGAGACTGGATGAGGCCTCTTGGGCAGTCCTCGTATACCTCAGGATTGGGCCCAGCTGCAGAGAGTTAATAAAATCATCAGTCAGCCATTCAGCCTCACTCTTCACGTCCTCTCTGGCCAATTAGTCGCACACCCTATGTGGCTCGACTGCCTTCACAACATGTTTCATGCTCTCGCCAATTTCATACACACTCATTACAGACTCAAAATGGAGAATGAGGCACTAGACCTTGTAGCTTCTCCAAGTGTCACAGTATTCAAATGTAAGAGCTTCTCTCTTGAAACGATCTCTGTGTATTAATCTCAATTGAATTCTTTTGGGATCAGTTATTACGACAACTGACCTAATTATTGTGTCTAAATATGCTGCTCTGGTCCTCGCAGGTTCATAATCATTTTATGGTCTCGCATTACATGATTGTATCATGATTGATTTTTGCCCATGAAGGTCTCACTTCAAACCACGGCTCATATGGCCATGTACTTCAAAGAAATAAGAACTGCCGTTTAAATGTGTGGTGAGGGACCAGCTCATACGTCAAGGTATATATCCACTGACATTCCCATTTCTTTCCACGAGTAAACGGCTCCCTGGCAGTGAAAAATATCATGTTTAATTTGAGGTGTTACTTGTTGTTTCTTTGTTATTGCTTGCGAAATTTACTTGCAATGTCTAAGTGGAAATTGTTTCTACACCAGTGTGTCCTGTTTTGGAGGATGCATGCTATCATAGTGGCATCATTGCTGATAAGATTTCGGAGAGATTTGAGCGGAGGAAGACGGAATAAAAAGGAAGGAAAAGAGACATATTGCATTTCATGCACAAATCTGTGGAATATTAGATATAGTAGCCTACAATTTTATCAATTAGCCTACCGGGTGATAGTGTGCTTTTTTACTTCTGAATCTTCATTTCTGTGATTGGTATGGGAAATACTAAAAACGAAAAAGCAATGGTCTTTCATTCACAAGCTCCTATTTTGACAAAACCTAAACAGTTTTTGCCACATTATTGCAAAATAGCACTGAAGACCCCTTGTGGCAGAAGCTTGCCATCACAGCTAGTCTCACCCGGAATCCTTTTGGCACCTTAGATTTCTTCCTTTTGATAAATGCAGAAGTGATGCAATTATATTTAAATTGTTTTCTGGAGGCAAAAATTCTGTCAATGTGATTGAGAAACCGAAACAAACATTCCATTATGTTTTCATACATTTCTTCTAACAGGAGATAGATAGGCCTACGTTGTAAAGCGGAAAACCAAATGCAATGGTGCATCCATTATCATAATTTGCAACATTATAATAATTTAATATTTTTTCCAGAGATGCTATGTTATTGTGTTGAAAGTCAAACAAATGCTTTTAAATATATAATGTGAGCGTGCAACATTATTTTGGACATCAGTCAAAGAGCCTTGTGAAATAAGAAGGAAATAGGAAACAATAGGAAATTGTGTGACGCTTAATTGTATGCGATCGCGTGAATGTTACACGTTTGAATTAAGAATGTTACTGTAATTGATCTACAATTAACTTTTTATCAATCAATCAATCAATCAATCAATCAATCAATCAATCAATCAATCAATCAATCAATCAATCAATCAATCAATCAATCAATCAATCAATCAATCAAAGTCACAACATTTCATGTCCTCTAATAGGTCTATTATCTATTATAAATAGTCTATTAACCTATTATCTCTTTTATGGTTAGTAAAGTGAAGTGCAGACGCTGTGAAATAGTATTTTTAAAAATTATTTAGACTAAAGGCAGCTGTCAGTCACATTCAAAAGCATTCACAGCATTCTTCTGTGTGACCTTTATGTCTCTTTTTGTGACGTTGAATCACTAAGCTATAGCTGAGAAGATGACAAGCTCTATCTCCGCTAGGTTGAGTTGAAGTTGGTGTTCTTTTACTCAGGCCTGCCAGGTACGCAGAGATCCGTGCACTGTGGGGTTGTCCAGCTAGAACGACACGAAGAGCTGCATGCCATCTGTGTAGCAGAAGAAAAATCCCTGTTTCTGGATGACAGAAGAAGAACCCAGTGCTGATGTGAACATTCAGAGGCGTATTTAGAGGGGGGTAAAGTACAATGTCATGAGATACTTTAGGAGTAGTAAGTTTATTACAGAGCTTACAAAGTAGCACTGTATTGTCTTAGTCTCCTTTCAAACTGTGTTTTTAAATCTGACAAGGCAATATTAAATGTTACCGAAATCTATCCAACAATAATATTCAAGAAAGTGCAGATATAAAGTCATCAAATGCAAAATAAAAACCTGCACAGTCTCCACTCTATGAAATAATAAGTAAACTTTAGTGAAGGATTTTCTCTTTGTTATTGTTTGATGAACATTAAGGACAGCAACTTCATGTGAATTTACACTTACCCTAACCCAACCAGTCTACTAATACTCTACTAACACTCTAAAGGGACCATCAAAATAAAGTGAAAACGAATACCCATAATACACTGTGATGGTCGCGTCTCGCCAGAAGATGGCACCCTCAGCTGAATCATCCATCCAACAATTTTTCAAACCACTTGTCCAGTGTGGCTACAGTGTAATATCTTACAGGTATAAACTCCTTTTTAATTGATTATTAAATTGTATAATTAAGGTTTACACAGTCTATTTAGTTTCCGTGATAGTGTTTGCTTGTTTGCTTAGCATGTTTGCTAAGTTTCAAGTGATTATTAAACCGTAAGCACAAACTATGCAAAAGCGGACTAAGCTCTAGCCTATAGTTAATAATTTTCTGTTATGTTTAAGTTTTTAGACATGTTGTATAATTTAAACTGATGTATAAACTCAGTCCTATAGGTTTGTGACTAGATGTTCTCTTCTCTCTGACCCACTAGGGCCACTACTGAGATTGGCAAGTGATACAAGCACTAAAAATAGTTACCACAGTAAAGATAATCAAAACCCAATGCTCATCTCTCTTCAGCTGGACTACACTCCTCGCTAGGAATGCAAATGCTTATACCTAAAAAGCTGGATTAAAACATGAAACATCAATCACTCTATATTTACATTCACAAGTTAATAATAATCACACCCACTTGCACAGTTGCACTTAAAGCAACCGTTTTGAAGTGACCCGGCAATGTTTTTCTTAGTATTATTAAGGGCGGTATATTGAGATTTTAGCTAGCAACTACAGTTTTTTACAGACATATTTTTCTCCTGAGAGAATTCGGTGTCAGGCTGTGTGAGGTTTGAATCATCGACATATGGCAGCTCTCTCTATCAGGTCGTGTTGTGTAAACTGTAGCAGCAGGGTGGCTCTACAGCTAAGGGCTAAAGCATGATGCTCATGAGAATGACAAGCAATGATTGCACAGCCAAAATGCTTCTGAAAAAATTGTTGTCAAACATTACTAATTTTGGGTCACTGAGAATGAAGATTATGCTTAAAATGGTTGATTTGCTCTAGTTTTCAAGATATGGTATTGGGTCAGTATATGGGAATGGTGGAGGATAAGTGTTTAATGTGTTAATGTTTTTAATAGTGTTCAATTTAATCCAGAAATGACTAAAATACACCTTTGACTGGATCTATAAATGAATCAATGACTGGGTTTGGACAGAATCAGAATCAGAAAGAGCTTTATTGCCAAGTATGTTTGGTAAGGTATTTGTTTTGGTGACAGAACAAGCTTCCAGTGCACGGATAATAAAATTAAAATAAAGATATATGTGAACAGTATATATATTTAAATAAATAAAAAATAGACACATTTGTATGTACTGGTGTGCTAACAGATAAGAAAAGAATAAACAGAGAATGGAATGAGAATGAGGTAGGGTATTGTCATATATATATAAGTGATATTGATCTTTGCACAGTGGGGAGAACATTTAATGTTCATGAGGCAGATTGCCTGGGGGAAGGAACTTTTCTTGTGCCTGGCTGTTCTGGTGCTCGCTGCTCTGTAGTGCCGGCCAGATGCCACAAGTTCAAAGAGAAGGTGGCTTGGATGTGAGGGATCCATGGTGATTTTCCGAGCCCTTTTTCTCACTCTGGATGTATACAGTTCTTGGAGAGTGGGCAGAGGAGCACCAACAATCCTCTCAACAGTCTGAACCGTCATCTGTAGTCTTCTGATGTCTGATTTTGTAGCTGAGCCAAACCAGACAGTTATTGAAGTGCAGAGGACAGACTGAATGACGGCTGTGTATCTGCATCAGCAGCGGGCAAGTTGATCTTCCTCAGCTGGTGAAGGAAGTATAACCTCTGCTGGGCCTTTTTCACAATTGAGTCAATTTGATTGTCCCACTTCAGGGGCACAGGAACTGTAGTGTACTACAATTCTGTTCTTTATGGCTTCACCATAACATAAAAGATAGCTGTTCATCCTCCGGCCTATATGTAAAGACTCGCCCTATTTTATATGAGCCTGATAACGGTACGCTCATCTGCAAACTTCAGGAGTTTGACAGAAAGGTCTTTGATGGTGCAGTTGTTTGTGTACAGGGAAAAGAGCAGTGGGGGAGAGAATACCATCCCTGTGGGGCGCCAGCGCTGATTGTGCAGGTGTTAGATGTGAATTTCCCCATTCTCACTCGCTGTTGCCTTTCTGTCAGAAAGCTGGTGATCAATTGACAGATAGAGCTAGGAACAGAGAGCTGGGCTAATTTATTTTGGAGGAGTGCTGGGATGATGGTGTTGAAAGCCAATCTGAAGTCCTCAAACAAGATCCTCACATAAGTTCCTGGTTTGTCCAGATGTTGCAGGATATAAAGCAGTCCCATGTTGACTGCATCATCCACTGACCCGTTCGCTTGATATGCAAACTGCATGGGGTCCAGCAAGGGTCCCGTGATGTTCCTTAGGTAAGCCAATAGTCTCTCAAATGAGTTAATAACCACCCCCCTCCCCTCCCCCCGCTCTGCTTTGTTGGTCCGTAATTTTATAGTTCTTACTACAGGCTTGGCAGATTACAATTTCTGCCTGTAGGTCGGGAGAAGATGAACCAGACAGTTATCAGACAGAACTTGCTTTTTAGGCAAAATAATGAATGATGCAATCTGCATCGTACATTATATGAATTGCATCATGTTATTCCTGAAAGTCATGGATGATGATCATATCAAACATTACATCGCTCTGCTGAACAAATTGCCCTATATCAGATCTAGAACTCATACATCAAGGGTACAAAACTCAATTCCTGGAGGGCTACAGCCCTGCAGAGTTTAGTTCCAACTTCCAACCCATACCTGTAGTTTAAATAAGCCTGATGGACTTATTTATGAGCTGGATCATACAAAATGCAAGTTATTTTTAATTTAGAACTGTCCTGAATAAGATATTACATAAAAGATGTTTACATAGTCCACAAGATAAAACGATAGCTGAATTTATACAAATTGACCATGTTCAAAAGTTTACATACCCTTGATTCTTTACTGTGTCATTACCTTGATGATCCACAGTCACACAACTGTTTTTTGTTTGTTTTGTGATGGATGTTCTTGATGCCATATGTTCTCTTTTGTGATTATTTATTCATTAAACATTTTGTGTAGAACTATTTACAACAAAGCCCAAGATCCTCCCACAACCATGAGACTAAATAAAAATAAATAGAAGGATCTCAAAGTCTCAAGATTTCATTTTGTTTTGATAAAGTCTCAATAAGGTCCAACCAAAATTGTATTGTCTTTCTGGCTTGCCCAATGTTCTTCAGAAAAATTCTTCAGGTCCTGTAAATTCTTGAGTTTTTCAGCATATTTTGCATATTTGAACCCTTTCCAGCAATGACTGTATGATTTTGAAGATGGGTCAACATAAACTGAAGAAAAAAAAAATAATCTTCATAATATTATTCAATAATCTTTGCTTTATTTACAACGGCAAAGAATATATATATATTTTTTTTATTTGACTTTGAAGGTCTAATTGAAATTATTTTTATGTAAATATAATTCATTGAGTACTCAAAAAGTCTCAAAAGTATTTAAGTTGTTTTTAGTAAAGTACAAATTCCACACAATAATAAAACATTTTAATAACTAACTACTGATTCTGAAGTGTTTTGATTGGTAAAGACTGATAATCCTCGTTTTGCCTTTTAACCATATCGGAGTTATTTTACATTGATTAAAACAAAGAATTTAACCTGAAACAAACTGAGCTCTAATACTAGTAAAGACAGTTAAATGTTAACACTATTTTATTAAGCACTTAATGCTCAGCCAAGCATGCTCTCTCTCTATGAAATAAATAAATAAAAACCCCTCAATATAATGATGCCATTGTTCATCAGTCTCCCAATGGAAAAAGGCTGATCGTCTGTCATTCTAACAGTCTCCTCCTCTGTCCCCTGACAGTCTCCCTCAGACAGTTTGCTCTAAAAACGTACTTTGAAGTTCGCTCTGATAATGAATGCGAGGACACATCATCTCGCAATAGTGGAACAATTTGGCTACAACCAGGGCTATGTTTCCCGAAAGCATCATAAGCCTAAGTTGATCGTGGAACAATTGCCACCAATTGTCTCTATGATAAATTTAAGCTTAAGATTTTGGGAAAGTTCTAGTTTATCATTGTTTAGTAATCATTGATTTTAAGCATTTGCTATTGAATCAACCAAAGCGACAGTCACATATCTCTGGAATAATACCCAAAATAATTAGCGCAGACTTTAACACGACGTTGAGGGACTTTCAACAAAACATTTGCTAAAAGTGAAACTTTCACTCATAAATGATTATTTGAAAATGTGTTTATTAATAATAGTAAATGCAATAACTCTTTCAGACTTTATAACATTTAGATTATATATCGGAGGCCAGTGACATTTGATGGTCAAACATCTCAAACAGAATCATACTTTATCACCATTAAAACACACACGCAAACAATATATTTATTCAAACATTATAAGTGGAAAAAAATACACCACAGCAAGACAAGTAGTGGCTTTTTGATCCATGGCAGCTTATTTTGGCAAGAACCGCCCACTCAGACAGGAAGAGGCCGCCTGATTGACAAGTAATCTGACCAACCACAGTTTGTTTTATATGTGCCCTTTAGGGCTTGGATTACCTGAAATGGATAATATCATAATAATAGTGATAAAAGACTGAAAAATGTATCGGGCTATGCTCATGGCATACAGAGGGGGAAAGACCCCAAGATATTGTGGCCATGACTTGTTTTAGTTTTATCATAGCTACGTTGTACTCATTTATTTGCCTGTTTTTATGAAATGAGAGAACACATTTTTACAACGTGGCCACAATTGAACTAAAACGAGGTAACTAATTAGTACAAGTGTAGCAACGAATGAACGAAAACTAAATAAAAGATCATCATTTGTGGGAATGAATTGTTAATTCATGGCCATACTGCTGCATGTCATGTGTGGGGCTCCATCAAATGAAATCAAATAGGTGGCACTATTCTGACTGTTTCCATCAATGTCGACACAAAAACACCAAAAAAAATAGCAGAAAATGTGATTGTAATTTGAATTTCTGTCATAAGTTCTATCATGGACATTCAGAAAACAAAGCTGAATGTAGTTCTGCTCATGGATATATAGTTAACTTGCTATAATTGGCTCAAGCCAAACCCTGATTTTATTAACCTTGCAAACTTTGTCAAATCTAGGGGTTAGTTCTTCATTGTATCAACTCTTAACATGACCAGGCCGGACTGTTAAAAACAAAATCTGTGTGCCTTTATTCCCAAAAGTTGCCACCAAAGTAACACCTGCCAATTATGTCAGAACTAGAGATGCTATTTTTGTGTGCAATAAGCATCAGACGGTCACTGAGCGGACTGTGGGTGGTCCATGGGCCTGCCGTCCGAGGCTGAGACTAGATCCATTGCTGCTTATCCCACTAAATAATCCCATTGAATTATTTACAAAAAGAAGCTATGTTCATGCTGGACGTCTGTGGGTGCAAATATTCACCTTGGCCAGCGAATATTTAATGGTGCATTAAATGTCTCTGTCCTCTGTCCAGTTGTCTGGCTTTAAACAAACAAACAAACAAACAAACACACACACACACACACACACACACACACACACACACACACACACACACACACACACACACACACACACACACGCACACACACACACACACACACACACACACACACACACACACACACACACACACACACACACACACACACGCTTTCTCTCTGGAGCTGGAAGTCAGCCAAATTGCAGGATTACAAGCTGAATCTCCATCACAGAGTGTTTCATCCATCACTACAGCACTCCAGCAGTCATTGAGAAAGGAGAAGGCAGTACATCGCACAGCACGACTTCTCAGATGAGAGGATGTCCCTTATCCCCTCATATCCACTGCCTTTGTGAGTGTCCGGACACGTAGCGTACATCACCTCCCCCTGTTGACGTCTTTGGTCAGGGTGTTGGTGGTGGGATTAGATTCCGAGCTTGTTTGGGATTGACCGAGCCGTTGTCTGACCAGGGTCCTCTGGAGCTCGGCTCGCCTGGCAAGGGCGGCCCTGAGTTGGCCACGAAACTCCTCGATCCTCCCTTGCAGCTCCCGCAGCTCCTCTTCCCACGGCGTTGACTGTCCCGAGCAGGCTGGGGGTGAGAGCACCAGGCTAAGACTGAGATTAGGTCCGCCATTGGAACACAACTGGGTAGGCGGGCTTCCCACCAACCCCCTCCGGCCCCTTTCTTGCCCCGGGGGTGGAGCTTGGAGCTGGTAGCTGTTGAGAGTCTCCAGGTTAAAGTGGACATGCTTGTTATGTTCTTTGGCCTCTCGACCAGCCTTGACACTCTGATTGTTCCACTTGGTTGTAGAAGTGGAAGGGGAAGTGGAGGAGGTGGAGGGCGGAGGAGAAGAAGTGGGGGGTGGCAGGCGGTGGAGATTACAGTTCTCTGACAAGCACAAGGTGGGACTGAGAGGAAAACACAGCGGCAATCAGTTTTACAAGATGCAGAGACACAGCACATCACAAACAGACCCCACAATCAATGGAAACACGGAGCCTCTTCAACATCCCACTAATGAAACAGTATCCACTCGCTTTTACTGGAGAGGCCAATATTGATTTTTGTCCTTTGTTTTCTAATTTCTTTTTTATGGGTATTTTTTAAAACATAAATAACACTAATTGCACACATTAGTTCAAAGCTCAAAGGCAATACTATTTTCTTATACGCAGTATGCAAATTATAGTGTACAGTTAACTGGTCATTACAGCAAAATAAAGGGCGATTAGGTAACCTATTATGACTGCCTAACTGCACATTATTCAACTTATTAAATGGCTACTTACCAAATAAATAAATATATAAATGGTCATGAAACATTGATTTGAATACAATTATGTTATAATGTAATTAGAAAAAGTCCATTGAATGATCTGAGAGACATACAACTAGCACAGCTACATATGCTGGAAATTGGTTGCCTGGAGCAATGAACAATTATACATTTTACTGGTCACTATGCAAAAATATTTGACGTATAACTACCCAATCAGAATTGGCCCATTCCAGAATTCCAGCGAGCCATACAATAAATTGCTGTAATTTGACTATAGTACTGGGGCCGTATTCACAAAGAATTTTATCTTACCACTAGGAGTACTCCTAAATCGCACTAAAAGATTTTAGCTAGGAGTGTTCTCTTAAAAGTTATTCACAACGCCTTTCAGACCTACTCTTAGTAAGGAAAAATGACAACTCCTAAACTAAGAGTGAGTCTTCGTTGCTATGGATGACGTCAATTATCATGCACGAGCTTCCTCGCAATGATCACGGTGATTGGTTGTTAGATGACAGGGCCATCATGCGAACCAACACAGACGCACCAAATCATGGAATTACGACATCTAAATATGTCTGTGTCCTACACAAAATAATAAGAGTAATGTCATCGAAATGCATATATAAAGACGTGTGTGCAGGTCCCAGTGAAGTGTAATTCTAAAAAGGCAGAGAGAGAGAGAAAAGTTGTGAATTAAATTTAATTAAATCTAGGTAGCCTAATACCCTAATGAAAACCGCCACTTGCCTAATAATGAAAAACGACACTTGCATTAACACTTGCTTGGTTAATTGACATCCTATTAGCCTAAATAGACTACTAAAAGCAAGGAAATGTTGCTCCTATTGAAGTAATGTAATAGTTGAATGACGGTAGATTATGAACTCGCCAAAACGGAAAATAAAGCCCAACTGGACGCAGGATCAGTCACTGCTGCTGGCCCAGTTGGTGCTGAAAAAAAGCAAAAACGTAATAAAAGGGAAATTCGGCACTGGGATACGGATACAACATAGATAATTGTGAAGTTTGCATCGAACACAATCTGGGTATTGAGTGGGTTTTCTTTCTATTCACAAACACGTCCTCATCCTGACGTGGTGCATTATTTTAATATGTGTCCCGTCTATAGCACCGACCACTCCGGGCACACCGGCAATATCCATAAAGCTGGCTTTGTTTCTTTGGAGTTGGCGAATGTCCAAAGGAAAACTTTGTCGAAAAAGAACTGTCAAATAATATGGGGTCTACAGAGTGTATTACACAATTGCATTTTCCCCGTTGCCAGGTAGCGAAGTGTTATCATACATTTAAATTCGGCATTGATTGGGTTGTTGCGATTAGTTGGCGCTGTTATTGCATCCCTCACAAGATCCACAACAATCAGTATTTCCTCACGGTTAAGGCGGTATCTTTGTAATAACTCCGTGTCATTGAGTGTCTCCAATACACTGCGTCGCGCGGCGATTTTAAGACCCGTTGTGAATAGGTCTTAGTGAGTTAGGAGTCCTCTCGACTTCTTTTAAGCTGTCCCAGACTTAGGTGCTACTTTTAGGGCTAAAATGCTTCGTGAATTACTCTTAGTGAAAAGAATTAGGAGTCCTAAAGTTAGGAGTGACACGCCCATTATTTTTAGGAGTTGCTCCTAAATTCGCCTGTTAGGAGCTACTTTTAGCCTTAAAATTCTTTGTGAATACGGCCCCTGGTGTACATTTAAATGAGGAGAATTACTTTGGTTTATTTAATGGTGCTTTTAAGAAAGTGTGGTAATATTCATAACTTACCATCTGTCACTGGTCTCAACCTCTGATTTCCTCTCATCATCACAACCCATATTTAATGCACGGTGGATTTTCTGTACAAATAACAAAAAGGCCACTGAACAATACTCAATGAAGTATATACTACCAGTAATCAAATTCAATATGCCTACTACTACATAGACTACAGACTTGTGCTTTCAGCTTCCTAACACTAGAGGGAGCAGATGCCCTGTTTTTATGAAAGGAACATGCCTTGTAACTTGGATAAGAGCATATATATACATATATATATACTGTATATCAATTTACTAAGCAATATGGTTATGTGTAAGTAAAGACACTACTTTTGGTGCGTTCAAGTCCTCCTGGGAAGTTCGTATTCACAGCATGAGGTCTTACGGAGTAAGATGGCGGTGTACTTTCTCTTAATCAATTACACAAAAATACAGCAAGGTTCTTAAACTCTTCTTGTAGAAAACGAGTTGTAGCATATGGTGGCACACACTCACCTGACTGGTGTGAAGCCAGTATTTGAATCTCTGCTGGCGGCGGAGGTGAGGCAGAATGAATCTGAAGAAAGTGTGTTCCCCCAGCAGAGTGAGTAAAGCACCTGCAACCCCCACACACAACAGCACGAACAGCCCCGAGAAATGCTGGATACCCATCTGCAGAGTCTGCGCACACATACACAACAAGATATAAAACACACAAGCACAGAAGAGAGGATCACAGTATATTGCAGTTCTGATGATGACTGCACATTTCCCCCAGAGGGTTTATAATTTTTTAAAAATAAAATCCACAAGTAGCATCATCAAAAAGAATAGCAGAAAGTCCACCTGCAATCAAGGGATTCTGTAAAACTGGTGATTTTATATATGTATATGTAGTTTCTGCTGAAATGTCTTTTTTTTTTTTTTTTTTTGCGAGCAACCTATGAATCACCAATATTTAATTTCATATTACAGTAGATGCTTTACCAGTGCTCTTTTTTTTCTCATTAAATGTGAATCCTAGCGGTTTGCTCTCTCCGTGTATACTATAGACCTCCCTGTGCCTGTCCCATCATTATTTCCCCCTCGGGTGTTGGAAGCCCCAACATACACAAAGGAATCCATCATTCCCCTGCAATGGCTTTGATCTGGAGGGAGGAGTCCTGCTGACTAGAGAACTATCACAATTTTATAAAGTATTGCCGTTATAATTGAAATTAAAGTCATGCGGATTTGGAGTAGCTGAGAACGGGGAAATATTCCACTTCCTGTCCTTCATATGTGTGGAGCATGCGTGCAAAATGAGACACTCATTGGCCATCTAACATTGCACTCGCAGAGAGACTGCAGTCCCATGTTTAGTTCATCACAGTCCTGCCACCTCTGTTGTGAGTGTGTTCATTCTCTGCACATAACAGGATTGGCTCCAGCCCTTTATCATGATGTCAGTTCCCAAGAGAGTGTTACAGAATGGGATAGTGGCTAAATGCACATGCATACATATGCATACGTGCCAGTGCCACTGACCAGATGAAGTGCTCACTGCACTTCATGTTGGCTGCTCTGATTTCATTAAAATAATGAGATAACGGTATACAATGAGGTATATTATCTTTCAAGATTTGGCCAAGCTCTGCACCGTCTATAAGACTGTGGTGGCTAGTGCTCTCTTCTGTGGTGTGGTGTGCTGGGGGGTGGGCGCACACACATCTGACAGGACTAAACTGATTAAAAAGGCAAGCTCCATCATTGGCATCACACAGGACTGGGTTGAGCAAGTGGAGGAGGTGAGGATGTTGAGAAAAATAAACTATATCATGAACAATGATAAGCACTAAATGCCTTAGAGGTGTTTCGGCAGAGTGCATTCAGTGACAGGGTGATTCCACCAAAATGTAAAACTGAACGGCATTGTAAGTCGTTCCCGCCTGCTGCTATTAGGCTCTTTAATGTCCAATAACTGATAACTGATTCTGATGTCTGATTCAGATTTATTTATTTTTTATATTCTTTTTATCTATCTATCTATCTATCTATCTATCTATCTATCTATCTATCTATCTATCTATCTATCTATCTATCTATCTATCTATCTATCTATCTATCTATCTATCTATCTATCTATCTATCTATCTATCTATCTATCTATCTATCTATCTATCTATCTTAGTTATGGATTTAATGTTAATTTAATGTTAATACTCAAAAGAGTTCTAATAACAGAAATAATACAGTTTAAAAGAAAATACTTATACGTGTGAACAATGTAAAACGAAAATATATAATAGTCAAAATTTATATTAAATGCAATTAGATAAACTTTAGAGTGGTTTTTTTTTGGACCCACTTAAAAAGGACTCGAGTACATCTTTATATGTAATTTCATTATTACTTCTATTGTCTGGTTAAAGTGTACTGCTGAACATATCAACAAGCATTTATGGTAAACTAAAATATACTTTAACCTAATTTCTTTGTATGTCATGTGTGTAATATATATTTGTAATTACAAACTGTAATGGTGAATCTGTAATTTAGTAAAATATATTAGCCTTAAATGTAATATTGGATAGCACACTACAAATAAAATTATAATCAAGTAGCCTACTCTACACATGCTATAATACAGTATGTTAGTCAACACATCAAAATATTGTACTTTAAAGCATGACAAAAGATTATTACAACATAATGATTTAAAATATACTTTAAAGTAAAATTAATTTGACATTATTAGAAAGTGCACTTCTTAAAGATGAGACTACACTTTCATGACTATGTTTCTTAAAGGGGTGGTTGATTATGATTTCACTTTTCTAACTTTAGTTAGTGTGTAATGTTGCTGTTTGAGCATAAACAAAATCTGCAAAGTTACAACGCTCAAAGTTCAAAGCAAAGGAAGATATTTGCTTTTAATTTAAAGAAATCGTTTTTTAAGGACTACAACAAACGGCTGGTAGGGACTACACGACATTCCTCCCGGGTTAGTGACATCACCAACCCTAAAATTTACATAAACCCCGCCCCCAGGAATGCGATTTATAGATTATCATGACAGAATATGCTAATCAATGACTAGAATATACTACACATAAACGAATTAATCATCTAAATTCAGAAATGTCCTGTTACATTCTACATGTCACTTCTTGAGTCTCTCCATTATTGTCTGACTCCGGTTTGAACATAAACATTGACATTTTCAGTGCATGTCTCTTTGTGAGGTAAAAGGACACAAGCTGTTGAAGTTCCGCCCCCTGTGCCGGGAGAAGCAGCTCATTTGCATTTAAATTGCCAGGCACAAAACGGTGCGTTTTTGCTCACCCTCAAAAAGTTACAACTTTGACATGCTATATAAAATTATCTGTGAGGTTATTTTAAGCTAAAACTTCACATACACACTCTGGGGACATCAAAGACTTATTTTACATCTTGTGAAAAGGGCATTATACCATGCCTTTAAGCCCTTTTTAAAGATACACACTTCAATTGCACATTCAATACAATTAAGCGCACTTATTTTTCACAAGGGGATACCTAATCCATTAACTCTTTCCCTGCCATTGATGAAATTTTCCATTATTTATGAGACAATGCTTCCCTACCATTGGTGTATAATGAGATTTTCACAGTGTTGCTTTTTTTAAAAATGAAACTTACAAGTGTTGATAAATAAAGAATACATGAATACATTATTTATTTTATTTTATTTAATTTTTTTAAAGCAGAGGGTCTTTTCTCTCTGTTGATATATATTACATGTTCAGATATTTATGCAACCAAATATTCTGGGGGCCATGTAAATTTAATGAAAATTATCAAAAATGCTGGCAGTGGCTGGCAACATTTTTTTTATGCTTTAATGCTTTAAAAATAAATAAATACCTAAAGTCCTGCTAATATTAAAAAGTAACAATACTCCCACATAAAGCTTTGAAGTTACTCTTTTAGACAAAAATATTTATTTGTCTTTGTCTTTGGCTTTATACGCTGTTGGCACAAATACAGAAGTAGTGCTTCAAATATGAACAACAAACATTATTCAGGTACAAATACTGGCATTTTTTTTATTCATAATTTAATTATTCATTTATTTTGAGAACATGCCAGATGCAGCACTTAATGTCGGATTGTTGCTTTAAATTCCCCATCGCTTTCATCCCCGCATCTTTGTATCTGGCTACGAACCAAGATGCTGTTTGAAGAATCCTGAGTAATTTAATTAAGACTGCATTACGTTGAGGAAATAAAATGCTGCTTTTTGCATTTGAAACTCCTTCTATAAACAGCTCTAGAATAAACATTCAAAGGGGACGACTGACTGCGAGGACCTCACAGTCGATCCTGTACGCTTGTTTGCAGAATTTATTGCACAGCGAAGTAGTGGTTTTACAACATTGTGTCTGTGGTGACAGGACAGCTTGGCTCCAGTGCAAGAGGGAAGAGCGTGAGATGAGTTCCAGCTGGCACAGGGGCCGAAAACAAATGTCATTGCTTGTGCTCATGAAGCCCCCCATTCATAACCACAGCTAGGTAATGAAGCCAGACTGTACAAGACAATGTCTTACAGGAGTGCTACAACTCCTGGGAGGTTATTGACTGAGACTCCATTGATGGAGTGCGCTGGCTGCTGCTACTCAGAGCCTCAGGTGTGTGGGGCGGTACGGCTGACATGGAGCCCTTTGGGAATGAAAATGGATTGTGGTGGCCCGGCGTCGCTCTGACTGAACGGCTATTAAACTGCAGGAGACAGTAATTCCAAACAAAAGGATTTTTCAGAGGGAAAAGAGCCTGTCGGATTCATAGAGGAACTTGGTCAAGGGCAGAAGCCGCTCACTCGCCTGAAACAAGAACAGACACGCACACATATACTGTATCGCACACTCTCAGCCTTTCTTTTTCGATGGCTCACCTCTGTCACAGCAAAAACCCTCTTCCCACAGGGAACCACTTTATACCACTTGTCGTGCAGCATGTCCATGTAACCGTCAGACTTGTAGCGGCTGACGTATTCAGACACGTTTCGGGTGAGAGGGGAGTTCTGGGGCAGCCCGATCCCGTAACCTGAGAAGACAACGAATATCAAAACAACAATTTACACATACAGCTCAGCTCAGCTTAGTAGGATTTTGTTAAAGAGACCACATTCACATTCTAGAGTGAACTGACACCTCTATTTCTCATTGTCAGAGAGGCTTGAGAAGCAACATTATATTTTAGGCATCACATAAAAATAGGTTTACTACTTTAACGCATGACAAAATATTATTAAAACAATTATTTAAAATGGACTTTTTATGTAAAACTTAAATTTGACAATTATTAAGTGTACTTAAGGGTGTTAAGAAACAGTCACGAAAGTGTACTTTATAAGCTTACTGTAAGTGGCCTTTTATTTAATTAATATGAGCAGCTAAATCTTGAACCTTACTTTTTAGTTTTTTTTACGCCAAACTGAGGAGAGTCTGCTGAGCTCCGACAGAGCTCGTAATAAAACGAGAATCAAGATTGGCTTGGCTTTTCAAAGAAGGCGAGAACTGAGGGATTTGAAATGTTGTAAAAGTGATGCAGAGATGCCATTTATTACTCAAAGGTGAGTAAGGTATTTTATTGAACAGATGAATTGCCATATGCAGCTCTCTAACAGAGTTCATTGTAAAACATTATTGTGTCTTTCATAATGGTTGTTGTAGCGCTGTGCTGGAATTTATTTCAAGGAAGTACCGTATCTAATGGGTAACATCTTCAGTAACATCTACAGCTAGTCTTTGTTTTTTATCTAGGGCCAAAATTTACATTGTGTACCTTTAAGTGCACACATTGCTTACAAGGCGATGGGTAATACATTAAATAACATTAACAAAGTGAACCTTATTGCAAAACATTAACTTAAATCCTGTTAATATTAAAAAAGTAACAAATCTCCCACATAAAGCTTTCAAGACTCTTTAGACAAATGTGTTTTGATAATCTAGACAAATACATACAGGACAGCCAGTCCAATGATCATTGTGGGGTTTTTGCTAAAGAGACCATCCACATTCTTGTGTGAATTGATACCTCTATTGTTGATATGTCAGAGAGCCTTGAGAAGGAACAATCATGAATCTTTGGCAACCCGTGCCAATGTACCGTCTGTCTCTGCAGCCAGGCAGCCGGAGAGATACGAGCGCAACTCTGACATCCACAAATTTCATCAAAGCCCTCGCCTCACCGGCAAACCCACACATCACTCCTGGCAACTGGCAAGCAATCCCCCCCCCAATCTCCTTTCAGCACGTGGCACAACATCCCTTGAATTCTGATAAACGTCTGTCCTCTCCTACTGAGTTCCACTGCTGTGTTTTGTTCCTCAGCCCTCTACAACCAATAAATGTGTGCTGTTGAACTCTTTGAAGAGGGGGCACCGGCGGGCATGCTGGAATATTCTTAATGGAGTGGATCCAGGCAGTCATAAAGTGTGCAGTGCAAACTAATACAATACGGGATTCTCCAGCAGTGTTAAAAGGACATGGTCCACTCTGAAAAGACGGTTGAAGGGTGTTCATTCAATTTGAGCAAAGCCTGTGTATTGAACTGATGCCTGTAGGGGACCTCAAAAAGTACCATAATTCAGTACCAAATAATAATACAAAAATTGGAAAATAAATGTAATAGAACTATACGAAAAATGAAAAAAATCTATATATATAATTATATACAGACAGACAGATAATTAAATGTTAGATTTTACAGATGTTAAAATAAATATTTTAAAATACAGAAATTAAATTTAAACTAATTACAAATTATATATAATTGTATCTGTCTATCTTTCTATCCATCTATACAATTTATATTAATATCAAGACAGACAGACAGACAGACAGACAGACAGACAGACAGACAGACAGACAGACAGACAGACAGATAGACAGATAGATAGATAGATAGATAGATAGATAGATAGATAGATAGATAGATAGATAGATAGATAGATAGATAGATAGATAGATAGATAGATAGATAGATAGAGGAATTTCACAATTCACAATACTGCAGCAAAAACTAATTTGCTATTGAACACGCTCCTTTATTGTGACAACCTTAGATACCTGACTCCAGTCTTTCGCCTACATGGTTTGATTATGCTCCACGCTATTTACAGGGTTTACAGACCCTGACGGAGCTGTCCATTTCGGGCCAGAAGACGTGATAGTGATGGTTTAGTCTTGATCATCCATCTAATAAAAAGCGGACTTAAAGGCGTGAGGAAAGCTTTTGGCAGATAGCAGGGAAAATTCCTATGCATGCAGCAGGAGATAACATCCGGATGAGAGGTGCGGACATGCCTGGGTGACTGCCATGAAACCCATCTACACCCTGTAATAGCTTTCGCGCATGAAATGACATGTGTCAAACTTGACTTGCTTCAATTTGGAGGGTAATTACAACAGCCTTGAGGTGAATTCATGGACGGGTCTTAATGTGGGGTGGAATTCTAATGTATCTGTAGAAAGTGTTAGAAACACCTTGTGCCCTTTTAAAGAAGAACTTCACAGGCTTTTGTATCGCAAGCTAATATAATTCAATGTGACATGCCCAAAGGTGCTAGCCTTCTCAATGACAGCAATTTGCTCAGTGGCACAAGAGTCCTTACCTTCAATAGCAAATGGTTTTCCTACAGTCAGGAGTTTGCAGTCTGCATCTATCGACACCTCGTAGTCCAGCAAAGCCTTATCCATGATGAAGGCATCTAGCTGAGGGGGATCTGTCCTTCAACATACAGAGGAGGATAGTCAGAGCCAAACAAAACACACCGCCAGCCAAACTTGTGCTAATGAATTACTGTTGACTTTAAATGACTTTAAAAGTTGATTACAACAAGCCCGAACCAAACCCTGTAGCTATAAACTGCTTAAATCTTCAGGATTTAGTTCGATTTACTGAATAGAAAGTGCTATTTTGCATACTGTGTGTGTGTGTGTGTGTGTGTGTGTGTGTACATATTTTTTCCAAACAATTTTTGAGTAGTACATTGCAAAAGGCTTTCTCCACAAAGAGGTTTATAGTGGAACTTATCAATATGGATGGCATAATAAATACAAGCTGCTTTCACTAATAACACTGCCTAATAAAGCCAACTGCTTAACAAAGCCAATTACAAAAACCCAGCATGGATTACATCACCCTAAAATGAAAGAATATATATAATAATAATTCCACAATCTGTCTCATAATACTGATTGTAGCTATAGTCAAAGACATTTTTGCATGTTAGATGCGTCAGGGAATTCAAGTTTGGGGAACTCTGACCTGAGGATGTGGATATTTCCATTTTTGTGCAGTATTTGTTATTTATTATTTATTAAAAACCAAAGCCCTAGAGCGTGATATCATTTACTGTTTGTTGTTTATGTCTGAAGAAATGCTGAATTATCAGTGAATAGTGTGAGGCAATGCTTGCATATGAGCTGACCTCCATTTTACCTCAAGTGTGACAGAAAATAAAGTGCAGGAAAATTTTGCAGGATCAAACTAAGACTCTTACACAACGTCTTTTAAAGAAAAGAGAAAAAAAATCTACCAGGATGCTTGTCCTAAAAAAAGGATGGCTCCCAACTATGGCAGCGATCTCAACTCTAAAATGCTGACCATGTAAGGTGTCTCCTGTGAATCGAACAGAAGGATTTCTGACATGGAAGAAAACTGGCATCAATCATAAAAGACAGGAAGTACAAAGTAAAAATACTGCACTATGTGGGAGCCTGAATCTGAGGATGAATCGCTGTGTGTGTGTTTGTGCACGCCTGTAAGCGTACGCTCGTCTCTGAAGAGAACCTTTAGCCTCATTCAGCAAGTTTAGATTTGACTTGAGAGTGACTGCCTCTCTTCTCTTCTCTCCTTGGAGTCTGTTCTTTCAAGGATGAATGGAAACCGATACAACAGACAGAAAGCCTGGAGAGCTGACACTTGTTGCTGTCGACTCCGTTGGTTTAAATCAAGTGAGCTGGATGGTGCGCATAATTCCTCATGAAAAAGAAATGATTTTAACTCGGCGTCATACAAAGCAGACCCACGGGAGTGTCGAAAGCTTTTGAGGTTGTAGAAACTGACACGTTGCCCTCTTATTGTGACCCTGGTTATTGTTGCAGTAGTAGCCTGCGGCCTTTGGGCTGCTTGTTGCCTGTGTCTCCATCCGCACTGTGCAATTACTGAGCTCAACTCCCTTCAGGCTTTTTCCAAGATGCCCATCTCCTTTCAAAGCCTTATTTGTTTTCTGCATGTTGCACTCTTGCTCAACACCACTTGATTTTATTGCCTTAACAGAAAATAAATGTGTCTATGTGAGTGCCAGTCTTTATGATGATAGCTTTCTAAATTCACTTTATTGCAAGTGTTTTTCATTCAAGGCTGCACAGAAATTCAGCTTGATTATTTCACAACCGCTCTCTTTTTTTCTCTTACTGTTACCTTTTCATTGGACTTTCCACCACTGCTCAAGTTATGTTGTCTCTTCTTCTCCTGGTTCAAACACTTACTTGAGTGTAGAGACTCCATCCGGAGTGGTGGGCTTGTTGAAGCGCCTCATGTACTCGTACATCTCAGGAAAGCTCTTTTTCACATAGTCCTCAGCACTGCTTTCTCGAACTGTGCCGAAGCGAAACCCCAGAGACGGGTGATGGAGCTTGAAAAAAGCAATGAAAAGTGAACTGACTGTGTGAAAAAGGTTTGAAAACATAATCCCATCATTTCCAAAAATAGTCCCAAAATGCACCGTGGTTCTACTATAGTTTTTTCGACATGTGCATCTACAATTGTGAAAAAACAGTTTTTTGAGGACATTCACCATATTAAATTTAAAGTATCAAGATCTCTAATTTTAAGGGATACACATTAAGACATACAGCACAGTTTTAGTCAATCAACAAAAATAAAATATGTGTGTACTGTTCAAATGTTCTTGCACACAAAATCTGCATATTAGAATGATTTCTGAAGGATCATGTGACACTGAAGACTGGAGTAATGATGTTGAAAATTCAGCTTTGCCATCAAAGGAATAAATTATATTGTTAAATATGTTCAAATAGAAAACAATTATTCAAAATTGTAGTAATATTTCACAATATTACATAAAATATGTCATATATTTCTTTAGTAATGCAAGATGAAATGCAGTGTTTTACCTTGACATCATGAATCCCTGACACCTCCTCAAAGGTCTTCTCCCCGACCATGACAGCTGCTAGGTTGGCCGTGTAACTGGACAGAACCAGCAGGCAAAATATGGCCCAAAGATTCATGAGGAAGCGGCCCGTCCAGCACTTTGGAGTTTTACTGGCAACGGTCCGTCCGAACAGAATGGCATAGCAGAGATTCAGGGCAGACGAATAAGAGAAGACCCTAATGCGGTTGCGTCCATGCGGGGTCATGCCAAACGGACTGTTCCACTCATATAGGGTGATGAAAAGAGCTGTGATGTGCAGTGCCACAAAGATACCCACCCACATGGACCAGTGAAGCGGCCACATGAAAGCACCGATGGGTGCAGCTGTGTCCTTGCTGCGCACCAGGATCCCTAGACTGGTGGAGAAGAAGGGGCTGGTGAAGTCGATCACTCGGCTTCGAGCGGAGTTGATGCTAAAGCTGGCGACGGCCATATCAGCCACGCCACTGAGCAGGTCCCCCACCAGACCAGTCCATCTACCCCCTTTCCACGCCCCGTACTTCCCATCGCCTACGATGTAGAGGTCAAACTCGAACTGCATGTCCTCGGCTAACTTCTCCAGCAGATCAATGCAGTATCCATAGCAGCATTTCCGCATGTCAGTTGGCAGTGAACTGCTGTTGGTTTGCTCCAGCTCTCTGAACAGCTGGTTGAGGACTTCAGAGCTGTTGGTTTGAGGGTCAAGGCACAGCTGACCCGCTGGACATTGGCCCTCATCGTCCACCTCCCGTGTGAACACAAACGGGTGCTCGACCAAGATCACGACCCGCAATCTGCTCCCCGCCACTGGGAGTCCTGCCTGCCAGCGGCCCCCGAGCCTAATCCCTGGGCCGCCCTCCCGGTGGTGCTGGGTCATGCCTGGCCACAGGCTCTGTTCCTCTAAATCCAGACGGCCCGACTGCCAGCTTGCCACGGTCACCCAACTTGGCTGGCCCAGAGGGTCCCGCTGTAGGCTCCATATGTGAAAGCGCTGGGAGGTAAGGACCCTGGAGAGCGAGCGCTGTACTCGCACCGGGCCTGTCAGCCCCATGAACGAAGTGTTCGACAAGAACCTGAGCACAGCAGGGACATGAGAATTGTGAGGGGAATATATATGCATCCAGCAAAGGAAAAGACAGTGATGAGATGGCAGAGCTAAATATTCTGTGCTGAATCTCTAGCTAACCGAATCCTACACAAGAGGAGCTAACTAGTGAAAACTAGTCAAATGAATATACAGCTTTTGAACAACATATATTTGTACATCTCTCAATCATCATTACATTGCATTATATGTTTGCCCCCCACAATAAAAACTAGAGCTTTGATCATAAAACTGCATTTAAATATCATCTTACCAAGACATATTATTGGGAGATATACTGTAGAATGACAAAATATGCATTTTATGTAAGTAGCCTGCTAGAGTTTGGGCCTCTGAATGAAATTGAGGTCTTTTTTTCCTCCTCAAGCATGAGCTCCATATTCTCCTATATGAGCAATAAAACATGATAGCCAAAAAAAAGCACATTTGCAATTTTTATTTAGATTTTGTAGTGTTCAATAAACTGATCGATTTAAAAAAATTAGATTTTTCTGACTATTATTTCATACTGTATGTCCATTGTCCATATTTACAGGGTTTAGGTCCACTATAAGTAAAAATATTATCAGTGTTCCAAGCTCATCGCCTTTGACAAAATTCTCCATTTTGAAAAGACAAGACCACCTTAGTGTTTAAATGTCAGCCTTGTGTGAAAATGCCATTTGCTCAGTCGATCGCGTGTTTGAAACAGCAGTGTGAGCTGCACAGGAACTCAGCGCACGCTCACCGCCCAGGGAATCTCACTGTCGCTGCATGCTTTGCTGAATGACCACACAGAACAGCCTCAGATAAAAAAAAATAAAAAAAAAGCTTACAAAAGTCATAAGGTGCAGTTTACCGTTTTTGTGAACAAAGTCCATTCATCACTTTATATAAGCGACAGAATACATAGAATCCATGAAGCAACTGTGTGAGCAATGGTATCAATAAAGAATGATCTCGCTTAATTAAAAAAAAAGATTTATATATAGTAATATATAATTAGACATATGGTAATTTTTACAGTGAAAAGGTAAGACAATTTTGGAATAATATTGAAACAATTATATTTATCATCAGCCTATTTTACGTTAAGGGTAAGATGACTTTATTCCCTATAGAGCACAAAAGGAGATGAAAATGTCCAATGATTATCACATTCTTTCATTCTGTCTGTGTGTGTCTATGTGTGTGTGTGTGTGTGTGTGTGTGTGTTAACGCTACATTATGGGGATATGTCCCCACAAAGATGGCAATATCTGAAATCCTTGTGGGACATATGGTCCCCATGATGAAAACAGCTAATAAATCATACTAAGTTAAGCATTTTTGAAAATGCAGAAAGTTTTCTGTGATGGGTAGTGTTAGGAAAATTATTAGTGTAAGGGGATAAAATATAGAGTTTGTACAGTATAAAAATCATTATGTCTATGGAAAGTCCCCATGAAACATAAAACGTGTGTGTGTGTGTGTGTGTGTGTGTGTGTGTGTGTGTGTGTGTGTGTGTGTGTGTGTGTGTGTGTGTGTGTGTGTGTGTGTGTGTGTGTGTGTGTGAAATAAGGATTTGAACCCAGGTCCCCTTGAATACTAAACGAAAATTACACCTCTAGATGATCATATATATATATATATATCTAACTGTCATAGAAAGAAGTGCCACAGCTGTCACATAGTGCGCTGAAAAGAATTTGCTGCATGGTGCGTCTGCCAAGATTTAAATAATTATTCCTTATTCAAGAGCAACTGATTGGCACAATGATTATCCTTTTAAAATTACATTCCAAAATGTTTAATCTTTAATTCTCAAACAATATGTTTCAAAGCATGCAGGAGAAAAGAATAAGAACAGACGGAAATATAGATCACTCTTGAAGCCCACTGAAGTTCAAGGCTTTCTTCCAAGACAAAAGTACAGGATTATGACCTGAGAAACCTGAATCAATCACACTAAATCTTTTGAACCAATATATGACCTTTTTCAGACAATGTATTTAACCGCTGAGCTGTCACCATATTCGTGCTGTTAGCTAACATCCATCTGTGAGTAGTAAACAAACAAATATATAAATAGAGCATGGTTTATAGGTGAATAACCATGCAGCTCTGGATATTATACTCCTGTGATGTTCTGCATAGATCACATAATTGTGATTTCTTACACATCCGAGCCACACTGCTTTTATGGCAGAGTATACGTCATGAATTAGTTCAATGATCGATTTTCATCAATAAATCTGCTGGGGATGTAGAGCAGTCAAAGGTTTGCTGGGCAATGTCTGGGTCACCGAGGGAAGATGAAAAATCCCGAGTGAAAAAGGCTTGTGATGTGTGGCTAAATGAGGCCATAAATGATATGCCTCTCTGTGTGACCATAACTGCACACTTCCATTAAAACAGAGGAGAACAGAGAAAATAAAAGCTGAAAAACTGATTGCCTGCATCATTAATTTCTCCTGATAGCCCTAGTTTGACCCGCGGAGAACACTTGATCTGGTGTGAAAGCAGAAGTTAAAAGACAGGGGATAATATGTTAGCCACACTATTATGTTGACTATTAGCCAGTGCAAAAGCGGATTTCCTAACTGAGATTTCTATCCGTGTGACTATTATTAAACTTTCAGAAAGCATTAGCACCTCAGAGAACCAATAATCCCCGTGTGTTGTGTTGTTTTCAGATTCTGTGCTTCTGTGCTATACACTCATTTCTCAGAGCAAATACATTTCATTACATGGGGCTGGGGGTGGGGGGGGATTCTCACTCTGTGAGGTGAATATTAAAGATTACATCAGTGCGTTCAATCCAGTGCTAAATCTCAGGGGTCCTCTGTCTTTTTTCCCCTTCATTTAAAAAAAGTTTTTCAACTGAGCAAGACTCATATAACAGCGGCACTTTAATCTTACATCTGAGGGTGCTTTTGCTCTTTTTTTTCCACAAAAAAAAAAAAAAAAAACTAATTTGTAGAAGTGAGCAGATAGGTACGGCTTCCTTCCAGCCTTCAGTGATAAGAGTTTTCAAGTGGTGTAAATAGGGACTAGATCACAATACAAACAAAACTCTACAGTTTGTTTTCCAGTTTATATATTTATATTTAAATATGAATAATACAAAACCATTTTAACATGCCTAATAATACGTGTTTAACCAAGGCAATACAGTTAACATAATCCTTTGACTATGTGTTCTCATTTAAATAAATTTTACTATCATTTAATTCAACCGATCTTATCAGTTTAATATTTGCATTGCCTATAGATTTTTAACCTTAAAATAATAATAATATATAATATAGGCTATACATATATATATTAGCTACATGTATGGAGATACAAGTATAAATATCTAACATACAGAAATGCCAATTGCTAACTTTTTAAAAATAATTATACTCAAATATTTTTTATAATAGTAAACGCAGTATGAATGATTCCATTTCGATTTTTTATTTATTTACATTAATAAATTGAAACATTTATTTGTGAGAAATAGTACCGAAGCAATATATAATAATATAGAAAAAAAAGAAAGAAAAAAAAAAACAGCAATTCCTCCCAGATTATTGTCTTGAGCGAGAAACTGTAAATATTTTCATCCCGAGTCTAGATCTACAATCTCTGTTCTGTGTTCTAATAGAAAAGCCTCCCACAGCCTCCTCCACTAACACGATGATAACAATGCATCAAGCTGAGAGGCAGTGGACAGGACTGCTCTGTGAGCTCTTGACATCGAACTGGACACTGGCATTGAAGATGAAGAAAGAGCCTGGCAATCTGAATGCAGAAAGGATTGTGTCCTGCTTATTGAGGAAAGTGAGTGAAGAGGATACGGAATTGTCACAAAAGACTTCCATATTACTGAGAATGTATCATTCTGTAACTGCTAACTTGACGGTGTATGTAAATGCACACATGTATATGGTTTTGATTAAGGAGTAAATGTATTGAAAATGAGTCTGTTAATTGCATTTTAAAGTCTCCGGTGGTTCAATCAGAAAAATAACTTTAGACCATACTGCAGTCGTGAGACTCGAGACAGAATATTCCTGTAACTTTATAGTGGCTGGAATACTAATACAGCTCTTTTCCTCGGAGAGAATTTACTGCCTTATAATTCCCCTAATGTAAAATATGCTTAATATGTCTATGCACACTAATCACTAAAGGTGAAGTTAAAGCTTAATTGAAATGACTGCACTGCGGGATTAGAAAACAAATGAATTCCTGATTACGTATCATACTTAAAATACTGCCAGGATAGACACTTGTGTTGGTGAAGTTACTTTAAAACTCTAGCTGGATGAGCTACAGGCTGCTCATAATCTACAGTTAAACTACAACAAAGCGGTACTTTTGACCGAATAGTTAGCTAGACTACAATATACTGATAAAAATTAAATACTGAAAATATCCTTTAATGTACTGTGTTAAAAATATCCATAATATGAAAAATGATAGTCTTTAAAGATGATACAAGATTAAAAAGCTTTATACTGGGAATCACATGACAATTATGGTTTTTGAAAAATAACCCTTTTTTAAATGTAAACCATTAGCAGTGACATTTGGCAGCAAAACATTATACATCTACACACTGCATCCTTAAATTGATGCTTCGTGACACAGAGCTTTAATTTGCAGTTTGCATAGGCTGCATACAATAATGTGACCTATGATATTTTGACTCTAAGTTTGAGACACATACATTTAATAAATGAGGCCATGCATAGTTGTTTCCTTCGCTAATAATGTCTAATTCTAACACAATATTCTATAGGAAATTGAGCTTGAAGGCTAGGGGTCCAAAAGCCGCACGTGTCGCATGCAGATTCCACATTAATCATAAATGTGAAACATGGTAAATAGGGTTTACTTGTGAAAAAAAAAAAAAAAAAAAGCGTGTTAGGGCTGCACACATTTGTGTAATCTATGACACTTGACTCTTTAAGGCACATACATTTATTTCACTATATCCTCTAACACAATCTCCAGTTTTATTGTGAATAACTGGTCTTGAAGACCATGGGTTCATATAAGCCACACATGAGTCACATAGAAATTGCACACTAATCAGGAATATGAAACATGATAAATGGGGGGTACCTGTGGAAAATGTAGCCTATTAGTTATAATGTGACAATCAACAGAAATGTTGCTAAACGCTACATTGCAGTTGTTTATGTCATATTATAACTAATAGGCAACATTTTCCACAGGTACCCCCCATTAACCATGTTTTTTGTCCTACATTCATATTTACGTGTTGGAAAAATAGCTTGTTACTGGAAATGCTACTGTTTATGAACAGTTTTGCTACTTAATATTGAATAATATGATTGATCCGACTGTACTGCCGCGGTTGTGTGAGAACGGAACTGGACGATGGTCATTATTTTTTGCAGAACTGCTTTATAGATGAAATTAACTAATAATTGAGGATTTTTACAACGGAAATGAACAACAGCCGAAATGCATCATTTTCTTGTTATCACTGTAAAGCTGCTTTGAAACTATCTGTATTGTATAAAGCTTGACTGACAAGACTAGACTGTTACACTTATGAAAATGAAAATATAGTTAAATACAGTGTTTTTACGGCTCTTAAAAACAAGGCATATTTTGTCAAAAGATTGCACAATTCACCCATCCACAAACACACTTTTAAAAGGCACATCTGATTCTGTTTAAACCACTTACACTGCTGTGCTCAATCTTAAACACTTGTTACATTTCTACTCTTCTAATGATATAGTTTGGGTTTGATTTTTAGAGATATTGTTAGAGTAAAGGATATGATATATTGACCAAACACAACACACAAGACCAGTACTGCACATTGATGAAAATATTTATTTATCTCTGCATTGTTAAATCAGTCAATACAGCCATGCATTTCCAAAGGTAATGTGAGTTGCACTGAAAATCAGAACATATTCTCAATAGAATATAGTATAAACATAAATCCCTTTGTCTAGCTGGATCTGGCCATAGCACTTCGCCCACATCACAGGCTATGTCCTTTCTCACAAGACAGCGAGGGAAGAATCTTCATAAATGGCGAATCCATCCTTGCACATACCCTGCATCAATTAGGTCACAAACCTTCCATCACCATGCCGAAAAAAACTCTTCAATGGGTTTAAGGAAGGGAGAGTATATGGTGCAAGGTATTGGAGTTAAAATTTTGGATGCTCATGAAACCAGTTTTGGACCAGAGCAGATCGGTGGAAAGATATATTGTCCCAGATGACAATGTATTTCATTTGCTTTGCATCTATTTGGTCTTCTGCTGTGACAATGTTGTGTAGTCTGTCTAAATATGTGAGTATGTGTTGTAAAAATCTAAGTTGGCAGTCTGGTGGAGGACCCCATTCTGCCTGATTGCAGCGAACATTGAGGGACATTCAAAATATCTCTGTGGGCAATGATCTTTCTCTCTCTTCTTACTTTTGTCAGGTTAAACTCAGCCTCATCTATGAAGATAAATTCATATGGGATTGGATCAGCACCAATTAGCAAATCTCTCTGGGGAAAAAAAGACAATATTTTGTAATTCAATATGGGTCTACTATAGATTTTACATGTTAAAAGTTTCTGTGTATTCAGAATACTGAAGTGTACATTACTCACCTGCACATATTCACGCACATATTCATCTTTTACTCTTTCAGAATTTCTTTCTGTAATAGCACTCAGTAGAGTTGTTTCATCTGTATGTGATGTTTTTGAGGATCCACCAGTGTTGATAGAGAGACCTGATGGTTATTATTGAAAACTGTGTGGTCATCGAGGGTGTTTGTTTGAATTTCTCTGAGACCTATCGCGTTATTGCTCTCCTAATGTCAACCCTTGGTTTACAACGTGGTCAACCAAGGTTGTTAGAATCGCATCTGATAAACGTGGTCCTCGTTTTCTTTGTTCACGTCCTCCTCCAGGTATACCTCTTCCTCTCCCTACCCCTCTTCCTTCACGGGCTCCACCTCCCATCCTCACTCTCCCTCTTCCTGCAATGTTGCCTTCCATTTTTGTTGAAGACTGGTAAACTCACCCATTGCCTTTCTATAGAGCTTTCACCTGATTGTTGAGTTTGCAATTAAGCACCTACAGTCATGGCCAAAATTGTTGGCACCCCTGGTAAATATGATCAAAACTGGCTGTAAAAAATAAATCTGCATTGTTAATCCTTTTGATCTTTCATTCAAAAAATTGCCAAAATTCTAACCTTTCATTGAAGCAAGAGAATTGAAAGTGGGGCTAAATCACATTATGAAATAAATGTTTTTCTCCAAAACACGTTGGCCACTATTATTGGCACCCTTTTATTAAATACTTTTTGCAACCTCCTTTTGCCAAGATAACAGCTCTGAGTCTTCTCCTATAATGCCTGATGAGTTTGGAGAACACCTGACAAGAGATCAGAGACCATTCCTCCATACAGAATCTCCCCAGATCCTGCAGATTCCCAGATCCATGTTGGTGCTTCTTCTCTTCAGTTCAGCCCACTCATTTTCTATAGGGTTCAGGCCAGGGACTGGGATGGCCATTGCAGATCTTGGTTTTGTGCTCAGTGACCCATTTTTGTTTTGATTTTGATATTTGTGTTTGGATCACTGTCCTGTTGGAAGATCCAAACATGGCCCATTATAAGATTTCTAGCCCTGGCTGTTAGGTTTCGATTTTTTATCTGTTGGTATTTGATCCAATCCATGATGCCATGTATCTGAACAAGATGTCCAGGACCTCTGGCAGAAAATTAGGCCCACAGCAGTAAATATACAGCAGAGTATTTCATTTTACACATGGGGTACTTTTTTATCCCTGTGTGCACCAAACCCATCTTAAGTGTTTGCTGCCAAAAAAGCTATTTTTTTGGTTCCTCTGTCCATAGAACGTTTGAAAAGTACCTGACACAACTGGCACTTCAAACGGGACGGGTTCTATGGTCAGATGAAACAAAAAAATAGCTTTTTTGGCAGCAAACACTTAAGATGGGTTTGGTGCACACAGGGATAAAAAAGTACCCCATGTGTAAAATTAAATACTCTGCTGTATATTTAATGCTGTGGGCCTAATTTTCTGCCAGAGGTCCTGGACATCTTGTTCAGATACATGGCATCATGGATTGGATCAAATACCAACAGATAAAAAATCGAAACCTAACAGCCGGGGCTAGAAATCTTATAACGGGCCATGTTTGGATCTTCCAACAGGACAGTGATCCAAACACAAATATCAAAATCAAAACAAAAATGGGTCACTGAGCACAAAACCAAGATCTGCAATGGCCATCCCAGTCCCTGGCCTGAACCCTATAGAAAATGAGTGGGCTGAACTGAAGAGAAGAAGCACCAACATGGATCTGGGAATCTGAAGGATCTGGAGAGATTCTGTATGGAGGAATGGTCTCTGATCTCTTGTCAGGTGTTCTCCAAACTCATCAGGCATTATAGGAGAAAACTATCTTGGCAAAAGGAGGTTGCAAAAAGTATTTAATAAAAGGGTGCCAATAATTGTGGCCAACGTGTTTTGGAGAAAAACATTTATTTCATAATGTGATTTAGCCCCACTTTCAATTCTCTTGCTTCAATGAAAGGTTAGAATTTTGGCAATTTTTTGAATGAAAGATCAAAAGGATAAACAATGCAGATTTATTTTTTACAGCCAGTTTTGATCATATTTACCAGGGGTGCCAACAATTTTGGCCATGACTGTACGTATTTGATAAATTGGTTCATAGGTGTGGTATTTAGGAAAGCAGTGCCTTGAAATGGCAAAGAAGTGACATGTTAGATTTCTGTGTCTAATGTAGAGAAGTGTGTTCAGTGTTTTGCAAAAAATAGCGAGGCTGAGAATAGTTTTGGTTGTGCAGATCTGGGCTGAGGTTTTGCTCCTTGAGTGTCAGATTTCTCTAACTGTGTGTTTTTTTTTATTTGAGTGTGTAAGCAATAATAAGAATCTATTTGCTACTTAGTAAGCTACTTAGCTGGAAAAAGTTACACGTTTACCTGGCAAGGTACTGTCCAGAAGAGGGTAGCTCATGTTTATTGGGCTTGTCAAAGCAGTTGACCATGTTCTGGATGAGTGCCAGGTCCGGTCTCACCATGGTCGCCGCATACACAGCCCTGCCAATGAGCTGCAGGGTATCCCTAATGTAGAAGTTCAGGGGCTTGCGATTCACCTCCCCATAAGCCAGAAGACCCAGGGGGGAGCCGATGGAGTGTAGAGAATCAAGACTAAGCGGATATCCCATGATCCAGTGCATGGGGGGCAATGCAACGCTCAACTGGTGGGCACTGCGCAGCACTGTGGCCGTACATTCAGGGTCGGAGCTGAAAAGCACCACGGAAGACGCCGGAGCAGAAGGAGTCCTGCTGAGGAGCTGTGAGAGGAGCTCCATCACCTTGTCTTCGCTTGTATTTTCCTCCAGTCTGGACAGGTTGAGGGTCTCCCAGAGGTGCCAGTGGGCTCCATCCAAGCCTAAGTGACCCCACTGTTCAAGCTCTTCCAGCATTACTGTGCTCCCACCTCCCGGACAAAGAACTGCCGCTCCACCCTGCCAGCCTCCCTTCAGCAACACCGCTAAAAGCAGCTCCGACAATGCAGAAGGCGGAGTACGTGTCATCATCTGCAAATGGAAGCGGTTCTGAAACCAGAGAACATACACAGTTACTGTAGGTCTAGGGCTGTGTGATTCATCGAAAATAAAACCACGATTATCAAACCACAAAGGTTGTGTGATATAATTAAATAACTATGAGGTTTGTTTTTATGGTTTCACATGCTGCCACATACATATTTTTTCCACTCAATTGTGTCGTAATAGCGAGATGTTATATAGTTTGAACAATATATTTTCTCATAATAACGAGATGTTATGTTGTTAAAACAATATATTTTCTCATAATACGATTCTGTCATTAAAAACAAGATATTTTTCTCCTTAAAACGCCATATTTTCTCGTAATGACAAGATGCATGTCATTAAAACTTTTTTTTTTTTTTCATAATAACTCATCATTGATGTTTAATGGAATGAATAATCTCGTCTAATTCTAATGCTGCGCAGTGTGATATGTTGTTTGTATTCCATTCTTGCATGTCATTAATAAACAAAGATGGTCAGACTCTGAAGTAGGCCTTTAATTAATGAAATATGTGTCACAATAACACAACATTTTTATTTGTGTCATCATACCCATTACCCGACAAACTATTATAAACTGTGGTTGATGTGAAGTATCTGTGATGAACTGTACATCAATAAATCACAACAATCCTGTGCTATGGGCTACAAGCTTGTTTGTAAGTTTCAATACTATTTAAAGCTTCCAACTTTTTGAACGTGGACCGTGATAAAGGCCTATTTCTCAAGTTTTCACATCCCGTACAAAATATGTGGTTTTAACTATTTTATATATCGTTATAATGGGAAAAGCATATAGTTTTTGTATCGTTTTAACGACATCTCGTTATTACGGAAAAACATAATTTTAATGTCAACATCTCGTTATTAAAAGCAAATATAGGTTTTATTGAGAAAAATACATTGTTTTAATGATAGCATCTCGTTATTATGAGAAAATTTGAATACTCGATTTTTTATTTTAAAGTGAAATCTTACAATAGTAATATTTCTAATGTTTTTATTTAAATTTTTATACTATTATTTTTATTTATATGATATATAAATCACAAAATGTTTGGCCAAATTGTATATTTCTAAAAACAAACACAGCCAACCTGAAGTTTGAAAAAAGAACAAAAATATATAAATATATATATATATATATAATATCATTTTAAAATCACAATTGCAACTTTTATTAAGGAAAAAAAAATCCTCCCCCAAGTCGTGTACCCCTAGTTAGGTCTTCACACTGACTCATCAAAACAAAAAGCAAACCCCACCATAAAATACATATATCTTCAGGCTGCAAATGCGTATTGTGTTCCCTATTGACTATACGTTTGAATAAGTAAGAGGGAAGTCTGGAGAGAGTGTTAGATCTCCTGTGACTTCCAACTCCTAAAGCTGCCTTATAGGCAAATAGAGGAATATATTACTTACTCTGAACTTTTGATGGCCTCATACTCAAGAACCCTGAAAACAACACTCCTTTATAGACGCAATCTTGGACGCAAACATTTGAATCACTTGAATGAAAAACAGACACTAAAACAGTGCGGAAGAGCCGTCAGCTCTCATCCGAAATAGCTCCTGGCCATCTCTACACAGACTCTCTGCTGTTTTTGATGTGGACTGACAGGCAGGCGTGCATGAATGTGCCGTGAGAGTGAAATATGGGATGCTTGTGTGTTCTGAGAGGGAGAGGGACTGTTTGAACCTGGTGGGGGGCTGCGAGTGAGCAGCACGGGGCCGCGGTGCTGAAGGAGTCCCCACGCAAAGTTAAAACCTGTGTGACTGGAATAACATTACCGCCAGCGGCTCTGACACGCGTCCCTGTGACTTTCACTACTTAGGACACACATAAATTAGCACACACACTGACGAATCCATGCCGTGATGCCAAACAGGATGAATTTGAAGACAAAATATAAAAACACACCATTCATTTGGTGTCGAAGTTCTGCTGAAACAAAAGAATAGGACTTTAAAAAAATAGAACCGGACCAAGGGGGTCCCGGGATTGTGCTGCGTACATATGGGAGCTTAGATAAGAAGAGAGAACGGGGCTGCCTTATCTTTTATTTACCAGTATATCCAGGTGATGCCAGGTGAATAGCAAACAAACAAACACCTTCTATGTGAAGGCAAACCTTCAGCCTTGAAGCCTCTCATTGCTCAATCGATCTGAAAGCAGCCGCTCCTCCAAACAATACCTGTGCTCGGTAGGACATTAGCCTTCTCACTTCTAAATGGATCCACACGCTGACAGCCTCTGAACAGCATGAGCAGTTTGATTTGTTCTCTCGGTCTAGGAAGTTTAGCGGGAAATGTCTATTTCCATTTCCACTTTTCCCACACCTTGCGAGCAATTTTCACAATCTGTCTTAACATCAGGGAGAAATAAATGGGTGCTATTTTTTAACTGACAGCTCATAAATGGCCCAAATGTTGTAGAGTAACATTTCATTAATATCCAATACGGCAAAATACAGGTTTTGCAGACTAATACAAACAATAGTTTGGCCATCAAATTATCGTTCAGGTGTAGAGAAGGACGTGCTGAATCTATCTGTCACTCTCACACAGCAACGGCACCTGATCCATAAACAAACCATAATTGAGCTGAGAAATTGGAAATTACAGTATATCTTCCTGAAACAGACGCTAAACTCTTGTAAAACCCAATGATTTCTGCTTCGATAGCTGATAAGCTTGTGCGGTACCTAATTTTGAAATTATGTTTCATAGCTTCTGCATTTAATTATGTCAAAATAGAGACAATTCAGCAATACCACTGCATAACGATGATTTGCAAAACCACATATTTTTCATAAATGACTAGTCAGTAGGTTGTCTGAACCACTAGCTGGTTATTCAGTGTTAAATGAAGAGTTTACTCAAAAATGAAAAAAAAAAAGTCACAATTTACTCATCCTCATGTCGATCTAAACCTGTATGACTTTAAACATTATTAAAAAAATATTTTGAAGAATGTTGGTAACCAAACAGTTTTGGTGATTATTGACTTCCATTGTATGGACTTTTATGTTCCACAGTATATGATGACAAAAAATGTTGGTGATACATCTCTTTAAGAAAGGGCGTATTATCTGATTTTGGGTCATTTCCACCAAATGGGTTAACAGTGCAATTGACACAGGGTAATAATCCTGACCTGCCTGTGACATGAAAAGGCAGAAGAAAAACCCACAGAAAAAAAGTCCATTCACACTATTGGTGCCCTGGTAAAATATCTATCATACAGAACAAAAGGCATATTTTGAATGGTATTAATAGTGAAAGAAGTTATAAAGATCCAGATGGTCTTTGACAACTAGCAGCAGGGGCTAACGGGTCCATGCTAACCAGCCCAATCTCCATACCTTGGGTCTTCCCTACAGAAACAGCCTAAGGGAGCACAACAGAATGAGACAGAAATCAGGTGTCAAGACGCTGTTCTAAACCAAAACTATTTTTAACTTGACATGCCACATCAAAAACACAACATTCACGGTGCAAACTATGATGCAACAGCCTAAGATTTCTGTCTCCAACTCTGCATGTGTAAACAGAACAACATTTAAAAGTAGTGGAGACTGCACAGCACGGCAAATGGTACTCAAAATGCCAGATATTCAAGAAATAATTAGGTTAAATATCTATAAACTTTAATTCCACAAAAACATCAGTCAACACAAAAATGTTGAGTTGGAATTCTGCAAAACAGTAGAACATTGGTCACATCAGGCGATCCGAAGCCTCCATAGTAATTGTCTTGACATTTAAAGGTGGACTTGTTACAAGAAGCAGTGTTTTGATACCAGGCTTTAAAGTGAATGAATTCAAAGACCAACTTTCCAAGGCAGGATGTTTGAAATGCTAACGCCATGCTAAAAACAAACAAAAAAAACAGACCAGAGTTTGTTTGTGGGCGACTAGTCAACCATCCTGACTCATCCCTACTCTGTAATCAACTTTAGTTCCACAGCGCTGTGCCAAAGTGCTTTAAAGTCATAAAGAAAACTGCTTATCTAGATGTAAAATTCTGCCACACAATGTTTTGAGGAGAGAAATATGATGGCAGAGAGAAATCCGAGGAAAGGTACATCAATATTTCTTGTTCTCTATTAAGAGTGACAGTATCTTAATTAAGAAAGACCACTGTTGGAACCGGTAAAGATTTACTAACGTTTGAATAATTTCAAAACAAAAAAACTTAATTACCGAATGAAGACGAGGCTCTCTTTATGGTTCTGACTGACATCTGAAGTGGATCATGTTGGAATAAAGAAGTGATTTATGCAATGTATCATTATACACAAATTGTTTGGGGTATTATGACCTGAGGAGTGATTCATGCTCCTGTATCTAGACTATTTATGCAAACCAGTCTAAAAAAAAGGATTTAGCATAATTAAAAAAGGGTGAGCAACTTGTATGCGATAAAGAGAGTAGCTATCATGCTTCATAAAGTGTTCATGTGGCTTGAAAGTGATGCTTAAATAGGCTCAGTTTGCCATACTGAGTGGCGTCCCCTCTGTGTTTAGTTAGCCACATCATTAGGCATAAGCGTGTCTTAGCAAATGTGTGACATCCCAAGTCTCAAACAGTACCCGAGGCTCACTTCAGCAGTAGATAAGCGGAGAGATGGCAGCTCTTTATAATCTCTGCATTATCATCAAAGTGCTTCATGTCTTGTTTTACATTTTTGATCTGCTATGATAATTAAAAACATGAAGGAAAATAATAACTTCTGATGCACAGTGTCCACTACTTAAACTAATCAGGGTATGATGTAATATCCAAGCCAACATGGATGATGACCTTTGACCCTTATTCTGCCCCTTCTATACGTCTTCGGCTGCATCCGAATATGCATACTTCGCTACTATATAGTTGGTGATAAAAGCACTTGGATGACCTAATATTTCCAGCGTGATTCTGAAGTGTGCATCCAATGAAAACCTTATTATTCCATGAGGCCACGGGAGAGGATTTGTAGATGCAGTGAAGCGATGCAACTGACGCTGGTAGGCCACATGTCAATGATAATGACAAATGTAGTATTTCCACATTACACTCATACTAAACACATTCATGGATCTTATTGTTTAACGGTCAGGAAGTACTTATTAAAAAGAAGTACTTGGAGAGTATGCAATTTCGGACATAGACTTTGTGTTTTTTTTATTTATGATAAGGCTAATGGTGAAGCACAAAGTACCACTACAATATCTCCTATTGTTCATTGGAAGTGTATATGAGAATATCCTTTTAGCTCTATTGTGACCATTTCTATGGTTTTAAAATGAAATAGATCTAAGAAAGACCTAATAAAATAAAACAGATCTTAGAAATTATTTATTTGTGCTATATAAAGCATATACAATTTTATATTTTATATAATTTAATAATACATTCATAATGTATGCATCATAAGGTTAATCAATTGCTTTAGGGATTAGGGATGATTAGGGGTAATCGACTGAATGGTAGAAGTATTATGTGTCTAAAACGGCACTTTCATTTTCTTATCTTAACTGTGCATATGTGTGCACAGAAATCAAAACTTTATATAGTGTAATGAAGAAAGGGAAACATAAGCCAAGAAACCCAACGCTCAGCTCTTTTAGCAGCTGCCAGTGTGAGCATTTTGCCACAAACTGATTGTTTTTTCTCTCCAAGGGAGGAAAGTGTTTTTTGTTTGTTTGTTACTGCTGCTTGTAACAAATTTTTTTATTTTTTGCGTATATCACTACATCACTGTCTGTGTGCACCGCTGCGCACAGTTTGCGTCTGAAGTATAATGGCATTTCTGTGTTATTAAATGTTAGCTGCCTAGACTCTGACCTGTTATTAGTCTTGATAACATTTCCAAATCTTGTTTGCTCCACAGTGACCCTAATATGACACTGCAAAAATGTCCCATTCCGTGAGTGAAAGGAAAGCCCATAAATTTATAACTCCATAGGATAGAAAACAACAATGTAATGAGGCTTTGAAATCAAAACATTTTTTTTACACTTTATAATAGGAGCGATCACTCACACTAGGCCTGGTGAATAGTGCAAGGCGCACTCCCACTGGGCGATAAAGTAATATTTGAAAATGAAAGTCATTTGGGGAAATGTGAGTTTATGAATGAGGTGATTTACCAAATGATCCCGTCCAAATTCACCAGAACAGAGTCTTAAACATCCAGCAGCACATGGCAAAGCAATGAGTCCTCGGGTAATGTGCGAAAGCTGTCAAACAGCAAAACACTAAGTTTAACCAATACTTTGGACATTAGTTTGACGTACTGGCTACAAAGGCTGGCAAAATATGCGTGGTTCCTGCTTGAGAATTAGAAATACCATTTTAGATATTCCAACAGTGAAAAATGTTTTAAGGATAAACTTTAGCAGCGGCTTTTCGTGCGAAGAAAGTTACAGTTAATTGCGGAGACAGTCCTCGAGACGAGGAGCTGTGATTTAGTGCTGTGCTTAAGGCCATAATGTTGACAAAGCAGGATTGCACTCTCAGTAGCTCTCAAAAGTCTGGGTCATCCTCACAAGGTTTGGTCACAGTTGCTTTTAAGGAAGTATGCTATCCTGCATCACTGCACCAAACAGTCAAATAATAATAATAATATTAATTCTACCATTGTTTGGACAAACAGTTTGTTTATACAGCTATATTCATGGTGAGGAAAAAAAGTGAAATATATAAAAAGTAAATAAATAAATAAATAAAAAGAAAGGAAATAATAAAATACAAATTTAAAAGTAAAAAAGAAACTTTCATTAGAGGTTTTTAAAACGTATCTTTGATTTCGAAAAAAATTTATATGACTAAATCTGGTCTCACTTTATTATAAATCTTTTCATAGGAATCAGCTGAAAAATAAAGGCTTAGACTAAGCCAGGATTAGGCCTTAGTTCAATTAAGACATTTAAGTAACATTTTTAAACGTGCCTTAATAAAAAAAAATAGGCAGGTGTGCCAGTAAAAAATTACTGGTGCGCATCTTGAGAAAAAAACAATGGCATATTTTAAGATATGTCAGTGCAAGTTGCTTTCAGTTAAAACAGCTCAAACATGCATTTTAGTCTCGGACTAGGCTTAAGCCTTGTCTGTGAAACCGGGAGAAAGACATCGCATTTCATCAAAATATGCTTCAGCGATAAAGGACTCTGGCAAGAGGGGCATAAAGGAGGATCTTCAACCATTAACACAATGGGTTAGTCTGCCTATTTCACAGCGATATTTGGTACTTCAGTACAGAAGACACAGTCAGGGTTTGAAATCGACACAGGCCAAATTCGGGTAAAAATCACCTGTGGCGTGTAATGCTGTCAAATCACTAGCCAATTTGGCTGGTTACTTATTATGTTTACTCACTTTGCTGGGAAAGTTGTGCAGATTTAGCGCAAATACCCAACTCGTGAGTCATGTTGATATATTAAATACAGCGTATTGAGCAGAATCTGCGCATATCTGGCTTACTTGAACATGCACATCACAATGCAACAAATAACATAGCGAAGATTAAAAAACATCTGGTTAACAGAAAAGACATTGCTATTTTTTTATATTGTTTGTTTTTTGATGTTCTTTTTATTTTATTGATCCGTCAACCTAAAATAAATTTTTGGTGATGAGGATTAAAGCGGGAGGAGATGGCTGGATGACAAGATTTTGTTTGAAAAAGAAAGAAAGAAAGAAATGTATGAAATCCAAATTTTATAATGTGTGTGTGTGTGTGTGTGTGTGTGTGTGTGAGTGAGAGAGTGTGTGTGAGTGAGAGAGTGTGTGAGTGTGTGTGTGTGTGTGTGTGTGTGTGTGTGTGTGTGACGTAGTTAAGACTGTGTGACGTAACTAAGATTTAAAAGATTTATTTCTTTTTTTTGGTAGAAGTTTTTTTTGGTTAATTTCAAACCCTGGACACAGTACAAAGATAACTCTAGCTCTACCGCTCCCTGCCTTTAGTCCCAAATGATAAACCTTCTCTGGAATTCATTGCCTTCGGCCTCAGAGCAATATATCCATCAAACCACCTATATCCTAGAAAACCACTATCTTTTTGCTGAATTTTAGATCATCTTCATATTCAGACATCCTGCTCCTGAGTTTTATACACTTCCCAAAGCCATCAACTAGAGGCCTTCATCTCGCCTCAGCCTGATAAATTTCTACCCACCAACGGTCTCCGTTTTTTGGCATCCCGACCTCCTGGGAGGATTCAGGCCTGCCGTGTTCAGACATTGATTGAAAATTGTTATTCTTTCTGAGCAGAGACCATGTAAATGTCAACCAAAACTTGAAAAAGGATGACTGATCCAAGCATGAAATCATCATTATCTGCAAAGCACAGACCGATAGTCTTTGGATTAGGGAAATTCAGTGATGACAACAGCGAGGTGCTGCTGCTCTTTCCAAAACTGGGGAGTTGTAACATGAGCTTAAAAGCAGCCAATGTAAAGCTACGTTTTAATATTGAAAGGCACTCATAGAAGAAACAATATTTTGTTAAATCTTCTTAGTTTATCACAGGCCATTATTATAATTGGATTTTCATCCATTAGTATAAAGTCAGTTTATATCTTTTATATCATAGTTTCTAAGTGACACCATCAACTTAAATGTAGCACTATTTCATAGGTCAGGCTTAAAAGGGTTACTTAAAGCATTAATTTACCCTTGAGTTAATTAAATTTTTATCAAATATTAATGGATAATTAATCATAAATGGATTAATGTCATTAATTCTGGGACACATTACGCGTCATGCATCATATATCAGGATCTTTTCTGAAGACCACAGTGGAGCACACTTACCGCCAGCCTGGCTTTGAATCAGATAGCGTGTTTGAGTGAAGATATTTTTGCATTAAGCCTGAAAAGATTATTCTTTACTTATGATGTCCTTTGCACGTTTCAAACGCTATCAGTCAACATTCTGAGAGCAGCTTTGCATACGAAGCGTCTAGATGAGGCCGGGCCGAGCGGGCTGCATATGCCAGGCTGTATAGAGAGAGGATTTCAGTGCATTTCAGGCTGACTGTGGATGGCAGCTCTCGCTGCCTACTGCTTTCCTTGCTAATTGAGCAAATCGCAGCGTACGCCTCACGGAAGTAATGCTAATGAACTTCTTAGCGATCCGAAAGTTTAACACGGCTCAGGACATTTATGTACATCACAGTTAAAAGGATTTTTGAACAGAGAAGAATTCAGGATTCAGAGCAAAATATTGGTTTGAACAAATCGCTTCCATGCTTACTTTATGTGGAGATTTACTGTAACGGAGGAGCTCGTTTGTTATTGCCTTTTAGCTCTCTTATTTTGGTAGAGGTGTCAGAGGCCGTTTGGCATCTAATCTGTGTCCGTTTCTATCTGGGGATGAGGTCACTCTGGCCATCAGTGCACTAATAGCATTCAAACTCTTGTTACAATTAAACAGAAAACTTAATGTTAACCTTTTCTTATCAGGCTGACTTAACAAAAGTCAATTAAGTAGGCACTTTTTGGATGAGCAGTCGGGACATATAATTAGATTTTCATTATACTTTTATTTTAACTTTAGATTCTTATTTAGATAATTTGCTCAAAGGTATCTAATTATGATATTAATATAATAAATTACATTTTATCAGTGCTCTCTATAATATTACATTTTTACTTTTAGTGTCATTATATAATTAAAGATACAATATGTAAATGTTTTCGCCAGCTAGGGGTCACTTACCTCTTACAATAATAAAGACGTAGGATGATGACGCAAAATTTCCTGCGGAATTATGGAACTTGTCGTCAACCTGATGAATCTAATAATTTTTATGGATTAGTGAATACATTGATGTTTTTATAATGACTGTGATATGAAGCAGGGTGCACTTGCTAATAAGAGACAGATATCGGCGCAGCGCATATCCCGCAAGTCCTGCGGATATAAAGGAATACGGACATTTCATTCTACCGAACTACCCGCAAGTGCAGAAATACTTCTCACACAGGTCAGTTTATTTGACGAATTAAACTTGTGAGGTAACGCAGCGCTGTTTCACTTGGTCTACACTATCACACTAAACTGCATTTGAGTGTATTGAAAATGATAATGTTATTATATGTGTTAGTTTGTTGTCAACATTAGAATAACATAAGGATCATATTCTAACATTTCATCATGTTGAGCTATTTAAAATTGATTAGTTTGATGTACATTTGCTCACCTGTTTAATAAAGTACACGTAAGAGCTCTGTCAAGTCGAAGTTTGTCACGGACGTGGAGCTCTCGGCATCTCGAAAACGCCACACTGATATTGATCCTCGTTTTAGTTCTCCTTTTTTCCCCAAAGTCTGCTTGCCATGGTCCATAATGTTTGAACGAAACAACAACAGTGTGTAGGAACAACTACGAGCGGAAACCAGGGATAACGCGGATATTACGTCATTGACAGGCGACAAGTGAACAGGGATTCCGTGACGGCCAATTATTTAAAATTGGAATTTCTCTGAAATTAAACATCTTTAGGAACTTTTGGGATATTGTAAGTACACAACTGCAGGAAATATATCACAAATTTCAAAAAATATATCACAAAATTCTTACATATTGTACCTTTAAGATAAGAACTAAAGAAAGTTAAATATATTTTGTGTATTGGGTAGCTTATTTTTATAGTATTAGGGGTGTAACGGTACACAAATATGACGGTTCGGTACGTAACCTCGGTTTTGAAGTCACGGTTCGGTATGGGTTCGGTTACAGCAGGGGTTGCAGCAGTTTTGTTTTTATGCCAACTTTACTGAACTCCTAAGCACTCACTGACCGCATTTCTTTATATTTGAGTCCAAGTTCAAACACTATGAACAGCTCCACTGTTAACGTACGGAGCTGTCTGAAACACTGCCAGCGGGACATTAAACAAAAAGAGTCTGTCCGAGCTCACAACAGTTTTTGCGAGGGAACGCAAATGTCTTTGCAAGGGAATACAAAAGTTTTGCAGGGGAACGCAAAATATTAGAAAAATATTGTTTTCTCTCATCCCAAATTTTTTCCACCACCACGTCCCTTTAAAACACCAGTCGGAAATGCATGCTTTTAAGAGAAAAGCTCTGTTTGGTGCATTTAAGCTCTTTTTTCAGAATAAATAGCAGGCCAATGACCAATAGATGGTCATTTTTAAATAATCAAGAGAAGGAAAAAGTCATTATCACAATTAAAATATGACTAATTGTGCAGCCTTAGTGTATATATTATCTATAACCCTCGTGCAGATCCCAGTTTAAAAAAAGTTAGGGCATGAAAGAAAAATCCACCTCTGATCACAACAGATATTCTCACATAAATATAAAACCAATATGCAATGTCTTGTCTAATTTTCCAAATGACGCAAAACCCAGTACAGAAAAGCAAAACAACAAATAAGAAAATAAGACATATTATATGCAAGTTACTTTTCCTTACTATCTACGAGCTATTCAAAAATAGCTTCCTGTGGAATAAAATATGATGTCTAGCGGATGAAGAGTTAAAGACTGTGATACATGTTTGGCATAAAACTAAATCTATTTCTATCTGTAAAAGGACATTTCTTCAGCAATAGTTTTACCTGTCAATGCTTTGCATTATCCACATAGGGCATCTAAACCCTCATTAAATCATGATCAGAGAATGATTCATTATGAATGGCAACCGATGTTCCAGTGTTTCATTATGCCTGTGGATTCAAAGGTGAAGCTGTAAATAAACACGGGCAGTTGACGCCTGCTCCCTTTAGTCCTTTGTGTCATCTAAATGAGGGGAAAATAATGTTATAGGAGATTTCAAGGCAATGCAGGTCATGTTTTCCGATTCCCTTGAAATGGTAAATGGAAAATGAAAAAAAAAATGAAAAAGAAAAAGATGAAAGTTAACAAGAATTCTGATAGCCAAGCAATGTGCATTTAGGGGGGCTGGACAACCTTGCAAGAAGGTGCAGGGAGGCACAAAAGGTAATTCAGCACAATGTCTGCAATCATCAGCAACACACAGCCAACAGTAAGTGAGTCTGACAGAGCTGAATAAACACTTCCACACGGCTGTCTCTGTGTATCCCCGGTTAACACAGAGTATCTTTCGAGACAAGCTCCATATTGCACTGCAACTGCAAAAACATTCAAAGCTAGAGGACGACCCAGCTTCAGGCACTTTACAAGACTGGGGAACAAGTGATCCAACTGAGGGTGGAAATGAATGAATCTGTAGGTTAAAGATTCAAAGCAAAACTGTGGTGTGGCTGTTTTTTCTTTTTCTTTCACAGGTTCTCTACTGGCGTTAAAAACAATGAAAGCTTGAACAAGTGTTATGAAAATAAGTTAATAATATTCTGGGTTCAAAACAAGTTAAACTCAACCATCAGCACTAGTGCTATAATGTGGATTAACAATTAATTGCCGTAAAAAATAAACTTTTTGCTTCTTTATAAAAACAAATATATATATGGGTTACAGTGAGAAACTTGATTGAGGCCAACCCATAAATATTAAAAATGTTTCAATAGTGTAGTAGCCATAATATGTAAACATTACCTAAACGTATATACGTTAACATGATTTTAGTGTGACAATTTTCACTAAACTAACCTTTTTTTTCTTCCAGATTTGTTTTTGGTTTTAAGTTAAGTTTTAACAGCGGAATTCCTTTAAAGCAACACTAAAGAAGATTTTTTTTACATTAAAATAATGTTTCCAAAATCGTTTCAGCGGTTCATCAAGTCGTAACAGGGTGAAAGGCACTTCTGCCTTCGCTTTGCGATCCTATATCTGCTATAACCACACTATGTAAGTTTGCCAGATCGGCAGAGGTGTCAAGTAACGAAGTACAAATACTTCGTTACATTACTTAAGTAAAGTATAGATACCCAAAATTTCTACTTGAGTAATTATTTTTCAGCCGACTTTTTACTTCTACTCCTTACATTTTCACGCAATTATCTGTACTTTCTACTCCTTACATTTTAAAAATAGCCTCGTTACTCCTATTTCATTTCTGCTTGTTTTCATTCCGGCTTGTCGTCGTTCAAAAAATGACCAATTATACTACAATAGATCTGAGTCCCGCCTCCTGAACACACATCGCTAAACTGATTGGCTTTGTGTTTTCTTTCTATCTTGTGAGAGGCTGTCCGCGCGGCGCGCTGTAGTTACATTTGGTTTGTGCGAAGCGGCAAAACTCCTCCGAAGGAAACCTACTGTAGATGCGGTAAGCGAGGGAGAAATCAACAGTTTTGTGCTCAAGAATACGGGGCAATCGCGTCAAATATTGCTTTGGGGACAGCCGTTTTTACAATATTGCCTACTGTATGACAATCGCGGGATAAGTGGCAAACATAATCGTTAGTGTGTGTGTGCGTGCGCGCGTGTGTGTGAGAGAGAGGTGAGAGAGAGTGTGTGCGTGTGTGTGAGAGAGCGAGTGTGTGTGAGAGGGAGACTGAGTGTGTGTGTGTGTGTGTGTGTGTGTGAGAGAGAGAGAGAGAGAGAGAGAGAGAGAGAGAGTGTGTGTGAGAGAGAGAGAGAGAGAGAGAGGGGAGAGAGTGTGTGTGAGAGAGAGAGAGAGAGAGAGAAAGAGGGGGGGGGGAGAGTGTGTGTGTGAGAGAGAAGAGAGAGAGTGTGTGTGTGAGAGAGAGAGAGGAGAGAGAGTGTGTGTGAGAGAGAGTGTGGAGAGAGAGAAGAGAGAGAGTGTGTGTGTGTGTGTGTGTGTGTGTGTGAGAGAGAGAGTGCGTGCATGTGTGTGTGAGAGAGAGAGTGTGTGTGTGCGCGCAACCATTATAGTGTCAAAATATCCCCACAAAGATGGCAATATCTGAAATCCTTATATGTGGCTGAAACAGGTATACCTGTTATACAGCTATAGCCTAGTGCCTCACAAGTTTTTCAACATTTACATTTTAATATATATAACATTATAGTCATTATGGCCTTAGAATTTATTTATTTTTTTTTTTTTTTGAGGAGGTGGGGTGCACAATAGGCCCCTTTGGCGCGGTCTAAGCTTTTGTCCTTAATGGCATTTTTTCCCTTGCATTACTTTTACTTTTATACTTTAAGTAGTTTTGAAACCATGTACTTTTACACTTTTACTTGAGTAAAAAGCTTGAGTTGATACTTCAACTTCTACAGAAGTCATTTTAAACCCTAGTATCTGTACTTCTACTTGAGTAATGAATGTGAATACTTTTGACACCTCTGCAGATCGGGTCGCGTTTCTGTAGCCTGGTAATACCAGACTCTGCTACTTCACTTTGCTTCGTAGACAGAGTCTGGAATGGCATAATAGAGAAGTGTTTTCTCTCTCACTAGGGGGCGCTTGTCTGAAGTTTAAAATCATTGGTTACCCGTAAGCCAATCAGATAAGTTTAGTTAGGACGTATGTTATGCGCCTGTACAGCTGCATCGAACCACAGACATCATGCATCGAACTCAAATCTATGATCGAACTTCCACTGTAAACCTGCTATAAACACATGATGATGCGAGCGAAATACCGGAGTGAACATGGCTGTAAACGACTTTTGCAGATTATGCAAAATTAATCTACGCATCCACGGTACAATCACGGCCTCTAAATGTATTTTTGACTGAGTGAAACATGAAAATATTTGTAGCCAACTCTCAAATTTAGGATTAGATCTTTTAAACACAGCCAGTGCCGCTGCTAGCCATTTTGGTGCCCTAAGTATAATTCCTTTATGATGCCCTCTACCCCGAGAAGCTTCATGAGGCACGCGCGCGGTCTCTTGCTCTCTCTCCCTCTCTGCCGTGCACGCGCTATGCGGTTTGGAGCACAGTCTCTGTCTCGCGGGCGCGATCGCTCTAGATTCAGGAGATTTTAACTAATTCGCGGGCGTCAGTGAGCCGCTATCAATATGCGGGAGACTCCCGGAACGCTATTTTTTTGGTGCCCCTTCAGCTCTTGGTGCCCTACGCACAGCGCGTGGTGGGAGCGGCGGCACTGGTTCACCATAACAGAGCGAATTGCATCCCGTGTCTCGTTTCGGTTTTCGATTTCTCTGACCTACAATGTAAAACTCGGCGCTTAGCGTCTACGTCACGGCTCTCAGCCCGCCCTCTGTTCGTTGATTGGCCCGGCCGTCCGAAGGCCGGTGGAAAACTGAAAGATAGGCCGCTATCTCAGACTAACTACAGGAGCTAAATGAAATTAGCGGAAGTAGGAAGTCTGACGTAGTCAGACTAGCGTTTCTGTAGTTCGAATGAGACATAAGAAAACTACAAATTTGGCAAGTATCACATATAGTCATTTTTTTGTTTTTCTTCGTTTCTGATGTCGCAATACATTATACTTTCATGAAATCTAGCAACATATCTTGTCTGTGGATATCGTTCATTCCAAAGCCGGTGCTGGATAAACAGTGACCGTGTGTGCAGCAGTAGGCTACGGTATAGGCTAAATTATTTACGACAGCGGTAATTGACAATTCCGTTTCCAACCTGTAGGGCGACCGAAAAGTTTTTTAATGTTGCTTTAAAGCCCGGGACACACCAAGCTAACGTCAAAGAACAGCGACGAAAGCCGACTGTGTTGTCGCCCCTCATCGGCTGCGTCTCATCCAAAAAGCTGTATTTGAACACATAAAAAAGGGTTAAAGAAGACTGTCAACTAGCACGTGCGTTCTTCACCTGCGTGTAAGTCAATATCTGTTTTTATCAGCAGCCAGCAGGTCAGTCTATTTTCATCATTCAAAAAGGGGAAACTGAAACTAGGACTGCAGATATACAAACTGTAAACAAATCAGCGCTTGCACTGTAACCGGTTTCTGTAATTTTAAAGGGCACCTATTATGACACTATTATGAAAATGTTCCTAATGTTGTTTAGGGAGTCCCCAACAACAGTTTTACGTGCATGCAATGTCAAAAAACACTTTTGTTTTCGTATAATATGCATTTATTTTTACCTGATTTGCTCACCGACTCCCAAATGATTCGTTCAACGACTCGTTTTTCCAAACCCCTCCTTTGCTCGACGCTAATCTGCGTTGATTGGTCAGATGACCCAGCAGTGTTTACAGAGATAATACTATTGTTTAACACGGAGTACAATGATGCTTTTATCAATTAAATCGTGTTATAATAATGATTATAGTCCACTGCTTTGTAGTTTGTAGTAAAAAACTAAAAATAAGATAAAGAATTTAATGTTATGTTAGCGAGCATAGCCCAGAGTTCATATTGTAAAAGCACAATAAGTCTTTGTTTGCATTAGCCCGATGCATAAACATAACGTTTTTACAAACAAAAAAATGCAGTTACGTTACTACGAGGTATTATTCTATTCTTTAAGACAGCTCCGAAAACAACGACAAACACTTCACATATCTCAATACAATTGTCATTGAAGACCTAGAAGCTAAACGGTGCTTACACAACAAACAAAATAATAATTAAGCATGCTACATAAAACATAAAAGCAACAATTATTAATAACACTTACAGGTTGTGATACGGAGGAGGAAGCTGATGCAAATACACTTGGAACTGAACCTTCCTTCAATATCAGCCGGCTCGCGAATCCAAGTTTGATTGCATTTAAAAAGCAATCGTCTTCAAAATGGCGCGAACAAAGCACAAGGCTCGGACTATACTTCTGTGGTATAGTTGTATATTGTAGCCACTTAGTCTTCAAATGCTCCTCCTTGGGCAGATGAAAAAAGTTTTGTTTCGAGTCGCACTTCAGAACACAGCGTCTCGTCGCCATGATATTTTCCCCTGGCCTTGGAGCGCAATAAGTGGGCGTATCGTATTCAAATAACTTGACAAGTTGACGTCATCTAGTCAGAGAAAAAGCTTCGGTCTTCTAACGATTCATAAAAATAACCCTGAGTCGACTCTTACTTTTGAAAGACAATAACTTTATATACGGTGCACTTTCATATTTCAAACTTTGCAGGATGTTTTTGTTCACTTAGATCTATGTTACACACTACATGAAAGGTAAATTTCAAAATTCCATAATAGGTGCCCTTTAACTATATTACTGTAATATGTACAGTAAGATACTGTAAATAGCAAAGAATTATGGGAAATATGGTCACTACTGTAATTTTTCTCTACTGTAAATCCATTTACGGTAATGAACTTGCCTGCGAAAAACTGACCAATGGAAAGAGAGATTTCTTTTCAAGTTTTTTTTTTACTGTATGGTTGAAGTGGCAGTTAATGCATGGACAAAAGATGTAGGCCTACTGCTAACTTACCAAAAAAGGTTAGTATATTATTTCTATTTTATGTAAAACAAACATTCTCAAATGTTTTCACTTATAGCCTAATGTTAATTTATATTAAAAAAAAATTCCCGTCGGAATGGTTTTGCCTTTTTTCCTGACTGTCTGTCAGAATAGTTTTGGTGCCTTTTTTTCTGATTGTCGGCCGGGTCGCTGTCACGGTTACAATATCAACTGGTGAGTAAGTTAAGTTCACCTATATTAGCCGAAATATCCTTTAGTAAAAGAATAAACATAACGTTTGTGTGTTCCGCTGCCTCTTTAACGTAAGCTTCTCAACAGGCGGAGTCGTCGCCTGTAACTTAATGTTAACCGCAGCGAACTAACGTGAAATACTGAGGTAAAGGGAGATAGACGAAACCATTGTTTAAGTGCGGTTTTTAAACAATATTTTGAAATACATCCTTGGATTTATTTTCAGGTTTGTGATCTGTAACGATGTAACGATGATAACACCTACAGGTGAGTAAGGTGACATTATTAGCTGAAGTATGTGTTAGTTAAGCAGGCAAACATAATATAATTTAACTTTGCAGGCAGCATAATTTAAAGTGCTTTTAAACAATCATCCATCAGTGTCTGTTCTTTATTTTGAATTTGCAGCCGCCATTCCCTCCCGACTGTACATTACTGCTGACACTCTCCACTAATATACAGAACGGGTTGACTGAGGAGGAGAAAAGGGTAGGCAATATACCATTATCAATATATCAAAGTTTTGTAAACTAATATTTTTTAATTCAAAATGTTGTTTAATCATCTCATTGTTGTATGTAATAAGTTATGTTATTGTATGTTAGTTTTTCTGTAAACTATGACAACACTAAAAGGATGCTGTGACTTTGTCTGTTTCAGGAGACTATGTCCTCTAAGCAAAAACATGGATGCTGACTATAAAGGGCAGAATCATCATCCAGTTCCAACAGCTAACAGACTCTTCTTCAGCATTAGCTGTCCATTTTGTCGAATGCAGAATTAGGTAACCCAATATATATATATATTTTTACATGCATGCATTTGGCAGACACTCTTATTCAAAGCAACTTACATTGTATTTAAAGGAACACATCGACTTTTTGGGACTTTAGCTTATTCACCGTATCCCCCAGAGTTAGATAAGTCCATACATACCCTTTTCATCTCGGTGCGTGTCATAACTACGCCCAAGTAGCAGTGCTTCACCTTCTCAGAATATAGTTCCCAGTATGTATACGGTTAGAAGATTGCTGTGTCTCATGTGACCTTGTTATTTGTACACGCTGTGACTATACCAAATCACAACGTAAATAGGAAAATGTTGGTGTTATTTTGTCACTTATTGGGGGCAGTATGCTAGCTGGAGCCGTTTACCTCCAGTCTTTGTGCTAAGCTAGGCTAGCGGTGGGTGCGTCAGACAGAGTTACGACACGCACAGAGATGAAAAGGGTATGTATGGACTTATCTAACTCTGGGGGATACGTGAATAAGCTAAAGTCCCAAAAAGTCGAAGTGTTCTTTAAGTTATTTTATTCATTTTTATTAAGTTATCCATTCCCTGGAAATCAAACACATTATTTCAGCATTCTTGCATCTTGCTCTACTGTTTAAGCTACAGAAATGTATTGGAAAAAAGAATGAAGAACGTCAAAGTACATGCAACATCAAGTTTGAGAGTTAGGGCAAATTCTGTTAACACCGGTCTGGAAAAAAAATGTATTTTCCCCCCTTGTGCTTGCAGGTTCATTCTGAGAATCAACCCTGATGGCACCAAACACCAAAGGCACAGATCAGAAGGAAATCTGGAAAGGTCCCAAGAAAAGCATCAGCCTGAACACCTCAGTGTTTCTCATCCGAGAGCTTGTCAACTTTGACTGGCAAACTTACTGAAATGTAACAACACAAACTGACTTTTACTGTATTTTTATTATTTTAAGGCCTTTTTTGCTTTTCAGTGTGTGTGCGTTTTTGCCATGCTAGAGATACAAAGGTCCCCCGGAGATTAGTTCTATGGACTTTGGTGAGCTAGTGGCTCCTAGAGGTCAAGATTTGTAATTTGTACTTCTAAAAACAATGTTCAACGATTAAAAGAAATATTATAAGGACAAATGTTCATGAGTTATTGTAATTTTTTGGGGGTGGGGTAAACATGTAAAAAAAAATCCATACTTATACTGTAAATGACAATACAGTAATAATACTGTAAACCCAAGTACAGTAAACGGTACAGTATAATGTTAGTGAAAATACAGTAATAATACTGTAAACATTTTACAGTAAATTACTGGCATCCAACTGCCAGTAAATTACTGTAAAATGTACAGCAATCTCTTTACCAGTGTGCTTACCATTTTGAATATCAATCACGCTGTTCTCTCTCTCACCTATAGCCAAACCTATGGCCGATTCGTTCCAAAAATAAAAAACGACGTCCGGCTAGACCCAATGGTGAGGAACACACCGAAACAACTAAGCCAACCACTGCTCAAACTAACGGCAGACCGTTGGCTTGGTGTGCCCTAGCCTAAAGTACAGGGGTGTGTTTTATAAACTGATGCAAGTAAAAAAAAATCTCTCCGACAGAAAGTGAAAATCCTCACTTGCAGCTTAACTGAAGCGGAGGCATTTTTGTGCAGATGGGCAGGAGAATTTGCTCTGATCAGAAGTGCATGCATAGTTATTAATAAGCATGATAGCAGAGCTGCGTTTGCGTGGCTCATGCATGATGGGAATGGTTGTCACATCTTCTGCCGTGTTATCCAGCCCAAGTCTTTTCTCTATCCCTTCAAAAAACGGGAAGATAATTGAAACATACTCACGAGATAGTTGGGTGAAAGAGATAAGACAAAACTAATGGAAATATAAAGAAGGAGGAGAGGAGATGGAAAATGACTTACAGAGAGACTTTGACACACAGAAAGGGAACTTTGCATCAAAAGTACCCATAGTGCTAAACTGTAATACCCGCTTATGCAAATCTCTCCCCTATTCAGAATAGATGCCGTTTGCAGGTTCCCATGCCAAAATGAACAGACGCTGCTGTTTCTCTCTGTGTGTTTTCTTAACCGGCTCTGTCATCAAAGCAATCATCAGAGAGGCTATGAGATTGCAGATTGAGATATAGACCCTAACCAGAGCCAAGCTACAGAGTGGATCCTTCAAAGGAAAATTGATTTAAAATGTCTGTTAACTGATAAAAAGATCAACAGACTGTTCATTGTTTTGCTATGAGCAGTAGAGTACGCTATGATTAGGACAATGAAAACAGCAACAATATTCATTCCATGACAAAACAAGAATTAGCCACTCTGGAGAGGCATCTTTGGCATTCGATGCAGCCTGGTCAGCGCTGTGCCCACCGTAATGCTGCCAACAGCCAAAATAAAGACAATGAATCATTTCTGTCATGAGTTCTGAACGCCAGTGAGATTTGTTCAGTGAGACACCGTATTGAGAAGTGGGGTGAAAACTCAATCACGCTATATTGAGAGATCAGGCACCACTTCAAAGCTCACCTCGGGCAGAGAGAGGGTTGAATTTTCAAAGACACATTTTCGAGTGGAAATAAGTTATAAGGTCGGGGTAGTGTCATATGTACCTCAGGGTGCAATCGTGCCACTTATTGGAAACAGACCTTCAGATTCAATTAAACTCATTTTCTTTGCAGGCACATCAAAATGGATACAACATAGTTTAAGAAGAGGGCTCCAACCCAGAGCATCCAAAAAACATCCCTCAGCTTACTTGCTCAATTAGTTTTGATGGGTCAGAGCATTCTCGGCTTACAGTATATGGGCATTAACCCAAATCCAGGCGGTATTAAACCACATACACAGCTGTGTATTAAATCGTATGAATGTGCTTGGGTGCTGTAACATTAAGTGCCTGGCAACACTGAGCCATCTCGGCCCCGTGAGCGCAGCTTGCAGAATTCTTCCTCACCTGGCTGATGCACCACGTTCTTCCCGCATCCTTACTGTCACAGACCTCAGCGGCCCATCTGTGCTTATCTCAACCCTGCACATGTGGGAGATTACAGACCATCTCCTCCAGGTATTTCACACTTTATTTACACCCTCTGCCTCCATAATGGAGCGATCCAGGCTGCAGACAATCACAGCAGCAATGCGCCGATGATCGGCATTGTACCGGCTGGGAATAGGTGGTGACTTGCGTGCATGTGTGCATGGCATTGTATCAACAGAAGGAGTGTAGACCACCTCTATGACTAATAAGTGCTTGCTCTCCAGGTGCTTTTGGAAATATGTATTTTGTGCAGTGCATATAAATGGGTAATGTTGTAAGGTTTACTTCAGCTATGCATTTTACACAGTACACTGCGCATGCAAATAACAGACAAGAAGGTTTTGTGCTCATTTTCCTTAAAATTCCATTTTAACACAATGTGATGCCACATTTTCCATTGTTTTTCTATGTAAATGTGCTAGACAGGTGTGTTTGACCATTGTGCTCCGGTCTCTTGCAGGGTCTTGCACATGATACTGCGTTCTAAAAATGTGGTGCTCAAGATAGAAAAAGGTAAACTTTTACACTGCCCTTCATCTCGCTTGTCAAAAAACACTGATAAAAACATTGATTTATAACAAAACAAGTGACTCTCTTAGTGGCCGAGTAATTTAATTATTCGCTCAACTGATTCATTCAGGAATGAAACAAGTGACTGGCTACATCCAAAATCACATACTTCCTTACTATACAGTAGTAAGCTAAAAACAGTATGTGACAAAAGAAGTATGTACAAATTCACAGTGTAAAATAGTAGGCAAAAATTACCCGGATGACCTCCTTCTTGCGGCGAGAATCTGAAGTGTGCATTTGATGGACACTACTATTTCATAAGGCCACAGAAGAGGATTTATGAATAGCGGTGAAGATACGCAACTGACACTGGTAGGTCACATGATAATTGTTTATTTATTTGATAAACATTATGACCTACCAGCGTCAGTTGCGTCTCTTCACCGCCATTCATAAATCCTCTTCTGTGGCTTCATGTAGTATGAATGAGGAAGAATGTAGTATGCCCGGATTACATTTCACACATATAGAACGTACTTTCTTAGCGGTCGTGAAGTAATTACTTATTCAAAATAAATACTTACTCAAAAGAGTATGCGAATTCGGACGCAGCTAATGTCTTTTTGAGCATGACATTGAATCGTTCCCTCAAGCTATTTGTTTACAACACTGATTCATTTGGTAGTGCCACTTCTGTCTGGTGCTCTGAGACACACAACAACATATTCTGCTGTGGCTTCTTTTCACACTATTTTCACTAGCGGAGCAAAAATACACAGCTGACAGTGTGTATAAAATGCATATGTAAGTTACATATTAGCAATATCTTTTTTTATTGAACTGTTGTAATATATTCTGTAATCTGATGACCGTTATCATGGTCCTCTAACTTAGTGGTTCTCAACCCTGGTTTGATAGGAAGACATTCAAAATGTGCCCTGTTGAGAATCACTGCTGTAGTTTCAATTTTCCAAAGGTTACTATTTTCAGTGATTACTGCAAGACTGCAATGGCAAAAGGTCATGCTATAAAATAATGAGGGGGGAATCTTCAAGATAACTGTAGCTTTTTCACAAATTAATGTCTTAATTTAGGTGTACATGAATAAGGTCATTCTGAGTCCACTGTGAATGTTACAACCTGGATTTTAACTCAAAATCAACATTTGGACAGTCTCAACGGCTCTCTTGAATTAAGGATTCATTAAGCCTAATAACCTTCCAGTGGTTGTCCACTGGTAAGCTAACAAAGAGGCATAATTGAGAAAGGCCTTTGGATTAGAATGTGATTTCATTCAAAGGGACAAAATGAGTTTTGCATGTGCTAATCTTCCTTTTGTGCTCAGGAATATTTGCTACAGAAGGGAGACAAGTTAATGAGTACTCAAGCGTAGATGAGCAGAAGAATTTTCCAGAACGAAACAGGACCGGCATATTTGGTCAGCAAACAAAATAATTTAAGGCACACTAAGAATATGGTAATCTACACTGCGTTTGATTTGCTGTGGGGCGAATATAGTCACGGAAATGAAAGAAACTATTTCATTTGAATCACTCAAATTGCAAATTCAGGCTAGTGCTCTGTAAAAGACACCAGTGGATGGCTATTTCGTTCTAGAGAGCCAAAAGGAGAAGATATTCAGCAAGGATAGAGAAAATTACTTTTGAAAAGCGTTCAGACAGCATAATATCCTAGGGGTGGTGTCCTAAAATATATGAACATCCTTGTCCCCATACTGGCCAGGGAAATTTATAGGATTAGATCTATATTTTAATTTGTTAAAGTAATTTGGAAAGTTAACGACTCCACAGTGATGGTATGAGCCAAGCCTGGCTCTGTCAAGAAAAAGATGGGCCCTAATGATTTTACACTTCCTGAGGGCTGTGTCAAAATGGAGCAATCACAAACATTTTGCTAATAATTTTCATTAATCACAGAAATGGCCTTGTTTATGATTTCGCTCTGGCTAAGAAGAATAACACAATATATGAAGCAGCTTTTACGAGCAGCCAGGTTGTAAATGTACAAGACACAAAAGCCTTTTGACTGACACTTTATAAGATGTAGGATAAATCATGCTGTTATGAATGACTATCTTAAAAGATGAGTCTCACTGCTGACCCACTGTTCACGCCTCTTTATGCAAAATCAGGGGTGCCTTTGTTCCTTTGTGTCCATATGCTGGCAGAGTTTGACGGGAGGAAAATCTTTTGAGGTTTCCCTGCCAGGAGAAACCGCTGCAACTGGCTGCACTGCTGGAGACAGAAACAACTGGTGCGACTGGCATCCGCTCTGGTTGTTGCTTAGAATACTAACGAGAGTCAGCACGCCTCAACCCTGAGCCCTAAACAGTGTTAGGATTGTTCCACTGGAATACATCAGGATCTCTGTGTCCAGCCCCTGGACAAAAGCACCTAAAATACATGCCACAGCTCTCTAACTCTTTAAAAATGTGTTCCTTGACTCTTTCTATGTTTCTTTCAGCATGTAAAATCAGTTTTCTTCCCACCACAGTTGTAAGACTACATGTGTGTAACAATATAGAGGGATTAGGACAACAACAACACAAACTGGCTAATTTGTGGTCAAATTAAGGAATGTTACATGACAGAACTTGTATCATCTGGTATCTGTCAGCAGGTTTTCTTTCATCTACTTTCCACAAGCATTGCACAAAATGTGGCAAATGTAGGTATGTACTGTCCCAAACACACAAATGTATTGTTGTGACAAACACACAAATAGTACACATGCTTTTATGTATTTCTATATTTGTTTCCAATTCTATTTGCTGTTTATATGTTTACCATTTTTAATCGAACTGTTTAAAAGAAAATAGGGTGGAAGGTGGTTCATTTGAAGCAATAAATTCGATTCTTAAATGAACAAAATTGTTTTCATTTGGTGTTACAACCGACTACAGCACTCTTTGTTGGCTACTTGACATTAATTCACACAGTTTTAGGGATAACTTGTAGTTTTTTAACAATGTTACATGTTTCAGACTAATTTTGGAATATTATATCAAAGTTTGACAGAGCGAGCAAAAAAAAAAAAAAAAACAGGTAGTACAGACGCGGAAACAAAACACTTCGCGGTTCTCACGCGCTTTTGGATTATGTTGGTTTTGTCTCAATAACAACGAGTGACAGTTGTAACTGAAAGAATAAAACAATCAGAAAACAACCGAAATTAGACAAATGCACATTCGAGACCGAAAACAAGTCCGTCTTACACAAGTCAGACAGAAGCCAAAACGTCGGAACAGTTTGGCCACATCTTCCTCGAAATCTAAGCAGCGCTTTGGATAAAAGTAAAGAAAATGAGTTTGCTGCTCACCTGTGTCTTAAGAGGTTCGCCCTGTTCAATGATGCTGATGAAAGGTATTTCCAAAAACGAGGACATGAACTCCACTTGTATGAGCTCCTCGTGGCTCTGAGGGAACGCAAGCACAGCCGAGACTCCCTGAACAACGATATCCTGACACACGCACCTGAACATTGACTCCGGGTCTCCATTGAGCGGTTCTCGGGACAGTACTTCCAAGCTCAAATTGTACGGCAAGAAGTTGTTCCCACTTTGCCGGAGGTGGACCAGGGCGCGGTTGAGGGCGCCCTGTATCCTGGACTGCTGGCGGGTCGGCAGGAGAGCACCCAAGCGCACTGTGTGCCCAATGCGTGCCAGGATGTGACAGGGCTGGGGATGCAGATGACAAGGGTAAATAAACATCTGGAGAGCGACCTGGAGCCCGACATGAAGGTATGCCAAGAATCTGGAGAGCACTAAATTCATCCTGCTCCTTTCGCAACTGGATTGAGGTTTCGTCACAAGATGGCATCGCTCTATTCTTGTCCAATTGTTCTTGTTCTTAATGGTTTTGCGAGTATGCGGATGCAGCCTCGGTTAAAATGCAAGTAGTGCAACCATTCCGTCTACTCCAAGTGTTGAAGGCGAGGAGATGGTGTGCGCGCCGTTGAGGGAGGAGGTGCTGTGCCACTGGAGATCTTCAGCATCACCGACCTCGGAGGGAAATCAGTTGTGGCCACGCCAGGTTTGGTAGAAGATCAAATTATGACGAATTAAGCTTCCCCAAAGGTCACTTATGCAACATTATTCAAATATCTTCAAATCTTAACTTAATTGAAAAGTAGCCTGGGGCACTCAGTCTTTTTTTCTTATTAAAAAAGTTAGTCACATAATTAAATGAACCGTTTTTTTTTTTTTTTATAAATATAATAAAACTAAAAAAATTATAATAAAAATTACATTTAAGAGCACTTTTTCCAGAATTTTAGATTTTAATGTACATGGAGAGGGTCGCCCCCTTTTGGCCGCCGCCATGTTGACATCACATGACCAGTTGTGTCACGCAATTAAGCAAGTTACTGCTATTAAAAATTACAGGAATAATTATACATTTACTGTACTTTATATTGTGCTTTCAGTCAGTGCTTTTTACAGTGAATGAAGCATGAACACAGTGGTCACAGTCACCACAGCAACATGCCATCTGCATACCAGTACTAACTATCAACACTGTTCAAAATTGTGAGATTAAATTCAAGAATGTCCATTATATTGATAATAAGAGAACAGATAATATTTAGTAAAGAACCTGCATGCATCCAAACTGATAAACATCAGTTTAAAGTCCAAAACCACTGGTTATTGGGATGATTTAGAGCCCGCTAAAATGTAAAGCTAAAGCAAAAACTGACAGAGTGCACCTCTACACTCAGAAGCTGGCAAGCAAAATATTTTCACAGTTAATGATTTCAGTAAAGTCTTAAAAAGAGATGAAGAGGTGACTGAGGCAGTAATTGCATATAGTGAATTCAGACAGTTTGGCATAGTTCAAGGACAATACCCCATTCATAAATTATTTAATTAAATAATAATTGCATGGCAACACGGATGCTCTGTTCGGTATAATTAATTTACAGTGGCCTTTGTTTGCTATTGAACAGTAATCCAAATATATTAACTTGTCACTCTGAGCACAAAACTGAAATGTAGTGTATAGATTTTTTTTTCATTTTAACTGAGCATTTTTTAATTTAGTACTATAGGTACCTTAGACATTTCCCACAATAGGTTGTTCATATGTTCATTAAAATATTATTTTCTCCTTTAGTAATTAAACAGAAAATGTATATCTGCCATAAACTACTCATTACACAATGCTTCCTTAACAGTAATGAAGTCTAAATAAAATAATGCACATATGCAGTCAACTGAGGAAGGAATGAACATGTGCCCTTTTCACCTCTCTACAAGAAATATGAACAATGGAAGTTTATGTTAGCATTGTCATTTTATCACTATGATCCGATCCTACATAATTTCAGTGCATTTTTCTTTCATGCATCTATAGTTCATTTCCTGTCTGACAAGAAACATAGTCTGCAATGCATGAAACTGTTTTTAAGCAATTACTTGTGCATTTTGGAAAGCTTTGCACCCTCAAATCCATTTGCTGGTAATAATAGCTTGGATGTTAAAGACTAATTGAGGATTAGAGACCACTGACTGAGTAAAAAGCATATGAACCATGTCAAAATCTGGCAGCATATCCTTGTGTAGCAAAACTTCTGACATTTTATGTGTGCTACAGTACATCACAATGATGGTTTACTCTATATGGCCCATATTATACAGTATATGTAATCTCTTTCAGAAACAAATAATATATATAATTTAATCTCTTTTCCTGTTCTAAACTACATCTCAATGAACAATGTCTGAACAATGTCACCAAAAACCATTTTCCTTTCTGCTTAATAGGCGTATACTATGATGTCCGTCTGATGTCTGACACTAACATGTAACCAGTGATGCTTGCTTGATTGTTTTTTCAGCTCCAGCGCATACAGATCAACATTTCAGGATATTTCAGAGATGCAGGTGATTTTTAAGGCAAATCAACCACAATTTTTTTCCCATTTTTAGGGGGAATCATTTCACAAGACACCTAAGCAACTGTCCTGTCCTGACACATGGATGGCTCCACTTGATTTTCAGCAGAGGTATGCAATCGTCTTTAGCTCACCTTCAAGCAGACTCACGCAGTGTGGATAAATATTCATATACTGTACGTCCTTCTGATTTTCTTCGAGACGGCTTGTACACTCTTAGAAGAAAAGGTTTTCTATAGAGCTTTTAAGGGTTCTCCCTCACGGAACCTTTTGGCAAAAATAACCCATTGAACCTTTTTTAAGAATGCATCTCTGGAGCCTTCCAATAGTCAATTGTCTTCAACTTGGTTTAATAAATAAATTAATGGATTACACTTTAATCAGGAAACCAATTAAAACACATGTTTATCTCAGAGGGATTACACCCACCTTATGTGAGCGCCAATATAGATAATCCTCCTCAGTCTCTCCCTATGACTTCACTCTGTTATTGTGACATACGCATACATTAGGCATTCCTGCATTTGCACTGTTTGAGATGCAACAGTTGAGTCAATGAGTTCTGAAATTGAATTGTGAGAGGCACCTCAGAAAAAGCCTCTGAGCAGAAGCTCTGCAATTACAGCATGGGTAAATGTAGCACCAGTGCTGTTTCTGTCGAACTGCACGTCGCAGCACTCCATAATCTGCCATAATGTTCTACAGAACAACTCGTACAGGAGAGCAGAGCTTTTAAATATCACCGTGCGGCATCTACATTCTCAGCACATCCTACTTGACTAATTTCAGCTCCATATTTTGTGTCCACTAGACAGTTCAGCAGCATGCTGGATGCTGTGAACTATCGGGACACTCTGCGCGAGAGGGAAGGAGCTAAAATGGATAATTCTATTAAAATCTGAAGTGCTATATACTCGTATGTTACAAGATAATTTGCTGGAGGCAAAGCAATTGACTTTCCTCACTGTGCTAAAATGAAGATCATTCTTGCTTTTGGAAAGCTTGGCACATCTTTCAAATCAAACGAGTGTCTGTGTGAAAACGGGAACATTGTAAACCTTATCCCTCCACTGACTTGTGTTGGAGACGAAGAGTAATTTAGACTTCAAATTAGGGTCGGGATGCATAAATAGTGAGCGCAAGCCGGTTCACAGCAGGAGGGTATCTATATGAAAACTCATTTAATTTGGTCGAAGACTCCATAACCCCTCTCTGTTTTATCAGACTGAGCAAACATGGTTCTGATAAAAACTAATGAGTTTCATGCAGTTCATTAACTTAACAACACATTATTAAGGTGGTAAAGTACTGTGATTATTACACATTTGCTAGTCTCTAAGAAGTTGAAAGAGTTTGCGAAAACTCAACACACCATAATATGATCAGAAAGCACCGCAGATCTAACTTTGGTTTAAAAGGGAAAATGTCTCGTTTCTGGCTGTACTTTTTTCTGAAACATAAGTTGTGTCATTGCATTAAAGTTTAATGAGGGATAAGGTTCCGTATTGCAAGTTATATTTCCCTACATGCACTATGTAAATCCGTACAGCTCACCCTGCCGCTGGGTAGGTTAGTATTGCTGAGCTGGATTTATTTTTACCATGGTTCAGACATACTTATCATATCCACAGAGACAAGCCCTCACTGCTTGTGTGTAGGCTATGTGCATGTCATAGTTTATAGCCACCATCAATTGAAATAACCTACTCGCTTCCCCTCTTTTTCCCTGCAAGAGTATAGGGAGCTGGAGGGAAGGCGTTTATTGATTTAAGTACTGTTAGGGCAAGGACAATGTTAGGGCAGAAAACCTGGTTTACCCCATCAATGATAAGTGAATTATCACAGGGATACTATTTAGTCATGTGTACAGGCGCTGTATAGTGGCTAAGGGCTGTCTTCATTTGCTGATTGTGTTCTTAATCTGAGTTTGGCAGGTCATTGCTGTTTGTGTTCTAAGGTTACAATTATACCGGGGTTTTTTTAATTACGAGGAAGTAACCCAGCTAATGGAGTCGTTAACTCCGTTCCAAAACCCTTTGAGTTGTTCCTTCTTAAACAGAAGCCTTCATTGTAAAGAACCTTTATAAGTGACTGATTTGAAAAGCCCTGCTTCGAATGCCACGCAACTATCCCACTGCACCAGAAACACAACTAAAAACTGATTTCAATTTTTTTTCTCAAGAGTTTGACAGTAACATTATAGGAAAATGAATAGTGTACTGTAGGAAAGCCCTTTAAGTCCCTTAACTACCTCTACTGTGTTCTAGTTGCTTATTGGTTGTTCAGTTACGCACTCCTTTATAGTGTAGTACCCTGGCGACGTCAGCAGTTGTCATAAGAGGTAGCTCGCATGCTCATCGCACGTTGGAAAACTGCCGTTCAGTGCTGGAGAAAGAGTGCCTATCAGCTGCATTGACTGAATATGAAGTCTGAGTTAATGAAGATCGCGCTGTTGGGGAGTGTGTTGTGAACTCTAACTTGCATGTGTGTCAGAAGAAGTTCAGTAAAGCTTATGAAAGAATCTCCTTGTCGTGGCTAATTCCACCCACGTGTCCATGTGCATTAATCCAAATCAACGGCACGACAATACATTTTAATTAATCTCGCCCATTACTATTATTTTTGACCCAAAAACACCATTAAGTGGCCCACATGACTTACCATTCAAAAGTTTGAGGTCAGTGAGATTTTTTCTTCTTCTTAAAGGAATTAATACTTTTTTATCAGCAAGGATGCATTCAATTTATTAAAGTGACTGTAAAGACATTTATAATGTTGCAAAAGATTTCTATCACAAATAAAACTTTATATTCTTCAAATAATCCTGAAAAATGTATCAGTTTCCACTAAAATATTAAGCAGTATTTTCAATACTGATCATAAGAAATGTCTCAGCATGAAAAATGAAAAATCAGTATATTAGAATGATTTCTGAAGGATCATGTGACACTGAAAACTGGAATCACAGGAATAAGTTACAAATATATTAATATATTGTATGCTCAGCATACATTACATACACACAAGTCTTCTGAAGCTATACAAAAGCATTGTTTGAACAAGAGACTGAATTTTAATTTAGCTCACTTTAACTAACTTTTCATGGGTGAAGTATATGTCTGATTTCTGAATTAATAATTTGAATAATAATAATTTGAGTTTAATATTTTTAAAGATTCCTAAGACTAGTCTGGGCGGCGTCCCAAAATTGGTGGCGATTGTTCTACGATCAACTTAGGCTGACGATGCTTTTGGGAAACGCAGCCCTGAATGATTTGTCCATTCACTTCTCGACTGACTGACTCAATTATCCTGTCACAGTACAGCTCACCAGACACGAATTGTCAGTATGTTCGGCACATATAGTTATTGTATCACTTCAGAAGAGCTTAACGTATAACATTCGAATCACATAGACTACTTTATGATGCTTTTGCACATTCTTCATTACAGTTTTATGGTACTTTTGCATATTCTTTGTGATTGCATGGAAAAGAACAACCAATACATTATTCAAAATGTATCAAATATTGCATTAAGCAGGAAAGTCATATGGGTTTTGGGACAACCTTAGGGTGAATAAATGATGACCGAATTTTCATTTTTGTGGTGAACTATCCCTTTAAAATCCTGCTCCTCATTGACGCATATCTGAGAGCCATTGCCCTTTAGATTCAGAGGTAATTGAGGTCGGTGGTAGTGTGCGTGAAAACAGAAGCTCCGCGGCAAATGAATCTTGGAATTTTTCTTATCATCTTCTTTCCCTCTAATAGAGCATTCCTCAATGATCTCATCACACTGAGAAGCGGAGCATATGTAGCTTTTGAGATGATTAGCCTGCCAAGCATTTCATTAACCCGACCTAAGTGATTAAAAGGGGCAGATCCAGTGATCCCCTTTGTGGTTCATGTATTATTACTTGGAACCCATCTTCATGCAAGAATTCCCTCTCCTTCATGTGAGGATTTGCAGTCACTGACCTTTGCAGATCTGGAGGTGTTGAGAACGGCCAGAGCGTTCATGCAGAACACTGGCACGAGACGAGAGACGCGGTCTAGTCATGCCTGCTGCTCTGTTTCCCCGACCTTTCATACCTCCATCTCTCACGTCCCTGGCTCTTGTGAGATCACAGGGAGGTGAGGTGCTTCGTTCTAATAAATCGCATAGAGAAAAAAAGGAATCTGCTCTGTGCCACATTATGCAGCCTTATGCAAGCATAAACCAAAAGCAGAACAATAATATGCTTTGACAGAACTGGCATAAGCCTTTTTCATATGGTACTGAGAAGCTAATGAGTGGTATAAGAGGACTGAAAAGAGCACATAATAATAGATGCTGTCTGCTTTAATGCTTTTCAGGTGTGTTCAGCATCTAGCTTTCACAGAGAGGCTGGAGTCTAGCTGGCAATATAAAGATAGCCGGAGAGCTATAGATTTTCTGACAAGCATCAGTCTCCCAGTCTTGAATAATAGTGGAACCGGAAAGCTTCAATTCTTTAGAAATATTTTCAGATGTTTCCCTTATGCTCTTTCAATGATGCTAAGAACATGCTGATTCTCAGAGGAGAGTGCCGATTGTTTCTTTCCATACATGACTGCTTCATACACATATCGGCTGTGAAAAAAAAAGTATAATATAACTACCAATGCTCTATCAATATGTGACCCTGGACCACAAAACCAGTCACATGGGTCAATTATTGGAGATTTTGAGATTCATACATCACATGAAAGCTGAATAAATAAGCTTTCCATTGATGTAATGGTTTGTTAGGATATGACAATATTTGGCTGAGATACAACTACTTGAAAATCTGGAATCTGAGGGTGCAAAAAATCGCAACATTGAGAAAATCGCCTTTAAAGTTGCATTTATGTGCGCCATTGTGCTGCATTCACTCACAAAAATGAATGTTTTATATATTTATGGTAGGAAATTTACAAAATATCTTCATGGAACATGATCTTTACTTAATATCCTAATGACTTTTGGCATAAAAAAATATATATAATTTTGACCCATACAATGTTGACTATTGCCACAAATATACTCGTGCGACTTGTGACTGGTTTTGTGATCCAGGGTCACATATAAGTATAAATAAATTTAAATTGTATTACTCTCATTTAAAATTCTTTCATTATTATTATTATTACATATAATTTATATTGCTCATATTGTATTCAAATGTATATCTATGTGTCTAAAATACCACCAACAACAACAATAATAATACATACAACAAAGTGATTACAAATTGATACATGACCATAAAATGTAAACTATCCTACTGTATGTAAACGGAATGGACTACTCCACAAAATATGAATCAAGCATTGCTATCTCATGCTTTTAGGTCAGCAAATTTAATAAAGTTGGACTGCTACAGCTGATTACATTTCTTATTAATGATGATCAAGCGCCAGATACATCACAAGGCTGGTATATCTACCTCCGTAACGCTCCATCTTGATTTTCTTCTCCCACTAATGCTTTCTGAAATCAAATTAGGAACAACCTGATTAATCTCGGCCATTATTTCTGTTTCATAAATTCGTGCATTTGAAAAAACCTGGAGTTGTCCCAAGAACTCATGCTGCTTCATTAATGAAAGTACAAAAATAAAAGAATAGTTTTGGTAAGGTATTTCAGAAGCCTGAAGAATTAAATGAGCAAAATGTGGTCACAGGGCCAAATTGAATGAATGAATACTTTATTTCAACCTGAACCTCAGCCAAAATGTTACAAATGAACAGATTCACCAATTTACCAAAGTAATTTCAATAATGGATTCTGTTCCAAAAAAGGAATCAATCATGTATTTTGCAACATCCACTTTTTTTTATGGTGGCACTGGACTGGAAGTGGGGCTCATAAAGATTGTGTTGGATCTCATCGAGTCATTTTTAAACACATAAACATCTTGAGAGCCTATCGCCTCTTTTTCTCTATGCCCTGAGACCAGAGCAAGACCTCTGCAGAAAGCATGGGCTGTTTTTCAATCACCACTCTTCTCCCCAAAGCCCAAGTTCAAGTAGTACATTAAACACGTCCTTCAAATTTTCACGGGTCAAATGTTTCCGTGTTTTTCACTGCCCCAAGATGATCCATTCGTCTATTACATTCTCAAATATCATCAGCCTCTGCACTATCACTAAATCATTTGAACTGCCTATTCAAAGGGAAATTCAAATGATTTGAATCAGGCTGGTGAATAACTTCCTCATCCAAATCTGGCATCATAGCCAAGTTTAACTGATGCCATGGAATCAGACGCATAATGAAAATGGCAAAAAAAAAAAAAAAAAAATCTAGCCTCTGTGACCTTGGAGTGTAGTCATTTATGCTTTTATGTTACACTGAAGAAAGTATATTTATATTGCCAAAAATACACTTCTGTTCAAAAAATTTTGATCTTGGTAAGATTTTTTTGTAATGTTTTTGAAAGGCTGAATTTATTTGATAAAAAATATTGTATCAATATTGTGTAATATTGTGAAATATTATTATTATTATTTAAAACATCTGTTGGTTACACTTTATATTAGGTGTCCTTAATTAATATGAACCTACATCAAAAAAACAACAACTACAATGTAGTTGTATCGCAAAACACTCTTGCTGCTATTGAGATGGGATACGGTAAGGTTATAGGGACAGGTTTGGTGGTATGGGAACGTTTAAGGGCTGGTTAAGGGGTAAGGGACGGTCAAAAGAGCAATTAAAGATGTAATTACAAAGATTAATTACAGCTGTAATTACATGCTGGTAATTATGCATTTAAATATCATTTAAAATATAATGCATCCATGTTATGGAAAAGCATAATTTTCAGTCTTCAGTGTCACATGATCCTTCTGAAATCATTGTAATATGCTGATTTGCTGCTCAAGAAATGTTTAATATCAATGTTGAAACAGTTGTGCTGCTTTATATTTTTGTGGAAAATGTGATTAAAAAAATTCACAGTTCTTAAACTGATGGCAGTTAAGCTCCATCCACAAAAAAATTGAGTTCAAGTCCCGGGTCATGTTTTTTTTTTTTTCATACTTTTGGGATTTTGACGACAGGTCCCGGGTCGTTTTTTTTTTTTTTTTTTTTTTTTCATACTTTCCTATCATGGTTAAAAGGCAAAATATATTCTTTAAACTGATGGCAGTTAAGCTCCATCCACAAAAAAATTGAGTTCAAGTCCCGGGTCATGTATTTTTTTTTTTTTTTTTTTTTTTTCATACTTTCCTATCATGGTTAAAAGGCAAAAGATATTCTTTAAACTGATGGCAGTTAAGCTCCATCCACAAAAAAATTGAGTTCAAGTCCCGGGTCATGTTTTTTTTTTTTTCATACTTTTGGGATTTTGACGACAGGTCCCGGGTCATCGTTTTTTTTTTTTTGTTTTTTTTTTTTCATACTTTCCTATCATGGTTAAAAGGCAAAATATATTCTTTAAACTGATGGCAGTTAAGCTCCATCCACAAAAAAATTGAGTTCAAGTCCCGGGTCATGTTTTTTTTCTTTTTTTTTTCTCATACTTTTGGGATTTTGATGACAAGTCCCGGGTCATCGTTTTTTTTTTTTTTTCATACTTTCCTATCATTGTTAAAAGGCAAAAGATATTCTTTAAACTGATGGCAGTTAAGCTCCATCCACAAAAAAAATGAGTTCAAGTCCCGGGTCATGTTTTTTTTTTTTCATACTTTTGGGATTTTGACGACAGGTCCCGGGTCATCGTTTTTTTTTTTTTTTTTTTTTTTTTTTTCATACTTTCCTATCATGGTTAAAAGGCAAAATATATTCTTTAAACTGATGGCAGTTAAGCTCCATCCACAAAAAAATTGAGTTCAAGTCCGGGTCATGTTTTTTTTTCTTTTTCTCATACTTTTGGGATTTTGACGACAGGTCCCGGGTCATCGTTTTTTTTTTTGTTTTTTTTTTTTTCATACTTTCCTATCATGGTTAAAAGGCAAAATATATTCTTTAAACTGATGGCAGTTAAGCTCCATCCACAAAAAAATTGAGTTCAAGTCCCGGGTCATGTTTTTTTTTTTTTTTTTTTTTTTTTCATACTTTTGGGATTTTGACGACAGGTCCCGGGTCATCGTTTTTTTTTTTTTTCATACTTTTGGGATTTTGACGACAGGTCCTGGGTCATCGTTTTTTTTTCTTTTTTTTTCATACTTTCCTATCATTGTTAAAAGGCAAAAGATATTCTTTAAACTGATGGCAGTTAAGCTCCATCCACAAAAAAATTGAGTTCAAGTCCCGGGTCATCGTTTTTTTTTTTTTTTTTTTTTTTTTTTTCATACTTTCCTATCATGGTTAAAAGGCAAAATATATTCTTTAAACTGATGGCAGTTAAGCTCCATCCACAAAAAAATTGAGTTCAAGTCCCGGGTCATGTTTTTTTTTTTTTTTTTTCTCATACTTTTGGGATTTTGACGACAGGTCCCGGGTCATCGTTTTTTTTTTTGTTTGTTTTTTTTCCATACTTTCCTATCATGGTTAAAAGGCAAAATATATTCTTTAAACTGATGGCAGTTAAGCTCCATCCACAAAAAAATTGAGTTCAAGTCCGGGTCATGTTTTTTTTTCTTTTTCTCATACTTTTGGGATTTTGACGACAGGTCCCGGGTCATCGTTTTTTTTGTTTTTTTTGTTTTTTTCATACTTTCCTATCATGGTTAAAAGGCAAAATATATTCTTTAAACTGATGGCAGTTAAGCTCCATCCACAAAAAAATTGAGTTCAAGTCCCGGGTCATGTTTTTTTTTTTTTTTTTTTTTTTTCATACTTTTGGGATTTTGACGACAGGTCCCGGGTCATCGTTTTTTTTTTTTTTCATACTTTTGGGATTTTGACGACAGGTCCTGGGTCATCGTTTTTTTTTTTTTTTTTTCATACTTTCCTATCATTGTTAAAAGGCAAAAGATATTCTTTAAACTGATGGCAGTTAAGCTCCATCCACAAAAAAATTTAGTTCAAGTCCCGGGTCATGTTTTTTTTCTTTTTTTCTCATACTTTTGGGATTTTGACGACAGGTCCCGGGTCATCGTTTTTTTTTTTTTTTCACACTTTCCTATCATGGTTAAAAGGCAAAATATATTCTTTAAACTGATGGCAGTTAAGCTCCATCCACAAAAAAATTGAGTTCAAGTCCCGGGTCATGTTTTTTTTTTTTTTCATGCTTTTGGGATTTTGACGTCAGGTCCCGGGTCATCGTTTTTTTTTTTTTTTTTTTCATACTTTCCTATCATGGTTAAAAGGCAAAATATATTCTTTAAACTGATGGCAGTTAAGCTCCATCCACAAAAAAATTGAGTTCAAGTCCCGGGTCATGTTTTTTTTTTTTTTTTTTTTTTTTCATACTTTTGGGATTTTGACGACAGGTCCCGGGTCATCGTTTTTTTTTTTTTTTTTTTTTTTTCATACTTTCCTATCATGGTTAAAAGGCTAAATATATTCTTTAAACTGATGGCAGTTAAGCTCCATCCACAAAAAAATTGAGTTCAAGTCCCGGGTCATGTTTTTTTTTTTTTTTTTCTCATACTTTTGGGATTTTGACGACAGGTCCCGGGTCATCGTTTTTTTTTTTTTTTTTTTTTTTTTCATACTTTCCTATCATGGTTAAAAGGCAAAATATATTCTTTAAACTGATGGCAGTTAAGCTCCATCCACAAAAAAATTGAGTTCAAGTCCCGGGTCATGTTTTTTTTTTTTTTTCTCATACTTTTGGGATTTTGACGACAGGTCCCGGGTCATCGTTTTTTTTGTTTTTTGTTTTTTTTTCATACTTTCCTATCATGGTTAAAAGGCAAAATATATTCTTTAAACTGATGGCAGTTAAGCTCCATCCACAAAAAAATTGAGTTCAAGTCCCGGGTCATGTTTTTTTTTTTCATACTTTTGGGATTTTGACGACAGGTCCCGGGTCATCGTTTTTTTTTTTTTTTTTCATACTTTCCTATCATTGTTAAAAGGCAAAAGATATTCTTTAAACTGATGGCAGTTAAGCTCCATCCACAAAAAAATTGAGTTCAAGTCCCGGGTCATGTTTTTTTTTGTTTTTTTTCTCATACTTTTGGGATTTTGACGACAGGTCCCGGGTCATCGTTTTTTTTTTTTTTTTTTTTTATTCATACTTTCCTATCATGGTTAAAAGGCAAAAGATATTCTTTAAACTGATGGCAGTTAAGCTCCATCCACAAAAAAATTGAGTTCAAGTCCCGGGTCATGTTTTTTTTTGTTTTTTTTCTCATACTTTTGGGATTTTGACGACAGGTCCCGGGTCATCGTTTTTTTTTTTTTTTCATACTTTCCAATCATGGTTAAAAGGCAAAATATATTCTTTAAACTGATGGCAGTTAAGCTCCATCCACAAAAAAATTGAGTTCAAGTCCCGGGTCATGTTTTTTTTTTTTCATACTTTTGGGATTTTGACGACAGGTCCCGGGTCATCGTTTTTTTTTTTTTTTTTTTTTTTTTCATACTTTCCTATCATGGTTAAAAGGCAAAATATATTCTTTAAACTGATGGCAGTTAAGCTCCATCCACAAAAAAATTGAGTTCAAGTCCCGGGTCATGTTTTTTTTTGTTTTTTTTCCTCATACTTTTGGGATTTTGACGACAGGTCCCGGGTCATCGTTTTTTTTTTTTTTTTCATACTTTCCAATCATGGTTAAAAGGCAAAATATATTCTTTAAACTGATGGCAGTTAAGCTCCATCCACAAAAAAATTGAGTTCAAGTCCCGGGTCATGTTTTTTTTTTTTCATACTTTTGGGATTTTGACGACAGGTCCCGGGGTCATCGTTTTTTTTGTTTTTTTTTCATACTTTCCTATCATTGTTAAAAGGCAAAAGATATTCTTTAAACTGATGGCAGTTAAGCTCCATCCACAAAAAAAATTGAGTTCAAGTCCCGGGTCATGTTTTTTTTTTTTTCATACTTTTGGGATTTTTACGACAGGTCCCGGGTCATCGTTTTTTTTTTTTTTTCATACTTTCCTATCATTGTTAAAAGGCAAAAGATATTCTTTAAACTGATGGCAGTTAAGCTCCATCCACAAAAAAATTGAGTTCAAGTCCCGGGTCATGTTTTTTTTTTTTTTATACTTTTGGGATTTTGACGACAGGTCCCGGGTCATCGGTTTTTTTTTTTTTTCATACTTTCCTATCATGGTTAAAAGGCAAAATATATTCTTTAAACTGATGGCAGTTAAGCTCCATCCACAAAAAAATTGAGTTCAAGTCCCGGGTCATGTTTTTTTTTGTTTTTTTTCTCATACTTTTGGGATTTTGACGACAGGTCCCGGGTCATCGTTTTTTTTTTTTTTTCATACTTTCCAATCATGGTTAAAAGGCAAAAGATATTCTTTAAACTGATGGCAGTTAAGCTCCATCCACAAAAAAATTGAGTTCAAGTCCCGGGTCATGTTTTTTTTTTCCTCATACTTTTGGGATTTTGACGACAGGTCCCGGGTCATCGTTTTTTTTTTTTTTTTCATACTTTCCAATCATGGTTAAAAGGCAAAATATATTCTTTAAACTGATGGCAGTTAAGCTCCATCCACAAAAAAATTGAGTTCAAGTCCCGGGTCATGTTTTTTTTTGTTTTTTTTCTCATACTTTTGGGATTTTTACGACAGGTCCCGGGTCATCGTTTTTTTTTTTTTTTTCATACTTTCCAATCATGGTTAAAAGGCAAAATATATTCTTTAAACTGATGGCAGTTAAGCTCCATCCACAAAAAAATTGAGTTCAAGTCCCGGGTCATGTTTTTTTTTTTTCATACTTTTGGGATTTTGACGACAGGTCCCGGGTCATCGTTTTTTTTGTTTTTTGTTTTTTTTTCATACTTTCCTATCATGGTTAAAAGGCAAAATATATTCTTTAAACTGATGGCAGTTAAGCTCCATCCACAAAAAAATTGAGTTCAAGTCCCGGGTCATGTTTTTTTTTTTTTTTTCTCATACTTTTGGGATTTTGACGACAGGTCCCGGGTCATCGTTTTTTTTTTTTTTTTCATACTTTCCTATCATTGTTAAAAGGCAAAAGATATTCTTTAAACTGATGGCAGTTAAGCTCCATCCACAAAAAAATTGAGTTCAAGTCCCGGGTCATGTTTTTTTTTTTTTTTTTTCTCATACTTTTGGGATTTTGACGACAGGTCCCGGGTCATCGTTTTTTTTGTTTTTTGTTTTTTTTTCATACTTTCCTATCATGGTTAAAAGGCAAAATATATTCTTTAAACTGATGGCAGTTAAGCTCCATCCACAAAAAAATTGAGTTCAAGTCCCGGGTCATGTTTTTTTTTGTTTTTTTTCTCATACTTTTGGGATTTTGACGACAGGTCCCGGGTCATCGTTTTTTTTTTTTTTTTCATACTTTCCAATCATGGTTAAAAGGCAAAATATATTCTTTAAACTGATGGCAGTTAAGCTCCATCCACAAAAAAATTGAGTTCAAGTCCCGGGTCATGTTTTTTTTTTTTTCATACTTTTGGGATTTTGACGACAGGTCCCGCCCGGGTCATCGTTTTTTTTTTTTTTTTTTTTTTTTTCATACTTTCCTATCATGGTTAAAAGGCAAAATATATTCTTTAAACTGATGGCAGTTAAGCTCCATCCACAAAAAAATTGAGTTCAAGTCCCGGGTCATGTTTTTTTTTGTTTTTTTTCTCATACTTTTGGGATTTTGACGACAGGTCCCGGGTCATCGTTTTTTTTTTTTTTTTCATACTTTCCTATCATGGTTAAAAGGCAAAATATATTCTTTAAACTGATGGCAGTTAAGCTCCATCCACAAAAAAATTGAGTTCAAGTCCCGGGTCATGTTTTTTTTTTTTTTTTTTTTTCATACTTTTGGGATTTTGACGACAGGTCCCGGGTCATCGTTTTTTTTTTGTTTGTTTTTTTTCATACTTTCCTATCATGGTTAAAAGGCAAAATATATTCTTTAAACTGATGGCAGTTAAGCTCCATCCACAAAAAAATTGAGTTCAAGTCCCGGGTCATGTTTTTTTTTGTTTTTTTTCTCATACTTTTGGGATTTTGACGACAGGTCCCGGGTCATCGTTTTTTTTTTTTTTTCATACTTTCCAATCATGGTTAAAAGGCAAAATATATTCTTTAAACTGATGGCAGTTAAGCTCCATCCACAAAAAAATTGAGTTCAAGTCCCGGGTCATGTTTTTTTTTTTTCATACTTTTGGGATTTTGACGACAGGTCCCGGGTCATCGTTTTTTTTGTTTTTTGTTTTTTTTTCATACTTTCCTATCATGGTTAAAAGGCAAAATATATTCTTTAAACTGATGGCAGTTAAGCTCCATCCACAAAAAAATTGAGTTCAAGTCCCGGGTCATGTTTTTTTTTTTTTTCATACTTTTGGGATTTTGACGTCAGGTCCCGGGTCATCGTTTTTTTTTTTTTTTTTTTCATACTTTCCTATCATGGTTAAAAGGCAAAATATATTCTTTAAACTGATGGCAGTTAAGCTCCATCCACAAAAAAATTGAGTTCAAGTCCCGGGTCATGTTTTTTTTTTTCTCATACTTTTGGGATTTTGACGACAGGTCCCGGGTCATCGTTTTTTTTTTTTTTTCATACTTTCCTATCATGGTTAAAAGGCAAAATATATTCTTTAAACTGATAGCAGTTAAGCTCCATCCACAAAAAAATTGAGTTCAAGTCCCGGGTCATGTTTTTTTTTTTTCATACTTTGGGGATTTTGACGACAGGTCCCGGGTCATCGTTTTTTTTTTTTTTTTTTTTTTCATACTTTCCTATCATGGTTAAAAGGCAAAATATATTCTTTAAACTGATGGCAGTTAAGCTCCATCCACAAAAAAATTGAGTTCAAGTCCCGGGTCATGTTTTTTTTTTTTTTTTTTCTCATACTTTTGGGATTTTGACGACAGGTCCCGGGTCATCGTTTTTTTTTTTTTTTTTTTTTTTTTCATACTTTCCTATCATGGTTAAAAGGCAAAATATATTCTTTAAACTGATGGCAGTTAAGCTCCATCCACAAAAAAATTGAGTTCAAGTCCCGGGTCATGTTTTTTTTTTTTTTTCTCATACTTTTGGGATTTTGACGACAGGTCCCGGGTCATCGTTTTTTTTGTTTTTTGTTTTTTTTTCATACTTTCCTATCATGGTTAAAAGGCAAAATATATTCTTTAAACTGATGGCAGTTAAGCTCCATCCACAAAAAAATTGAGTTCAAGTCCCGGGTCATGTTTTTTTTTTTCATACTTTTGGGATTTTTACGACAGGTCCCGGGTCATCGTTTTTTTTTTTTTTTCATACTTTCCTATCATTGTTAAAAGGCAAAATATATTCTTTAAACTGATGGCAGTTAAGCTCCATCCACAAAAAAATTGAGTTCAAGTCCCGGGTCATGTTTTTTTTTTTTTTATACTTTTGGGATTTTGACGACAGGTCCCGGGTCATCGTTTTTTTTTTTTTTTTTTTTTCATACTTTCCTATCATGGTTAAAAGGCAAAATATATTCTTTAAACTGATGGCAGTTAAGCTCCATCCACAAAAAAATTGAGTTCAAGTCCCGGGTCATGTTTTTTTTTGTTTTTTTTCTCATACTTTTGGGATTTTGACGACAGGTCCCGGGTCATCGTTTTTTTTTTTTTTTCATACTTTCTAATCATGGTTAAAAGGCAAAATATATTCTTTAAACTGATGGCAGTTAAGCTCCATCCACAAAAAAATTGAGTTCAAGTCCCGGGTCATGTTTTTTTTTTTTCATACTTTTGGGATTTTGACGACAGGTCCCGGGTCATCGTTTTTTTTGTTTTTTGTTTTTTTTTCATACTTTCCTATCATGGTTAAAAGGCAAAATATATTCTTTAAACTGATGGCAGTTAAGCTCCATCCACAAAAAAATTGAGTTCAAGTCCCGGGTCATGTTTTTTTTTGTTTTTTTTCCTCATACTTTTGGGATTTTGACGACAGGTCCCGGGTCATCGTTTTTTTTTTTTTTTTCATACTTTCCAATCATGGTTAAAAGGCAAAATATATTCTTTAAACTGATGGCAGTTAAGCTCCATCCACAAAAAAATTGAGTTCAAGTCCCGGGTCATGTTTTTTTTTGTTTTTTTTCTCATACTTTTGGGATTTTTACGACAGGTCCCGGGTCATCGTTTTTTTTTTTTTTTTATACTTTCCAATCATGGTTAGAAGGCAAAATATATTCTTTAAACTGATGGCAGTTAAGCTCCATCCACAAAAAAATTGAGTTCAAGTCCCGGGTCATGTTTTTTTTTTTTCATACTTTTGGGATTTTGACGACAGGTCCCGGGTCATCGTTTTTTTTGTTTTTTGTTTTTTTTTCATACTTTCCTATCATGGTTAAAAGGCAAAATATATTCTTTAAACTGATGGCAGTTAAGCTCCATCCACAAAAAAATTGAGTTCAAGTCCCGGGTCATGTTTTTTTTTTTTTTCTCATACTTTTGGGATTTTGACGACAGGTCCCGGGTCATCGTTTTTTTTTTTTTTTTCATACTTTCCTATCATTGTTAAAAGGCAAAAGATATTCTTTAAACTGATGGCAGTTAAGCTCCATCCACAAAAAAATTGAGTTCAAGTCCCGGGTCATGTTTTTTTTTTTTTTTTTTCTCATACTTTTGGGATTTTGACGACAGGTCCCGGGTCATCGTTTTTTTTGTTTTTTGTTTTTTTTTCATACTTTCCTATCATGGTTAAAAGGCAAAATATATTCTTTAAACTGATGGCAGTTAAGCTCCATCCACAAAAAAATTGAGTTCAAGTCCCGGGTCATGTTTTTTTTTGTTTTTTTTCTCATACTTTTGGGATTTTGACGACAGGTCCCGGGTCATCGTTTTTTTTTTTTTTTTCATACTTTCCAATCATGGTTAAAAGGCAAAATATATTCTTTAAACTGATGGCAGTTAAGCTCCATCCACAAAAAAATTGAGTTCAAGTCCCGGGTCATGTTTTTTTTTTTTTCATACTTTTGGGATTTTGACGACAGGTCCCGGGTCATCGTTTTTTTTGTTTTTTGTTTTTTTTTCATACTTTCCTATCATGGTTAAAAGGCAAAATATATTCTTTAAACTGATGGCAGTTAAGCTCCATCCACAAAAAAATTGAGTTCAAGTCCCGGGTCATGTTTTTATTTGTTTTTTTTTCTCATACTTTTGGGATTTTGACGACAGGTCCCGGGTCATCGTTTTTTTTTTTTTTTTTTTTTTTCATACTTTCCTATCATGGTTAAAAGGCAAAATATATTCTTTAAACTGATGGCAGTTAAGCTCCATCCACAAAAAAATTGAGTTCAAGTCCCGGGTCATGTTTTTTTTTGTTTTTTTTCTCATACTTTTGGGATTTTGACGACAGGTCCCGGGTCATCGTTTTTTTTTTTTTTTCATACTTTCTAATCATGGTTAAAAGGCAAAATATATTCTTTAAACTGATGGCAGTTAAGCTCCATCCACAAAAAAATTGAGTTCAAGTCCCGGGTCATGTTTTTTTTTTTTCATACTTTTGGGATTTTGACGACAGGTCCCGGGTCATCGTTTTTTTTGTTTTTTGTTTTTTTTTCATACTTTCCTATCATGGTTAAAAGGCAAAATATATTCTTTAAACTGATGGCAGTTAAGCTCCATCCACAAAAAAATTGAGTTCAAGTCCCGGGTCATGTTTTTTTTTGTTTTTTTTCCTCATACTTTTGGGATTTTGACGACAGGTCCCGGGTCATCGTTTTTTTTTTTTTTTTCATACTTTCCAATCATGGTTAAAAGGCAAAATATATTCTTTAAACTGATGGCAGTTAAGCTCCATCCACAAAAAAATTGAGTTCAAGTCCCGGGTCATGTTTTTTTTTGTTTTTTTTCTCATACTTTTGGGATTTTGACGACAGGTCCCGGGTCATCGTTTTTTTTTTTTTTTCATACTTTCTAATCATGGTTAAAAGGCAAAATATATTCTTTAAACTGATGGCAGTTAAGCTCCATCCACAAAAAAATTGAGTTCAAGTCCCGGGTCATGTTTTTTTTTTTTCATACTTTTGGGATTTTGACGACAGGTCCCGGGTCATCGTTTTTTTTGTTTTTTGTTTTTTTTTCATACTTTCCTATCATGGTTAAAAGGCAAAATATATTCTTTAAACTGATGGCAGTTAAGCTCCATCCACAAAAAAATTGAGTTCAAGTCCCGGGTCATGTTTTTTTTTGTTTTTTTTCCTCATACTTTTGGGATTTTGACGACAGGTCCCGGGTCATCGTTTTTTTTTTTTTTTTCATACTTTCCAATCATGGTTAAAAGGCAAAATATATTCTTTAAACTGATGGCAGTTAAGCTCCATCCACAAAAAAATTGAGTTCAAGTCCCGGGTCATGTTTTTTTTTGTTTTTTTTCTCATACTTTTGGGATTTTTACGACAGGTCCCGGGTCATCGTTTTTTTTTTTTTTTTATACTTTCCAATCATGGTTAGAAGGCAAAATATATTCTTTAAACTGATGGCAGTTAAGCTCCATCCACAAAAAAATTGAGTTCAAGTCCCGGGTCATGTTTTTTTTTTTTCATACTTTTGGGATTTTGACGACAGGTCCCGGGTCATCGTTTTTTTTGTTTTTTGTTTTTTTTTCATACTTTCCTATCATGGTTAAAAGGCAAAATATATTCTTTAAACTGATGGCAGTTAAGCTCCATCCACAAAAAAATTGAGTTCAAGTCCCGGGTCATGTTTTTTTTTTTTTTCTCATACTTTTGGGATTTTGACGACAGGTCCCGGGTCATCGTTTTTTTTTTTTTTTTCATACTTTCCTATCATTGTTAAAAGGCAAAAGATATTCTTTAAACTGATGGCAGTTAAGCTCCATCCACAAAAAAATTGAGTTCAAGTCCCGGGTCATGTTTTTTTTTTTTTTTTTTCTCATACTTTTGGGATTTTGACGACAGGTCCCGGGTCATCGTTTTTTTTGTTTTTTGTTTTTTTTTCATACTTTCCTATCATGGTTAAAAGGCAAAATATATTCTTTAAACTGATGGCAGTTAAGCTCCATCCACAAAAAAATTGAGTTCAAGTCCCGGGTCATGTTTTTTTTTGTTTTTTTTCTCATACTTTTGGGATTTTGACGACAGGTCCCGGGTCATCGTTTTTTTTTTTTTTTTCATACTTTCCAATCATGGTTAAAAGGCAAAATATATTCTTTAAACTGATGGCAGTTAAGCTCCATCCACAAAAAAATTGAGTTCAAGTCCCGGGTCATGTTTTTTTTTTTTTCATACTTTTGGGATTTTGACGACAGGTCCCGGGTCATCGTTTTTTTTGTTTTTTGTTTTTTTTTCATACTTTCCTATCATGGTTAAAAGGCAAAATATATTCTTTAAACTGATGGCAGTTAAGCTCCATCCACAAAAAAATTGAGTTCAAGTCCCGGGTCATGTTTTTATTTGTTTTTTTTTCTCATACTTTTGGGATTTTGACGACAGGTCCCGGGTCATCGTTTTTTTTTTTTTTTTTTTTTTTCATACTTTCCTATCATGGTTAAAAGGCAAAATATATTCTTTAAACTGATGGCAGTTAAGCTCCATCCACAAAAAAATTGAGTTCAAGTCCCGGGTCATGTTTTTTTTTTTTTCATACTTTTGGGATTTTGACGACAGGTCCCGGGTCATCGTTTTTTTTTTTTTTTTTTATACTTTCCTATCATGGTTAAAAGGCAAAATATATTCTTTAAACTGATGGCAGTTAAGCTCCATCCACAAAAAAATTGAGTTCAAGTCCCGGGTCATGTTTTTTTTTTTTCATACTTTTGGGATTTTGACGACAGGTCCCGGGTCATCGTTTTTTTTTTTGTTGTTTTTTTTTCATACTTTCCTATCATGGTTAAAAGGCAAAATATATTCTTTAAACTGATGGCAGTTAAGCTCCATCCACAAAAAAATTGAGTTCAAGTCCCGGGTCATGTTTTTTTTTGTTTTTTTTCTCATACTTTTGGGATTTTGACGACAGGTCCCGGGTCATCGTTTTTTTTTTTTTTTTCATACTTTCCTATCATTGTTAAAAGGCAAAATATATTCTTTAAACTGATGGCAGTTAAGCTCCATCCACAAAAAAATTGAGTTCAAGTCCCGGGTCATGTTTTTTTTTTTTTTTTTTCTCATACTTTTGGGATTTTGACGACAGGTCCCGGGTCATCGTTTTTTTTGTTTTTTGTTTTTTTTTCATACTTTCCTATCATGGTTAAAGACAAAATATATTCTTTAAACTGATGGCAGTTAAGCTCCATCCACAAAAAAATTGAGTTCAAGTCCCGGGTCATGTTTTTTTTTTTTTTTTCATACTTTCCTATCATGGTTAAAAGGCAAAATATATTCTTTAAACTGATGGCAGTTAAGCTCCATCCACAAAAAAATTGAGTTCAAGTCCCGGGTCATGTTTTTTTTTTTTTCATACTTTTGGGATTTTGACGACAGGTCCCGGGTCATGTTTTTTTTTTTTTCATACTTTTGGGATTTTGACGACAGGTCCCGGGTCATCGTTTTTTTTTTTTTTTTTTTTTTTTTATACTTTCCTATCATGGTTAAAAGGCAAAATATATTCTTTAAACTGATGGCAGTTAAGCTCCATCCACAAAAAAATTGAGTTCAAGTCCCGGGTCATGTTTTTTTTTTTTTTTTTTCTCATACTTTTGGGATTTTGACGACAGGTCCCGGGTCATCGTTTTTTTTTTTTTTTCATTCTTTCCAATCATGGTTAAAAGGCAAAATATATTCTTTAAACTGATGGCAGTTAAGCTCCATCCACAAAAAAATTGAGTTCAAGTCCCGGGTCATGTTTTTTTTTTTTTCATACTTTTGGGATTTTGACGACAGGTCCCGGGTCATCGTTTTTTTTGTTTTTTGTTTTTTTTTCATACTTTCCTATCATGGTTAAAAGGCAAAATATATTCTTTAAACTGATGGCAGTTAAGCTCCATCCACAAAAAAATTTAGTTCAAGTCCCGGGTCATGTTTTTTTTGTTTTTTTCTCATACTTTTGGGATTTTGACGACAGGTCCCGGGTCATCGTTTTTTTTTTTTTTTTCCATACTTTCCTATCATTGTTAAAAGGCAAAAGATATTCTTTAAACTGATGGCAGTTAAGCTCCATCCACAAAAAAATTGAGTTCAAGTCCCGGGTCATGTTTTTTTTTTTTCCATACTTTTGGGATTTTTACGACAGGTCCCGGGTCATCGTTTTTTTTTTTTTTTTTTTTTTTTTCATACTTTCCTATCATGGTTAAAAGGCAAAATATATTCTTTAAACTGATGGCAGTTAAGCTCCATCCACAAAAAAATTGAGTTCAAGTCCCGGGTCATGTTTTTTTTTGTTTTTTTTCCTCATACTTTTGGGATTTTGACGACAGGTCCCGGGTCATCGTTTTTTTTTTTTTTTTCATACTTTCCAATCATGGTTAAAAGGCAAAATATATTCTTTAAACTGATGGCAGTTAAGCTCCATCCACAAAAAAATTGAGTTCAAGTCCCGGGTCATGTTTTTTTTTGTTTTTTTTCTCATACTTTTGGGATTTTTACGACAGGTCCCGGGTCATCGTTTTTTTTTTTTTTTCATACTTTCCAATCATGGTTAAAAGGCAAAATATATTCTTTAAACTGATGGCAGTTAAGCTCCATCCACAAAAAAATTGAGTTCAAGTCCCGGGTCATGTTTTTTTTTTTTCATACTTTTGGGATTTTGACGACAGGTCCCGGGTCATCGTTTTTTTTGTTTTTTTTCATACTTTCCTATCATTGTTAAAAGGCAAAAGATATTCTTTAAACTGATGGCAGTTAAGCTCCATCCACAAAAAAAATTGAGTTCAAGTCCCGGGTCATGTTTTTTTTTTTTTCATACTTTTGGGATTTTGACGACAGGTCCCGGGTCATCGGTTTTTTTTTTTTTTCATACTTTCCTATCATGGTTAAAAGGCAAAATATATTCTTTAAACTGATGGCAGTTAAGCTCCATCCACAAAAAAATTGAGTTCAAGTCCCGGGTCATGTTTTTTTTTGTTTTTTTTCTCATACTTTTGGGATTTTGACGACAGGTCCCGGGTCATCGTTTTTTTTTTTTTTTCATACTTTCCAATCATGGTTAAAAGGCAAAAGATATTCTTTAAACTGATGGCAGTTAAGCTCCATCCACAAAAAAATTGAGTTCAAGTCCCGGGTCATGTTTTTTTTTTCCTCATACTTTTGGGATTTTGACGACAGGTCCCGGGTCATCGTTTTTTTTTTTTTTTTCATACTTTCCAATCATGGTTAAAAGGCAAAATATATTCTTTAAACTGATGGCAGTTAAGCTCCATCCACAAAAAAATTGAGTTCAAGTCCCGGGTCATGTTTTTTTTTGTTTTTTTTCTCATACTTTTGGGATTTTTACGACAGGTCCCGGGTCATCGTTTTTTTTTTTTTTTCATACTTTCCAATCATGGTTAAAAGGCAAAATATATTCTTTAAACTGATGGCAGTTAAGCTCCATCCACAAAAAAATTGAGTTCAAGTCCCGGGTCATGTTTTTTTTTTTTCATACTTTTGGGATTTTGACGACAGGTCCCGGGTCATCGTTTTTTTTGTTTTTTGTTTTTTTTTCATACTTTCCTATCATGGTTAAAAGGCAAAATATATTCGTTAAACTGATGGCAGTTAAGCTCCATCCACAAAAAAATTGAGTTCAAGTCCCGGGTCATGTTTTTTTTTTTTTTTTCTCATACTTTTGGGATTTTGACGACAGGTCCCGGGTCATCGTTTTTTTTTTTTTTTTCATACTTTCCTATCATTGTTAAAAGGCAAAAGATATTCTTTAAACTGATGGCAGTAAAGCTCCATCCACAAAAAAATTGAGTTCAAGTCCCGGGTCATGTTTTTTTTTTTTTTTTTTTCATACTTTTGGGATTTTGACGACAGGTCCCGGGTCATCGTTTTTTTTGTTTTTTGTTTTTTTTTCATACTTTGCTATCATGGTTAAAAGGCAAAATATATTCTTTAAACTGATGGCAGTTAAGCTCCATCCACAAAAAAATTGAGTTCAAGTCCCGGGTCATGTTTTTTTTTGTTTTTTTTCTCATACTTTTGGGATTTTGACGACAGGTCCCGGGTCATCGTTTTTTTTTTTTTTTTCATACTTTCCAATCATGGTTAAAAGGCAAAATATATTCTTTAAACTGATGGCAGTTAAGCTCCATCCACAAAAAAATTGAGTTCAAGTCCCGGGTCATGTTTTTTTTTTTTTCATACTTTTGGGATTTTGACGACAGGTCCCGCCCGGGTCATCGTTTTTTTTTTTTTTTTTTTTTTTTTCATACTTTCCTATCATGGTTAAAAGGCAAAATATATTCTTTAAACTGATGGCAGTTAAGCTCCATCCACAAAAAAATTGAGTTCAAGTCCCGGGTCATGTTTTTTTTTGTTTTTTTTCTCATACTTTTGGGATTTTGACGACAGGTCCCGGGTCATCGTTTTTTTTTTTTTTTTCATACTTTCCTATCATGGTTAAAAGGCAAAATATATTCTTTAAACTGATGGCAGTTAAGCTCCATCCACAAAAAAATTGAGTTCAAGTCCCGGGTCATGTTTTTTTTTTTTTTTTTTTTTCATACTTTTGGGATTTTGACGACAGGTCCCGGGTCATCGTTTTTTTTTTGTTTGTTTTTTTTCATACTTTCCTATCATGGTTAAAAGGCAAAATATATTCTTTAAACTGATGGCAGTTAAGCTCCATCCACAAAAAAATTGAGTTCAAGTCCCGGGTCATGTTTTTTTTTGTTTTTTTTCTCATACTTTTGGGATTTTGACGACAGGTCCCGGGTCATCGTTTTTTTTTTTTTTTCATACTTTCCAATCATGGTTAAAAGGCAAAATATATTCTTTAAACTGATGGCAGTTAAGCTCCATCCACAAAAAAATTGAGTTCAAGTCCCGGGTCATGTTTTTTTTTTTTCATACTTTTGGGATTTTGACGACAGGTCCCGGGTCATCGTTTTTTTTGTTTTTTTGTTTTTTTTTCATACTTTCCTATCATGGTTAAAAGGCAAAATATATTCTTTAAACTGATGGCAGTTAAGCTCCATCCACAAAAAAATTGAGTTCAAGTCCCGGGTCATGTTTTTTTTTTTTTTCATACTTTTGGGATTTTGACGTCAGGTCCCGGGTCATCGTTTTTTTTTTTTTTTTTTTCATACTTTCCTATCATGGTTAAAAGGCAAAATATATTCTTTAAACTGATGGCAGTTAAGCTCCATCCACAAAAAAATTGAGTTCAAGTCCCGGGTCATGTTTTTTTTTTTTTTCATACTTTTGGGATTTTGACGACAGGTCCCGGGTCATCGTTTTTTTTTTTTTTTCATACTTTCCTATCATGGTTAAAAGGCAAAATATATTCTTTAAACTGATAGCAGTTAAGCTCCATCCACAAAAAAATTGAGTTCAAGTCCCGGGTCATGTTTTTTTTTTTTCATACTTTGGGGATTTTGACGACAGGTCCCGGGTCATCGTTTTTTTTTTTGTTTTTTTTTTCATACTTTCCTATCATGGTTAAAAGGCAAAATATATTCTTTAAACTGATGGCAGTTAAGCTCCATCCACAAAAAAATTGAGTTCAAGTCCCGGGTCATGTTTTTTTTTTTTTTTTTCTCATACTTTTGGGATTTTGACGACAGGTCCCGGGTCATCGTTTTTTTTTTTTTTTTTTTTTTTTCATACTTTCCTATCATGGTTAAAAGGCAAAATATATTCTTTAAACTGATGGCAGTTAAGCTCCATCCACAAAAAAATTGAGTTCAAGTCCCGGGTCATGTTTTTTTTTTTTTTTCTCATACTTTTGGGATTTTGACGACAGGTCCCGGGTCATCGTTTTTTTTGTTTTTTGTTTTTTTTTCATACTTTCCTATCATGGTTAAAAGGCAAAATATATTCTTTAAACTGATGGCAGTTAAGCTCCATCCACAAAAAAATTGAGTTCAAGTCCCGGGTCATGTTTTTTTTTTTCATACTTTTGGGATTTTTACGACAGGTCCCGGGTCATCGTTTTTTTTTTTTTTTCATACTTTCCTATCATTGTTAAAAGGCAAAATATATTCTTTAAACTGATGGCAGTTAAGCTCCATCCACAAAAAAATTAAGTTCAAGTCCCGGGTCATGTTTTTTTTTTTTTTATACTTTTGGGATTTTGACGACAGGTCCCGGGTCATCGTTTTTTTTTTTTTTTTTTTTTTTTCATACTTTCCTATCATGGTTAAAAGGCAAAATATATTCTTTAAACTGATGGCAGTTAAGCTCCATCCACAAAAAAATTGAGTTCAAGTCCCGGGTCATGTTTTTTTTTGTTTTTTTTCTCATACTTTTGGGATTTTGACGACAGGTCCCGGGTCATCGTTTTTTTTTTTTTTTCATACTTTCCAATCATGGTTAAAAGGCAAAATATATTCTTTAAACTGATGGCAGTTAAGCTCCATCCACAAAAAAATTGAGTTCAAGTCCCGGGTCATGTTTTTTTTTTTTCATACTTTTGGGATTTTGACGACAGGTCCCGGGTCATCGTTTTTTTTGTTTTTTGTTTTTTTTTCATACTTTCCTATCATGGTTAAAAGGCAAAATATATTCTTTAAACTGATGGCAGTTAAGCTCCATCCACAAAAAAATTGAGTTCAAGTCCCGGGTCATGTTTTTTTTTGTTTTTTTTCCTCATACTTTTGGGATTTTGACGACAGGTCCCGGGTCATCGTTTTTTTTTTTTTTTTCATACTTTCCAATCATGGTTAAAAGGCAAAATATATTCTTTAAACTGATGGCAGTTAAGCTCCATCCACAAAAAAATTGAGTTCAAGTCCCGGGTCATGTTTTTTTTTTGTTTTTTTTCTCATACTTTTGGGATTTTTACGACAGGTCCCGGGTCATCGTTTTTTTTTTTTTTTTATACTTTCCAATCATGGTTAGAAGGCAAAATATATTCTTTAAACTGATGGCAGTTAAGCTCCATCCACAAAAAAATTGAGTTCAAGTCCCGGGTCATGTTTTTTTTTTTTCATACTTTTGGGATTTTGACGACAGGTCCCGGGTCATCGTTTTTTTTGTTTTTTGTTTTTTTTTCATACTTTCCTATCATGGTTAAAAGGCAAAATATATTCTTTAAACTGATGGCAGTTAAGCTCCATCCACAAAAAAATTGAGTTCAAGTCCCGGGTCATGTTTTTTTTTTTTTTCTCATACTTTTGGGATTTTGACGACAGGTCCCGGGTCATCGTTTTTTTTTTTTTTTTCATACTTTCCTATCATTGTTAAAAGGCAAAAGATATTCTTTAAACTGATGGCAGTTAAGCTCCATCCACAAAAAAATTGAGTTCAAGTCCCGGGTCATGTTTTTTTTTTTTTTTTTTCTCATACTTTTGGGATTTTGACGACAGGTCCCGGGTCATCGTTTTTTTTGTTTTTTGTTTTTTTTTCATACTTTCCTATCATGGTTAAAAGGCAAAATATATTCTTTAAACTGATGGCAGTTAAGCTCCATCCACAAAAAAATTGAGTTCAAGTCCTGGGTCATGTTTTTTTTTGTTTTTTTTCTCATACTTTTGGGATTTTGACGACAGGTCCCGGGTCATCGTTTTTTTTTTTTTTTTCATACTTTCCAATCATGGTTAAAAGGCAAAATATATTCTTTAAACTGATGGCAGTTAAGCTCCATCCACAAAAAAATTGAGTTCAAGTCCCGGGTCATGTTTTTTTTTTTTCATACTTTTGGGATTTTGACGACAGGTCCCGGGTCATCGTTTTTTTTGTTTTTTGTTTTTTTTTCATACTTTCCTATCATGGTTAAAAGGCAAAATATATTCTTTAAACTGATGGCAGTTAAGCTCCATCCACAAAAAAATTGAGTTCAAGTCCCGGGTCATGTTTTTTTTTGTTTTTTTTCTCATACTTTTGGGATTTTGACGACAGGTCCCGGGTCATCGTTTTTTTTTTTTTTTTCATACTTTCCTATCATTGTTAAAAGGCAAAATATATTCTTTAAACTGATGGCAGTTAAGCTCCATCCACAAAAAAATTGAGTTCAAGTCCCGGGTCATGTTTTTTTTTTTTTTTTTTCTCATACTTTTGGGATTTTGACGACAGGTCCCGGGTCATCGTTTTTTTTGTTTTTTGTTTTTTTTTCATACTTTCCTATCATGGTTAAAGACAAAATATATTCTTTAAACTGATGGCAGTTAAGCTCCATCCACAAAAAAATTGAGTTCAAGTCCCGGGTCATGTTTTTTTTTTTTTTTTCATACTTTCCTATCATGGTTAAAAGGCAAAATATATTCTTTAAACTGATGGCAGTTAAGCTCCATCCACAAAAAAATTGAGTTCAAGTCCCGGGTCATGTTTTTTTTTTTTTCATACTTTTGGGATTTTGACGACAGGTCCCGGGTCATGTTTTTTTTTTTTTCATACTTTTGGGATTTTGACGACAGGTCCCGGGTCATCGTTTTTTTTTTTTTTTTTTTTTTTTTATACTTTCCTATCATGGTTAAAAGGCAAAATATATTCTTTAAACTGATGGCAGTTAAGCTCTATCCACAAAAAAATTGAGTTCAAGTCCCGGGTCATGTTTTTTTTTTTTTTTTTTCTCATACTTTTGGGATTTTGACGACAGGTCCCGGGTCATCGTTTTTTTTTTTTTTTCATTCTTTCCAATCATGGTTAAAAGGCAAAATATATTCTTTAAACTGATGGCAGTTAAGCTCCATCCACAAAAAAATTGAGTTCAAGTCCCGGGTCATGTTTTTTTTTTTTTCATACTTTTGGGATTTTGACGACAGGTCCCGGGTCATCGTTTTTTTTGTTTTTTGTTTTTTTTTCATACTTTCCTATCATGGTTAAAAGGCAAAATATATTCTTTAAACTGATGGCAGTTAAGCTCCATCCACAAAAAAATTTAGTTCAAGTCCCGGGTCATGTTTTTTTTGTTTTTTTCTCATACTTTTGGGATTTTGACGACAGGTCCCGGGTCATCGTTTTTTTTTTTTTTTTTCATACTTTCCTATCATTGTTAAAAGGCAAAAGATATTCTTTAAACTGATGGCAGTTAAGCTCCATCCACAAAAAAATTGAGTTCAAGTCCCGGGTCATGTTTTTTTTTTTTCCATACTTTTGGGATTTTTACGACAGGTCCCGGGTCATCGTTTTTTTTTTTTTTCATACTTTCCTATCATTGTTAAAAGGCAAAAGATATTCTTTAAACTGATGGCAGTTAAGCTCCATCCACAAAAAAATTGAGTTCAAGTCCCGGGTCATGTTTTTTTTTTTTTTCATACTTTTGGGATTTTGACGACAGGTCCCGGGTCATCGTTTTTTTTTTTTTTTTCATACTTTCCTATCATGGTTAAAAGGCAAAATATATTCTTTAAACTGATGGCAGTTAAGCTCCATCCACAAAAAAATTGAGTTCAAGTCCCGGGTCATGTTTTTTTTTTTTTTTTCTCATACTTTTGGGATTTTGACGACAGGTCCCGGGTCATCGTTTTTTTTTTTTTTTTTTTTTTTCATACTTTCCTATCATGGTTAAAAGGCAAAATATATTCTTTAAACTGATGGCAGTTAAGCTCCATCCACAAAAAAATTGAGTTCAAGTCCCGGGTCATGTTTTTTTTTTTTTTTTTTTTTTTTCATACTTTTGGGATTTTGACGACAGGTCCCGGGTCATCGTTTTTTTTTTTTTTCATACTTTTGGGATTTTGACGACAGGTCCTGGGTCATCGTTTTTTTTTTTTTTTTTTCATACTTTCCTATCATTGTTAAAAGGCAAAAGATATTCTTTAAACTGATGGCAGTTAAGCTCCATCCACAAAAAAAATTGAGTTCAAGTCCCGGGTCATGTTTTTTTTTTTTTTTTCTCATACTTTTGGGATTTTGACGACAGGTCCCGGGTCATCGTTTTTTTTTTTTTTTCATACTTTCCTATCATGGTTAAAAGGCAAAATATATTATTTAAACTGATGGCAGTTAAGCTCCATCCACAAAAAAATTGAGTTCAAGTCCCGGGTCATGTTTTTTTTTTTTTTCATACTTTTGGGATTTTGACGTCAGGTCCCGGGTTATCGTTTTTTTTTTTTTTTTTTTCATACTTTCCTATCATGGTTAAAAGGCAAAATATATTCTTTAAACTGATGGCAGTTAAGCTCCATCCACAAAAAAATTGAGTTCAAGTCCCGGGTCATGTTTTTTTTTTTTTTCATACTTTTGGGATTTTGACGTCAGGTCCCGGGTCATCGTTTTTTTTTGTTTTTTTTTCATACTTTCCTATCATGGTTAAAAGGCAAAATATATTCTTTAAACTGATGGCAGTTAAGCTCCATCCACAAAAAAATTGAGTTCAAGTCCCGGGTCATGTTTTTTTTTGTTTTTTTTCTCATACTTTTGGGATTTTGACGACAGGTCCCGGGTCATCGTTTTTTTTTTTTTTTCATACTTTCCTATCATGGTTAAAAGGCAAAATATATTCTTTAAACTGATAGCAGTTAAGCTCCATCCACAAAAAAATTGAGTTCAAGTCCCGGGTCATGGTTTTTTTTTTTCATACTTTGGGGATTTTGACGACAGGTCCCGGGTCATCGTTTTTTTTTTTTGTTTGTTTTTTTCATACTTTCCTATCATGGTTAAAAGGCAAAATATATTCTTTAAACTGATGGCAGTTAAGCTCCATCAACAAAAAAATTGAGTTCAAGTCCCGGGTCATGTTTTTTTTTTTTTTTCTCATACTTTTGGGATTTTGACGACAGGTCCCGGGTCATCGTTTTTTTTGTTTTTTGTTTTTTTTTCATACTTTCCTATCATGGTTAAAAGGCAAAATATATTCTTTAAACTGATGGCAGTTAAGCTCCATCCACAAAAAAATTGAGTTCAAGTCCCGGGTCATGTTTTTTTTTTTCATACTTTTGGGATTTTGACGACAGGTCCCGGGTCATCGTTTTTTTTTTTTTTTTCATACTTTCCTATCATTGTTAAAAGGCAAAAGATATTCTTTAAACTGATGGCAGTTAAGCTCCATCCACAAAAAAATTTAGTTCAAGTCCCGGGTCATTTTTTTTTTTTTTCCATACTTTTGGGATTTTTACGACAGGTCCCGGGTCATCGTTTTTTTTTTTTTTTCATACTTTCCTATCATTGTTAAAAGGCAAAAGATATTATTTAAACTGATGGCAGTTAAGCTCCATCCACAAAAAAATTGAGTTCAAGTCCCGGGTTATGTTTTTTTTTTTTTTATACTTTTGGGATTTTGACGACAGGTCCCGGGTCATCGTTTTTTTTGTTTTTTGTTTTTTTTCATACTTTCCTATCATGGTTAAAAGGCAAAATATATTCTTTAAACTGATGGCAGTTAAGCTCCATCCACAAAAAAATTGAGTTCAAGTCCCGGGTCATGTTTTTTTTTGTTTTTTTTCTCATACTTTTGGGATTTTGACGACAGGTCCCGGGTCATCGTTTTTTTTTTTTTTTTTTCATACTTTCCAATCTTGGTTAAAAGGCAAAATATATTCTTTAAACTGATGGCAGTTAAGCTCCATTCACAAAAAAATTGAGTTCAAGTCCCGGGTCATGGTTTTTTTTTTTTCATACTTTTGGGATTTTGACGACAGGTCCCGGGTCATCGTTTTTTTTGTTTTTTGTTTTTTTTTCATACTTTCCTATCATGGTTAAAAGGCAAAATATATTCTTTAAACTGATGGCAGTTAAGCTCCATCCACAAAAAAATTGAGTTCAAGTCCCGGGTCATGTTTTTTTTTGTTTTTTTTCTCATACTTTTGGGATTTTGACGACAGGTCCCGGGTCATCGTTTTTTTTTTTTTTTTTTCATACTTTCCTATCATGGTTAAAAGGCAAAATATATTCTTTAAACTGATGGCAGTTAAGCTCCATCCACAAAAAAATTGAGTTCAAGTCCCGGGTCATGTTTTTTTTTTTTTCATACTTTTGGGATTTTGACGACAGGTCCCGGGTCATCGTTTTTTTTTGTTTTTTTTTTCATACTTTCCTATCATGGTTAAAAGGCAAAATATATTCTTTAAACTGATGGCAGTTAAGCTCCATCCACAAAAAAATTGAGTTCAAGTCCCGGGTCATGTTTTTTTTTGTTTTTTCTCTCATACTTTTGGGATTTTGACGACAGGTCCCGGGTCATCGTTTTTTTTTTTTTTTTCATACTTTCCTATCATGGTTAAAAGGCAAAATATATTCTTTAAACTGATGGCAGTTAAGCTCCATCCACAAAAAAATTGAGTTCAAGTCCCGGGTCATGTTTTTTTTTTTTTCATACTTTTGGGATTTTGACGACAGGTCCCGGGTCATCGTTTTTTTTTATTATTTTTTTTTTATATACTTTCCTATCATGGTTAAAAGGCAAAATATATTCTTTAAACTGATGGCAGTTAAGCTCCATCCACAAAAAAATTGAGTTCAAGTCCCGGGTCATGTTTTTTTTTTTTTTTTTTTTCATACTTTTGGGATTTTGACGACAGGTCCCGGGTCATCGTTTTTTTTTTTTTTTCATACTTTCCAATCATGGTTAAAAGGCAAAATATATTCTTTAAACTGATGGCAGTTAAGCTCCATCCACAAAAAAATTGAGTTCAAGTCCCGGGTCATGTTTTTTTTTTTTCATACTTTTGGGATTTTGACGACAGGTCCCTGGTCATCGTTTTTTTTTTTTTTTTTTTTTTTTTTCATACTTTCCTATCATGGTTAAAAGGCAAAATATATTATTTAAACTGATGGCAGTTAAGCTCCATCCACAAAAAAATTTAGTTCAAGTCCCGGGTCATGTTTTTTTTGTTTTTTTCTCATACTTTTGGGATTTTGACGACAGGTCCCGGGTCATCGTTTTTTTTTTTTTTTTCATACTTTCCTATCATTGTTAAAAGGCAAAAGATATTCTTTAAACTGATGGCAGTTAAGCTCCATCCACAAAAAAATTGAGTTCAAGTCCCGGGTCATGTTTTTTTTTTTTCCATACTTTTGGGATTTTTACGACAGGTCCCGGGTCATCGTTTTTTTTTTTTTTCATACTTTCCTATCATTGTTAAAAGGCAAAAGATATTCTTTAAACTGATGGCAGTTAAGCTCCATCCACAAAAAAATTGAGTTCAAGTCCCGGGTCATGTTTTTTTTTTTTTTCATACTTTTGGGATTTTGACGACAGGTCCCGGGTCATCGTTTTTTTTTTTTTTTTCATACTTTCCTATCATGGTTAAAAGGCAAAATATATTCTTTAAACTGATGGCAGTTAAGCTCCATCCACAAAAAAATTGAGTTCAAGTCCCGGGTCATGTTTTTTTTTTTGTTTTTTTTCATACTTTTGGGATTTTGACGACAGGTCCCGGGTCATCGTTTTTGTTTTGTTTTGTTTTTTTCATACTTTCCTATCATGGTTAAAAGGCAAAATATATTCTTTAAACTGATGGCAGTTAAGCTCCATCCACAAAAAAATTGAGTTCAAGTCCCGGGTCATGTTTTTTTTTGTTTTTTTTCTCATACTTTTGGGATTTTGACGACAGGTCCCGGGTCATCGTTTTTTTTTTTTTTTTCATACTTTCCAATCATGGTTAAAAGGCAAAATATATTCTTTAAACTGATGGCAGTTAAGCTCCATCCACAAAAAAATTGAGTTCAAGTCCCGGGTCATGTTTTTTTTTTTTCATACTTTTGGGATTTTGACGACAGGTCCCGGGTCATCGTTTTTTTTGTTTTTTGTTTTTTTTTCATACTTTCCTATCATGGTTAAAAGGCAAAATATATTCTTTAAACTGATGGCAGTTAAGCTCCATCCACAAAAAAATTGAGTTCAAGTCCCGGGTCATGTTTTTTTGTTTTTTTTCTCATACTTTTGGGATTTTGACGACAGGTCCCGGGTCATCGTTTTTTTTTTTTTTTTTTTTTTTCATACTTTCCTATCATGGTTAAAAGGCAAAATATATTCTTTAAACTGATGGCAGTTAAGCTCCATCCACAAAAAAATTGAGTTCAAGTCCCGGGTCATGTTTTTTTTTTTTCATACTTTTGGGATTTTGACGACAGGTCCCGGGTCATCGTTTTTTTTGTTTTTTTTTCATACTTTCCTATCATGGTTAAAAGGCAAAATATATTCTTTAAACTGATGGCAGTTAAGCTCCATCCACAAAAAAATTGAGTTCAAGTCCCGGGTCATGTTTTTTTTTTTTCATACTTTTGGGATTTTGACGACAGGTCCCGGGTCATCGTTTTTTTTGTTTTTTGTTTTTTTTTCATACTTTCCTATCATGGTTAAAAGGCAAAATATATTCTTTAAACTGATGGCAGTTAAGCTCCATCCACAAAAAAATTGAGTTCAAGTCCCGGGTCATGTTTTTTTTTGTTTTTTTTCTCATACTTTTGGGATTTTGACGACAGGTCCCGGGTCATCGTTTTTTTTTTTTTTTCATACTTTCCAATCATGGTTAAAAGGCAAAATATATTCTTTAAACTGATGGCAGTTAAGCTCCATCCACAAAAAAATTGAGTTCAAGTCCCGGGTCATGTTTTTTTTTTTTTTTTCTCATACTTTTGGGATTTTGACGACAGGTCCCGGGTCATCGTTTTTTTTTTTTTTTTTTTTTTTCATACTTTCCTATCATGGTTAAAAGGCAAAATATATTCTTTAAACTGATGGCAGTTAAGCTCCATCCACAAAAAAATTGAGTTCAAGTCCCGGGTCATGTTTTTTTTTGTTTTTTTTCTCATACTTTTGGGATTTTGACGACAGGTCCCGGGTCATCGGTTTTTTTTTTTTTCATACTTTCCAATCATGGTTAAAAGGCAAAATATATTCTTTAAACTGATGGCAGTTAAGCTCCATCCACAAAAAAATTGAGTTCAAGTCCCGGGTCATGTTTTTTTTTTTTTTTTTCATACTTTCCTATCATGGTTAAAAGGCAAAATATATTCTTTAAACTGATGGCAGTTAAGCTCCATCCACAAAAAAATTGAGTTCAAGTCCCGGGTCATGTTTTTTTTTTTTCATACTTTTGGGATTTTGACGACAGGTCCCGGGTCATCGTTTTTTTTGTTTTTTTTTCATACTTTCCTATGATGGTTAAAAGGCAAAATATATTCTTTAAACTGATGGCAGTTAAGCTCCATCCACAAAAAAATTGAGTTCAAGTCCCGGGTCATGTTTTTTTTTTTTCATACTTTTGGGATTTTGACGACAGGTCCCGGGTCATCGTTTTTTTTTTTTTTTCATACTTTCCAATCATGGTTAAAAGGCAAAATATATTCTTTAAACTGATGGCAGTTAAGCTCCATCCACAAAAAAATTGAGTTCAAGTCCCGGGTCATATTTTTTTTTGTTTTTTTTCTCATACTTTTGGGATTTTTACGACAGGTCCCGGGTCATCGTTTTTTTTTTTTTTTCATACTTTCCAATCATGGTTAAAAGGCAAAATATATTCTTTAAACTGATGGCAGTTAAGCTCCATCCACAAAAAAATTGAGTTCAAGTCCCGGGTCATGTTTTTTTTTTTTCCATACTTTTGGGATTTTTACGACAGGTCCCGGGTCATCGTTTTTTTTTTTTTTTCATACTTTCCTATCATTGTTAAAAGGCAAAAGATATTCTTTAAACTGATGGCAGTTAAGCTCCATCCACAAAAAAATTGAGTTCAAGTCCCGGGTCATGTTTTTTTTTTTTTCATACTTTTGGGATTTTGACGACAGGTCCCGGGACATCGTTTTTTTTTTTTTTTTTCATACTTTCCTATCATGGTTAAAAGGCAAAATATATTCTTTAAACTGATGGCAGTTAAGCTCCATCCACAAAAAAATTGAGTTCAAGTCCCGGGTCATGTTTTTTTTTTTTTCATACTTTTGGGATTTTGACGACAGGTCCCGGGTCATCGTTTTTTTTTTTTTTTTTCATACTTTCCTATCATGGTTAAAAGGCAAAATATATTCTTTAAACTGATGGCAGTTAAGCTCCATCCACAAAAAAATTGAGTTCAAGTCCCGGGTCATGTTTTTTTTTTTTCATACTTTTGGGATTTTGACGACAGGTCCCGGGTCATCGTTTTTTTTTTTTTTTTTTTTTTTCATACTTTCCTATCATGGTTAAAAGGCAAAATATATTCTTTAAACTGATGGCAGTTAAGCTCCATCCACAAAAAAATTGAGTTCAAGTCCCGGGTCATGTTTTTTTTTGTTTTTTTTCTCATACTTTTGGGATTTTGACGACAGGTCCCGGGTCATCGTTTTTTTTTTTTTTTCATACTTTCCAATCATGGTTAAAAGGCAAAATATATTCTTTAAACTGATGGCAGTTAAGCTCCATCCACAAAAAAATTGAGTTCAAGTCCCGGGTCATGTTTTTTTTTTTTTTTTCTCATACTTTTGGGATTTTGACGACAGGTCCCGGGTCATCGTTTTTTTTTTTTTTTTTCATACTTTCCTATCATTGTTAAAAGGCAAAAGATATTCTTTAAACTGATGGCAGTTAAGCTCCATCCACAAAAAAATTGAGTTCAAGTCCCGGGTCATGTTTTTTTTTTTTTTTTTTCTCATACTTTTGGGATTTTGACGACAGGTCCCGGGTCATCGTTTTTTTTTTTTTTTTTTTTTTTCATACTTTCCTATCATGGTTAAAAGGCAAAATATATTCTTTAAACTGATGGCAGTTAAGCTCCATCCACAAAAAAATTGAGTTCAAGTCCCGGGTCATGTTTTTTTTTTTTTCCATACTTTTGGGATTTTTACGACAGGTCCCGGGGGTCATCGTTTTTTTTTTTTTTCATACTTTCCTATCATTGTTAAAAGGCAAAAGATATTATTTAAACTGATGGAAGTTAAGCTCCATCCACAAAAAAATTGAGTTCAAGTCCCGGGTCATGTTTTTTTTTTTCTTTTTTTCTCATACTTTTGGGATTTTGACGACAGGTCCCGGGTCATCGTTTTTTTTTTTTTTTTTTTTTTTCATACTTTCCTATCATGGTTAAAAGGCAAAATATATTATTTAAACTGATGGCAGTTAAGCTCCATCCACAAAAAAATTGAGTTCAAGTCCCGGGTCATGTTTTTTTTTTTTTCCATACTTTTGGGATTTTTACGACAGGTCCCGGGTCATCGTTTTTTTTTTTTTTTCATACTTTCCTATCATTGTTAAAAGGCAAAAGATATTATTTAAACTGATGGAAGTTAAGCTCCATCCACAAAAAAATTGAGTTCAAGTCCCGGGTCATGTTTTTTTTTTTTTCATACTTTTGGGATTTTGACGACAGGTCCCGGGTCATCGTTTTTTTTGTTTTTTGTTTTTTTTTCATACTTTCCTATCATGGTTAAAAGGCAAAATATATTCTTTAAACTGATGGCAGTTAAGCTCCATCCACAAAAAAATTGAGTTCAAGTCCCGGGTCATGTTTTTTTTTTTTCATACTTTTGGGATTTTGACGACAGGTCCCGGGTCATCGTTTTTTTTGTTTTTTTTTCATACTTTCCTATGATGGTTAAAAGGCAAAATATATTCTTTAAACTGATGGCAGTTAAGCTCCATCCACAAAAAAATTGAGTTCAAGTCCCGGGTCATGTTTTTTTTTTTTCATACTTTTGGGATTTTGACGACAGGTCCCGGGTCATCGTTTTTTTTTTTTTTTCATACTTTCCAATCATGGTTAAAAGGCAAAATATATTCTTTAAACTGATGGCAGTTAAGCTCCATCCACAAAAAAATTGAGTTCAAGTCCCGGGTCATATTTTTTTTTGTTTTTTTTCTCATACTTTTGGGATTTTTACGACAGGTCCCGGGTCATCGTTTTTTTTTTTTTTTCATACTTTCCAATCATGGTTAAAAGGCAAAATATATTCTTTAAACTGATGGCAGTTAAGCTCCATCCACAAAAAAATTGAGTTCAAGTCCCGGGTCATGTTTTTTTTTTTTCCATACTTTTGGGATTTTTACGACAGGTCCCGGGTCATCGTTTTTTTTTTTTTTTCATACTTTCCTATCATTGTTAAAAGGCAAAAGATATTCTTTAAACTGATGGCAGTTAAGCTCCATCCACAAAAAAATTGAGTTCAAGTCCCGGGTCATGTTTTTTTTTTTTTCATACTTTTGGGATTTTGACGACAGGTCCCGGGACATCGTTTTTTTTTTTTTTTTTCATACTTTCCTATCATGGTTAAAAGGCAAAATATATTCTTTAAACTGATGGCAGTTAAGCTCCATCCACAAAAAAATTGAGTTCAAGTCCCGGGTCATGTTTTTTTTTTTTTCATACTTTTGGGATTTTGACGACAGGTCCCGGGTCATCGTTTTTTTTTTTTTTTTTCATACTTTCCTATCATGGTTAAAAGGCAAAATATATTCTTTAAACTGATGGCAGTTAAGCTCCATCCACAAAAAAATTGAGTTCAAGTCCCGGGTCATGTTTTTTTTTTTTCATACTTTTGGGATTTTGACGACAGGTCCCGGGTCATCGTTTTTTTTTTTTTTTTTTTTTTTCATACTTTCCTATCATGGTTAAAAGGCAAAATATATTCTTTAAACTGATGGCAGTTAAGCTCCATCCACAAAAAAATTGAGTTCAAGTCCCGGGTCATGTTTTTTTTTGTTTTTTTTCTCATACTTTTGGGATTTTGACGACAGGTCCCGGGTCATCGTTTTTTTTTTTTTTTCATACTTTCCAATCATGGTTAAAAGGCAAAATATATTCTTTAAACTGATGGCAGTTAAGCTCCATCCACAAAAAAATTGAGTTCAAGTCCCGGGTCATGTTTTTTTTTTTTTTTTCTCATACTTTTGGGATTTTGACGACAGGTCCCGGGTCATCGTTTTTTTTTTTTTTTTTCATACTTTCCTATCATTGTTAAAAGGCAAAAGATATTCTTTAAACTGATGGCAGTTAAGCTCCATCCACAAAAAAATTGAGTTCAAGTCCCGGGTCATGTTTTTTTTTTTTTTTTTTCTCATACTTTTGGGATTTTGACGACAGGTCCCGGGTCATCGTTTTTTTTTTTTTTTTTTTTTTTCATACTTTCCTATCATGGTTAAAAGGCAAAATATATTCTTTAAACTGATGGCAGTTAAGCTCCATCCACAAAAAAATTGAGTTCAAGTCCCGGGTCATGTTTTTTTTTTTTTCCATACTTTTGGGATTTTTACGACAGGTCCCGGGGGTCATCGTTTTTTTTTTTTTTCATACTTTCCTATCATTGTTAAAAGGCAAAAGATATTATTTAAACTGATGGAAGTTAAGCTCCATCCACAAAAAAATTGAGTTCAAGTCCCGGGTCATGTTTTTTTTTTTCTTTTTTTCTCATACTTTTGGGATTTTGACGACAGGTCCCGGGTCATCGTTTTTTTTTTTTTTTTTTTTTTTCATACTTTCCTATCATGGTTAAAAGGCAAAATATATTATTTAAACTGATGGCAGTTAAGCTCCATCCACAAAAAAATTGAGTTCAAGTCCCGGGTCATGTTTTTTTTTTTTTCCATACTTTTGGGATTTTTACGACAGGTCCCGGGTCATCGTTTTTTTTTTTTTTTCATACTTTCCTATCATTGTTAAAAGGCAAAAGATATTATTTAAACTGATGGAAGTTAAGCTCCATCCACAAAAAAATTGAGTTCAAGTCCCGGGTCATGTTTTTTTTTTTTTCATACTTTTGGGATTTTGACGACAGGTCCCGGGTCATCGTTTTTTTTGTTTTTTGTTTTTTTTTCATACTTTCCTATCATGGTTAAAAGGCAAAATATATTCTTTAAACTGATGGCAGTTAAGCTCCATCCACAAAAAAATTGAGTTCAAGTCCCGGGTCATGTTTTTTTTTTTTTTTTCTCATACTTTTGGGATTTTGACGACAGGTCCCGGGTCATCGTTTTTTTTTTTTTTTTTTTTTTTCATACTTTCCTATCATGGTTAAAAGGCAAAATATATTCTTTAAACTGATGGCAGTTAAGCTCCATCCACAAAAAAAATGAGTTCAAGTCCCGGGTCATGTTTTTTTTTGTTTTTTTTCTCATACTTTTGGGATTTTGACGACAGGTCCCGGGTCATCGTTTTTTTTTTTTTTCATACTTTCCAATCATGGTTAAAAGGCAAAATATATTCTTTAAACTGATGGCAGTTAAGCTCCATCCACAAAAAAATTGAGTTCAAGTCCCGGGTCATGTTTTTTTTTGTTTTTTTTCTCATACTTTTGGGATTTTGACGACAGGTCCCGGGTCATCGTTTTTTTTTTTTTTTCATACTTTCCTATCATGGTTAAAAGGCAAAATATATTCTTTAAACTGATAGCAGTTAAGCTCCATCCACAAAAAAATTGAGTTCAAGTCCCGGGTCAAGGTTTTTTTTTTTCATACTTTGGGGATTTTGACGACAGGTCCCGGGTCATCGTTTTTTTTTTTTTTTTTTTTTTTTCATACTTTCCTATCATGGTTAAAAGGCAAAATATATTCTTTAAACTGATGGCAGTTAAGCTCCATCCACAAAAAAATTGAGTTCAAGTCCCGGGTCATGTTTTTTTTTTTTTTTTTTTCATACTTTTGGGATTTTGACGACAGGTCCCGGGTCATCGTTTTTTTTGTTTTTTTTTTCATACTTTCCTATCATGGTTAAAAGGCAAAATATATTCTTTAAACTGATGGCAGTTAAGCTCCATCCACAAAAAAATTGAGTTCAAGTCCCGGGTCATGTTTTTTTTTTTCATACTTTTGGGATTTTGACGACAGGTCCCGGGTCATCGTTTTTTTTTTTTTTTTCATACTTTCCTATCATTGTTAAAAGGCAAAAGATATTCTTTAAACTGATGGCAGTTAAGCTCCATCCACAAAAAAATTTAGTTCAAGTCCCGGGTCATGTTTTTTTTTTTTCATACTTTCCTATCATGGTTAAAAGGCAAAATATATTCTTTAAACTGATAGCAGTTAAGCTCCATCCACAAAAAAATTGAGTTCAAGTCCCGGGTCAAGGTTTTTTTTTTTCATACTTTGGGGATTTTGACGACAGGTCCCGGGTCATCGTTTTTTTTTTTTTTTTTTTTTTTTCATACTTTCCTATCATGGTTAAAAGGCAAAATATATTCTTTAAACTGATGGCAGTTAAGCTCCATCCACAAAAAAATTGAGTTCAAGTCCCGGGTCATGTTTTTTTTTTTTTTTTTTTTCATACTTTTGGGATTTTGACGACAGGTCCCGGGTCATCGTTTTTTTTGTTTTTTTTTTCATACTTTCCTATCATGGTTAAAAGGCAAAATATATTCTTTAAACTGATGGCAGTTAAGCTCCATCCACAAAAAAATTGAGTTCAAGTCCCGGGTCATGTTTTTTTTTTTCATACTTTTGGGATTTTGACGACAGGTCCCGGGTCATCGTTTTTTTTTTTTTTTTCATACTTTCCTATCATTGTTAAAAGGCAAAAGATATTCTTTAAACTGATGGCAGTTAAGCTCCATCCACAAAAAAATTTAGTTCAAGTCCCGGGTCATGTTTTTTTTTTTTCCATACTTTTGGGATTTTTACGACAGGTCCCGGGTCATCGTTTTTTTTTTTTTTTCATACTTTCCTATCATTGTTAAAAGGCAAAAGATATTCTTTAAACTGATGGCAGTTAAGCTCCATCCACAAAAAAATTGAGTTCAAGTCCCGGGTTATGTTTTTTTTTTTTTTATACTTTTGGGATTTTGACGACAGGTCCCGGGTCATCGTTTTTTTTTTTTTTTTTTTTTTTTCATACTTTCCTATCATGGTTAAAAGGCAAAAGATATTCTTTAAACTGATGGCAGTTAAGCTCCATCCACAAAAAAATTGAGTTCAAGTCCCGGGTCATGTTTTTTTTTTTTCATACTTTTGGGATTTTGACGACAGGTCCCGGGTCATCGTTTTTTTTTTTTTTTTTTTTTTTTTCATACTTTCCTATCATGGTTAAAAGGCAAAATATATTCTTTAAACTGATGGCAGTTAAGCTCCATCCACAAAAAAATTGAGTTCAAGTCCCGGGTCATGTTTTTTTTTGTTTTTTTTCTCATACTTTTGGGATTTTGACGACAGGTCCCGGGTCATCGTTTTTTTTTTTTTTTCATACTTTCCAATCATGGTTAAAAGGCAAAATATATTCTTTAAACTGATGGCAGTTAAGCTCCATCCACAAAAAAATTGAGTTCAAGTCCCGGGTCATGTTTTTTTTTTTTTTTTCTCATACTTTTGGGATTTTGACGACAGGTCCCGGGTCATCGTTTTTTTTTTTTTTTTTCATACTTTCCTATCATTGTTAAAAGGCAAAAGATATTCTTTAAACTGATGGCAGTTAAGCTCCATCCACAAAAAAATTGAGTTCAAGTCCCGGGTCATGTTTTTTTTTTTTTTTTTTCTCATACTTTTGGGATTTTGACGACAGGTCCCGGGTCATCGTTTTTTTTTTTTTTTTTTTTTTTCATACTTTCCTATCATGGTTAAAAGGTAAAATATATTCTTTAAACTGATGGCAGTTAAGCTCCATCCACAAAAAAATTGAGTTCAAGTCCCGGGTCATGTTTTTTTTTTTTTCCATACTTTTGGGATTTTTACGACAGGTCCCGGGTCATCGTTTTTTTTTTTTTTCATACTTTCCTATCATTGTTAAAAGGCAAAAGATATTATTTAAACTGATGGAAGTTAAGCTCCATCCACAAAAAAATTGAGTTCAAGTCCCGGGTCATGTTTTTTTTTTTCTTTTTTTCTCATACTTTTGGGATTTTGACGACAGGTCCCGGGTCATCGTTTTTTTTTTTTTTTTTTTTTTTTCATACTTTCCTATCATGGTTAAAAGGCAAAATATATTATTTAAACTGATGGCAGTTAAGCTCCATCCACAAAAAAATTGAGTTCAAGTCCCGGGTCATGTTTTTTTTTTTTTCCATACTTTTGGGATTTTTACGACAGGTCCCGGGTCATCGTTTTTTTTTTTTTTTCATACTTTCCTATCATTGTTAAAAGGCAAAAGATATTATTTAAACTGATGGCAGTTAAGCTCCATCCACAAAAAAATTGAGTTCAAGTCCCGGGTCATGTTTTTTTTTTTTTCATACTTTTGGGATTTTGACGACAGGTCCCGGGTCATCGTTTTTTTTGTTTTTTGTTTTTTTTTCATACTTTCCTATCATGGTTAAAAGGCAAAATATATTCTTTAAACTGATGGCAGTTAAGCTCCATCCACAAAAAAATTGAGTTCAAGTCCCGGGTCATGTTTTTTTTTTTTTTTTCTCATACTTTTGGGATTTTGACGACAGGTCCCGGGTCATCGTTTTTTTTTTTTTTTTTTTTTTTCATACTTTCCTATCATGGTTAAAAGGCAAAATATATTCTTTAAACTGATGGCAGTTAAGCTCCATCCACAAAAAAAATGAGTTCAAGTCCCGGGTCATGTTTTTTTTTGTTTTTTTTCTCATACTTTTGGGATTTTGACGACAGGTCCCGGGTCATCGTTTTTTTTTTTTCTTTTTTTTTTTTTCATACTTTCCTATCATGGTTAAAAGGCAAAATATATTCTTTAAACTGATGGCAGTTAAGCTCCATCAACAAAAAAATTGAGTTCAAGTCCCGGGTCATGTTTTTTTTTTTTTTTCTCATACTTTTGGGATTTTGACGACAGGTCCCGGGTCATCGTTTTTTTTGTTTTTTGTTTTTTTTTTCATACTTTCCTATCATGGTTAAAAGGCAAAATATATTCTTTAAACTGATGGCAGTTAAGCTCCATCCACAAAAAAATTGAGTTCAAGTCCCGGGTCATGTTTTTTTTTTTCATACTTTTGGGATTTTGACGACAGGTCCCGGGTCATCGTTTTTTTTTTTTTTTTCATACTTTCCTATCATTGTTAAAAGGCAAAAGATATTCTTTAAACTGATGGCAGTTAAGCTCCATCCACAAAAAAATTTAGTTCAAGTCCCGGGTCATGTTTTTTTTTTTTCCATACTTTTGGGATTTTTACGACAGGTCCCGGGTCATCGTTTTTTTTTTTTTTTCATACTTTCCTATCATTGTTAAAAGGCAAAAGATATTCTTTAAACTGATGGCAGTTAAGCTCCATCCACAAAAAAATTGAGTTCAAGTCCCGGGTTATGTTTTTTTTTTTTTTATACTTTTGGGATTTTGACGACAGGTCCCGGGTCATCGTTTTTTTTTTTTTTTTTTTTTTTTTCATACTTTCCTATCATGGTTAAAAGGCAAAAGATATTCTTTAAACTGATGGCAGTTAAGCTCCATCCACAAAAAAATTGAGTTCAAGTCCCGGGTCATGTTTTTTTTTGTTTTTTTTTCTCATACTTTTGGGATTTTGACGACAGGTCCCGGGTCATCGTTTTTTTTTTTTTTTCATACTTTCCAATCATGGTTAAAAGGCAAAATATATTCTTTAAACTGATGGCAGTTAAGCTCCATCCACAAAAAAATTGAGTTCAAGTCCCGGGTCATGTTTTTTTTTTTCATACTTTTGGGATTTTGACGACAGGTCCCGGGTCATCGTTTTTTTTGTTTTTTGTTTTTTTTTCATACTTTCCTATCATGGTTAAAAGGCAAAATATATTCTTTAAACTGATGGCAGTTAAGCTCCATCCACAAAAAAATTGAGTTCAAGTCCCGGGTCATGTTTTTTTTTTGTTTTTTTTCCTCATACTTTTGGGATTTTGACGACAGGTCCCGGGTCATCGTTTTTTTTTTTTTTTTTCATACTTTCCAATCATGGTTAAAAGGCAAAATATATTCTTTAAACTGATGGCAGTTAAGCTCCATCCACAAAAAAATTGAGTTCAAGTCCCGGGTCATGTTTTTTTTTTTTTTTCTCATACTTTTGGGATTTTGACGACAGGTCCCGGGTCATCGTTTTTTTTTTTTTTTTCATACTTTCCTATCATTGTTAAAAGGCAAAAGATATTCTTTAAACTGATGGCAGTTAAGCTCCATCCACAAAAAAATTGAGTTCAAGTCCCGGGTCATGGTTTTTTTTTTTTTTTTTCTCATACTTTTGGGATTTTGACGACAGGTCCCGGGTCATCGTTTTTTTTGTTTTTTGTTTTTTTTTCATACTTTCCTATCATGGTTAAAAGGCAAAATATATTCTTTAAACTGATGGCAGTTAAGCTCCATCCACAAAAAAATTGAGTTCAAGTCCCGGGTCATGTTTTTTTTTGTTTTTTTTCTCATACTTTTGGGATTTTGACGACAGGTCCCGGGTCATCGTTTTTTTTTTTTTTTTTCATACTTTCCAATCTTGGTTAAAAGGCAAAATATATTCTTTAAACTGATGGCAGTTAAGCTCCATCCACAAAAAAATTGAGTTCAAGTCCCGGGTCATGGTTTTTTTTTTTTTCATACTTTCGGGATTTTGACGACAGGTCCCGGGTCATCGTTTTTTTTGTTTTTTGTTTTTTTTTCATACTTTCCTATCATGGTTAAAAGGCAAAATATATTCTTTAAACTGATGGCAGTTAAGCTCCATCCACAAAAAAATTGAGTTCAAGTCCCGGGTCATGTTTTTTTTTGTTTTTTTTCTCATACTTTTGGGATTTTGACGACAGGTCCCGGGTCATCGTTTTTTTTTTTTTTTTCATACTTTCCTATCATGGTTAAAAGGCAAAATATATTCTTTAAACTGATGGCAGTTAAGCTCCATCCACAAAAAAATTGAGTTCAAGTCCCGGGTCATGTTTTTTTTTTTTTTTTTTCTCATACTTTTGGGATTTTGACGACAGGTCCCGGGTCATCGTTTTTTTTTTTTTTTTTTTTTTTCATACTTTCCTATCATGGTTAAAAGGTAAAATATATTCTTTAAACTGATGGCAGTTAAGCTCCATCCACAAAAAAATTGAGTTCAAGTCCCGGGTCATGTTTTTTTTTTTTTCCATACTTTTGGGATTTTTACGACAGGTCCCGGGTCATCGTTTTTTTTTTTTTTCATACTTTCCTATCATTGTTAAAAGGCAAAAGATATTATTTAAACTGATGGAAGTTAAGCTCCATCCACAAAAAAATTGAGTTCAAGTCCCGGGTCATGTTTTTTTTTTTCTTTTTTTCTCATACTTTTGGGATTTTGACGACAGGTCCCGGGTCATCGTTTTTTTTTTTTTTTTTTTTTTTCATACTTTCCTATCATGGTTAAAAGGCAAAATATATTATTTAAACTGATGGCAGTTAAGCTCCATCCACAAAAAAATTGAGTTCAAGTCCCGGGTCATGTTTTTTTTTTTTTCCATACTTTTGGGATTTTTACGACAGGTCCCGGGTCATCGTTTTTTTTTTTTTTTCATACTTTCCTATCATTGTTAAAAGGCAAAAGATATTATTTAAACTGATGGCAGTTAAGCTCCATCCACAAAAAAATTGAGTTCAAGTCCCGGGTCATGTTTTTTTTTTTTTCATACTTTTGGGATTTTGACGACAGGTCCCGGGTCATCGTTTTTTTTGTTTTTTGTTTTTTTTTCATACTTTCCTATCATGGTTAAAAGGCAAAATATATTCTTTAAACTGATGGCAGTTAAGCTCCATCCACAAAAAAATTGAGTTCAAGTCCCGGGTCATGTTTTTTTTTTTTTTTTCTCATACTTTTGGGATTTTGACGACAGGTCCCGGGTCATCGTTTTTTTTTTTTTTTTTTTTTTTCATACTTTCCTATCATGGTTAAAAGGCAAAATATATTCTTTAAACTGATGGCAGTTAAGCTCCATCCACAAAAAAAATGAGTTCAAGTCCCGGGTCATGTTTTTTTTTGTTTTTTTTCTCATACTTTTGGGATTTTGACGACAGGTCCCGGGTCATCGTTTTTTTTTTTTCTTTTTTTTTTTTTCATACTTTCCTATCATGGTTAAAAGGCAAAATATATTCTTTAAACTGATGGCAGTTAAGCTCCATCAACAAAAAAATTGAGTTCAAGTCCCGGGTCATGTTTTTTTTTTTTTTTCTCATACTTTTGGGATTTTGACGACAGGTCCCGGGTCATCGTTTTTTTTGTTTTTTGTTTTTTTTTTCATACTTTCCTATCATGGTTAAAAGGCAAAATATATTCTTTAAACTGATGGCAGTTAAGCTCCATCCACAAAAAAATTGAGTTCAAGTCCCGGGTCATGTTTTTTTTTTTTCATACTTTTGGGATTTTGACGACAGGTCCCGGGTCATCGTTTTTTTTTTTTTTTTCATACTTTCCTATCATTGTTAAAAGGCAAAAGATATTCTTTAAACTGATGGCAGTTAAGCTCCATCCACAAAAAAATTTAGTTCAAGTCCCGGGTCATGTTTTTTTTTTTTCCATACTTTTGGGATTTTTACGACAGGTCCCGGGTCATCGTTTTTTTTTTTTTTTCATACTTTCCTATCATTGTTAAAAGGCAAAAGATATTCTTTAAACTGATGGCAGTTAAGCTCCATCCACAAAAAAATTGAGTTCAAGTCCCGGGTTATGTTTTTTTTTTTTTTATACTTTTGGGATTTTGACGACAGGTCCCGGGTCATCGTTTTTTTTTTTTTTTTTTTTTTTTTCATACTTTCCTATCATGGTTAAAAGGCAAAAGATATTCTTTAAACTGATGGCAGTTAAGCTCCATCCACAAAAAAATTGAGTTCAAGTCCCGGGTCATGTTTTTTTTTGTTTTTTTTTCTCATACTTTTGGGATTTTGACGACAGGTCCCGGGTCATCGTTTTTTTTTTTTTTTCATACTTTCCAATCATGGTTAAAAGGCAAAATATATTCTTTAAACTGATGGCAGTTAAGCTCCATCCACAAAAAAATTGAGTTCAAGTCCCGGGTCATGTTTTTTTTTTTCATACTTTTGGGATTTTGACGACAGGTCCCGGGTCATCGTTTTTTTTGTTTTTTGTTTTTTTTTCATACTTTCCTATCATGGTTAAAAGGCAAAATATATTCTTTAAACTGATGGCAGTTAAGCTCCATCCACAAAAAAATTGAGTTCAAGTCCCGGGTCATGTTTTTTTTTTGTTTTTTTTCCTCATACTTTTGGGATTTTGACGACAGGTCCCGGGTCATCGTTTTTTTTTTTTTTTTTCATACTTTCCAATCATGGTTAAAAGGCAAAATATATTCTTTAAACTGATGGCAGTTAAGCTCCATCCACAAAAAAATTGAGTTCAAGTCCCGGGTCATGTTTTTTTTTTTTTTTCTCATACTTTTGGGATTTTGACGACAGGTCCCGGGTCATCGTTTTTTTTTTTTTTTTCATACTTTCCTATCATTGTTAAAAGGCAAAAGATATTCTTTAAACTGATGGCAGTTAAGCTCCATCCACAAAAAAATTGAGTTCAAGTCCCGGGTCATGGTTTTTTTTTTTTTTTTTCTCATACTTTTGGGATTTTGACGACAGGTCCCGGGTCATCGTTTTTTTTGTTTTTTGTTTTTTTTTCATACTTTCCTATCATGGTTAAAAGGCAAAATATATTCTTTAAACTGATGGCAGTTAAGCTCCATCCACAAAAAAATTGAGTTCAAGTCCCGGGTCATGTTTTTTTTTGTTTTTTTTCTCATACTTTTGGGATTTTGACGACAGGTCCCGGGTCATCGTTTTTTTTTTTTTTTTTCATACTTTCCAATCTTGGTTAAAAGGCAAAATATATTCTTTAAACTGATGGCAGTTAAGCTCCATCCACAAAAAAATTGAGTTCAAGTCCCGGGTCATGGTTTTTTTTTTTTCATACTTTCGGGATTTTGACGACAGGTCCCGGGTCATCGTTTTTTTTGTTTTTTGTTTTTTTTTCATACTTTCCTATCATGGTTAAAAGGCAAAATATATTCTTTAAACTGATGGCAGTTAAGCTCCATCCACAAAAAAATTGAGTTCAAGTCCCGGGTCATGTTTTTTTTTGTTTTTTTTCTCATACTTTTGGGATTTTGACGACAGGTCCCGGGTCATCGTTTTTTTTTTTTTTTTCATACTTTCCTATCATGGTTAAAAGGCAAAATATATTCTTTAAACTGATGGCAGTTAAGCTCCATCCACAAAAAAATTGAGTTCAAGTCCCGGGTCATGTTTTTTTTTTTTTCATACTTTTGGGATTTTGACGACAGGTCCCGGGTCATCGTTTTTTTTTTTTTTTTTTTTTTTTTTCATACTTTCCAATCATGGTTAAAAGGCAAAATATATTCTTTAAACTGATGGCAGTTAAGCTCCATCCACAAAAAAATTGAGTTCAAGTCCCGGGTCATGTTTTTTTTTGTTTTTTCTCTCATACTTTTGGGATTTTGACGACAGGTCCCGGGTCATCGTTTTTTTTTTTTTTTTCATACTTTCCTATCATGGTTAAAAGGCAAAATATATTCTTTAAACTGATGGCAGTTAAGCTCCATCCACAAAAAAATTGAGTTCAAGTCCCGGGTCATGTTTTTTTTTTTTTTTTTTTTCATACTTTTGGGATTTTGACGACAGGTCCCGGGTCATCGTTTTTTTTTTTTTTTCATACTTTCCAATCATGGTTAAAAGGCAAAATATATTCTTTAAACTGATGGCAGTTAAGCTCCATCCACAAAAAAATTGAGTTCAAGTCCCGGGTCATGTTTTTTTTTTTTCATACTTTTGGGATTTTGACGACAGGTCCCTGGTCATCGTTTTTTTTGTTTTTTGTTTTTTTTTTCATACTTTCCTATCATGGTTAAAAGGCAAAATATATTCTTTAAACTGATGGCAGTTAAGCTCCATCCACAAAAAAATTTAGTTCAAGTCCCGGGTCATGTTTTTTTTTGTTTTTTTTTCTCATACTTTTGGGATTTTGACGACAGGTCCCGGGTCATCGTTTTTTTTTTTTTTCATACTTTCCAATCATGGTTAAAAGGCAAAATATATTCTTTAAACTGATGGCTGTTAAGCTCCATCCACAAAAAAATTGAGTTCAAGTCCCGGGTCATGTTTTTTTTTTTTTCATACTTTTGGGATTTTGACGACAGGTCCCGGGTCATCGTTTTTTTTTTTTTTTTCATACTTTCCTATCATGGTTAAAAGGCAAAATATATTCTTTAAACTGATGGCAGTTAAGCTCCATCCACAAAAAAATTGAGTTCAAGTCCCGGGTCATGTTTTTTTTTTTTTTTTTTTCATACTTTTGGGATTTTGACGACAGGTCCCGGGTCATCGTTTTTTTTTTTTTTTTTTTTCATACTTTCCTATCATGGTTAAAAGGCAAAATATATTCTTTAAACTGATGGCAGTTAAGCTCCATCCACAAAAAAATTGAGTTCAAGTCCCGGGTCATGTTTTTTTTTTATTTTTTTTATTTTTTCATACTTTCCTATCATGGTTAAAAGGCAAAATATATTCTTTAAACTGATGGCAGTTAAGCTCCATCCACAAAAAAATTGAGTTCAAGTCCCGGGTCATGTTTTTTTTTTTCATACTTTTGGGATTTTGACGACAGGTCCCGGGTCATCGTTTTTTTTGTTGTTTTTTTTTTTTTTCATACTTTCCTATCATGGTTAATAGGCAAAATATATTCTTTAAACTGATGGCAGTTAAGCTCCATCCACAAAAAAATTTAGTTCAAGTCCCGGGTCATGTTTTTTTTTTTCATACTTTTGGGATTTTGACGACAGGTCCCGGGTCATCGTTTTTTTTGTTTTTTGTTTTTTTTTCATACTTTCCTATCATGGTTAAAAGGCAAAATATATTCTTTAAACTGATGGCAGTTAAGCTCCATCCACAAAAAAATTGAGTTCAAGTCCCGGGTCATGTTTTTTTTTTTTTTTTTTTTCATACTTTTGGGATTTTGACGACAGGTCCCGGGTCATCGTTTTTTTTGTTTTTTGTTTTTTTTTCATACTTTCCTATCATGGTTAAAAGGCAAAATATATTCTTTAAACTGATGGCAGTTAAGCTCCATCCACAAAAAAATTGAGTTCAAGTCCCGGGTCATGTTTTTTTTTTTTCATACTTTTGGGATTTTGACGACAGGTCCCGGGTCATCGTTTTTTTTTTTTTTTCATACTTTCCTATCATTGTTAAAAGGCAAAAGATATTCTTTAAACTGATGGGAGTTAAGCTCCATCCACAAAAAAATTGAGTTCAAGTCCCGGGTCATGTTTTTTTTTATTTTTTTTTATTTTTTCATACTTTCCTATCATGGTTAAAAGGCAAAATATATTCTTTAAACTGATGGCAGTTAAGCTCCATCCACAAAAAAAATTGAGTTCAAGTCCCGGGTCATGTTTTTTTTTTTCATACTTTTGGGATTTTGACGACAGGTCCCGGGTCATCGGTTTTTTTTTTTTTTCATACTTTCCTATCATGGTTAAAAGGCAAAATATATTCTTTAAACTGATGGCAGTTAAGCTCCATCCACAAAAAAATTGAGTTCAAGTCCCGGGTCATGTTTTTTTTTTTTCATACTTTTGGGATTTTGACGACAGGTCCCGGTTCATCGTTTTTTTTTTTTTTTTTTTTTTTTTTCATACTTTCCTATCATGGTTAAAAGGCAAAAGATATTCTTTAAACTGATGGCAGTTAAGCTCCATCCACAAAAAAATTGAGTTCAAGTCCCGGGTCATGTTTTTTTTTTTTCATACTTTTGGGATTTTGACGACAGGTCCCGGGTCATCGTTTTTTTTTTTTTTTCATACTTTCCTATCATTGTTAAAAGGCAAAAGATATTCTTTAAACTGATGGGAGTTAAGCTCCATCCACAAAAAAATTGAGTTCAAGTCCCGGGTCATGTTTTTTTTTATTTTTTTTTATTTTTTCATACTTTCCTATCATGGTTAAAAGGCAAAATATATTCTTTAAACTGATGGCAGTTAAGCTCCATCCACAAAAAAAATTGAGTTCAAGTCCCGGGTCATGTTTTTTTTTTTCATACTTTTGGGATTTGGCGACAGGTCCCGGGTCATGTTTTTTTTTATTTATTTTTTTTTTTTTTCATACTTTCCTATCATGGTTAAAAGGCAAAAGATATTCTTTAAACTGATGGCAGTTAAGCTCCATCCACAAAAAAATTGAGTTCAAGTCCCGGGTCATGTTTTTTTTTTTTCATACTTTTGGGATTTTGACGACAGGTCCCGGGTCATCGTTTTTTTTTTTTTTTCATACTTTCCTATCATTGTTAAAAGGCAAAAGATATTCTTTAAACTGATGGGAGTTAAGCTCCATCCACAAAAAAATTGAGTTCAAGTCCCGGGTCATGTTTTTTTTTATTTTTTTTTATTTTTTCATACTTTCCTATCATGGTTAAAAGGCAAAATATATTCTTTAAACTGATGGCAGTTAAGCTCCATCCACAAAAAAAATTGAGTTCAAGTCCCGGGTCATGTTTTTTTTTTTCATACTTTTGGGATTTGGCGACAGGTCCCGGGTCATCGTTTTTTTTTTTTTTTTTTTTTTTTTTCATACTTTCCTATCATGGTAATAGGCAAAATATATTCTTTAAACTGATGGCAGTTAAGCTCCATCCACAAAAAAATTGAGTTCAAGTCCCGGGTCATGGTTTTTTTTTTTCATACTTTTGGGATTTTGACGACAGGTCCCGGGTCATCGTTTTTTTTTTTTTGTTTTTTTTTTTTCATACTTTCCTATCATGGTTAAAAGGCAAAATATATTCTTTAAACTGATGGCAGTTAAGCTCCATCCACAAAAAAATTGAGTTCAAGTCCAGGGTCATATTTATTTTTTATTTTTTTTTCTCTTACTTTTGGGATTTTTGACAACAGGTCCCGGGTCATCGTTTTTTTTTTTTTTTTCATACTTTCCTATCATTGTTAAAAGGCAAAATATATTCTTTATTAATGAATAGAAATTTCAAAAGAACAGCTTTATTAATCTTTACTGACACTTTCGATCAATTTAATGCATCATTGCTAAATAAAAAAATGTATTTCTTAAAAAAAAAAAATCTTACTGATCCCAAACTTTTTCACATGTATTGTATTTTAAAAACGTATGTATTTTAAAAACACATTTACCAAAAAAAAAAAATTGGAAAATAAATTGGAAAATATATTTCACAAAGCTGTTTAAAAAATATATTTAATATAACTTTTTGCGGTATGATGGCAGAATGTTAATTTTTAAGTGAAATGTTTCATCTGTAATGAAGGACAAAAGAGGTTAGTAAGTCAAGAAGAAAGACAGTGGATGACATTTCAGGGAAAGGGATTTGTAACGTGCCTTACGCATGCTTGCTAAACAAGTGCACAGGTTACAAGCATGCACAGACTTCCTAAAATAAGCACCTTAAAGTATATGAATAAATTTCGATGTTCCCTTTGATGTCACTGCATCTTTGGGGTAAACATTGTTTGCATACCTCAGCAGGGATGTTTCAGTAGGAATTCTTAACATGCAGCGGCCTTTTTTTTTCAAGCAGAGTGTTTGTTATGCTTGGCATTGCCCACGCTCGCCACACCACAGTCTCCCAATCCTTTGGTGATTAGGCTGTTGATATGTGCTGCTTAATGACTTCCTGCGTTTGTGTGAGACCTGAGAGGTGTAGATTTAAGCTCCTGACAGTGGTGAGGGATGGATGAAGAGATCGAGAGGAGCAATTCCTCAGCAGAGTGCTGCGTCAGGGGATTGCTCTGCCAAGGACGGTCAAATGCTCAATAATAATACCAAGGCGTTGATGTATAATGTCAAACTTACAATGTAAATCCAAAGGTTCGGTAACCTTTTTAATGGGTTTGGCTCATTTATGTCTTTGCGAAAAAGATTAATTTTGATAGAAAATGGATCTCAGGAGATAAATAGAAATACTTTATGATCCCAGATGATAAATTCAATTAAACTTTTTTAGCAAGACAAACATATGTATTTTAGCAAGACAAATATATACGTACAAATGCACATATAAAATAACTGTTATAATTTTATATATTTTAACATGTATTTCTGTGATGAGAAAGCTGAATTTTCAACAGCCATTACTTCAGTCTTTAGTGATTATTTTGCTGCTCAAGAAACATTTCTTCTTATTATTAATGTTGAATAAAATTGTGCTGTTTAATATTTTTTAGTCTATATATATATATATATATATATATATATATATATATATATATATATATATATATATATATATATATATATATATCAATACTCAGGGTTCCTGTCGCATTTTGGATTGGCTCAAACTGTCACAGAAAACTAATAAATAATATTTTCAGAAAGTGTGTATTTACCCCAGTTGGAATATTGTGTTTTTTAACTATGTATTGTTTTCTTAATACATTCTTAATGAACTCTCATGGACAGCTCTGGCAGTGTGGCACAATCTATGCAGCAGAAGACAGAATGAACCATTACAATGAATGTTCTGAATTGCTTTTAATTTCAAGAATAAAAAAATATATTGTGTCCTTTTGTGTACTTATTACAATATACACTTGCATTACAAGTGAAACAATTGTTATCAGTAGAGAGAAATATACACACGTTGGTGGTGTTTTCAGGCAAGACGAGTTAATTAATAACACAGAGCAGCAGCGGAAGGAGGCAGGCAGTGTAATTTGGGTTTAATCTCAATGTGAGGAAATGACATTCAAAGCTATTCTTACCTCAGTGTTTCCGTCCGCCTTCAACAGGAAGCTCAGGACTTACTGATATTAAGTCTTGCTTTTCTAAATGACTTAGAGCATTGCGTTATTATTATCAAATATTGATGGACCATATTAAAACAAGAATATCACTAAAATAATAAAATCTCTTAACAACCCTTCGGTTACAGGAAGCAGGAAGAGGAACTCCATAAGAGCAACATAGACGTCAGAGCAGCATGAAAGATTTTCCAGACATTTTGCTATGCTTGAGGAAAGATGTAACTTTTTTTTTTCTTTGATCCGAGAATAACTTCAGTGTTGACAAGCGGGTAATGGTTTTAGGTTTGACTATGACAAAATGAACTCACGTCTTGCTTTCATATCGTGCCATAGGCTTTGGCTTCGTATGAGTTCCCATAGCAAGGATTACTGTCTCAGTGGTTGACAGTAAAATATTTCAACCAGACTTACTGTATTGTCGACTACGGATACAAACCTGATACTAGGGAGCTATCGCAGAGAACCTGATGCAATTGTTTTGCGCCTGTCAAAGTGAGCAGAGAACCAAACCTTCACGGTAAAAGCCTGGTAGGATCTTCTCAGATTACAATGCCTCAGTAGAAGACGTGAGAACAATGAATTGCAAATAAAACATTTTCCTACAAATAAAAAACGATGACAATTTGCTTATCCACTCCCTGCTGGCAGAGATGTATAATAAGACATGTGAATGTTAAGCAGAAGAGGATATAGACCCTGGAATAACTGTTTAGTTATCCATGGCAGATTCACAGCGGTTTGTTGTCTCGTGTGCTGAGCGAAACAAATCGCTTCATAATATGCAGTGGAGGATGGCAGCGGTAAATCTGAGGCTTTGAGAGAATGATGAACACACATATGAGTGCTCGCAGACTCTACGGTGGAAGCTGCAAAGTGCATCCTGGGGGTCTGTCTCTAAACGCCCACTGTGCCTTCCATTAGCAATGAATCGTAGTTAGTGTTCATTAGGGCTCCGATGCCTCTTCGCGGGTTGGTGGGAGCCACTAGTGTTGCGCATTGATCATGATGTGTTTGGGAGATGGCTGCTACTGTCTCTGCCAACTGTGAGTTGTAAATGTGAATCTGGGAAAATCAATATGCCAAATGATTTCTTTACTAATCCTGAGCTGGGTGCCAAGCCAAAGGGAAACAGAAAGGTGACATGTTGCTAAAAGGTAAAATCTAAACAAAACATTTTGCTTTAGAGCTGACTGGAGTGAAGGAGAAATCTTTGCAGAGGGTTGTCAATAGAGAAAGATTCAACCAGACGTGTAGTTATACATCTAACAGCAGGAGCATACCCCTTTCATTACAACCAACTACTATGTCCTTCCTCAGCAAGTGATTTCCCAAACATATTCAATGCAAATCCCACTCTGCAGCCAGTTTCGTTAAGGGTTAGGGTGTGGGGTGTAGGATTAGGGTTTAGTATTTGTGTAGCATTTTGTAGGCATCATCACAATGATTGACCAATGAAGTCTTTTGAAAGTTTTTGGAGTTTGCGCTTAACTGATTTAGGGGGAAACAATATCACACCCTCAGTCTCCAAGTAGGTATGGGTGCAGACCGGAGATCTCCAAAATGGGGTTGAACCCAAAAGTGGGAAGAACCTCCAAAAGGGGGCGGGGTCTCCTCTCCACACGCAAATACTTGGTTCTGGCTTTTGTCATTGACTTACATTTCAAAATATAAATTCGTAAATTACACCGTTACAGTTTTATCTAAAATAAAAAGTTATTTTTACATGTGGGAAAGTTGTACTTTATTCCTTTGTTCTAAGCGACGGGGGCATCCCGGGCCTTGAGATTCACAGGGTATAAAAGGGTAGTGACGCTGTGTGCAACTAAAAGGGTCCCATTGTCTGGCGAGGTCCGATTGGGGAGTTACAGACGGCCCGGCTCAGCAATCTCATTCCGTATGATCTTATTAACGGCTTATCTCCTGAACTGCCATTTTCTTTAGCACGCTATTACGTGCAAATCCCACCCTGCAGTCAATTTCATTGGTTAAGGTTATGGTGTTGGGTAAGTTTAGGGGTTTGCACTTAGCATTGTGTAGGAAATAAGCACTGGGATTGAGATGACCAATGAAATCTTTAGAATCGGCAACAGGGAGGAGTTTGCTCTGAACTGGTTTGGGGGGAATCATACATGCGTGTCAGTTAGACTTGACCAAAATTAATGATTTATTAAACCAACGTTCGCACTGAAAGGATGTATCATTGAATTGTTGACATGGCTATCGGATCAGTCCAATTTGCTAATGCACCGTTTAGAGCGATTTGAGAACCGATTCCACAAGTTCACTGACATTGGAGAATGACATCGGACATCAGTTTCTTCTTAATTTATTCAGTTCGAATAAATGAGGGATGATCATGTTTTTTAAGTAGTTGAGCAAAAGAAATACATTATTATGCTTGCGTGTAGCCTATAAGTTTTCCCAAACGAAAACTCTCGTGAAACAAAGATCAGTGGGTCGGTGGTGACTCGACTGGATTAATCCAATTCGCGAATGAATCATTCACTGGTTGTGAACAAATTAACAGGTTCACCAGAAAAAAATCTGCTCAGGAATTTGATCTGATCAAATCTGATCTTAAGAATGAATTGTTCACAAATCAAACGGCACAAACATTTTGTTTTTAAATGAAATGCATGAAGTGAATTTAAGTATTATGCTTTGAAATGTAGTGAAAGTTCCCCAAAATTAAAATACTGTAGCTATTGTAATTGTCATTGTAACATGTAAAATGGTTACACTTTGTTTTAAGGTGTCCATGTTACAGTGTAATTACTTCGTAATAATAATTAACTATGTACTTCCTATAGGGTTAAGATTAGGGTTTGGTCTAGGGTTCCACTTTATTTCGATAGTCCACTTAAGACAATTTACTAACTATAAGTAACTTTGCAACTACATGTCAACTAACTCTCATTAGAGTATTAGCAGACTGTAGTATAGACTTGTCAGTAGACTGTTAGGTTATGGTTAGGTGTTAGGGTTAGGAGAATAAGTTGACTTGTAGTTGCCAAGTTACTAATGTCTGTTGGGGGACCAACAAAATAAAGAGTTAGCAGATATTAAGCAGACAGTCTAGTAATACTCTAATGACAGTTAGTTGACATGTAGTTACAAAGTTACTTATAGTTAGTAGAATGTTTAAAGTGGACTATCGAAATAAAGTGTTACCCTAGTTAGTTGCATGTAATTATGCATAATTTAGTTATTACTATGTAACATGTGTAAGGACACTGTAAAATAAAGTTTTACCAAATTAATAAATAAATAAACAAACAAACACACACATTAATGTCCACTATTGTTGCTTATAACCTATGGAATGTGTGTGCCAAAAGAGTCAAATAACATTTCTGAATAAGAGTCAGATAACCTTCAGGAGGGAAGAGGTCAGACACAATAAGCAAATGCACCATCACTCACAAAAGAGAATACATTTGAATATAATGAGAGGCAGTGCATGAAATTACACATTTATTTATAGAAGGACTCCTAGTGTCTAAATGCCATTTCATTTGAATAGAGGATAAACTAATGTGCTCTACACCGTAATATAAGATGAATTACCAGTGGCATACAGTAGATCAACGTAATGAGCGATGATGATTGTTTAATAAATCTCCTCAATGACTGGTTATGCTGCTTTTGATATTGACACTTTATGGTTGACATTTTCTAGTGCACTAAACATCACACTTAGATGCTCTTGATGAAGATGGTGAACTTGAACACTGCACCGGAGGTAAAACCCACATCATTGATAAGTCAATAACAGCAGTTTTGATGGCCCCTAAAATCAATCAAGACTGAAGTGTAGACTAGTCCCTATATCTGCCACAGGAATATTCACACGCTGTTGATGTCTCTCAGCTGCTCACAACCCTGCTGTCCATATAAAAGGCATGCTATGAGGGATGTAATTCAGTGATAGAGATAAAAGCCTCAATGATTTGATCACATGTCTCCTCCTCGGGTGATATAAAGACGTCCGGGTCACCCTAAGTGCTTACACAGCACAACTCACTTATGCAATACATTTTGATCATCTTGCACTGTCAGACCAGTCTCTGGACCCATTTCATTAGCTTAATGTTCATATTCCAATGCTGCCATGTTCCTGAAGCAAATGATGAATTGCCCGAGATCTTTGTGAGGTGATTTCTACAGCCCCTCGAGGATCGACTGAATGACAGATATAGAGGAACAAGAGTGTTTCTGACAGCTTATTACACCCGCAAGCAGGGGTCTAATAAGGTAAACAAAAGAAGTCCTACATATTCAGTGAACAGCCATGAATGCAGGAAATACCAGATGTTATCCACTTAATTCATTCCTGATTAGACAAAGAGTGGGAGGACTCCTGAAATGAATGTAAAACTGCTATTGTTATTCAGGTTATGCAACGTCTCCACAACAATGAGGCTGATCTGGCAGGAATGAAGTGTAAACTAAAGATTAGATTAGAACACGCTCAGAATATTTGGACGATGTCAACGTAAACAAGCAGAGGTCAATGTTTGATTGTCATTTAAGCATTTATCAGACTTTTAAAAGACACTTTTATTTATATATACATGGAAATTGTTTTCGTTTTATCTCAGTATTTTTCATATCTGTATGCTTGATCAGTGGATTATGGTTAATTTGCTGTTGTAGGCTGGCTCTGGAACTTTGAAATAACTTAAAGGGGGGGGGGGGGGGCGTATTAATACTAGTTATTATTAATAATAAGTTAACTGTCTGCAGGTATTATAGGCCTCCTTGGTGTTTGACGTCAGACGAGTGCCCCTAGTGGATGAGTGAGAGACATACTAGTGTCTCACTTTATGCAGACATTATGTTGTCATGGTATAATCCGTTATTTGATGTTGGGTGATTGTTAAGTGGACTTTTTATATATATCAAATACCTGAATCATGTTTCTTTTCTTTAACAAAAGCCCTTAGAGAAAAAAACAATTCAATTAGGGTGGTTCTACAAAGGGGAAACTATATTCTCTCTGTGTAGCAACCAAGGCACCAAGGTCATACATATCATCATAACTTCATTCTTTTGAATTTATCTGCAGCTTTCAACTGTCAACATCCAAGCTGGCAGTGATATCCGAGTCAGCTCTTTGATTTGTACTCCACCTGGAAAACAGGTCCTGTCAAGTCAACTGGATAACTCGCCATCCGCAGACCCCATCCTTCTTCACTGGGACACTGTACTTCAGTATTTGGACCCATATTTTTGATAATCTACACACCATAACACTTTCCAATATTATTCTGACATCTATATATTCTATATCTATGTTTTTTCACCTGGAAGATGAAGAATCTCTGCATGCCTCTCTGATATATCAGTCTCTGGATGATTTACTCAAGACTAAGCTCTGATTCCTTTATAGCCAGGATGTCCTGTATATTTCAGTCAGAGGTCACACAGTCAATGCTGCAATTTCAAAGCTCACCTTCATTGACCACATTACATCAACTGCCATGTCCTACCACTTTATGCTCCATATAAGGAAACGAGGCAACTGTAAACATTTCATACATTAACCAATAGCTATACATCAATATCTCAAGTTGCTAACATAAAAAAGGGAGTTCAAAAATTGAAAATATTTTCATCTTTTACATTTTAAATAGATCAATTTACATGTTAGATACACATATAGGCTACATGTGTGTGAACATTTTCTTATGCCATCCCCCCTTTAAAGTAACTATATTTTAAAGACAGAAAAACAGTCAAAACAGCGGATTGAAAAAGCATCTGTTTTTTATTCCTTTGAAAATGTTTTTTTTAAATGTATTTTAGATGAAATTCATATAGGCTACCACAATTTAACATATAAATGTTTTATATATTTATTAGGCCTATCAATATATTTTCTTGATACATTTTTTATATTTGAAAATAAATTTAAAACTGGCATATGGGGTTAGGTATTCTCAAGTATCTTGGCAATTAACGTGATTTCTGCATTTTATTATTGAGTCACAGGGCTGCTAAATTATATATTTTTCCCTCTAATTACTATGATGCCCATGCATTGAAAATGCATCCGCCAGAGGGCAGCATATAACTAAAATCCAGCAATGATTGACTCAATCAGAGCCAGAGGTGCTGCACTGTTATCAAAGCCACTTGAGCAAATATTACTCTGAGATGTAGGTAGTTACCGTACTTGGCAAACTTTTGCGTAATTTCGTCAATTTTACACATTATATAGGCCTAAGCATTATTTAACATTACAGACGATGGACATGAAAGGAGAAAAGAGGAGTGTGAAAAACAAGAGATAAGGAGTAACCTTGGGAAGTGTCTCAACTCATGTGATTGGCTGAAAGTTCTTTTGTGTCTTTAGTTCCACTATAAAAGCTCTGCTAACGGTACTCTGGTTGTATTAGCTTGGGATACTCTACTGCGCTCCATAGGGATCTACAACTCATCATGATTTTTACGCAATGGATTAACATATCTGGATTTTACCACCTATAAATTCCGAGAAAGTATCCTGTCTGGCTTTAAAATATCTGATTATCATCTATTTCAAGAGGACTTTTTCTTTGTTGGACACATTTTTGCGCACACCGTACACTATGGCAAATACTTGCGTACAGTTCACGGGTTTTGTGATGAGTTTTCTTGGTTGGATTGGGCTTATCATCGCCACTGCCACTAACGAATGGGTAGTTACTTGTAAATATAACATGAACACCTGTAAGAAGATGGATGAACTGGAGGCCAAAGGTTTGTGGGCAGACTGTGTGATCTCAACTGCCCTGTATCACTGCATCACACTCACGCAGATTCTCGAGTTACCAGGTACGTGTGAAATAATTCATTAATAACAGAAATTATACAACAGAAAATTTCTAGCTTTTTTTTAGGATAATTTTTTCCTTTTTTTCTGGTCGGAGTAAAGATAAAAATCATTACAATTCAGTTTCCAATATTTAATACATATAGCATACTATTTACGTTATTAAATAAAATGAAATATAGCTTATCAAATATGAAATAAATATAATTGGCTATTTGATCATTGTAATAGGTTACATTATAATGTATGTAGGCCTATTTAATTTGAAATCTGATTATATTTTTAAATATAAAATTATACTTTCATATAGTATATGTAGCTATTAAAACTATAGTATTTTTACATTAGCCTATAAATTATATTTAGGCTAAATATTTTACATAGCTTATACAAAACAACTTTTTTTTATAAATTTATTTTATAATATAAATCATTAAATTACAATATGATTCATTGAATTTTATTATTACCATGAATTCGAGAATTTAATTATTCTGTTCTTTTTTTTAGCGTACATCCAGACGTCTCGAGCGCTGATGGTCACAGCATCGATTCTCGGATTGCCTGCTGTAGCGCTCGTGCTCATGTCCATGTCCTGTATTAACCTCGGAAGTGAACCAGAAAGCGCCAAGAACAAACGATCAGTGTTCGGTGGAATCCTAATACTGCTGACTTGTAAGCCTGTATTTGTATTTCTTAAATGAAGGTCATATACGCTTTAAAAAAAACTACAGGCAGATATAGGCCTACTGTTCCCACAGAATGCATTATTTTTAGTAATTGGACTTAGAAATAGATTGTTCACTCTTCATCCCAGAGGACCCATTTTATCACCAACTCTAATCATTGGATGAGTTAAATCTGTAATCAACCCTTTGAGTCTATCTTTCTAGCTCTCCCAGACAGCAACGTAGTGTTGCCCAGATCCAGCCCACATCTGGTACGCATGGAATCCACGTGTACCAGATGTGGTCCGGATCTGGGCCATTATGGTCTTCATCCAAAATATAACCGGAATAATAAAATAATATTTTTTTACTAATAGTGTGTCTTTTCTTCCTCAGCTTTTTGTGGCATCGTCTCCACTGTGTGGTTTCCTATCGGGGCCCATCACGAGAGAGGTTTGATGTCCTTTGGCTTCTCCCTGTATTCGGGCTGGGTGGGAACTGCACTTTGTTTGCTAGGAGGCTGTATGATCACCTGCTGTTCAGTGGACACCCCAGCCACATACACTGACAACAACAGATTCTACTACTCCAAACAGGGCCCCGCCCATCCTGGCCCCCCCTCCACTAACCACGCCAAAAGTGCTCACGTGTGAGCTTCGGGATTACTCCTACTCTCTTTCTTCCCTATCTCCACTGTTTCTTGTTTCAACTATGTCTATCTACAGTGGTGACTCTTTGGATAGTTACCGTGCAGCCCTTTGACTCAGCAGCAGGGTTAGTCGACCAGAAGTAACTGCACTGAAGGATTTATTGTTCAAAGGGTCTTCAGTACAATGTGCCATTTTAAGTCCTATTTTTATAGTGGGATACTAACAGTATTACCAATGTTGTTTTTATTCTAAATCTTTTAGTTTATTTCAGTCTGTTTGTACAGCTATCTTTTCATTTTGATTCATTTCAGAATAGCCGCCCAAGCCAAATTGCACCAAAATTGGACCAAAGTAGTAACCATTTAGCAATATTATTTATTGTAATACTTGTATGCAGTTTTTATTATGTTTTTTTGTTGTTGTAATAAACAATGTTTTCTATGTGAAAATGTCTGTGAAAGTGTTTTTTGATTATAGGTTATGTCATTTTTATAAATAAAACCCTGCTGGTAAAATGAACCGAATTGCTTTCCGCAGGACTGTATGTTGTCAAACACATGGCGTCTGCTGTCAGATGCCCAGGCGGGTGCAGTGCATCATCCTTAAACCTCTCATTCATTCTCACTAAAAGCACTCGAGACAAACATACAATTCAGGCGCCCAAGACATGTACGTGTATCGATTTCTCTTTCTCCAACGAGAAGCTCGTCCCATTACGACCGATGGGCACCCATGACTGGCAGATTAAAGGTTAATGGTCGCAATCAGCCATAAAGGAAGATTTATACTCTGGTTGCGATGAGTCTCCGTTTTTGTTTTCTGGTTGGGGTCCTTGAACTGAATGTTTCCTGTTACACATGTAGGCACACCGTCGAACATTGCTGAATACTGAGGATATAAGCAACATGTGAATGTTTTTGTACATTATGTGAAAAATTGAATCAGTTGAGCAGATTTAATCACTACAGTATGATTTATGAAGGGTGAGTTTTAGATGTCAAATATTGCTTCTTAGTTGTAGCTCTGAACCGTTCAGTCTTTGGTTAGAGGTAGTTTGGGGTGGAGGAAATTCAATGGAAAATTGCATTGGTCTCTACAGTATTTTTCTCTTCCAAATATGGCTGCAAATGATGACCTAAAAGCAGAGGGAGAGACAGAAAAAGCAGGAATTGACCTGAACTAGCAAGAAATCCAGCCTTCATGTTTATAACTTGGAGAAAAAAAGGTTTAGCATTTCCTTTTAAAGGGTCATGAAACAAACAAACATTTTTTAATTAATGTTTAAAATGAAAATGATGCTGCACATGATACAAATTATTTGAAGAGGAAAGTAGATTATTTAGGAATTTTCTGCCTATTTTAGTAATCCTCTGTCATGAACAAATGAGTCCTCCTGCATAAATGAGTCGGCCTAATGATTCCATTGGCTGAAAGGCCTTAGCTTCCCACATTGAGTGCCTGGCTAGAAAACCTACACACTTGGCTTATGAAATGTTGTTTTAACTGTGACTATCTATGTGAATATGACTGCAATTACCTTTAAAATTATGTTGCTTATGATTTCACAAAGCTATAGACTGTGTCTCATTCTTTAAATGCTTAGCAGTCTAGCTTAGCATACCAGGCTGTTTGCCTGCTAGCTTTAAAAATCTCTTATCTGATCATTTAAGAACATGCAAATAATAAAATGTGAGGTTACACTTTTTATATATTAAATATATTTGATTTAAAATGTATTTAACAAAATAAACTGTTGTACAATACAGCAGGCTATAGTAGTGCTAAAATCTGAGAAATGATGGCATACACGATACAATTACAAAAAGTGCCGACCCATTTGTGAGAGGGGACCTGATTGTTCATGACACCGGATTTGTCATTTGAAGTCAGCATCAGCAGGATGTGACATTTTCGTGAACTACATTGCTCATATATGTCAGCGGTGTCTTTCCATGACCAATTTTGAGCAATTTTTTTAACTGACGAGACCTGATTGTACTAAAATGGGGTGTTTCATGACCCTTTAATGTTCTTTCTATAATTCCGGAAAGTATCTCCATTTGAACAAACATGACAACTTCATTTACTAGTCAAAATTATTTAAAGTAATCATTTAGCTTGTCTGGTTTTTCCTCGGAAAACTGATAATACTGAGCATAAAAATGACAAAATTGTATATCTGTTACCTGATACTAGTACAAATTGTTACTGATTATGAGACTGACCTTGAATTGACCAGAAAAATCTGCAGTTTCCAGAATGTTCTGAAAACACCGAATGGCTTCTTAAAGGAAATGTCTGATTATTTGTGCAGTGAGTTGATATCACCTTTTGCATAAGGATTATCTTTAACGCAAGTAGTGTGAGTATTAAAGCAACTGTATTGCATAAGCTTAAAAGTGCATAATATTTTTTTTAAATATGTGTTTTAAATATACATCAGGAAAATATAACCATTTACCACACAGTCTTCCTCTCATCCAGGATTAGCACCAGGATATTTTGCATCAGGAAAAGGGGAGGCTTCCTCCCATACAGACAAACAATATAAGGACATCACATTTAAATTTGATTCAGGCTGATGAGAGATGACACAAATGACGTCCTATGAGTGCCTCATAGGAATAACACTTATGAAGACCCTCCCACAAAAGGAGTGTGCTTCTGGTTGTGTCGATGTCTGCACCATACAGACAGAAGGGTCTGAACTGTATGAATTGAACATAACAACATGTTTTGAGATCTCCAAACCATATTGTACCACATCGACCACCATTGCAGCAATGATAATGGAACAGTACGTCCTGATCTGTTCATCTCATTCCTCTGCATAGCTAGCGGCACCCATCCCAGTATGACCATGTTTGTTTTGTGCTCAGGTACGACCCTCGGATCGCTGTTATTCTAGGCTCACCGCTCCACCCCACAGGAAACAGAGAGGGCCTGCAATGCAATGCTTACACAAGCCACCCATGTGAGGATTTTTATTACTTCTGATTTCGGGTTGTGTGAGACAGCCTTAAAGCGAAAGGAAAACCAAGAGTCACGCTTATCTGATCTGCAATAAATGACTTTCATTGTTGCATGGAAGCAATATTAACATCTCATTACACAGTGCAACGGGAGAGCAAAACCACAAGTAGAAGAAACAATAAATAGATTCTTTAAAAAAATCATTGAAACCAGAATACATCCTCTTCATACCAAAATATACAGAAGAAACAAAGATCAGATTTGCAAGGGAAGCCAATCTCCACATTTCCTGAACAAATACCGAACAAACTATGATAGCAGGAAAGATAGTTCACAAAGTACAAACACTGTACCTTTTCTCAGAGACGAATAACAAATAGTAGCTATCTTTAAGAGCAACAGTGGAAACATTTTAGATTTTTTTTTTCAGATAGATTTTTAATAAAATATTTCTATATGTAGATTCTAATCTTACTCATCCACAAATGAAAATTCTGTCATCATTTACTCATCCTCATGTTGCTCCAAACATGCATGACTTCTGCTTAACACAAAAGAAGATATTTTTATGATTTTTTTTTTTTCAATGGGGTCCAAAACAACATTGTTGGACCCCATTGTCTTCCATTCTACGTCTTCCAAATATTACAGGTTAGGAGGTAAATAAATGATGACAAAATTTTCATTTTTAATGAACTATTTATTTAAAACCTTGCCCTTCTTAAGCCTATTCTTATGTTATAACATTACATTAAATCTATTAAATCAAAACCCGTAACTCCAGTTATGTTTTTTAGTCTAGAAAGAGGCCATTAAAAATATATGCTTTCGCCACTTTTCTTCAGAAGTTCGTCTGAACCGTAAGTGAACCCACACAACACCACCGGCGGTGGCTACACTACCCTGACAGAGAACCTGAAGGTATGAAATGCCTGTAAAAAAATACTTCTCTTCGATATCTCACATCTCCACACTGTTATATGGTGTTCTACTCTACAGAAGTAAAAGTGTGTCTTTTGTCAGATACAGTAAACGAAGGATGCAGACTTTGGCTTGCTTTGTAAACAGAGGCCACTCAGGACGAGGAGGGTTCGAGGGGTGTACGGTGGGCAGGCTGCTACCCTCGTCTCTCAGAATGCTACATTTGAGAGTTACATCAAGTCTTTCGACGGTCACCACACATGCAAATACTCACAAACATAGTTTTACTCTGGGCCCCGTACGTCTGAACATGCTATACATTCAGCAAAATGCCACGGCGACAAGAATCACATCATAGACCAAATGCAAGGAACAAAACCAACCCAGGCCCCAAAATGAAGCTCTATACGCTGTGAGAGCTAATAGGACTCAAAAGATACAGCCTGCAAATTATTTATGGCAACTCGATCTTTAGTTGTTTTTTTTAACGTTTCTAAATATTTGTCACAAACTCAAGAGGGGAGACACATTTAAAGCAATATGGCATGATGTGCTCAGTGTGTCTTCCACATGTATGGATTTGAGGCCTGGCTTGGTTGCTTTTTTTGTTTTCGGCTGGCAGAGCTGTAGCACAGATAAAGTTGGTCTGGACAGATTGGTTAAACGCCACATGAATTATGGGAGGAGGGAACAGCAGAAGAGCACAAAATTCACAACGCTCTCCACCACATGCAAATTCCCCTTCCTTGCCCTCTGTTTTCCTAAATCACGTCTCCTTTTTTTTTCTCAACGGACACACTGACCAGCCGAGAGACACAAATCGTACTGTGGTCACACCGTGGGTATTTACACAGAGCGGCCTGCTTGCAAGGATGAAGCGGAGTCACTGGCACATAGGATGAATGGATGGTCGGTTGTGACACGTGACAGCTGACAGGCACCTTCAGCGGGAAAACAAACCCATGGATATGTCGACATCAACAGAAATGACAAACAAACAAGCATGGACATCTTAATGGCCATATTTAAAGCACACACTGACAGATGAAGGCACTATTGCAAGCAAAGTCCAATTACTATTTGTGAAAACCTACGGTCCAAACCTTGCTTGGGCTAGATGTTTGAGCGGAAGAGAATGAGGCCTTTGATTCTGTGGGGCCTAACTATTTATCATATCATTCCTCATCGTATCATCTATCTTTGCTTCTCAAACTAACCTTTTTGTATGCGATAATAAAAATTGATTAAGAAAAGCAGCTGCTCACTGAATAGCTAAAGTGTGCAAATCGCTTTAAGTGTTTTAAGGGCTTCGCATGGGGATTTTTCAGCTGGTTTTATATCGACCCCACATAAAGACAGTGTCGAGGCTAGTGGAGTGGAAGTGATCTGTGAACGGACATCGTCCTGACAGCTGAAAGATGCTTGTATTGGGAAAAACTGTGGGACTAACAGGGTAGTAATAAACTACAGGCCTGATAATACATTTCATGCTAGTTACTGTAATTTGGTCGGAGGGACTTTTGCTTTCAAGAGAAACGTTAGATTATACATATTTAAGTCCTGAAGAGTTCAGTAAAATTATTATAATGAGAATTAATTTAAAACTGTAAATTCATTTAAAAACAAAAAAGAATGAAATTTTAGGTGCTATGTGGTCAAAAAAAGAAAGGTCAAAAGCCTTCTAAATGTTAAATCCCATCCTAAACGTTCTCATTATCCAATCAGTAGTAAAAAAGGGCAGCAAATGAAGGAATAGAAGTAAAATAAAAACTCATTGCAGAGACATAACAATCTAGCCCAAGGGTTCTGCAGTTCAGACGAGTACATTCAGATTACATTCTCATTCCAAAGGATCGTCCAAATCATCGTCGACCACCAGCGCCTCAAAGCCCGGACTGGGTTTGCCAGCTTTGCTTTTGGCCCTGCTGTGTGAGGAGGTAGAGGAGGTCCTGTGGTTGTCCACCCTGTCCAGGGCGTCAGGCTGAGGCTCGCTCTGCTCCTGGTGTTGCTGTTTCTGGTGCCCACCTCTGCCCTCATGGGAACCCAAGCTTTGGTATGGCCCTCCATCTCCAGAAGGGTATAGATCGTCATCCACGGCAAAGTTGTCGTCCACGCCCACGTCATAGCGCTGGTATGTGCTAGCATGGGCTTCCTCCTCTCGCGCCGTGATCTCTAGGGTGCTGTTCCACATGCCATAGCCAAAGTAGATCAAAACACCTGCAGAGACGAACACAGAGACAACACAAACAGTGCACACGTGTCCATAAGCTAATGCACAAATGTAATTGATCAGTGTTTTCCCTCACTTCATTGACAAAAAAACCTTAAAAAACACAGCAAATGATTGACAGTGGAGACATTAGAGCATCTGGGTCATTCCTGTCATGCGATAGTTTAGAACTGTAATTTTTTTTGTAAAAACAATATGACTGTGTTATTTAAGGAAGAATTTCTTCAAAAAAAGGGTTTACTATACTTTCAGAAATATGCTCTGGTTAAGCTCCAGAAATTAAACTTAGTTAATTATAACTTTATTACTTACACAATGGCAAAAAAAGTACATTTTTAAAACATATATAAAAAAATTTTTTTACATAAAATATATTTAGAACACAAAAACAATACACTGATCACCAATTAAAAGCATATTTAAATTTTAGTTTTTAAAATGTCAATTAGGTAAAGGAAAAAAATTAAGAATCACTTGCAATATTTTTCATAAATTAGCCAATTTATTATATTATTTAGAAATCTATCAAATTCAGTCCATGGTCATTCAAAGTTTTTGAGTTTAATACAAATTTGAAACTACACTACTGTTCAAAAGATGGGATTTAAAAAAAAAAAAAAAGTTTGAAAGAAGTATCTCATGCTCACCAAAAAGCTGCTTTTATTTGATTAAAAAAAAAAAACACAGTAAAAACTGTAATGTGAAATATTATTACAATTTAAAATAAATGTTTTGTATTTTAATATATTTTCAAATGTAATTTATTCCTGCTTATTTCGTTTCCTGCTTAAAACCGTTGTGCTGATTACCGGTAATATTTTTGTGGAAACCAAAAAAATCTTTTTTCAGGATTCTGAAATCTTCTGTAACATTATAAATGTCTTTACAGTCACTTTTGATGAAGCTGAATAAAGCTTCGGTTATTGACCCCACACCTTTGAATGGTATATATTAAACCGCTCTGCATATCAGGAATGACCCATGTCAATGCTGCCTGTATCAACATGCCCAATTAAATTAATATTGAAACTCACCCACGAAGCACCATACGCCAAAACGTATCCATGTGATAGTGGAGAGCTTGAGCATGAGGTAAACATTTACAAGCATGGCAGAGGCCGGGACGTAGGGAACGCAGGGAGCCATGTAGGGCAGGCGCTTGGGGTTCTCCGGCTGCTGAATGATGATGAAGATCAAGAGCGTGATGACCAGCAGCAGCAGCACCAGCAGCAGCACGGCCCACCACTGGCCATCAGCGATCTGACCTGACCCGAAGATGATGAGGGAGCAGAAGCAGAAGATGAGGATGAAGAGCAGAACGACGCAGCGAGTGACGACCCGGCCGGTGGCCACAGTGGGCCGGTCCATCTTGCCCGGCAGGCCGAGCCGAATGCGCATGGTGTAATAGCGAGGCCCCAGCAGCTTCTTCAGCTTCAGAAGGTACACGCTGTCCGTCTCATCTGACTCAATGCCTGAGGACATGTCCACAGTGCCGTAGTTGGGGTGACTGGCAGTGTAGGTGGACTTGTCAGGCTTACCAATCAGCATCTCGTTGTCTCCCAGAGACGGCAGGTTCTTGGCTCCGCAGGTGTTTGTGGCGGCTCCTCCATATTCATCACCCTCACTGACCGGCGAGCAGGCTTCCTTCTCGCACTCGGCCAGCACTCCCTCCTTACGCTTCGAGTTCTGCTCGGAGAGGAAGTTGACGAATCCGTGGATGTCTCCTTCGGGCTGGTAACGCAGCAGAAGCACACACACCGACACTAGTGTGTAGGCTAGCAGAGTGCCGATGGACATCATCTCGATCAGGTCCCTCAGACTGACGAGCAAAGCCAAGAGAGCAGAGAGGAACCCCGACACCACACAGGCCACTGCAGGAGTCTCGGTGTACGTGCTCACATTAGCCAGGAACCTGAAACATACAGATTGTGCACATGACACCTTCAGTCCTCCAATCACAAGAGGGCAGAGCTATATACAGGTGCAAATGGGGTCAAAACTGAATTTGGATGTGGTCAAAAAAGCACATACATTGGAAGTGTGAAGCTATTCCCTCCTGACACCTAAAAAGACTTGACTACTGTCAATCAACGAGATGCACTAAAACGAAAGTTTTATATTTTGTCAGATATGTGTGGCTAGAAAATTACTGTCTGATTAAACATTTTGGAAAAGTTCATTTATAGAGTACCGTTTAAAGTTTTGGGTCAGTGTGATTTTTTTTTTTAAAGAAACAGATACTTTTATTCAGCAAGGATGCACTAAATGGACTTAAAGTGGGAGTAAATACATTTATTATGTAACAAAACAATTCTATTTCAAATAAATGCTGTTCTTTTGAATGCTTGAATGCTTTTATATGCTTTTTAAAGGGGACCCTCCCTTTGAAATCTGATCACGAGTGTTGACATGAGATGCATTTGAGACGCTTTGAGAGATCGTACTTCCAAGTGTAAATGCCAGTGCATCTGTACTCTGACAACTTTCGAACACCTGTGACGGGTGTACTGATGTTAATGCCACGTGTAAACAGGGTGAAACATCCAAACATTCATTTTATCAAAGTCTTACCACATATCCATTATACTGGCTTTGATTTTAAATGTCAGGGCATTTCTTTTGAAACGGCATGACAGGAGCCTATTTCTCCAGCAGAGAATGATATTTAAAGGGCATTTTAATCATTTGGAAAAATGGAGACATACTCATTAAAGAGCATCGTGAATCATTTCTTGACCCTGCAGTTAGTCTTTTGTTTTTTCGTTTTATAGTACCTGAAGAGCAAACCATCTCCTGCCATGGCGTAGATGACTCTCGGCAGTGGGAAAAGAGAGCCCAACAAACTGACTGTCAGTCCTGCAATGGAGCCGATGGCCACTATGTATTTGGCAGTTTGGAAGCCATGTAGAGAAAACATTTCCATCAGAGGAGCATCTGTGTCAATTTCAGTGTAAGGGACCATCAGGGTGAGGATCACACTCACCTGTGAGAAAGGAAGAAACTGAGTGTGATTCATTGACCTTACAACTAAACAGGTTTTTTTTTTTTTTTGCTGCTGTGCTTTAAGAAATGCACCCATCATAAATGTGTCATCAGACTGAAATGATCAGGAACATTGTTAAAAAGAACAATTATCTTCCAATTTGTGGGACCTTTGGATGGATATGCAAAGGAGCGACAGCCAGAAACAGTACAAGGTTTGACAGACTTTTCTGAATAAAAAGTCTAAGAACTAGGATTATTAGAATTTCTCCTAAATTTTCTAAACACCTAATGGCATCATTGGTGTGTTTATGTTTTCAAATATCTGGCGTTATAAAGTTGCAAATGTACAAAACTAGTTGTTTTTGCCGTTTACTTATACTATTTTCTAATCTAAAAGTCTATTTTTGCTGGGGAGAAAGCATTAGGTTCTTAAAGTTACAATCTGTTTTCATAAAACAATGGACTCTTTTGTATCAAAAGATCAAGGATTCTTTGATTAATCATGATACATTATGATGACACATTTAATGCGTTTCAGAAAATGCAACAGAAACACACACACATATGCACACATACACAGACACAGACAGAGAACCAAAGTGCCTGGGCTAAAATTAGCCCCTGCGACAACAAAATGAGATCTGGAGGGGTGAACGCTGTTAATTAACAAGTTTGCTTCTCATCAGACAGTCCTGTAGGTGTGAAAATGAAGAGCCATTTTAGTAAAAGCAATTTTGTTTCAGATAAAACCAAAACAGACGTGAGAAAAATTGGAGACAGATGAAGAATAAAAGAAGATCAAATAGCAGAAAACAGAAAAATTAGAAATAAAATGTATAGAATATTGTTCTGAGATACAGGAAAGAGGTCTGTCGGTGTGTTAACACCCATTGCGTTTCTATGACAACCTCCTACAGACAGACAGCATAGCATGGTGATAAAGCTGGAGAGCTTTTAATATATTCAGACATGCTGCCCGAAGAGAATAATCAATGACTGTCTGTGAACACAAAGAAAGGAACAAAGTTATGCTACAGTAGATGATTTTCGGCAAGTTTAAGTATAAATAAATAGACTGTGAATGACATACCAAACTTAATAAAACCTTTATCACCTGACTCAAGTCAGCGTCACACTCAAGTATTAACGATGAAAATGAACAAACTAAGGATAGCAACATGTACAATTTTCAAAAAAAAAAAAAAAATCCCAGATTTTCAATGTGGTCTCAGATTTTGTGTATTGTGTATGAACCCAAAATGAGTGTACAAATGGTTAATGCTACAGTATATACTCACAGAGACATAGGCAGTGAGGCAGGTGACCAGAGAGGCAGTGATGGCATATGGGATGGATGTGTTGGGACTCTTGGCTTCTTCTCCCGTGGTGGCTATGATGTCAAACCCAATAAAGGCATAGAAGCAAGTGGCTGCACCCTGCATGACCTGTTAGACAGAGTGGTTGAATATAGCTACAAGACAATGCAATTTTCTCTTCATTGTTTATGGTGAGAGTCCCTATTAACTGCAGTAACGGATTGAACTTCAATAATTGATTTGAAATGTACTTTACCCCTGACCAGCCATAAGGCAGGAATCGTCCCTCGTCCCAGTTGCTTACACTGACGAAGAACAGGCCTGCAATCATTATGAACACCCACACCACCAGATTGATGACATTCAGCACGTTGTTGAACCCGACGGAATTCTTCACACCCAGAGCAACTATTACTGTGACCAGGATAGCTATGACCAGGGCCAAGAAGTCTGGATACGACTGCTCCCCTTTTCCTGAGAGGTGATAAAGGAGGAATTCACATCACATGGATTTTGAAACATAACAAAATAGGAATGTGCTGAGACAATTTTGATGCTGGCATTACAAAATATGGTCCAAAAGGTTCAACAAGCTTAAAAATCATTGAAGTTTCATGGTAATTCAGGCAAGATGGATGGATGGATGGATGGATGGATGGATGGATGGATGGATGGATGGATGGATGGATAGATAGATGTCTCAGATGACAGTAGTGAGTTTAGACAATTGCTTTTCACAACATGACAACAGACAGTCCTCTGTTGACCCCTCAATGCAGTCATGAATAAATAATGTATTTCTAAAAATATTCATCATACTAACTAGGCCTGAAGCGGAAATTACTATGAACCATAATGTGTGCAGAGAGACACAGATGGAGGGATATTAGACTCTTAGAAAAAGGGGTTGGTTAAAGAAAAATAAGAGATTTTACTGCTGTTGGCTGAGTAATATTATGTATTTTGGCACAAAATGCCATGTTTTGTCTGGGTCAGACACAATAGTCTATATGTAATGTCTGTCTGCAAACCAAACACACTGAGCAGAAAGCAAATATCATCCTTTCTAGATTTCCCAAATACCCTTATTTCATTCCTCCATCTGTAGTCTGAGGATTGACAGTAGATGGTGTGTCTTTTTGAGAACTCAACAAAGTTGTTGTAGGTTAGGGGTTTTGACGCCAAGGACCCCAAAATATCCCCTTGTGAGGGAAATATAAAGGCAGCTATACATTTTGATGTATAAAGACCCATTATACAATGTGAGGAAAAAGTATTTGATATAAAAATAACAATAAATAATTCATTTTCATTACTGTACTGAAACCAACTATTAAAAATATTGTAATATGTGTAAAACAATAATCAGGCGTAGCGTTAGTTCTGGCTTTAGTCAAGCTTGCGTCAGCTGACTCTCAACTGATCCACGTCTAGGACATCACGTCATATACCTATATGAAAACGATGCCTATCACAGCATCTCTATAATATCCATTCAGAATTATCAGCAGCTTTATCTCGTTGGACTCATTTTTCTTGAATCATATTGTACACAACATTAATAATATCTGCAATACATTTATGTTGGTTCTGTTCGGTTTACCCTAAGGGTTCTTGCTGCTCTCCAAGAGTTATTGCCCAGAACAGAACCATACCGCCAATCCAAACTGTAAGCTAATTTAAAATCATCTTTGACGATAGTAGTCCTGACAGAATAAACATTTTCTAAAAGGTACTGTATTCATTAAAGTGCATAATCAAGTTATTACATAATCAGCAATCAAGATTTTCACATGAATATTTAGTCAAACGAAAAAATGTCAAGATCTAGAATTTGCATCAAATCATATCGGCTTTGAAAATATTTCTGTCCTAATTTAATAGCAAATGCCCAACCTATAAAAGTGCTTATTTTTCCTCTTCAGAAATGTAATTGGAGCAGCTGCTTCACAGTGCAACACAGAAACTGTTTTTTTAACATTGTCATTGTCACCAGACTATTGACTGCCAAAGTGCCTTTTCTTTTCTGCAGCACCATTAACTCCAATCTACTGATAAATTGAGCCTACTGTAACTTCTGTTGTAATTACTGTGGGTGTGTGTCAAGACTATTAGTGTGCCAGTTTAGTTCAGTTCAAACTGCAACATTCAGTGACATAAAATCATGTTTTTTTTTTATGTGAAAGGAAGGTTTCCTTGTTGCAGTATTTAGATTATTGCGGATCCCAGACGTTGATGATTATTTTCTAAACATAAACATAACAGTGTCTAAAGTTCATGTCACTCACCCAGTCCGTTGAGCGTTCCTATATGTTTGATCATGAAGCCACTGATGCTGTGATTGGCCAGCGAGTCAAACATGCTGCTGAGGGCACTGGCTCCTGCTGCTGTACCAATCAGATACTCCAAAATCAGATTCCAGCCAATGAAAAAAGCCACAAATTCGCCCACCGTCACATAGCTATAAGTATAGGCCGATCCTGTGGTTTTAGGCACACGCACACCAAATTCAGCATAGCACACCCCTGTGGAGAGATAGCAATGATTACTGTAACACCTGTACTCCTGAAGGTTATCAATAAAAGCATGAGCGTTTCTAACTGGTTGCTGAGATGGAATCATTGATTTTTTGGGGCTGGAGTGTCAGATCAATTCTCAAATGTCAAACACATAGAATCCCAGAGGGCCAGATAACAGGAGTAAAATCCCTCTTTACAGCCTGGATCCCTGTAAACCCCACTATAGTGGAAAAAAGAGAAGGATTATCTGTTTTTACATTCAGAACCAATATGTACTTTCTAACATCAGTGCTAGCAGTACATAACCCGTGAAGTTGACATAATGTAATGTATTTCTGAATGAAACATGATCGAATATAGGACGGCAATTTATTTACTGAGAAATCATTGGATGGAGAAATTAAAACAATTTAAACCTATTGACAGAACGTGACATGTAGTCATAAAGATTCTATTTTGATGACATGTTAGTCATGATGATTCTATTTTGATGTGTCTGGCTTTATCTTATAAAGCCTGTTTTATTCTTCTGTTGGGCCGAGATTCTCTGAGAACTGCTCGAGAACTCCCGGCCGTTTTGAATAAACCACCTGAGGGACATTTCTGTCTCTTTTGTTATTTATGCTGCGCAGCAAAGATGTTAGGGTAAGAGACTCGGCCTGTTGTCGATTGGAAGACGCGAAGGCTAGAGTATAAAGGTTATGAGTGTCGATTGGAAGACGCTAGATATTTATTAAGTGTCGATTTGTAGACGCTAGGAAGTTTATTAAGTGTCGATTTGTAGACGCTATAGTCAGGTTAAGGAAGAAATCCTTTACATGACTTAATGTTATATCCGTTTCTTGGACAGGTTAAAGATTTTATTGTGAATCTAATAGGATTTGTGTTCATTTGTCCCCCCCAAATACATAAAGTGGCGGAATACACTGCCATTCACAAGTTAAATCTATACATTTATTCAGCAAAGATGCATTAAATGGATCAAAAGTAAATTACTTTATAATGTTACAAAATATTTATATTTCAAATAAATGCTATTATTATTTTTTTACTTTCTATTCATCAAAGAAAAAGAAAAAAGAAAAAAAGTAGTCGATATTGATAATATTTAGAAATGTTCCTTGAGTAGTATATCATCATATTAGAATGATTTCTAAAGGATCATGTGACACTGAAGACTAGAGTAATGATGCCGAAAATTCAGCTTTACCATTACAGGATACATTTTAAAAAAAATAATTCAATATTAAACTCTGTTTCTGTTTCCATGGGTAGACGGGTCAGCTGCATGCAGGAAAAGAATATTCCTGTAATTTTCCCCTTTCATTTTTGGGTTCTTTATGTTGGTCTCCACAGGGAAAACGAAATGGATTTTCCCCCAAACTCTATTTTGGTTGCTGCATGCTGTGCACAGCCCCAACCTGTAAACCTAATGAGCCAGTTCACCATGCGTCATCACCACACGTCAGGAGGAATAAAGTTATACACGTGTTCACTCAGCCTAAGCCTGACTCAGGATCAGTGAATAGAAAAATGATGTTACCCATAGTAAAATAACACTACCTAGACCATGTTTCACTGGGGGCAGGTTTACAGGAATATGACAGACCTTTTTTCTGTGTTTTTCTCTTTTGTGTCAGATTGACTGGAACAGGAAGTCGGGGCGGCACTCACCTGACAGGATGGAGGCCACGGCAGCGATGATGAAAGACACAATGACCCCAGGACCCGCCATTTCCTTAGCCACTAGTCCAGAAACCACGTACATGCCCGTGCCTACACAGCTTCCCACTCCCAGAGACACAAGGTCCACGGTGGAGAGAACGCGGGCGAGTTTGGTGCCGTGAGCCCCCGTGCCACCTGAGCTCTCCAGCATGGACTCCACCGGCTTCGTGCGCAGGACGCGGGACTGGAAGGCAAACCAGGTGGCCCCCCACTGAATCCGCCGTGGGTCCAGTTTGGCAAAGAGCCCACTCATCCTGAAGCCAGGTTATGGAACAAAAGGCTTCAAGATATGGGGCTGATACTCTGAGGAGGATGGAGGGTCTAAAGACGCTTTGGAAGATGGCCCTGCAGTGTATAGGGGTTCACACAGAAACCAGCTGAGATGTTCACTATCTTTCAGAGGAGCATCATTACCAGATATGTCCACATGACCAGTGAGAGTGAAGGTGAAGCAACGCTGTGAACAAAAGGAGATGACAATAGTGTGTGAAAATCATTATGCTTTCCTTATACTGTAATATAAGCCTTATAATATAAGCATATTAAGAAGGGTTTTTTTTCTTTCAAACTTTCTGTTCATCAAAGATATCTGGAAAAACATATATCCCAGTTCCCACAAAATTATTACAGCACAACTGTTTTTAACATTGATAATAAGAAATGTTTCTTGAGCAGAAAATCATCACATTAGAATGATTTCTGAAGGATCATGTGACACTGAAGACTGGAGTAATTATTGAAAATTCAGCTTTACCATCACAGGAATAAAATACAATTTAAGGTATAATAAATTAGAAAACATTTCTTAAAATTGTATAAATATTTCACAATTTTATATTGTATTTTTTATCAAATAAATGCAGCCTTGGTGAGCATAAGGTACTTCTTTCAGAAACATTAACAAATCTTACAAATCCCAAATTTTTGAATTGTAAAGTAGCTATATTCAATAAAAAATATTAATATTTAATAATAAAACATATATATATATATATATATATATATATATATAATCATATCTGTACATGCATTACTAAATAATAACATGCATATAACTTTTAAATAAATATTAATACAGATACATGTGTATATATCTAATATATCTTTTTCAATAGCTGTGAAATATTGTGCTACGTTATACATTTATTATATGCAAAACGTATATTACAACTACCTACAAAATGATGCACTTTGCACATGCCTATTCGTATCAAATCTGAACGGCCCTTCCAGTGATCTTTCATTTCTAACACAAAACCATTGGGTGTCATCCTGTGAATTCTCCCGAAGAGATGCATTTGCTGTTGTTCAAGTGTGTTTCATTCACATTTTGAAGCAAATCTAAGGCTGTTGACTGATCAAACATTTGTCGTGGTAAAAGCCTCTTCATGCTAGCCTAAAGGAAATGCGCTGCCATATTCACAAGAGTTTATACCGCCTGATTAAATACTAATGCAAGAGGCAAGAGCCCCTTCTTCCCATCAGCTATTCACTGCTGTTTGTAAAAGGAAAGCATGTTAGTTTAGTTTAACAGATGAATGAACGTAAAACATGTAGCACAGTATTTCGCCGCCATTGTGGGTCACAAAAAAAAGCAGATAAGAACTCAGTAATGGGTATATCTGTCTGGCTAAATGACACGTTCTCAGAGAAATCATCAAGCAAATCATTTATATGCTAACAATATGTCTCATTCGCTTCAAGGCAGTTCTTAGATTTGAAACAGAACAGAAAATTAGCATATTAGCATCAGGTTTTCACAACTGTTTATGGCATCTGTGTCCATCATTCAAACAAGAGACCTTCTTTATGAATGCACTTTCACGAGTGCCTGCCTGCTGTAGTAATATTTCATGAGTCATTCATTTTCAGTCCATCCTGATAAAGCAGTTCAAAAAATTAAATAAATATGAAAAAAAAAAAAGCGTTCGTAGGTGGCACTAAATGTAATGGCGTTTTGTTTGAGTTTGTTGATTTATATCTTGAGGGCCTCTTGATAGGAAGAAGCCGGAGATAACATCAAGACCCATGTTGAACACCAATAAAATGTGCTGATGAGCCCTGGTGTGCAGCCAAAGAGGAACAGACAAAGAACAAAACCCAGCCTGCTCATTCCCGCTCTCATCGGTTTCAATTTCCTATCTGGCATTCTTTCTCCTCTGATCTTTTCTCTCTCAAACCTTTTTCATTTTACCAACACATTTTTTACACCTCGTTTTATAGTCATTTCCTCCTCTCTTTCACCACTAGCCCAGTTCCTTAACTCGTCAATCCTGTCGCTTTGAAGGATTTTGATGGTTTCTCTCAGCTGTAATGATACTCTCTCTCCTTCATCCCATGTCTAACTGTCTGCAGGAAGGCAGTGACAGATCTCAGTGAAGTCTGTCCATCACACTGACTCGACCACATGACTCCTGACCAGGATGATGATTTGCCACAGGTTTACAAACCGCACAACAGGCCACAAACACTGGGTCTGCTCTACCGATCTTAGCTTATAAATTACTTAAATGTATGATGGATGGATTGTGGTTTCAAGCTAAAAGGAGATGTCCTGCATAATGTAAAAGTATTTTACGGTTATTTAAGGTTCACATGTCAGTCCACATTGAGCTAAACAGTAACATGTTGCTGTTTGTCCCTTTAGGGTGCTAGAAGAGTATATATTCAAATCTTGCCAGTGACCTTATGACACACACATGTATAAACAGTGGCCTGCGGTCCAACACAGAGCATTGATATTATTCAAAGAGACAAGATAATGCCATAAAGATCCTACTGTACATACACAGCTCTCCTTCCACATGTATTTTATGCATTAACTGTAACATAAAAAATGCATGCGAGCAGAAAAGCATATCACAAGGCACAATACTTTTGCCAAATACATATGGTTTGTATTTATATATGTATAAATACATATATATGACTAGCATATAAATTCATATATTCATCATATATTTAGATATATATGACTGGCATATAAATGCAATGTATTGTTAAGAACTAAGAATGAGTTTCTAACATTCCCCTTCCCACTTTTCTAATATTTATTAGATGATACTTAAAATATATGTGCTTACAGTATGTCCACCTAAAATGAGTAATAAAAAAAAATTGTTTTGGACAAATCATTGTTAAATGATAACTCACAAGTGCACTAGCCTAAACCTGTGATTGTCGACATGGTGAAAACCACAGCAACATTTTGACCTATTACAGCAATACAGCTATAAAAAAACATATAGGCCTATGGATGCTATTTTAACCCAATTGGTGTTAGCTATTCTTGAACTATTAGAGACAAGAGAAATATTTTCAGCGTCAGGGTGGTTTTCATAATAAAAACGTACAGTAAGTGTGCGTTTGAACAGTAATGTGTGTGTGTGTGTGTGTGTGTGTGTGTGTGTGTGTGTGTGTGTGTGTTACAATTAAAAATATCTGTTTTCTACTTCAATATATTTTAAAATGTAATGCTGAAAATAGTTGTGCTGCTTAATATCTTAGTTAGAAGCCATGATGTATTTTTTAAGGATACTTTGATGAACAGAAAGTAAAAAAAAAAGTTTAAAATTTTTTTTTTTAACAACATGTCTTTTACTGTCACTTTTTATCAATTTAATGCATCCTTGCTGAATAAAAGTGATAATTTATTTCCAAAAATATTTTTTTGAACAGTAGTGTATATGACAAGAAAAGCATATTCAAAGTTTGCTGTGACAATCATGCTACCCAGTATAAGCAATTACATAATTTTATGAAAGAGCCAGAAAACACAAACAGGTGGAGCCCCAGGTGGTCAAGTTCACCTAAATCAGTCATGGCTGTCATTTAGGAATCAGGATAATTGGGTAATTGTGCGGTGTGATTGGTAAGGGAGGAAGTGATGGAAAGTGTTTGTCTATCTGCAGGCAATGGAAGAATAATTGATTTCCATTGTGAGATCATTGTGTGGGAAAAGAGAGTGGGCGTATTCTACAGCTTTTGTCGAGGAGGTCTGATCGATTGAACCGTTGCCAATGTGCTTCTGAACGGCGCTATCTGATACAAACCTGCCTACTTGTTCTTATTAATATCTGAGGAATAAAAAAAGCATCATAGAAATGCTTCTAATGACTGTACAACCTTATGTAATAAAATGTTTACTTTTTTGTTCAGTTTCCAGTTGATGTTAAATCATCTGATAATATTTGCAGTTACATTTCGTTTGAAAACACATACGCCATCACTAAACCCTAAATAAAACTTTGGGACCTGGTCTAGCCACATCCTGATAAAAAATTCAGGACATTTTTATTTAGCTCCAATACACCGCCACACGGTCTAGTCTTAAGAAATACGACATGCGCTCCGTCATCGGGTGAAACGTATTTTATATAGAGCTGTTTTCAATGCTAATGTCCAAGCTTTCATGCTATAGAGATTTTGATGTAGCCAATTCAGACAACATAATGCCAATGTAACCTTCAAACTTTAAATCTTACAATTTCAGGCAGTCTTGGTAAGCTTTCCTTTCTCGAGTTTTATTTTAAATCACGGATATTATAACAATGACAGATAGAGACTGTTATATTTGAAGCCACAATTCCAGATGAGAACCTGACACCCCAACTACTCACCTGCTTTTCCCACTACATAATTCTCTTGCTAATAACAGGGTGCATTTACAAGTCTCCCCTTGTTTGACACGGCTGTTGCCTGTATTCAGAATGAGAGATGGAAATCTTCCATCCCACTGTTCTGCTGCGTTATACTTTAACCTTAGAGTACAGGATACAGCAAAACACAGCAGAGCTACGGCTGCAGCAGATGGTGTGTAGAAATAGGCAGATCTGCATTGCTCAAATTACATAGAGGGATTCAGACTACATGTATTTCTTAATTGCACAGGCCTGCCAATATACACCCCTGGCACAGTGAAAGACAGAGAGATTGTTCAACAGGCGGTCCTCAAAAGAGTTTATTTACTGTTTTAAAATAGCAGGATTAGGATATCAGTCCTCGTTGGTGAGTACAGACACGTCTTAAATGTAACTGAATTATGCACATTATGCATATTCAGGTGGAAGCATGCATAATACAGAATGTTTTCAATTCATATTATCAGTCAAACATTTCAAAAAGCTTAACTGAAAATAATTTACGGCAGCACTGTTTAGAGTCTAAACCGTGGATCAGCGTCACATGAAAGATTAGAAATAAAGAAATAATAAAGAAATATGATATACTGATATTCAAAAGCTTACAAATGCTGCATTTATTGGATCTGTAATGAGAAAATATGAAATGAGTAATGTGAAATATTACAATTTAAAATAACTGTTTTCTATTTGAATTTATTCCTGTGAATTTTCAGCATCATTACTCAGTATTCAGTGCCACATGATCCTTCATAAATCATTATAATATGATATGGTGCTCAAGAAACATTTCTGTTTGAAAAAGACTGTTAAAAACAGTTTAATGTTTATGTAAACCATGTCTTTACTGTCACTTTTGTTCAATATAATGCATCCTTACTGAATAAAAAATATAAATGAATGAAACAAAATCTTACTGACCTTAAACTGAGCACCCAAAAATATAAATACTCTCATTCTATACTGAACGAAACGAACCCACTTATGTACAGTGCAATGATGCTCCGTTTAAATCCACCTGATCTGACTTGCTTTCTTTTTGGCATGAAGAAACACATTTAACCTTTAAGCATCACCTTAAAATCACCTCACACTGCTCCCGAAAAACAAATACGCTCACACAGAAGACTAAATGTAGAAACTCCAAACTTTGATAACACCTGTCTTCACCCACACACAGTCAGAGCTTTCCTCAGGGCAGTATAGTGCAGCTCCTCCCTTCTTCTTGCTTTCTCTCCTCTCCTCCCCCTCCTCCTCCTCTAGGGCACTGCACTGTTACATAAACTGGCTGCTGAGCGGAGTGAATCTGCCTGGCACGAACACTAACACCATTTCAGGCCATCAGATTTATTGCCATCTCTCCCTCAGTACAGCACACATCCCTAAGTATCAGCGCACAGTCAGAACCACATTAAACCAAATTTATTTAAATACAGCACTCCATATAAAACTACTGCTTTGCTGCATGATGTTGCTAACATAGCAACAATACGGTATTAATCAGTCAGAGGGTGAAAATTAATGACAAACACTCTTATAAGACACTGGGTGATGCGTACAATAACAACACAATCTAAAACATACAAACATTACCACTTTACTTTTGTACAGAACAAAATGGTTCCTAAATTGTTGCCAGGCAGTTTACTTTACAAATAATGCGCTTTAAAGAATGCATTTGGGTTTTTATAATGAAATGAGTATTTATTTATGTGCAGCTGTCCAGTCTGCATTATGTCCCATGCCAAATGCAGTTCTGCAGGTGGTTCTATAATTGACGGAAAACCTGTAATTGTATTACAGCATGTGCGCAAACAGTATGAGTGACATCACAATAGTGGCTGGAGCTTAATGGGAGCCAGCACTGCCCATTGAGGGAAAAAAGCAAGTCATACCCATGAACTCATGAGTCAGAGTTCAAAAAGCATTACAGGTGGCTTTCCAGGAGCCAAAACACATAAAACGCATTCATAAATGATGCATAACTTTTGAAGAATCTTCAATGTCCACTAAAGTGTACATTTGTCAAAGCTACACTGTTATTAAAAAAAACAACAACATATTTTTAACAGTAAAAAAGTAAAAATTCTAGTGTTAAAAGGTTTAAAACTGTAAGTTACAGTGAAAATATTAATTGAATTGAATAGGACAATACATGTAATTTTGCAGTAAAATACAGTAACATTTATTGTAAAATATGAGTAAAAACATATGAATTACCTTATTATATAATTGTACTTTTACAATAATTAAGAAACATTTCCCAGAATTCCCTGTATTATGATTATATATTATTGAAATAATATATTATTATTATTTCTTGAATCAATTATCCACAATAATGTTCAATTTCATGTTGTTTAAAGTGTATTAATACTTACACGTATCTTCTGCCTTGTGACATGACATTTGAGCATAAAATGTATATGATTTAGTATAATACAGTACATAAAAATACGGTGGGGTGCAGTGTAATAAAACACGACTCAATAAATCAGAATAAATAAGCTCAATAAAAAACTGAATCAATAACACCAACAAATACATAAAGATTGATTATTCAATAACAGCAGCAGAGACCTAATAGCCTAATATAATGGAAAAACAGGAGTGGCAATAATTTCCGTTTGTATTTTATAACTGTTTAAAAATCGTTCACAAGCAACATTACCAATCATGATCAGACCACTTCTGGAGGTGGCAATGAATCTCTATACAACTAATTGCCAAAGGAAGAGATAGATTACATGTCTTTCGATCAGGCAGGTTAAAGTATCCTTACCAACTATTAAGTAGTCGTCTAATATTATACTAAAATAAACTTAATGATGTATAAATCAGGACGTGTATGTTTCAGCACCATGGTCAGCGCCGCTGTATCTTACACGCCCGATTATAAACAAAGAGCATCCATGAGTAACTGCCATCATGTCATTGGAGATTAACCTCGTTTCACTGCCTAGAGCTCCGCTATAGACACATTCACAGGCGGTGTAATCAAAAGAGGCCATTGCTTGTCTAAAAACCCCAGTCATTAATTATAAAGACAAGCCTTTAGCCTTTCTATTGCATAAAAAGCATGTTATTGAAATGGAGACATTCACTTGATAGTGATCTCACACCGCCCCTCCCGTGAAACACAACCAGCTGATACCAAAACAAAATGTTTCTTTTCTTCTCGTTTTTTTTAAACATCAACGTGTGTGTTTTAATTAAATCATTGATGAGTCAACATCGGTCAAAAAGTTAATTGCGATAACATCGCAGTTATCGCAAGAGATTGGCTTAAAGATAACAATCATTTAATCCCTGTCCGCTTTTAAACCAGAAAAAGAAACTGAATATTAAAGACTCGTTTCTGTTTTTTTGTTTGTTTGTTTGTTTACACATATTGTGTTTTTGCGCCTGTAAACTGTAATTTGCTCATATATGATTCTGATTTGGGCTGAATGGGGTCTAGTGTACATCCTGACCTAGTGTCCTGGTTTGCTCAACACTTACCTTCCAGGCTGCTGCCGCTGTCCAGCTGTGCCGATGCTGATGTGCGGTGCTGCGGCTCACAGCGGCGCGATACGGTGGCGTAGTCCAAAGGCAGGTGGATCCCAAGCAGGATGCATTTCCGTTTGCGTATCATATAATGCTCATTATACATTAACAATGATCTATCGTAACTCAAAGCAGCACTGAAGGCGAAAAAATCATCATTGTAAGGATTAAGGTCGTCGTAGGGAGGGATACTTCACTGATGCTGCAAGAAGGGACGTACGCTCGTGTAGTAACGCAGGGGTTAAATTATTCAGACGCTGCCTCCACGTGATAAGCGAGCAAATTCATTATTTATTATCGCCGTCTACGTCAACGACGTTATGATATCATTGCGTGAGAGCGTCGAGCCCTTTTTTCGACAGGCAAAACTAATGATCCGTCATCATTCCTCCATCAAAAGCATGATGGGAAGGAAACAGGAAGCACGCTCGCTGCATCCATTGAAAATATGCCAAATCCGGGAAATGAAAAGTGACGTAGATGATGAACATGCGTGATAGTTTGTGTGTATCAGATTTACCAAAGAACATAGGCCTAATGTTGTAACATTTTGTTGTAACGTCTCTTAGTATTTGAGGTAGGCTTATGTATTTCATTTTTATTTAATATGTCCATATTTGTCTGCTACAAATTAAAGTTGTTCTGAAATCTACTGCTTCATAAACCAAAAGCGTTGTTTGTTACAACCTACCCTCTACAGGAAGCATTGTACAACTAATAGATTAAAAAAAGTGAATTTAAAACCATGTCTGTAATTTTCCTTACGTTTTAAATTTCGTAATGTATTTTTATTACCGTATATCATCCGCAAAACCTGCATTTAGCTTTAAACATTTTATTTAAAAATGTTATAAGAAACAATAACATACAGTACAGTAAATGAAATGGTAAACAAATACAGAAATACAGAAAAAACATATCCTAATAATAATTACACAACTGTAGGCTACCAAGAAAAGCCAACCAGAATCCATCCTGCTTCAAAGTATTTAAAGTAGCAGACAACAAAACTGCAGAATCTTAATCCATACAACAGGCAAAGGGTCAAACACACAGTCACACACGGCAAACAATTCAAACATGCAACGGGGTAGAAAACACAGGCAAAAAGGGTAATCCAGAATACGGGCAGAGCATTGAAAAATCAAGACACAGGAAACCAGGATAATGCTCAGAAATGCAGTGTAACAACATACAACATACATGACTTCTGAACGAATGTGATGGGTCATAGTCCCATGTGTATGTGTATGCGTATATAGTCTTTTTCGGCAGACATTTTTTTATTTCAATGAAATTAATGTATTATGTTTTAGTTCAATAATGTTTTTTTATTCAATATTTTGTTTTTATGGGATTTTATGGTACTAAATTATATTTACGCTGTATTTATAATCCATTTATTCACTTTTTGAGCATAGACCTGAAAAGTTAATTTCCAACTTAAACTGTCGTGAATGCTTTAGAGCACAGCCTTAAGTTCTCTTTTCAAATACGAAACTTGGCACAAGTGAACTTAAAAAGTTACAGAATTTTATGTTTATTGTTATGGAAAATGTGATCAAAATCAAAGCCATAAATCTAAACAAGCCTGATATCTCAAAAAATGAGCTTTCAGTCAAATTTAGTTTGGCCGCAGTACCAAAAGTTTTCACTAGATGAAATTTGTCTCCCATTAATTTCCAATGAGGTCATTTTTGACCACAAGGAGCACAAGTGGACCATTTTTTTCAGGACCATTTAACCTGTTCGAATAATTTGTGTGTGTGTGTGTGTGTGTTCACATAGCAACTGCCAAAACCTTTACCAAGTTTCGTACCATTCTGAATCGATGAAGTAAAAAAAAAGAAGAAAAAAACATGTTTAGGTCAAAATGAACCGAAGCACCAGAGCACCAGTTAAATCCATGCTCTCAAAAAAGCCTGAGGACCTTGACCTTGACTCGGTGTCTCTTCCCAGCTCTCAGCCTCTGGCCCAATCTCTCTGTCCTGATTGTCGAATGTTATAAGGTCTGAGGGCATCTCAGAATTTTTGGGGCGAAGCATTTCTTATTACAAAACACGTATGTTCGTTTGATTCAGCTCTAGATGTGTTGTATACTGTATGCTTGTCCCAATCAATATGGAATCAACTTATTATGAAAAGATTATGAAAATGTCAATCAGATCAACAGATGCATTGACAGAAAATATCTTCCACCTTCCATCTCTCTTTTCTCTCACATGAGTGTCAATTTCACAAAATCAATAACATCCAAATGATCTGTCATTTTCTGTGCTGCCAAGCCATATTCAGCCATAAAGTCATGACAGTTTCCAGCTCTGTGAGATGTTCCGAGTATCATATGGAGAAAGCTGAACTGAGCATTACGGACTGGCTGCTAATTGGCAGCGTTCAGATGTCACCCGTGGCCCTGCTTCTCTTTGAGGTGCAGACTCGCCTCATGCGCGGGACCCTGTATCCCGCTCATTATCATTAGTGGGTAGCCCTGATTGCTCAGGTGGTGCCAGGCACGCCTGCACCAAAGGATTTTAATGCCAAGCCTCCCGTGATGAAGAACAAGAAGAACCCTGACTATGCATGCAAGCGGGGGATAGACCAATCAGGAGAAACGACCGACCTTTCAAAAGGGTGATGAAGCCATGAGGAGAGTGCAGATCCGTTCCTAGCCAAAAGTAGGATGGGCATTGTTGAGAGAAACTTTGCATGCATGTCTAACAAATGTGTGTTTAATCTTTTACAAGTTTGGATTGATTTTTTTTTTTCTAGGGCGGTGATGCACCAATATTAAACATTATGTCAGCTATAACAAAATGATAAATTACAGTATGAAAAATGGATATTCAAATATAATTTACCAACAAAAATTCAATATTTGTTATTATATATATATATATATATATACACACACACACACACACACAAACACAATGTTGATTAATAACGCTAAATATCAGATCAAATAAATGATATTGCACCAACTATTGCAGATCTTTATATATTTTCTTTCACACAGGACAGACTATAAAGGAGGACAGTTATAATGAGCTCTTTTGCATTGATTGCTCATGTGATTGTACACTGCCTGCAGCACATTACTGTTGAAACTATTAATGGCTGTCCATAATACTACAGAATGGAATATTATGAGGTTCTTGGTAATTATGATTTATTCTACAAGTATAATTGCACTCTATTATAATCATCTTATCAGTCTCTTATTGAGTGGCTGGGGAGAGTGCAGTTCCCAGAGAACTGGGTTTTCTTAAATAAGATCTCATCTAGATTCTACAAATGAACTTTTGTAAGACTGTTTTCAGTAACATGGAATGGGACCTGTTTAGTATACGCCACTCCACAATCCACATACTAGCCTGCCTTTTAAAATCCATTACAATGTAATACAATTTTCCTAATGATTTAATGCTGTATTCCCACTTTTACATTCTTTAAAAGTAGTTATTGCTGGTTACCACCTGTTATTAGCATTAGCCAGGAATTTGCTGCATGCATTAATTTACCAAACCACAAATTCATCCACCTCAACTTATAGACACCAAGGTTACATTATAACTACAACTATTACATTATGACTTCTGTCATGAGGAGCTTCAGGGATACAGAAGAAGCAGTCTAGGAGGCTAGGAGTGGAATAAAACTATATAAAAAAAAAAGCTTTTGGATTGAACAAAGGTTGCAAACACTTCTAAGCTCTGTTGCTTGAACTGTTTCCCTTCTACTTGTATCTTTCTGAAGCCTGTTTCACTGAGGATCTCTATGGGAAAGAGCCGCTGTTTCTCTCTCTGTGTCAAGAGGGAGTTTGACAAGTCTGCTGTGATTGGATCTTTTTTTCATTTTTTTGTTTTCATCAGTCATCCAGTGGGAGGGCCAAACTCCTATCAGTAAAGCAGGGCACCATCTGGCACTAAAGTCATCCAGACTGAAGTGGGATGGGGGGCTTATATATTTATTTATAAGTAGGGCTAATTAATGGAAACACTGTAATTGCCAGGATAGTCAGAAAGATGATGATACCTCCCATTCTTTGATCGATATACATCAGCCATTAATACACTTGCAGTGCATTACTAATATGCAAAAATGAAGATTTAGTATGACTCTGGAATAGAGGATTTAGATAACACTGTATCATTATATGACTATAAAAGTCCTGAATTGGTGTATTTGAAAAAGAAATGCATTTACTAATGACTGATGTTTCAGGTCTTTTTTCTTTAATACCTAAAGAGCAGATTGTAAGAAAAATGCTCTGAGCTGGATGAGCAGAAAATTGGTTCAAAGAGGCAGCTTTTATGAGGGAAGTGGCTTTGGAAAGTGGAAATGTTTTGATGAAGGCGTTTAATTGTGCGAGGCTGATTACTGTGTGTTGACACACTGAAAGCCTCTAGGTGTACTTATGTGGCAGAATCATTACCCAAATGTAAACTTGCTCAAATAGGACTGTCTGCTACAAAATTAATGTAAACAACTGGAATTACACAGAGGAAATTGTTCTTTCAACCAAATCATCAGAAATGTGAATAAACACACCCAATCACATCGACACAAACACATTTTTATGCTAAAAAATCACATGAAAAGCCACAGAATAAATGCTATATATATATTTGAACGTATACACGTTATTATGTGTGTGTGTGTGTGTGTGTGTGTGTGTGTGTGTGTGTGTGTGTGTGTGTGTGTGTGTGTGTGTGTGTGTGTGTGTGTGTGTGTGTGTGATACTATAATACCTATTAATCCACCATTTTTGTCATTTTTTCAGTACAATTTTAAGGTAAATGCTCTAAATGATGTTTATTTGGTGCCTTGGTGTCATTATGAAAGATGTTGCAGGCCTATTGTTTGACTGACTCAGATGAAGCAGAATGATATAGGGAATATTACCCATGATTCCAGCCAAAACAGGATCAGACTTGAAAGGCAGTCAGAGAAGCACATAAGCAAAGTCTAACTTTAATATCTTGATTTCTCACTCTTTCTCCCCTTATTTTGACTCTATTGTTCTTTGTTTTAATTGCTTTCAATTCTTTGGTGTATCCTGATAATCTCAATGCGGTTTCCATAGTAATGCTAGCAGCAGCGCATTGATGGAATTGTAGTTGCTGTGGGAACAGAAGTCGACTCTCCTCAAAAAGAGATAGTGATTATATGCATGAAACTTCAGCCCTTTTATTCGAACTTAGAATTACTGAGGACACACACACACACACACACACAAAACCACACACACACACACTACAATAGACAATGTAATCCGAAAGAATCATACTCTGTAGACACCGTATATTATTTATATCAGGAAAATGATCCCTGTTGTGAAAGCACTGGCCAGTGGATTGTGCATTCAACAGCCAATATGCAGTAACATTTAAAAACACGTTTGGTGTAGAAGCAAAATTCACTGTAATTAAGACTGTACTAGGCCAGTAGGTGTAAAAAAAAGTATCTTGTATAGTAAATTCCTGTTTATACCTACACAGCTATCCAAGCAGATTTACTTTTGGGCTCAGGCCAGTTCTGATTCCCTCCTACAGGCCCTTTCATCGGCCGTCCACAAGCAGGCATAACCCATCAACTGGACTGAACCATTATGTTCGTGTCTAAATCCCCAACACACCAAACCACCATGCACGTTTCTCCAACTCTTAAATAATGCAATACCTATTAAGAATTCATTTAGCCAGACCTCATTTGTCAGACTTTTGCATTTAATATTCACAATATTATGGTTGTGAAGATTTATTGTGTCATTAAATATGGCAGTTTTTGCGAGGGATTGGTGACATGGAAAACCTCTTACTGTATAACTCATTCCATATACAGTATTACTCTGACATCTACGGGAGGACAATGTGAATTATGTAAGTCACGTGCTCTCAACTTTGGACCACAATTCTAAGCTACTCTTTTATATAAAATATGACGTTGTTCCCAATTAAGACAAAAGAGATATTTCAACTAAGTATTGTTACAGTATGTAATGTCCAGCATCAGGTGTACTTGCAGACAAAAAAATGTTTTACATAAAGTTGTTTTCTTTGATTCCTTTCTTTCTCTGTCTTTAATAATTATTGCACAAAAACTGCACAGATTACAATGCTCATATAAAGGCCTTATTACAACAATGAAATAGAATTAGTATTAGTTATGACAGAAAAATAATATTTTCTTGGATATAGAACTAAAGGAGACTTAACATCTGCTTGTTTTCGCATTGTTAAAAAGTGTGTGTTTGTAAAAGAGGGGTTGATAACCTTTGCATGGTTTGTAGTATCTGCTCCACCTAGAATATAACATCCACATACAAACCACAGTTCAGAAAACTCAAATAAAACATCTTACCCAAATAAAAATAATACCAAACGTTACTAAAAATCATTTAGGAAGTTAACAATAATAACCTATTCAAATATATTCTGAAAAAAAGAAAATAAAGTGTTTAAAGAATGGGTTAATCATTTGTGTTTTTGGACGGCTATCATATTGGAACAGAGTAACAACAACAAAAAACATCAGCACCTGCCGTCTATAAACACTGCACTGGTCAAACAGGAAATTAAACTAGCTAAGTAAACTCAGGTAATGTTAACACCAGCCTCTCCCAACCAGAAATGCAAGCACTGTGACAATACTGAACACATGCTTCACACAGCAAAAAAACACTTCAACAGTGAATTTTCCCCTTTTTGTCAGTGAACGTTAAATAATACTCCCAAAGTTATTACACACTAAGCAAAGATTCCGAGATTTTTAGCCTTTATTTTAATGGGCCTATTATTTGAAAATCATGCGGCATAGAGAATTGAAAGCACAGGTCAGATAGAGTGTTCTGTGCTTTGAGAATAATCTCAGCGCTGTCCTTGAATGAGCTCCAAACATGTTGCCAATTATATCTGCTATGAAAGGTCACTGGCGCATGGGGGGGAAAATAGAAAGAAAGAGAGAGAGAGAGAGAAACAGACAGAGAATATGACATAAAAACATAACAGTGTCCGAGCTGCAAATCATTACTTTACCAGAGCATTTTTTGCCATGTTGGTGTCATGAATACTGAGTCTGAGGAAGCATGTTGGTCTGCAGGAGAGTATGGCCAGCTGTCTGATAGCAGTAACCACTGCCTCTAGATTATAGAAATAGTCAGTTTAAAAGAGACAAAGAGAGATTTAAAAGAAAAGAGAGAGGATAAAGAAGGAGATTTCCATTTAATAAGGTCTTGCTAACAAGACCCAGCATGTCCATTATTCATCCCTTATTGTAAAGTTTACATGGATCGTTTTCTTCAGCCTAACAGAGGAAACAATTAAACTGAAGGAGACAATGGATGTTTAATGACTCTTATGAGCAGAAATAAACATAACCCTACAGAGGAAGATTAATCCTGCCTTCTAACCCTGACGACTGAACATTATATATCTGTTTACACAGCGATTTTCAAAGTTCAACATTTCATTTATAATGTGGATTACTGCCGGTGTGAAACAGAATCTTATATTAGAGCTGTGAATAACTGGTCGCATATGGAAACACTTTCACTTTCAGCTCAAACATAATCTGTCTTGCATTAAAAATGCTTAATTGAATATTTAGGTTGACCTCTGCAGCATCAACTTTGCTCAGGGCTTGTCATCTGCTCATCCCAAACATGTTCCATGACTATTGTGCCCTTCATTGCTTTCACAATAAAAACCCACTGCCACAGAGCCTCTTTAAATGGCTGGGTCTCTTCGGATTAGCCAAGCCCATCCTCTTGTGAGTCGTGACTCGTGACCACCTGCAATCTGAATCTGCTTTATTCTGCAGCATATGTTTGTGTTAGCACAGCTGGCTTTCTATGGCCAGGGACGCGCACCTCTTCTTCCAGCTGTATCTGAACTCCACAGTGCCCATCAGCTACTGTCCTCATGTTACTGCCTCATCCTCAGGCCTGAAACAACCTGAGATGTGACCTTTCATATCAAAACTCCACACAGATGCAACACAGACTCAACAGATGCATTTGTAACTGCACACCATCTGGGCCTAAAAAGCTGCATATTCTAAAAGAAACACACACAATCTCAAATATTTCATTATATTATAGTAAAGATGTTCTAGTTTTTGCTGATTTTACATTGAACATCAAATGGCGACCCGGAACTCTAACAAATTTTATGATGTATACACTGTGTAAAAAAAAAAACCTTTTATTTTGTCAAACTATTGAATGTAGAAAAAGTTAATATTTTATAAGGTCATTTAGAACGATGAGAAACTTAAAATATTGTTAAATATTGAATTTATAATGGTGAGGGTCCGACTAACTGCCTGCTGCCATGGGAACTTATGATTGAACCCTTTTCAGTTTGCTCAAACTGATACACAAGTTAGTTTATGTTTGATAAACAACGTTAAGTTGATACAATTTTACCATAAATTGAATATATATATTTATTTATTTTAAAGTCCTGAAGCTTTTTGCCTCAAGTTTTTGGTTTTCTCAACTTTTTATAATGAAACTGTAAAAACAAAAAACGTAACGTTGTTTTTCAAACGTAAATCTATAAATAATGGCAGAACTGCAATGTACCAGTTTGAAAAGCATGCAAATACTGGATTTATTAATATTAGCCATTTTATCAAATGATACATTAATTCCCTGCAAATATGGTAAAGTTTGTTTGATGTCCATGCAACACGAAAGATATGGAAAGCATTTCCTCCTTTATTTATTTATAGAAGTCTATTTATTTTGCTATACTGTATACTATACAATGTACAGTTATATTGTTAGTTGCATTTTTTTGCATTTGGCATTCTTTTTCGCTGCTCTCCTGCAATCCTATCAGCAAATTTACTATGGAGTGACATGGTATTTATACCATGTGTTGTACACGAGAACACGAGCTGTCGGTAGCTGCAGTCCTCAAGTCTAACTGGCAGTGTACATTAGTTTATATACCTTTGAAGGGGAAGGGATTTACATAGAGGTGGAGACACTCTGAACAAAGCATGTAAATGAAATACAGGAGTCAGCTCGTAACCGGAATTTCCCAAGCCCTGATCTCATCAGCATAACAGTGTCATTCAAATGCATAGATGCTAATCCAATCGGCCTGACTATTCAACAACTGGGACAGGGGCTCCAAGGGCCATTAAAGACAAAGGGTGAGTCTCAGTAATCTGACTCATTTAACTTACAATAGAGAGAACAGGACTGGCAGGAATCTCTTGCTGGAAACTTTGCTTAACAGCTGATATCATCGTCATAACCTTAAATGCTATTCAATGTACTCTACTTTCTCAGTTTATATATACGATTGTTTTGGAACCTATATTTTACATTTTGTAAAATTTGTACTCCAACAATAGGATAGTTGATTGGGTCAAAAACTTCCAAGCAACTGCCCTTGAGATGAATGGGAATGCTAGCAGAAAGCTTTTTTTCAGGAACCTCCTTGCACAGATCCTTTGTGTTAGTTGCCGGATGCCAGACGGTGAGACTCGTGATCAAAGATTGACGTCTCAACACTGGCTGGAAGGAGATGTGATATGTCCATGCCTTGTTCAGGAGATGAAATGAAAATAAACACACCATTGGAAAGTTAATAATGTGGAGCAGTGCTGATAATCACAGGAAAAGGAACTGAGTATCACTTTTTCTGATTGCTATGTGAGAATAGTGCACACAGAACCGTGAGAATGGAAGATCATAGAGGTTGTGAAAGACTTACAACACCACCATAGATTTGATGACAGAAATAGAGGAACAGAAAAAGAGGTAAAGCAAGGGATTTAGAGAGCGAGAGACAGTGGGAGTGAGAAATGGGCGTCAGAAGAAAAAACAAGCTATCATACCATTAGAAAAAAATGTGTTGCTTTGGCTACCTCATTTTTTCCTCTTAGGCCTTACTGGAGTTGTTTTAAACTAGAGGACTCTAGTGAGTGGTTATCTATAGCTAAACACCACTGGGCTGCAGGAATGGTTGAAGACTGCAGGGAGAAACGATGACAAATGCATATAATAAACTGCAGCTATACATATAATTGCGCACAGTTATGAGAGTGGAATTAAAAGGTTTTTACACGGGAGGAGAAAAATATTTTCTTATCGTTTGTTGTTGATGTCAATGCGGCATCTAATGACATCCTTGAAAACAGACAACATTCATTTAAAAAAAGGATGACCTGTGTATATAAAGTATATACATGTACCAGCATTTTATTAATTTATTTTTTGGTAACACTTCACAATAAGGTTCCATTAGTTAATATTAGTTCATGCATTAACTCACATGAACTAACAATGAGCTATACATTTGTTATCATATTTACTCATCTTTTTTTCAAAGTTAGTAAATAACAATATAACTAGTCATTGTTAGTTCATGTAAGCTCAAGTCCATTAAATAATATTAACAGACACAACTTTTAATTTGAATAATCTTTAGAGATGTTGAAATTAACATTAACAAAGATTAAGTATTTTTTATTGTTGGTACATGTTAATTGATGTTAACAAATGGAACCTCACTACATTAAAATGGATCACATCCACTGAAAATGAACACGATTTGTTCAAAGTAATTTTAACATTATCATTCATCAATTAATAAATGTTAAATTTTTGGGACATTTTTTGTTTACTTTTGCGTGATAAACAATTCTGACATTTCTCGTATAACCCCCCCCCCCCCACACACACACACACACACACACACACACACACACACTTATTGTTATCGATTGCCACTTAATGTCCTATATTAAATCTGGGTATTGTGGTGCTGGTTTAGCCAGTAAAGCTATAGCTTAAAATTACTAAAAATAATGTAAAAGCTGATAACAGAATGAGAGGAGGCGCAAAGCCCGAAGACTTTAATCTGCCTTTTGTGGAATAAACACAAGATATGACAGTCATTCATCACAGCAAACAATAGCCACACTGAGGACAGTTAATTGAGCAACGATGGACCATTTGTGAAACCGTACAAAGAATCCTCCAAACACAGCGAACATATCTTCAGACATGTGTGAGCTACGTTACATAACGCCTGACTTCTTGCGCGGTCAGAGACATGTGGACCTCTTTAGCCCTTATCATGAATTGCTCATTGTTTGAATCAACGATACAGCCCTTGTCATCGTCCTGATGAAGGGAGTAGATCCAGAGCAAGGCCAGCACAAAGGGCTGTAATGTCAGCACGAGAGAACAGGAGGATGGGAACAAGGCTGAGGAGGCTGGAGAGAGGGATGAAAACATAGCAGGCTGCCAGAGAGTGTGTTAGTGATGAAGAGACCTGGCTGCAAAAACATCTGCTTGTTATTGAGGCCTTGAAATTGAGTCTACGCTATTGTTTTATTCCTTTAAAAGAACTGAAGGCGCAAAGCCTTGATCGCGATGAACCGCACAAAGAGGGTACACGATGTTTCATTAAATAAAACCACTGTTGCAGATGAAGGAACGCCATTACAGATTGTTTATAGGGAGCTTTTCTAGAGGTGATATGACATAGCTGCTATTGTGGGTGAGATATTGTGACTGAAACTGACTCATGAATATGCATAAACACACACACACACAGAGAGAGAGAGCGAGAGAGAGAGAGAAAGAGAGAGAGAGAGTGTCACGGAACACACACAGGAATGGGTAGATCCAATAGCAGTAAGTTTTAATGGGGAAATCCGTACTCACAATCCAGTCCAGGCAAAGGTCAAAATCCAAAAAGGCAATCCAAAAACATAAAACACAAACACTAGAAAACAGGCTCAGAATAACAACGGAAGTGTGGGGACAATATACAAGGACTCCGTGACAAACACTGAAACAGACAGGTATATATATATACAAGTGCTAACAAGGTGACGAGAAACAGCTGAAGGCAATGAAGAATCAGTGACAGACAGGATGATGGGAATTGTAGTGAGAATGTGGATGACACCGTGGGAAAGAGGACATCTAGTGGACACCAGGAATACACAAACCAGACACTGTGACATAACCCCCCCTCTACGGAGCGGCTACCAGACGCTCCAAGACCCACAAAAAACAAACAAAACAAGAGTCCAGGCGGGAGGTGGAATGGTGGAGGATCAGGGGGAGGGATGGAGGGCCAGGACCATGAAGGGGAACAGGAACAGGGGAAGACAACTTAACCGGCGGCCGTGGCGAAGCAGACAGTCCATCGGGCGGCCAGGGCGAAGCAGACAGTCCATCGGGCGGCCAGGGCGAAGCAGACAGTCCATCGGGCGGCCAGGGCGAAGCAGACAGTCCATCTGGCGGCCAGGGCGAAGCAGACAGTCCATCGGGCGGCCAGGGCGAAGACGACAATCCATCGGGCGGCCAGGGCGGAGACGACAGTCCATCGGGCGGCCAGGGCGGACACGACAGTCCATCGGGCGGCCAGGGCGGAGACCACAGTCCATCGGGCGGCCAGGGCGGAGACGACAGTCCATCGGGCGGCCAGGGCGGACACGACAGTCCATCGGGCGGCCAGGGCGGAGACGACAGTCCATCGGGCGGCCAGGGCGGAGACCTTCCCTCGGGCGGCCAGGGAGGATCCGGCTGTGCAGGCGGCCGGGACGGGGCAGGTCCTTTGGGCGGCCATGGCGGAGACGACCAGGGCGAAGACGACCACTCGGGCGACCACGGCACAGCAACCGACACCAGCTCAGGAACAGCAACCGACACCGGCTCAGGAACAGCAAACCGACACCGGCTCAGGAACAGCAACCGACACCGGCTCGGGAAAAGCAACCGACACCGGCTCAGGAACAGCAACAGACAAGGCGGCCATCTTCTCCAAAGACCCCAGATTGGCAGACGCGCTGCGAACCCTCTCTGGATCGGCAGACCCGCTGGGGCACTGGGGGTGGCGCCGGGAGGGCGAGACGCTGGGGCGGTGCCGGCAGGGCGAGGCGCTGGGGCGGCGCCGGGAGGGCGAGCAGCTCGGGCGGGGCCGGGAGGGCGAGCAGCTCGGGCGGGGCCGGGAGGGGCGAGCAGCTCGGGCGGGGGCCGGGAGGGCGAGCAGCTCGGGCGGGGCCGGGAGGGCGAGCAGCTCGGGCGCAACCTCCGGGACGACAGCGGGCTGCACGGGCACGGCCTCCGGGACGACAGCGGGCTGGTCGGAGGGGACGGCCTCCGGGACGACAGCGGGCTGGTCGGAGGGGACGGCCTCCGGGACGACAGCGGGCTGGTCGGAGGGGACGGCCTCCGGGACGACAGCGGGCTGGTCGGAGGGGACGGCCTCCGGGACGACAGCGGGCTGGTCGGAGGGGACGGCCTCCGGGACGACAGCGGGCTGGTCGGAGGGGACGGTCTCCAGTTCTTGCCGAACGGTGAACGCCTGCTTTCTCCTCCTCCTCCGTTTATGATAGCAAGACGGTAGGATCGAGCTTACCGCCTCTGGGGGCTCTACGATCTCAGGAAAAGGCATGGCGGCCATCTTGTCTGGGACCACAGGCGTAGCTGGTGTATCCCACTGGCTACGATGCTGTAGATATAGGGTGAACCCCCAAAAGTCCAATATCTCCAGCCCCTTCATCTCCCACCGAGGCAAAGGCTCATCAAGGCAGTCATTAAAAAAATCTTTCAATGCCGCCTCATTATAGCCCATGCCCCTAGAGAGAGTCCAAAAGGTCTGAGACAGACAACCCACCGACTGACCCTGCTGACGTAGGGACATTAAATTCTTGAGTCTTCCCCTCCTCTCCTTTTCAGTGGTGGGGGGAAGGATACGAAAACCCGTACTGCTGGATCTATACATGACGGAGTCCTTCTGTCACGGAACACACACAGGAATGGGTAGATCCAATAGCAGTAAGTTTTAATGGGGAAATCCGTACTCACAATCCAGTCCAGGCAAAGGTCAAAATCCAAAAAGGCAATCCAAAAAAACATAAAACACAAACACTAGAAAACAGGCTCAGAATAACAACGGAAGTGTGGGGACAATATACAAGGACTCCGTGACAAACACTGAAACAGACAGGTATATATATATATACAAGTGCTAACAAGGTGACGAGAAACAGCTGAAGGCAATGAAGAATCAGTGACAGACAGGATGATGGGAATTGTAGTGAGAATGTGGATGACACCGTGGGAAAGAGGACATCTAGTGGACACCAGGAATACACAAACCAGACACTGTGACAGAGAGAGAGAGAGAGAGAGAGAGAGAGAGAGAGAGAGAGAGAGAGAGAGAGAGAGAGAGAGGAGAGAGAGAGAGAGAGAGAGAGAGAGAGAGAGAGAGAGAGAGAGAGAGAGAGAGAGAGAGAGAGAGAGAGAGAGAGAGAGAGAGAGAGAGAGAGAGAGAGAGAGAGAGAGAGAGACTTTCCTCACAGGACAGAAACCTTTTTGCATATTAAGACTGTGCAACGCATGAAGGTGATTTACGGGGAGACAATTGGCGCCCCAAATGTAGGCAAACCCACACAAAAAAAACACAAATACCACAGAAAACAAAATGTAATTTGCAAGGCATAAAAATGAATGTAGGCTACATAATAAAAAATGGTGTTTGTCCAATATGGCAAATAACAGTGCCCTACAAACATTTTTTTTGTAATTATCAGAGAAAAATGTTGTAAATATTCTACAGTAAATACCTAAGTTACCATTCCTAACTGAAATTTAGTAATTGTTTTATTATCACATTATAAAGGACATAAGTCCCTATGTGACACGTCCCGATTGTATTTTATTTAATAAAACAGTTTTGTTTCTTATTTTTGTGATTATTTATATACAGTACATTAAGGTATTCAGTGTTACATTTTATGTATCCATCCATCCATCTTCTTCCGCTTATCCGGGGCCGGGTCGCGGGGGCAGCAGTCTAAGCAGAGATGCCCAGACTTCCCTTTCCCTAGCCACTTCCTCTAGCTCTTCCGGGGGGACACCGAGGCGTTCCCAGGCCAGCCGAGAGACATAGTCTCTCCAGCGTGTCCTAGGTCTTCCCCGGGGTCTCCTCCCGGTGGGACATGCCCGGAACACCTTCCCGGGAAGGCGTCCAGGAGGCATCCGGAACAGATGCCCGAGCCACCTCAGCTGACCCCTCTCGATGTGGAGGAGCAGCGGCTCTACTCTGAGCTCCTCCCGAGTGACCGAGCTCCTCACCCTATCTCTAAGGGATCGCCCAGCCACCTTGCGGAGAAAGCTCATTTCGGCCGCCTGTATCCGGGATCTTGTCCTTTCGGTCATGACCCAAAGCTCATGACCATAGGTGAGAGTAGGAACGTAGATTGACCGGTAAATCGAGAGCTTCGCCTTGCGGCTCAGCTCTTTCTTCACCACGACAGACCGGTACATCGTCCGCATTACTGCGGAAGCTGCACCGATCCGTCTGTCAATCTCCCGTTCCATCCTTCCCTCACTCGTGAACAAGACCCCAAGATACTTGAACTCCTCCACTTGAGGCAGGAACTCTCCACCAACCTGAAGTAGGCAAGCCACCTTTTTCCGACTGAGGACCATGGCCTCGGATTTGGAGGTGCTGATTCTCATCCCAGCCGCTTCACACTCGGCTGCAAACCGTCCCAGTGCATGCTGAAGGTCCTGGTCTGATGGGGCCAACACGACAACATCATCCGCAAAGAGCAGAGACGAAATCGTGTTGTTCCCAAACCAGACACCCTCCGGCCCCTGGCTGCGCCTAGAAATTCTGTCCATAAAAATTATGAACAGAACCGGCGACAAAGGGCAGCCCTGCCGGAGTCCAACATGCACCGGGAAGAAGTCTGACTTACTGCCGGCAATGCGAACCAAGCTCCTGCTTCGGTCGTACAGGGACCGGACAGCCCTTAGCAAAGGACCCCGGACCCCATACTCCCGGAGCACCCTCCACAGGCCGCCACGAGGGACACAGTCGAATGCCTTCTCCAAATCCACAAAGCACATGTGGATTGGTTGGGCAAACTCCCATGAACCCTCCAGCACCCTGTAGAGGGTATAGAGTTGGTCCAGTGTTCCACGGCCCGGACGAAAACCGCACTGTTCCTCCTGAATCCGAGGTTCTACTATCGGCCGTATTCTCCTCTCCAGTACCCTGGCATAGACTTTCCCAGGGAGGCTGAGAAGTGTGATCCCCCTATAGTTGGAACACACCCTCCGGTCCCCCTTCTTAAAAAGAGGGACCACCACCCCGGTCTGCCATCCCAGAGGCACTGTCCCCGACCGCCACGCTATGCTGCAGAGACGTGTCAGCCAAGACAGCCCCACAACATCCAGAGACTTGAGGTACTCAGGCCGGAGTTTTTTGACTACCCCGGTGACTTCAGCTTGGGTGATGGACGAGTCCACCTCTGAGACCTCAGCCTCTGCTTCCTCCATGGAAGACGTGACGGCGGGATTGAGGAGATCCTCGAAGTATTCCTTCCACCGTCCGACAACATCCCCAGTTGAGGTCAACAGCTGCCCACCTCCACTGTAAACAGCGTTGGTAGGGCACTGCTTCCCTCTCCTGAGTCGCCGGACGGTTTGCCAGAATCTCTTCGAGGCCAGCCGATAGTCCTTTTCCATGGCCTCACCGAACTCCTCCCAGGCCCGAGTTTTTGCCTCCACAACCACCCGGGCTGCAGTTCGCTTGGCCTGCCGGTACCCGTCAGCTGCTTCAGGAGTCCCACAAGCCAACCAGGCCCGATAGGACTCCTTCTTCAGCTTGACGGCATCCTTTACTTCCGGTGTCCACCACCGGGTTCGGGGATTGCCGCCTCGACAGGCACCGGAGACCTTACGGCCACAGCTCCGAGCGGCCGCTTCGACAATGGAGGTGGAGAACATGGTCCACTCGGACTCAATATCTCCAGCCTCCCTCGGGATCCGGTCGAAGCTCCGCCGGAGGTGGGAGTTGAAGATCTCTCTGACAGGAGACTCGGCCAAACGTTCCCAGCAGACCCTTACAGTACGCTTGGGTCTGCCGAGTCTGTCCAGCTTCCTCTTCCGCCATCGGATCCAACTCACCACCAGGTGGTGATCAGTTGACAGCTCCGCCCCTCTCTTTACCCGAGTGTCCAAGACATACGGCCGCAGATCAGATGAAACGACCACAAAGTCGATCATCGACCTACGGCCTAGGGTGTCCTGGTGCCATGTGCACTGATGGACACCCTTATGCTTGAACATGGTGTTCGTTATGGACAAACTGTAACTAGCACAGAAGTCCAATAACTGAACACCGCTCGGGTTCAGATCAGGGGGGCCGTTCATCCCAATCACGCCCCTCCAGGTAACACTGTCGTTGCCCACGTGGGCGTTGAAGTCCCCCAGTAGAACGACGGAGTCTCCAGTCGGAGCACTTTCCAGCACCCCTCCCAGAGACTCCAAGAAGGCCGGGTACTCTGCACTGCCGTTTGGCCCGTAGGCACACACGACAGTGAGAGACCTATCCCCAACCCGTAGGCGCAGGGAAACGACCCTCTCGTTCACCGGGGTAAACTCCAACACATGGCGGCTGAGTTGGGGGGCTATGAGCAAACCCACACCAGCCCGCCGCCTCTCACCATGGGCAACTCCAGAGTGGTGAAGAGTCCATCCTCTCTCAAGGAGTGTGGTTCCAGAGCCTAAGCTGTGCGTAGAGGTGATTCCAACTATCTCTAGTTGGAACCTCTCAACCTCACGCACAATCTCAGGCTCCTTCCCCGCCAGCGAGGTGACGTTCCACGTCCCTAGAGCTAGTTTCCGTGTCCAGGGATCGGGTTGTCGAGGCCCCCGCCTTTGACTGCCGCCCGATCCTCTATGCACCGGCCCCTTACGGCCCCTCCTGCAGGTGGTGAGCCCACGGGAAGGCGGCCCCACGTCGCTCCTTCGGGCTGAGCCCGGCCGGACCCCGTGGGGGGAGGCCCGGCCACCAGGCGCTCGCATACGAGCCCCAACCCCGGGCCTGGCTCCAGGGTGGGGCCCCGGCTGCGCCATACCGGGCGACGTCACGGTCCTCGATTTAATTTTCTTCATAAAGGGCTTTTTGAACTACTCTTAGTCTGACCCGTCGCCTAGGACCTGTTTGCCTTGGGAGACCCTACCAGGGGCATATAGCCCCGGACAACATAGCTCCTAGGGTCATTCGGGTACTCAAACCCCTCCACCACGTTAAGGTGCGTTAAGGTGGCAGTTCAAGGAGGGGATGTAAAATTACATTTTATGTAATTTAATATAATGTTTATTGCTTTATTTGAGTGTCATGTGTGTTACCGTGAGAGAAAATCTTCTGCATCTATGGCCCTGTGCACTATCCTGTGCAACCACAGCTGGCATCTTCTACTGTAAATTTAACAGGACCTTTTTTTTTTTTTACAGTAAACTGCCCCAAAATTATCTTACACTGGCTCCAGGCAAAAAGGCCATCCTTATTGTAGAACCCTGACACACACACACACACACACACACGCACACACACACACACACGCACACACACAGACACACACGCACGCACGCACGCACACACACCAGATAGCAAATTCTTACAGAGAACATAGAGTCCTTTCTGTTAAACATATTGCAATAGTAAGTCACATCTTAAACTCCAGGTGGTCAAATCCACTTGTGTGGAAACAGATGATATTTATTTATTTATTTTCTCCCAGAAATACAGAAGGCTGACCACAGACAAAGACAACATCCCCTGTGATTTGAGCAAATAAAACAGACATTCGATTGCGCTCTTCAGAGATTCACAGAAGACTCAAATAAAAATCTTTCTCACATCTGCACATTTAAAAGTAACAATGGTCTGCACTGGACTCATTAGCGTCACATTTCACAAAGTAAATGCCCATTGTTCTATCATGCATTATCAGAGATCATATTTCAACATCTCATCCCTGCGTGCTGGAGGATCAGCTCAAAACACTGTTCTGAAGGCATAATCCAATCAGAACGAGGCAACAGGTATAAACAACCACACACAATGCTTTCTTACCACATTTAGAAGAATATTATTCATCTTCTCATGGAGCATCATGTACCAATTTCTGAGCATGTGAACCAGTGTTGACAGTGTTGGACTCATAGTCTGAATGAATGTGCCATAAGAAAGATAAATTAGCCCTTTACCTCCATTTACTCAAATGCTCTTTTGTTCTTTAAGCTCTCTGATGTACGAGGCACTTCATCTCTTTTCTCCAGCTACACATCATTTGCTGCAGACGGTGTGAGAGAGAGCCAGACTGATATTTCAAAATGGCCGAAAGGTGCTGTCAATTGAACAAGCAAAAACAGATTTCATCAAGGACATTTTGAAAAGTTAAATGACAGTGAAGCTGCAACAAGCAGTTATACACTACATAAAATAATAATAAAACATAGTCAACTACATTGAAACTATTTAATAGTCCAATATCATTTGAAAATACAGTATGGCTATTCAAGGCTACATTTATTTGATTAAATAAAAAAACAGAAATATTATGTAATTTATTCCTGTGATGGTATTCATGGTAAAGCTGAAATTTCAGCATCATTACTCCAGTCTTCAGAGTCATAATCCTTCAGAAATCATTCAAATATGCTGCTTTTACTGTTATCAATGTTGAAAACGGTTGAGTTGTGCTGCTTAATATTTTTGTGGAAACCGTGATACATTTCTTCTGAATTCATTGATAAATAGATAGTTCAAAAGAACAGCATTTATTTGAAATAAAAACTGTAACATTATAAATTATTGTCATTTTTGATCAGTTTAGTCTGTCAATGCTGAAAAAAAGTATTAATTTCAATAATTTCAGTATTAAAAGTAAACACATTTTTTATTTGTGTTTTAGAAAATGACAAAGTAATGCTGTGTGCTATATGCCACACTTATTGTAGGAAAAAGTAGCTGCTAGAAAATCTTATTTTGAAGAAGAAGAAAAAAACTACCGTCACTCTACTGAAACAAAAGTGGCTAATTTATCTGTGATACTACTTTTAAAGTTACTCCTCAATGGATAATTGTTTGTTTACTATCTCAGAATTTGTTTTAATAGAGATTGACATGTTCATAATTACGCGTAATTCTGTGTGATTAAATCTTGTAAACAGATCTTCAGTGAAAATGACACAATTCAAGGGTTGAATGAATGTGAGTCATTGAACATAAATGAGTTTCACCAGAGCTCCACACACTTCTGCTGAGGAAAAAAATAACTCATGTACTGCACTAGATCTATGTGACAATGAATGTGCACTGACGTGAAATCACCTAGACAGATCTGAATGTCCATGCAGGCCAAGTGGTGGGACAGCGCCTGTGCGAATTGCGGACGACATCTATGATGGGAGTGCTGGGAAAATTTGTGGGAGAAATGTGGCTGCACACCAGGAAAAACACTCCCCTACTGCTGAACATGAGGATAACAGCCTACAAATGCAAAACAATTGAGTGTCTGTGTAAACGGCAACAATCTCAAGCAAGGGAGAACTGTGTGAGAATGTGTTGTCACAGGGTTAGCCTAACCAATAGCCAATGATAGATGGATAGATAGAAGAATAAACTAAGGATAGATAGAAGAATAAACTAAGGATATATAGAAGAATTAGATAGATAGATAGATAGATAGATAGGTAGATAGATAGATAGATAGATAGGTAGATAGGTAGATAGATAGATAGATAGATAGATAGATAGATAGATAGATAGATAGATAGATAGATAGATAGATAGATAGATAGATAGATAGATAGATAGATAGATAGATAGATAGATAGATAGATAGATAGATAGATAGATAGATAGATAGAACTTTATTCTATGGTCTGAACCGTCTATAATGTCATTGCATATAAAACTATTCTCCATATGAAAATAAGATGACTTGTAAATGTTAATGCACCTGTGCACACATTTAGCAATTTTCCTCTCCTAAGGCTCATCTAATGTTTTGTAACAATCACCCACACAAAATGAGGGAGTGCAACAAGAGAGTATTTTAGAATGAATTGATGCAGGATGTTGAATAGTCTTAAACAGCACCGGTTATGCTTAAGTCTATAAACACGACTGAAACCTACAATTTATGTCCATTTAGGCATTGTGCTAATGCCAGCCTGCGAGTCCTGGCACAGCCTGAGGACAGTTTATGGTCTGAAAAAATAGCTTAAGGCTGTCCGTGTGCATTCAGCAGTCTATAGCCAGGTCACAACCTTTCAGGATAGACAGGGCACTTCCTGCCCAGAAGGCGGCAAAGATTAGGACTGTATCTCGACAGACTTAATGATTTCTAAAAAAATAAAAAAATAAAAATACAAAAAAGTACTAAAGATGACTAAAAATATCTGATTGTTTTAATCCAAATTAATGTCATTATTCTGGTGTGTAGAGACAAATAGCTGACTTGGCTTGAGTTGATCTTTGTTATAGACTTATCTCTTCCATATTTTGGATTAGCACTGATTAAAAGCATTTGTAAATGGTCATAGGAGTAGAATGTCTGATCTTGCAAGTCTGATCTTAGACTTACAGTATGCAGAAATTACCAGATGAGTAATAAAAATATTGTAAGCTGCACGAAATATGTTAAAATATTAAATTGATTTGACAATAAAAGTTTTTTTTCCCCAAAGACATTGTTAGCTGACCCCCCCCCCCCACCCCCACCCCCCAGTAATGGCCGGAGCATTGTAGTTGTGACATAGCCATGCACTTCCACAGGCTCCACATATGGGTCATATTCATGTCATCCGGCAGATCAGTCGCAGAAGAGGAGAAACACTCCACCCCACTCAAAATTGCTAAAAATCCATCACATTTCCCATCTTACTCTTTACTTTATACAAAGCACAATACTGGTTCCTGACCTCATGTTGTTTCTTGTCATCTTGGAGATGCCTACACAAGCCCTCATAAATTATAATATCTAACACTAACTCAATCAATAATATTAATCATACACTCATCCTCCTGAGGCAAAAACTGTGGGGGGAAAAACTCATACACAGTGTCTAATTTTGTATACAATGTATTTTAAGGGAAACGTGTAATACATTTTTTATATATATAATAATAATAATATATAATAAATTAATATCCTGCTTTGAAAATTCACTGTATTTTGCTGAGGCGTTACCAAGCAAAATAATGGTTATGTCCAAAATTCCAAAATATCCTTCTAAAAAGCCCTAGATGTCATTTTTAAGATTCATCAGCACTCATTAGTCTCAGAGAAATGCACACACAAGGACAAAAAAACAATTGCTGGGACACAGGAGGTCAACATTTTCTTTCAGGGCATTTAAAGCCTTTACAATAATAACATACACTTAGGTGATTTGACTGACAGGTTCCCCAAACAACAGTGTTGCATAATGTGTAAAAACCATGTGTGTGTTTTCTTAGAAAGGAAAATCTCAATTACACACGGTGCCATTTCTCCAGCCCGGGCGCACAGAACACCCTGAGTAGATAGAAATCTCTAGGTAGGAACATAAGAACGCTGTTCATTTCAAGTGCAAAACAAGCACAGGTTTCACAGCTGGTGCACATTAGAGTGGGACGTGGTGAATCAAAGAGGAAAATTGAGAGGGTGGGCACTGGACCATCGTGCAGATGGATAAGCGCCTATGCCAACAGAATGTTCCCAAACTAACATTCCTTCTAAAAATACACATAGCGGTGATGGAGCGCCTGAGCGCCGCACACCAGTGACGCGTGAGGAGTCCGACGCAAAGCTGAGCTACCGCTGGAAACAAAGTCCCGAAAAGGTTTGCTACTTTGATCATTCAGTTACAAAGATCATAACACCACTGGAGCAAAACAGCAGTTGAAAGGGTTTGTGTTTCGCGAGAGCAAACTCGATCTATCTCCATCTTCAGGCCTCCAGGAGGAGCGGCTTTGATCTGCCCGCTCTGCATGTTTCAGTAGAGATGACCAGCGGAGAGGGAAAACAGTGGAATCGGGGAATGGGGCCAGAACATGCAGGTCTGCTGGGGAGCTCGGTCAAGATCTTACATATTTATTGCACTTCAGCATTATAGGGCGTCCCAGCCCCTCCTTGCATGTCTCGTAAGTACTGTATAGAAAAACATGTTTTAGAGTAGTATGGAAGGACACTTCCTGCCAGGCGACAACACATATCAACAAATGATGAACATCAGACACATCTTAGAAATGTCGGCCATGTTTTAGAGCTCTTAGTTTTCAAAGAGCATGCAACAACCAAGAGGAAGGATTGTTTTGCAGCGCATGTATCCACTGCTTGGTGATTCGGTGAGTAACTGGCCCTCGAGACCTGCTTTCCTGCTGAGTTTTGCTCCAGCCCTAATCAAACACACCTGAACAAGCTAATCAAGGTCTTCAGGATTACTAGAAAACTACAGGCATGTGAGTTTGATCAGGGTTGGAGGTAATCTCAGCAGGAAACTGAATCTCGAGGGCCAGTTACCCACCCCTGCCTGCACCTTAGACCTACAACAACAACAAAAGTGATTCAAATTCTGCCACAAAACACATAATTCAACATAAAATGTTACGCAAAAAAGTAACAGTCACAAAAAGTACCAAAAAAGAACAAACGTTTCTTTTGTTTGCCTAATATTACCATAGGTTTATAATAACTAATATTATTAATATATTATTAAAGATTAATATTTACTCTAATATAAGTCACAATATGTGTTTGTTTAACAAAATAAAATAAAAAATCAAGCGCACCCTACATCAGTTCTCCTTCAAATAAATACCGGTACATACAAATCAAATTCTTAAGCATGACACATTTATCCTTCTTAAGGAAGGTGAAGACTGCAACTTCTGTCATAAAGAATTAGATGAAGAGAATAAAGGCAGATTCCATTGGGACGTCCTGTTCAAAAGCCTCATTCAAACACATCTGTTCGGAGCAGTACCCCAGGGTCAGGAGGGATTTCACCCCAATCAAAGAATTCCTGACGTTTCTAATTCAATTAGGGGATTTCAGCCCTCGATCTCTCATCTTTCTTTCTGCTGTGATGTGTCCACTGTCTGCATGAGTCAGACATGAAACCATGAAAGAACAGAAAAGAGGAAAATATGTACCAAAAATAAAACGACACAATAGTCTAATTATCGTGAAGCCTTTAGCAGTCCAGGTTTCATATTCCCACACTCCCATGCTTGAAGATGTTTTTACAAATACTGATGCAAACAGTCCGATTGTTTTCACGCTTGACCGATGTTTATTATTCAGTGTCGACAGTGATGAGGTTCCCAACAACGGCAGGAACAGTGAGAGATGTTTAGTCAGTTCATTCCGCAGCTGTCCGGAATATTCCAGCTGGCCTCTTTTTCCATGACTAAACATTATCTACACCATAAATATGAAGCACACTGCTCTGTAACACTTACTTGGAACTGCTTTTTTATTTTGTTTTCATGCTTTAGGAACAATGTCCTGGCTCAAACCTAAAAGAAGTGTAGTTGCTCAACACCCTCTCCATTCTCAACCTTTAGCACTTTTTGTGTGCACAGGCTGCCGCAGTGAGAAGGATATCCTTTATCATTTCAAAACATTTTTGATGTGTCTGGAAACTTCCAATCACCAGAGCATGTGCCTGCTGTACCGTGTAGAAAAAGGGGTCACAGTTCTTAGAATTAAGCAGTTTTGGGGACTGAAAATATACTTAATATGAGACTACAATTTACAGAAATTAGCTTCTTTGCAAACATATCACATGTAGCATGAAAACACCTCCACAGCCAAACTGCAGATAACAGTATTTTCCCCTATGTTCCAAAACATCTTTCTCAAAAGGAGAAGCATCCATGTGCTCATGTGTGGAAAAAGTTGTTTTATCCCTTTGAATTGCTTGGATATGCCAAGAAGATTCTTTTGATCTAGACATACGCCCATTTGGTTAAATGGTCTCATCCTGGCCCTTATAAAAACGCGTCTGCCATGTATTCACCCTCATGTTGTTCCAAACCTGTATATCTTTCTTTCTTCTGTGGAACAAAAAAAGAAGAGATTTTGAATACCGTGCAGGTCATTAATTTCCGTGTAAATACAGTGGATGGGGACTAAAGCTGTTAGCTTCAAAAATACATAAAAAGGCATCATAAAAACTGCAGGCTTTCAGAGATATTTCAGATAAAGGTTTTCTTTTAGATTCCACATAATATAGGCAGTAATACAGTTTGGAATGGAATGAGGGTGAGTAAATGATGATATGGGGCATTGGGCTAAAGCATATTGACATTTTCTTCCAGAAATAACAGCCAAATAAAGTGAACATCTGAAGGTATGTCTGAATTATTAGAATTATTCAGGCACTGTTTGTCTGACAAAAGTTGCACTAGTTTGTTTAAAGTGGCGATGAAACGGAAGTAGCTTTGTCTGGAATAAATGTCTTCAAAGCTGTGAGACATACCAATAGAGTCTGATTAATAGTTTGTTCAAACTGGCGATGAAACGGAAGTAGCAAAAGTATTTTTGTTCTGTGTTATGTACATTTAAGTGAAACTGATTATCAGAAAATAAATACATTTCAGGTGTGGCCTTGGTTCTGTCCACCGGTTGTTGATCTATACCCGAGACAACTGTAAAAAGGGGTGGGGTTTAACCCCTTAAGCTGCACCCCCTTTTTTTTAATAGACATGAAAATGCACATTCCAAACTTAAATGGTTGTAATTCAAGAATGCTTTGGAATATAGATCTAAGATTGGTCTTGTTTTAAAGAAGACAGATTTTTGTAGAAGTGAAATAAATAGAAAAAAGTTATAGAAGTTTGAGTTTATGAAAATGTACAATGTTAAAAATGTAATTACTCATCTTTTATATAAAATATATATTTTCAAAACCTGGAGGACTCTAAAAATGCAACAAAAAAAAATCAAAGCCAAAAATCTGAACAAGTTGTGTTTCAAATTTTAGGTTGATATCTAAAAAAATAAGCTTTCAGTAAGATTTTGTTTGGGCGCAGTACCAAACTTTTTCACTAGTTGACATTACTGCCCATATAAGGGCGCCTACATTTCCATATGTTGTTTGAGTGATCTGAACCATTATTTTTACAATTTTCATACAATTTATGAAGTAGACATCCTATTTAGAAGTAGTATTGGAAGTTTGGCAGATTTAGAAATTAATTCAACCTCTAAGAAACACAAAAAGAACACGTATGTGCATTATAACTCGCTGCCACATCACAAATGGTGAATCTATTACTGGTATTTTTTTCTTTATATTTAAAACATTTTCAGACCTTTTTTTCTAAAAGAATTGAATGGATGCTATCGTTTGAACTCTTGGCATGAAACAAACTAAGGTTTCTACCATTATTTCAAGATTTTTCATGTTCATCATTATTTCAAAATAAAGGTCTGAACACGCCTTAGGACTCGAGTATGAAAATATTCTTTATTTTGAAAATCTGTATACAAATATGTAAACTAGAGATTGTAAGCTTTCAAATGATATATGGTTTGTCAAGATTAGTTTAGGTTTAGTATAGGATATTACTGTTTTAAATATGTAATGGCTTATGCCAATAATTGGAGAAGTCGGACATGCATCATCAGAAGATCAAGTTATGACACTTTGATTAATCATTTTGTTCACGATAAGATGAATAACACAAATTTAGAAAATAGATTTCTTGCTGACTAAGTCACATCTAATTTTCGCATTTGTTTAGAAAAATAATAACCATCTTCACTCAAATAACCACTTAAAGAAAATTATCATCAGAAAAAACAAAAAAAACAAAGTCATCTGTCTCACTTTATACACGGGGAAAATCTCTTAGCGCCGCACTGTGAAGCTTAACTGTTAGGCCTATATGTAAATTATGGAACATTCTGTTACTGAAATCATAACCGACGTATCTGATGATCCGTTAACATGACGCTTCCCGGGGCGATTACCTTTCGCAGATAAAGTGATGACGTTCTGTCAAGGCCAAGCAAAAATATTAACCACTCCCACGAGAGCGGCGGCCTTCAACCTGGGTGTACTGTATTCCGGAGCTGTTGTTTTCTTAACTCTGCACGACTCGGCTCTTCAAACAAGCACAGAGCCTAACATGTGCGGTTGATTTTGCCTCTATGAGGAACATTTCATTCAGTCTGAGTCCAAACAGAGTTCGCAAGGCAGTCCTAACTAGTTTAAGTAGAAAAATAGTCTTACATACCATACTTAAGCAGTCTTACGTAAGATGCCCTTAGAAAGCTACAGGCTATTCCTCACCTGCATTTCACAGCACTGCCAAATGTAAGAATTACTGATATAGTTTGAACTTGGACCCTCTTCAAAGAGATTAGAGGTTTTACTTGAGAAAACGTTGAAATATTCCATGTTTAATCACTCTCATGGGTTTTTCTTTTTTTTTCCTCTGCTCAGATGGAGAATTACACCAAGCTATTCACAGGAGACGTTTAACCCTGTCAGCACTTTCTCCGCACAATCCATCATTCCGTAAACATGAAAATCATAAAACTATGAAAGAAAAACACGTCTCATGGAGAAAAAGCCAATATAAAGTCTCAGAGATAGTCTTCACGTGAGCGTTTGATGAAAGTGGCCTTGTTGAAATACAAGCTTTTATCTCTTTCTACGCACAAACCTGTCCTCCCCGTGTCTAAGCGGCTTCCAAACGTAGGAGTCGTGCTGCTGTGGTGCTTTCACTTTGACTCAGTCTTGTTATTGACCTTTTTTGCAAACAGCAGCCAAAATCACATCATGTGAGTAAACCACAGCTTAGACTATCACTCTATAGGGATCATTGCAAGCAGTAGCCTATGAAAGCAACAGTAGATGTGTTTTATAAATCCAGGATTAGTAAAAGATGAGACCTCTCACACCAAAATCAATCTGTGATATTTTGAGCAAATGCTTCTCAGCAGCTGATGGATTTCAGCCTGTCTATCAGACACAAAATAAACCTGAAATTGAGGAAATCATGGCTTATTATTGCTCTCTAGGGGCCTCAATTTTAAAATGTTGTGTAGAAACCGTCCTACATTTGATCTTATGATCATTTTTCAAATGTTTGTGTGATTCAGAGAACGAACGTATGCATAAAAAACATGCGTACGCCTCTCATCCTGAAGTGAAATGTAAAAATCCCAAATAATCTTGAAAATGTGCACAGCTGAATGGTTTCAGATCTCCACCTTGTAAACGCCGCCTAAATTATTGTCATTAATATATAAAAGAGCACCAGTCAACGTCCACATCCTTTACTTGAGAATAGCGAGCGGCAAGAATTGCTTAGATTTCCAATACCTGCAAGTACTCCGGGCTCTCTGCCACAAGGAAAAGTGCGTACGTCTTCTTTGACCCTGACGTGGCGCTAAGCACTTTTCCACATCAAAGACTGTTTTTATAAATAGGAACATTGGTGTGGATTGGTTAGCATACGCAAATCTGAGCGTAACAACGTTTTATAAATGAGGCCCCAGGGCTACCTGTTTGCAGCAGATTTATTAAGATAAACAGACAAAATACCACTTATTTTAGTGCAGTTTGTCTAGAACGAGAAGCTTGAGAATAAGGGGGTTGTGGGCTGGGGTGGTGTTGCCCGAACCCGCACTCAAAGCCTCCTTTAAGCTATTAGAGAAATTCTGTCTCATCTGTTTTCAATACAGACAAGCTTCCATCATCCCCTTCTGTCTATACCTCTCTCTTCCCCCTGAAGCCATGCTTATTGATTCGCTGGAGAACACAGAGCCATATGTGCTTGAAGGGCATCTTATGAAAACACACCAGTGCTTCAGAAATACTTCTTACAGTGCCGAGAATAAAAAGACCATAATAGATGCATTATTTTCTCATAATGACTGATAAATAAAAGATATACTACTTTGTTCAAATAAATTAAAAATAAGAATAAAATAAAACATAAATATTCAACCAATCCTTTCAAAAGCTACAAGTGAGTTTAGGCATCACAGCAATATAATGAACAGTATGAAATATGGATTTTTGTTAAAGATAACATTTATAGAGTTTTACTATTACTATTATTGTTTTTAAAGAGTAACTTTTAACTGAGCGTGAGATGACGGCAAAGGTAATCCAAATTTAAAAATAGAGGAAATGAGCATGTGCAATTAAGTATCTAATATTGGTCGATACTTAGAGAAACTTGCAATTTAAGAAACTTTTACAAAATTCTAATATCGGCCAATAATTAGAATGGCACAAATATATGGTGCATCCTTAATTTTCATTTTTGAAATTAGTTTTATACATAAAAGTGCATGAATCACAGTGTTGTTATTGTTAACGATTTTGTTAATTGAAATAAAGCTGCAATAAGATTAAAAATATTTTTAGAAATATTAGATGAAAAACTTAAATTGCCTTGGCAACTAACTGAAATAAAAGTTTAAGCTGAAGTACTAGAATTACTCTAGTACTTCATACAAAAGTACAATTACTTTTAATTATTAAAAAAGACTTATAAAAATGACAAACGCATATAACAAAAGTACTAAAACTTAAACCAAATTTGATAGTTTAAGCCTTGTCCCAAAATGATATTTTAAAAATAAAAAAGTTTTACTGTATTAAAAAAAATATTATGGTAACAGTAGGGGGAAAAACCCAGGGATTTGAGGATGTTAATCAAGCAGAGAGTAGGTCAGTTACATACGATCATGTCATTTGGAAAGCGAGACCAAACCTCCTCAGGAAATGCCTGGAGGCTTCTTCAAACAGGAGCTGCGCTAGAGTTCACGAGGATCACATCGTACTACTGAATACAGCTGAAGATCCAGTCTGAGCCGCTCTCAGCCCATGAAATCATTCTCTCCAGAACATCCTGACAAATAAAGCCTCTCGCCATCTGAGCTGTTTATACACCTGCACAGACAGCAGAGAGAAGAAAAAGGATTTTAAGAATGTCTTGAAGATACAACTTAAAGAACGCTGATTTGATTAAGCCCTTTATATAAGCGTTGTATTTAAAAGAAAAACAGTTCTCAGTGTGTTAACAATTATACATGTGCTTGGACCGGTGGGAAGCATATCCAACAAGGCTTAAACTATTTTAACATACTACAGAAAACCATTCGAAAACTAAATATCTGAAGAAATCAAAGTCGTGACTTTGCAGTGGACCTTTTTACACTGCTTTAACTGTCTTCCCAAAAAAAATTAGGTACACCGATTCTCAACAATCTGAATACCTCTCCAGGGCAAAGCATAGATGTTTTGCCATTCCCATATTCCTCCCAAACATAGATTCAACAATCATACAGAGAGAAGAGAAGGGAAATTTGTGTTAAACCGGATGTTCTTCAGCATGATTTGACGTAATCCAAAGAACATATTCAATGGAAGAAGTTCACATGGTCGAGGTCACAAATGTACTTATTTGATTAATGACCTAAAAGTATAATCTTTCTTTTAATTTAATGTTTATAATGTCATAAAAGTCTTTTCCACATTTAAATAAAACATACTGTAAATCACATTTTCAAATTTGTGGCATCAGCCCCCCCACGTATATGAAAAACGACCTTGTTTTTAGCTGTCATGCGTATCATCTGGTGCTTCACCTTTCATGTTTCCTGGTAGCGCACTTCAAAAGGGAGCCTAATGAGGGGGTGAGGGAAGTGTCAAGTCTGTTATGAGCCCAGAGGACATGTAACCCCTCACCCCCCCACACACACTGTCCAGATAAAAGTACAATGCCCCAAGCAAACCAAGTGGCCTCTGCTTTTAAATAGCACCATCAGATCTACAGTATAACAGATCCACGCACTCATCCTCCCATTTCCCACATATTTTCTCTTTCAAGAACTCCTTGGTTGATCATACACCCACTGCTCTTGACCCCAAGACAGACTGGCCAACCAGGGGTCAGAATGGAAATTAGCACATAGGATCAGGGAATGTACATCCTTGAAAATAAAGGTTTCAAGAGGGGGGTGCCATAGAAAAAACATTTTTGGTTTCCCAAAGAGCCTTTTAGTGAACCATTTGTTCTCAGTGTGAGAAACATTTGAATAAAAAAAAAATGTCACTATAAAGTAGCCTACCTTTTGTGTAATGGAAAGGCTCAGTGATGTTAAAGGTTCCTCATGGAACCATCAATGCCAATACAGAACTTTTTTTTTTTTTAATGTGTGTGTGTGTGTGTGTGTGTGTGTGTGTGTGTGTGTGTGTGTGTGTGTGTGTCATAAACATTTATGTTACATGCAACATAAAACAAGTGCCTTTGTGAACACTTGACACACTGAAGTGATTGCGAAACAATCTGAACTCGAAAAGCCGTTGTCAGATAATAAAAAAATGACAACATCCATAAGATAAAAGAAGATAATGATGTCACTTGTATGTTGTTTATTCTTCCAAATAGAAAATTATGTCTACCAGATAAACATTACTTGTTTTCATGTTCTACTGAGATCACTGTTTTATTTTCTCATACTGGACTCGACTAGATCTGAAACCCAGTGTGTCCCAATAATCTTGTTACTCAAAGTGAAATATGAGGACAAGTGCCAAGTCTTACATTATACTGTATAGTTGTATTGTGGCAAAAAGCCTAGAAATGTGCTTACTCAAGCACCAGGGCATCTGCAGCGTCCTTTCCAAAGAAACCATAAGCAGTTATGAGGACACTGACCAGTGAAAGGAACAGGACTAAATGTGTGCATGCATACCACAGGAATGTACAGGATATGAGTTTAATCCTCCAGTAAGTTATGTTTTAATAAAAGGGGCATTTTCATATAACAGAGTACTGTGATTCCCTTGGTCCCATTTAAATTAAGAGTAATGTCTTCAAAAGAAGCACAGGTTTAAAGACAACATCCCTTTGCTGTATATCAGGCCACACGTAATGCAAAGACTTGCTGACATGATATGATCCATTACTAGCCTTTCAATGTTTCTACTTTCTCCGTCTTTTACTATATAACATATTAGGGGTATACAATATGGGTCGTCGAAAATGCAACACACCTTTATGCTTTCACTGTATGGTGTAGCGTAGCCTATTAGAATGCAGTTAGAATGGGGGGTAAAAAAAAAAAAGCCTCAGAGTGAGTTTTTGTCTTATATCATATGATAGAGTTAATATCACAAGCAATATCACGAGTGAGGGTGCCGTTTTGTTTTTCCAAATGTAAGCACGATTACAAATGTGATGGATTATATAGACCTACAACAGTTCAATAAACAAGAAGTTAATATTGTTGTGAGTAACATTTTATAAAATATTGTCTGATCCATTATTTCGCCAACAAAAATAGTTTCAAACAAATCCAGAGCAGAACCATTGTGTGTCTCTGAGCAAGAACAGTCGCTAAAACCAGCCAAGGATACAGCAAAAAAAATAATCTCAGCAAATATTGTCTAATTATTGTTATCAACAAAATACCCAAAAATATCGAGGTATAATTTTTGTCAATATTGCACACCCCTAACTATCACATAGGCTACACATCCATTCACCAAGGCATTTATTTTTTTTATCAAAAATGCAGTCCAAAACAGCAGCCTACTACAATTTAAAATAACAATTTTCTATTTTAATATATTTTAAAATGTATTTGATTCCTGTGGTGGCAAAGCTGAATTTTCAGCATCATTACACCAGTCACATGATCCTTCAGAAATAATTATAATATGCTGATTTGCTGTATATAATTATTATGAATTTAAAAAAAATATTGCTTGCATCAGGATGAATACAACATTCAAAAGAACAACATCAATTTAAAATATAAATGTGTGTAACTATGTTAAAAATAGGCTACTGTCACTTTTGTTCAGTTTAATGCGTCCATGTAGGGCAGGCCTATATTCAAGTATTAACGGCTAACGTTACATTCTTTCAAAAAAAAAAAAAAAAAAAAAAAAACGCACTGGCCCCAAACTTTTGAATGTGTAAATTTCCCTCAAAATGGCACTTTTAATATCATTTTAATAAAAATAAAAGTTAAATAAGTTATTTATGTATATTTCTGTAACTGTTTGTTTCTTGCACCCCGACATTGACCAATAGCCTGCGTTAACTGAATTACATGTTGTTTGTCTGTCCAAGGAACACTTGAAAATCAAGTGTGTTGATTCATGGTTGGATCTGAACTCTGCAAATAGGTAGATATCCAGGAACCGGACTGTGCACCCCTGATTTATATAAACAGTAAATTGTGGTGGGTTAACTTACGTTTCTGTCAAAAGTTAGCACACTAGCCAGCACAATAGCCACAGTTAGTTCCTTCCTATCTTCTCCGCCAACGAATGAAAAACGTGCCAAAAGAAGCCACAGCGGCAGACTTCCCGCGTCAACGAGCGCCAAAAGCCGGACTGGAACAAACACAAATGCGTGGAGTGGAACAAAGTGTTCTGTACTCACCCGGCTCCAGCTCCACTCCGGGGTTTCTGTTCCCTCAGTTGTACGCGAAACCCACTCCGAACATGCAGCATATGAAAACAGGGCCGATCTGGCCTTCACAAAAAGATGGCCCTGCCATTCTGCTACTGTATAGTCAAAATTGTAAGTGGATCAAAACCTTTCATCAAAGTGATACATTACCCGTTCTTGTCTTAGGACAACTTTGATTAACTTGTTTGATCCACTTAAAAATTTGATTAGCCTATTTCAATAACATTTCTGCCCTTATGGGGTAAGAGCCTACGCTATTCTGAATCCAGTTAAAACACTCTTTGATCGCCTCTACACCTGTCAACTGTGAGGAAATTGTAACAGTATCAAGAAAAAATAAATTGTTGAATAACAATAAATTGTTAAATAAGTGAAATGGCCAAATTTAAAAGTCTGAATCTGTCTATCTGGGAAGCCATCTGCTTGCAGGATGCAACCAACCCCCAGCATCAAGTAGCCTAATCACAGCATAGTGTGCTTTGGGCTCAAACCAAATTTGTAGCAGTACTTGATTGCTGTGAGGTTATCACTGGTCTGGGATCAGGTGGGTGAGGTGATTGGGGCCTGGTGAATTAGCTAACTTCACAGGAGCACAATGATGACTCATAATTCAGTGCTCCTTGGTGAGATACCGTAACTGGGCTTTGTGTTTGCTTTAGTTTGTAGTCTCTTACTCAGATGTCCTTGTTTCCTGTAAAACAAAATACCCCCTCCACTCTTCAGGATGACTGGAGTTTAAATCATGGGTCATAAGTAAACAGACCTCAGATGGCAGGTGGTTTTGAGAGCGGGGTCAAGGACAGCGTTATTCTTTAACAGAACACACAGGGAATCTCCATTCATTTAACGACACTTAAAGTCATAACTAGCTAAAAAAAACTAAAGACAAGCATTCAATGTTTTTTTAAAACAAGCCCTATGTTTGCTGGTTTGCTCATGTTAGAGGAGTTTTGGGCACTAGTAGACCAGCTAGTCTAAACAGATGAACACGAAGTTTGATGAACACTTTTTTATTTATTATTGATAATTCTTATTTTAAAAAAATATATAAAAATGTTAAAGATTATAGAACTGAGGCACATTTTTATTAAATTTACAGTTTGAACTTTGTAGCAAAAGGTAAAAAACTAAAGATGTAAATTATGTTAGTCTATTAGAGCACCAGACCAGACAGTCTGTAGATGCCTTAGATCTGAAGACCTAATGGATACAAACAGCCAAATCTCAAGCTATTATAATTCCTTCTTTTTTTTTTAAGAAAAAAACCGCATACTCCTATATTGAATTTGATTTCACTTGTGAGAACAGCTGTCAGCTCTGCATGTTCCCCACTATGAAACAAGGACTAAGAAATAAAGGACAGATTCCTCTGCATCTGGAAGCAATGTGCAGCAGAACATATGAGGACCAACAAGATTCACCCATGGATTTGTGCATCATTAAAACTAATGGATGTTAGTTTTACATATAAGATATGGACAGAAAGGCATCTACATCTGCATTGAATCTACGTCTTATTCTGGCCCCAAGAATGACGTTCCTATTTCAGAGAAATGTAAACAGAGCACTTCAATTCCCAATCCGTCTCTGAAATGTATAGCAGAACATAATTTCTATAGGAACCATTTGGCAATGCTTCAGGGCTCTTGTTAGCAGACTCATATGTAAACAGGGGGAAAGCTAAAAGGAAAAAATTAAGTTTCTTAATCAAAAGCAGGTTGGGCAAATCTGGAGTGGTAGTTTCACTGTGCTTTACTGACATCTAGTGTCTTTTATAAATATGAAAATACAGGAGATCGCTCCGGGAATTTAAAGGGGAAATGCAAGAATATAATGTCATAAGACTTGTGAAAATAATAAATCATATAAAGCAGTCCATCAAAGTCAGGACCTTTAAGTTGCTGACTGAAGCCTCTGCCAAAACATTTCCAAGGCTTGAAAAAATTCATAATCAGAAGCATATTATTAAAAGCTAAAATGTTTGCCACCTTCAGACTGAAATGCAACATGCCATTTTTGTTTGTCTTCAAAGCTGGCACGTACACAAAATACCACAGAACGCTGCAATTGGGCTCAATGTTTAAGACGGTGTCAACTTTTGGTTAACTGGGATTCATTTTAGATTCAGTGTATAAAAACAAACACTGCTATTCCATAAAACATGTAATTTTTGTAGCTATGTAAAGCTTTGGCTGTAATTGCTTATTGTGGTCTGTGTTGTTTTTTCTTTAGGAATTACAGGTTTTAATGAGGGATAATACAATTCAGATAGACATTGAAAGAAAATTTTATTAGGTACACTACCTTCAAAAGTTTAATTTAGTTTTTTTTTCTTCTATTCAACAAGAATGCATTAACTTGTAAAATCAAAATGACAGTATATTTAAAAATATAAAAAATACACCATTTCTATTGTTTTGAAAAGATTTTTATTTCAAATAAATGCTGTTCTTTCGAGGGTTTTTTTTATTCATCAAAATATCCAGGGGAAAATGTATCATGATTTCCACACAAGATTAATCAGCACAACCGTTTCCAAGAATACATGTTTTTGAGCACAAAACTGCATAGCATTCTGAAGAATTGTGACTGAAGACTGGAGGAATGATGCTGAAAATTCAGCTTTGCCATCACAGGAAATTACATTTCTATTTTAAACTATATTAAAATAGATTTTTAAATTAAACATTCATAATGTTTGCATTTTTTGATCTTGGTAAAGCATACGAGACTTTAAAACATTTAAAACTGACTCCAAAGAGAAATATTAAATGGAACTAAAAATGTCTCATGCAAATGTCTTACCAGGCTTGTTGCAAACTGAAAAATAAAATAAAAACACAAAAGCTTGTATGTTTTTCAATTGAGTTTATTATAATTGCTCCCCTCATATCCCAATTCGTGGTTTCTTACAATTATCATTCAACTAGCCATATGAAAAACACTGAACACTATTTCTACTGCTTGTCTGATTAAGCATCTCCTTACAGTCTGCACTGGTAATGACCCACATTTCTGCCTGGAACTCAGTCAAGCTGCTGAATTAAAGAAAAGAACCAAAAATATGAATCTATTAAAAAAAAAAGCAAAAAAAAAAAAGCATGTAATTCACTCGCAAGCATGAACACTAATGATTTGCAGATAGAGACAGAGGTATTTTACAGGGATACTTAGGACCAATACTACAAACAGCAAAATAACTGAACACTGGAAACCTGAGAGACTCGCTGAGATTTATATGCCAACGTGAAATCTTTTCAATACTGTACAGCCATACAATACTTTCCACTTACTTGAGCTCTCAGGCTACTTTTTATACGAGAGCTAGATTAACAAAAACAAAAACTAGTTGAAACAGAACACCCAACAAAGCTGAAAATACCTCTTAAGAAAAAAACATTCTGCCCAACCAAGAGTTCTCATATTTGCTGGTCCATTCTAGAGTAAACAAAAAAAAAAAATTATCAAAAAAATTCCGATTCAAACCTAACACCAAGAGGAACCCAAATGCAGATACAATAGCAACGCTCCTTATTTCTACATCAAAAAAGGAATTTCAGAGTAAATAAAATAAAAATGTTTTTACTACAAAATACTATATTTTTATGAGCCAAATGCAAAGTGTGCCCTTAAAGTGGAGGAAGAGGGGGGATGGGGGGGGGGGGGACTAATAAAGCCTTTATACCAGTAAACAAGCCAGGTGCATGTAAGATGCTAGAGAGCGTGAACTGAAAGTGTTGATATTGAAGCCCTTTAGTGCACACACTGTGCCTGTCTGTAAGTACAAAAAATAAGCTAATTTATGCAGCATAGAAATTTGTTGTATAGCAAAGCTACTGTAAACAGAGTTTGTTACAGAGGGCGTTCATTACTGCTGCATCACAGCAGGTTAGCCAGTGCAAAGCTCAAAGGCCCATCTTCTAGACATCTTCCCTTACTACTAAAAAGATGTAACAAAGGTACTGGGTTATTGCTTTGCTACCAAAATAAGTGTTCAGTATGGAGGGACAAATGCTGTAAACTTAAACTAAAGAAAAGTTCAGGTGGAGTAAAACTAGAATTACAAAAAAAAAAAAACATTTGCGATTCAGATCAACTACATTATATTTGGTCATTTGGTCTGGATTATATGTCAGTAAAATTTTTAGTCTGTTTTCTGCCTTAGGCTCGCTAGTTGCCGGCCACCCCAACAAGTGCCAAGCTGTTAGAGTGACATTCAGACAAATCCTAGCCTACCTGAGACACACAGGCTTTGGCACGAATGTAGATGTACCAAATGCCGGCAAACTAGTCAGTGAGATTCATAGAGGTAATCTTCAATGGCTGCTGCCTGATTTGCAACAGTTTAAGGCCTGTCGGCATGAATAAAAAGGTTTCTGCAATAAGAAGAGCTTTAAAAAAACTATTCCCATTTTTAATGAATGATAAAAGTGCATCTGTATAATGAAAAAGGAATGAATGAGGGGGAAATAATAAAGAACAAGCGTGCAGGAAACCCTTTGTGATATGAAATATCCTGATTAGACAACACCTCATGAGACAGGTCAAAAGGTCCAGCATCTTTACTGTTTAACAGAAACGATTCTAGGTGGTTTGCGAAGGCTGTGGCTTTGGTGACTTTTAGAACTAAAATGTAATATTTGTGGTACAGAGGCCCTCACTCAACCAGCCCGTCAGCTTCTGTTCATTATGAGCTCATGGGCTTGATGGCAATGGGACACTCATCCCCCATGGCAGCCAACACAGAGACCTACAAGAGGGAAAGAAGTCACAAAGGTTAACTTTCAAAATGACATAGTAAAACACAAGGACTACTTTTAGAGTCATCATGAAATGGGAATTCACCCTATCCATTTTCTAAATTCATGCAACTCAAATTTTTAAATCAAAATCTTAAGATCTTCTGACGAAATGACAGACATTTAGTCCATTTTGATTTAAACACCGCCACTCCACAGTTGACTGCAATCTCACATTCATTTTAGTGCAACGCCTACAATCCCACATTTTTTTCTATTTCGAAAATCGTAATACTTGGATGTACATCACAATAAAAAGATTTATCTTTAATGTCAATACTTTGCTAATACCTGTAACTGAACTAAAACAATGCATTTAGAAAATCAACTGGTCACAATTTAGTTGAGGGTCCAATTCTCACTATTAACTGTGACTTTTGCCTCAAACTCAATAGTTAGTAAGGTAGTTGTTAAGTTTAGGTATTGGGTAGGATGTAGAATATGGTCATGCAGAATAAGGCATGTGCTTTATAAGTACTATTAAACAGACAATATCCTAGTGACATGCATGCTAATAAGCAACTAGTTAATAATGAGAATTGGACCCTAAACTGAAGTTACCAAAAAACTAACTCAGCTAATGACTCCTTGTCCTTTCTACATTAAAAAGTATTGAGTGAAATTAAATTGCATTATAAAGCTATAATATAGATAGTTATTCCACTCCGTGCAAACTAATGTATGTCTTTTGTTTATTTTTCAGGTTATTCTTGCATTAAATTATTAACAATAAAAAAGCTGCCATTTTGATTGTTTCCACATGGCATGGCAGCGGTCAGATGGTACAAGTCAAGAGTACTCTGAAAAATTTAGTTTATACATTGTAATACGTTCTACGAGGACATGAACACTTTTTACAAGCTGGAATCTCATAATTGTGGTAATTCTGACATGGTGTGTGGACCCATGATCAGCCACTAAGGACCAAGCCAATGTCCATAAGGGGTCCTTATGACCTAGACCCCTGATCTAAATAAAATTAAAGTCTCTTCATCTAAGTCTATTAAAAAAAAAAGAACAGGCTCACAGTATACAAATTGATGTGAATTTGAAAGGATGCAGCTGCTACAAACCAGAAATTCATCGCCAGATTCGAATTTGCTCTCTATTTCTTTGCCCAGATCCCCCTCAGGCAGCTTGAGGTCCTCACGCAAATCTCCATTATCCTTCAGCAGGGAAAGGTAGCCATCGGTGATGCCAACCAGCTGTGCCACAGGATAGGCAAAAAAAAAAAAAGGACATTAATTCAAACAAGCCACAAAATAGATTAAAAAAGTAGATATTTTCTGTTTAGTGCAAATTCTTTAGCACAAATCACTACACTGAAATTGAGATCTATACATCACATGAAAGCAGAATAAATAAGCCTTCCATTGATGTATGGTTTGTTAGGATAGGACAATATTTGGCAGATATACAACCATTTGAAAATCTGGAATCTAAGGGTGCAAAAAGAAAAAAGAAAATCGAAACATTGAGAAAATCACCTTATAATTTGTCCATTTATGTTTCCAATTGTGCTGCATTCACTCACAAAAATAATTTAAATATACCCTTGCGACTTATGACTGGTTTTGTGATCCAGGATCACATGTGTGAACATGGCTGATAAACATTGATAAATGAGGCCTAAAGTTGATTACGGTTTGAACTTACTTGATAGTCCAGTCTCTTGATATTAGGAACATCCATGTTGTGGGTAGAGGGACAGATATCTTCATTTTTCTTTCCAGTAAATATGTCTATTCCAACCATGTGCACCTGAAAAGGAAATTAAGCGAATGCATTTCAAACGTTTAATGATTACAATGTTACTGATTCAGTAATATCCAATGCATTATAAAATGTGGCCGTTATTTTAAATTAAGCCCTCAACATTGAGTTTATTAATTTGATACCTTGGCGTGTCCATGCTTGCCAGTCTTGGAAGTAGACATCTCCACAATCTTGCATGGACGTCCCTTTAGCACCACAAAGCCGTTCTTACGCAGGGCACTGCACTGCATGGGGAAGGTTAGAGAAGCCCCAGCATCTCCACTGGTGAAATCAGTATCGAGATCAGCCATGATGGGTTAATCGAAGAGGATTCTGTGAACAGAAGAAAACGGAATAATTACCACATTCATGTATTATGTTATTTACAAAAGGAGCAACACACACGGTATCAGATAGTAATACTATGGCAATTGAATATATACTACTCTTAAAAAGCCAAGGCAGTTCCACGGCACACGTGCAAAAACATTACCGTATGGTACTTTTAAAGAGATAGTTCACCCAAACATTTTTTTTAAAATTTTCATTTCTTCTGTGTAATCTAAAAGTAAACGTGAGAAAATTCAACAGAAGAATATCAATGATAACCAAAAACCTGTTCAACAGAGCAAAGTCACACAGGAGCGACACGAGGCGAGGGTGAGGAAATGACGGAATGCTCATTTTAGGGTGAACTATCCCTTTAAGCGTGGTGAAACATTCGCACATTTTGCTGAAATAACGATAGCATATCCAGTTGTCTGTTAATGTGTAAATATTACAGACTTAACAGAGACCACGTTAAAGCTAAAACAATATTTGAGCTGTTTGGGGTGCTCTAATAGACCGTAACTTAAAACTTGACTACGAACTCATTGCCAATGTTGTAAATGTGAACAAATCTAACCACAAACTACCACGGCCTGGACACCCACAAAAGGCGCGCAAAAGTTCAACCTCGCTAAATTCGCCGAATCCAATGCAGTCAGAGGCGCCGTTTGAATGTTTAAGCTGGATGAATGACTCACTTTACAGCTAACGTTACACGCAAAGTTAACCGGAACTACTAAGTAAGTTGACCGAATCATTTAAAGAACGTGTATTAGCTTACAAACATATAAACCTAGCTTTTGCTCGGGAACAAACCCTTATCATGGAACATCGTTTAAAAACGAGTAAACAGAGATGTTCGCATGGGAATCAAGAACTTTTGCCAGGCCGTTATGCTGCTCTTTCTAGCTTTGACACACATGCAAAATAAAACAGCTCCACACCCAGACGCTCTGATCACACAATCGACCGCTTCAGGACACCGTCTTGAATCGCCAAATCCTCTTCCAGAGTTGTATCCACACACTGTGTTGTATTAAGAGGATTCGCCTATAAATGTTGCGATGCTGTAGCAGAGAGCATTGAAAACGCCAGTCATTCCCTTCCAACAAAAGACGGAAAGATCTGCGCATGCGCGCACCTTTACGGCAACGAGATTCTCATGCACGAGGAGAAACTGCTACAGCTGCCTGCGTAGTGCTCAAATTTAAGCAGAAAAACAATTATGAAACAACGACAACAACAAAAAATCACGCAATAGTAAAACTTTAAAGGTCACCGTGCAAAATTATCACACCATTGTTTTGGCCTCAAATGTAATTGATAAAATAAGTTTAGTGCATTTATCATTGCAAACACGTGGCAACTTGCTAGGATCTGTCATTTCTGAAATGTTCCCTGAGAGCAAGTTAACCCTTTAAACCAAACCATTTCATAGTCGAATGTAATATACGCATTTGCTATGTAATATAATATTTGCTCTGCCCATCAGCAATTACAAAATTATATTGGAGTTAATTATTTGTTCTGTAGTAGGCTACTATAATAGCAAAAAAAAAACAGTTAATTTGAGAAGGAATTGAAGACTAGTTTGGGGCTCCACATTATTCAACATTGATAATATTATCAGCATACTGATTTTTGAACGATTGTGTGACACTGAAGACTGAGTATAAACAGGAATAAATTGCATTTTAAAAAAGCATACCAGTACATTAAAACACAAAACAGTTATATAATTTCCCCCCCACAATTACTATTTTTACTTTATTTTTTATCAAATAAATGCAGCCTTGTTGAGGAAATAAGAGACTTGCAGACCCAAAACTTTTTAACAATAGAGTAAACATAACATTCACTGCATCTTTGCAATAACTTTCCAGGTACTTTTTGACACTCATCAAACTGCCATAAAGTATAACTTTAAATGGAATAATGACTAGAGTAAAACACACATGAAAAGGGTTTCAGCACCATTGTGTTTTCAAAGGCCTTCCTATCATTTAATATATAGCCTAATACAATTTAAAGAAAAAGTAATTGTTATGTCCTAACAGTCTTGGGATTTTTAGATATATAGCAAAACAAATAACTAAGATTGTTTTAAGTTGGAATGGTTTACTTTAAAATATGGGTCATTTTATAATGGCAAAAAATACACTAATGTAATACAACCATTGTAACTCTAGAACAAAATGTAAAAACAAAAATGTTCTATGTGTTGACATTTTGAATATATTAATACACTAAACAATTGTAGATGATGCTCCTTCATAGATTATTTTTAAATATATCATAACTCCCATATTAATTATGTAAGTTTGTATAACCTTCTTTCAGTTGATTTATCACACAAATCTCAAGTGACATAAAAAAATTCCCCCCTAAAATGAAATGACAAATCACTTAAAATTTGCAACCATCGATATAACTACTAAAATGCACTGAAAAATACTATTTTACAATGTGATGCCTTTAAAAATATTTTGAACAGATAACTTTGGGAATATAAATTATAAATATAAATTAAACATCAGCTGTGCCAAGTCCAGTGCTTGTGTAGCCTATATATTGCACCGTCTGTCAAGATTATACTGTTGTGTTTAGTTAATCTCTTTACTTGCATCTAGACTAATTATTTCCTGTCAAATGATGAGCTCTCCTTGAGGCTCAGTGGAATATACAGCAGATCAGATTCAGTTCTGTAATAACAACAGGTAAGTTCTGTGACTGCAGTAATAACGTTCATTCCACAGTTGCCATAAACCAAGGGTCCTCCTTCAGGCCTCTGTAGAGCTCTTGAGCTGGACCATCTCAGCCTCTTCTTGAGGTTTGGAAGGAGGGGCTCTACGTTTGCGGTGGAAAACTGCTGCTATCTCTTCACAAGTCTTCCCTTTTGTTTCAGGTACACGCAAGTAGATAAAAATGCTGAAACCGAACAGGAGTACTGCAAAAATGATGAAGACATAGCTCCCACAAAGAGTCTAGGGACCAAAGCAAAGTTAGATTTATTGTCATTTTGAAGACCTTGTGTAGCGATGGCATGCACAATTGTAAAGATGCAGGAAACTCTTACCTCTAAATAAGGGAAAAACATGCCAATGATAAAATTGCATGTCCAGTTGCAACACCCAGCTAATGCGATGGCTGCTGGACGTGGTCCCTGACTGAAGAGCTCCGCCACAATGAACCACGGGATTGGTCCAGGCCCAATCTCAAAGAAAGACACGAACATGAATATGGCCGTCATGCTGAGGTAGCTCATCCGTGAGTTAACATCCTGAAAAGCAGAATGAAGAATAGAGAATTATGATACAAACACAGACCAGCAGCTCAGTCCTATATCTAATGACAATTTCACATACTCTAGATCCTGATTTTGAGTTTTCTCCATTTTATTATAAATTTTGGCTTTTTTCATATTTAAAAATGGCAATCATACCTGAAATGCCAGGCCCACTGTCATGGCCACTGCACAGCAGCACATTCCTCCCAACCCAACCAGAGTGAGAGTTCGTCTGCCCGTTCTGTCCACCAACATCACCTGGAGAGCTCGCATACAGACAGATTACTGAACCAGACTGTTCAAGAGACATCTACGATTGCCTATACGCTTAAAGATTTCTCAAAGGTGCACTATATTGTATATATATATATATATATATATATATTTGCCATATACTGACATCTAGTGGTTTTGAACCATTGAACCAACACATGCTGTACACACCAACATATAGGCTGTAGTGATATTTGTATATTTATCCATATGTATTACAATTTATTTTCATTATTCAAAATATTTTATCTACTGTTTAATAATAATATTTTTGTACTACTACTATTATTATTATTATTATTATTATATTGTTTAATATTTATTATTGTTCATTTTTATTTTATTTTCATGTTTCCACATTACCACCATACTTGAGGGGTTCCACACCACCAAAATAACAATTCAGCCATAAAATTAAAAATATTTGGCTGGTCATGTGATCGCAACATGGTGGCCTTCATGAAGACCCTTTCCATGTATTTTTATTAAGCTGTGATAAAAAATGTGAGTGGAATCTTGTGGTGGAATCTCATGTGAGATTATATTTAAACCATATTTAAAAATATATATATTCTTTTTGAAGAAAAAAAAATGCTCTTGAATCAGAAAATGACTTTCTAAAAGCATTGTGCTTTCATGCACCAGATTCATCAAAACGTGTTCTGAATGGATTACTTGATTTAGAGTATCTATTGACTCATTGCTCAAAACGGTTTTCACTTGCAGGCTGCCCTTGAACTAGCATAGATAAACACTGCAAAGTCACGATAACATATGGCTTCTCTCCAGCTCTATGAGCCGACAGACCTCTGCCGATCCAGCAGTTATTATAACTTATTATGTAATCCTTTCACAAGATTGAAGGTGAGGTGTGAAACATGAGCATAATTGATAGTCAGCTATTTTCTTTTAGAAATCTAACCTAAATGTTGACAAATTTTGATCATATAGTGCTGATGAGTGTTGTTCTGCCTTTCAGTTCTAACAATTGCTAGCTGTTGTCTAAAAAAACATGCTCACAAGTTGGATTTATCTACAATATCAGTCTTGAGTTACTGTCAAAAAGCATTAAAGGAAAGTAAGACCCAAGAGGCAACGGCACTCTGCTGTTTCTAAGAGACGAGAGCCTGTTCCTCAGCAGCCGGTGTTTGCCTTTAAATTAGTGTCTATTTACCGACACAAGGGTGAAAATGATGTTTACAACTCCCACTCCAAGAGTGGCATACACAGGCTGACCGACCCCTGCAGTCTGGAAGATCGAAGTAGAGTAATAAAAGATCTAGAAGAAGAAAAAACACAAAGACAAGATCAAATATTACTGGTGTATAATAGTAATGTGGTCCATAAAACTTCAATTGAAATGTGTTTTTTTTTTTTTTTTTTTTTTCTCTCCAATAAAATGAGTAGGTAGATTGAGCGTACAGCGTTGATCCCAGATAACTGCTGGGATAAATGCATCATCAGGGCCACAAAGAGCTGCTGGCGGTACACAGAGGAACGGAGCAGACGCAGGATGGACATCTTCGCCTCTTTCATGGCCTCCTCCTTCTGCGCCTGCAACTCTGCTATGTCCTTTGAGGTGTCGTAATCTCCCTTCAGCCTTTTCAGACCTACCAGAAGGAAAAAGGACCGCAAAACCCGAGCATCATTATTTTGTCTGATCTTTGGGGAAGTTCAGAATAAAGGCCTGTTGACACCAAAAAAATTACGACAACGTTATTTTTTATGTTTTAAAAATCACTCAACTCTAAGAGAATAGAGGAGTCCATATCACAACTATAACAACAACGACACAGCGTAACTATATTTTTGGAATCCCTCCCCCACAATTTGTTTGTCCTTATAGTGTTCCTTCTGGCTATGAAAGGGCCTGAGAAAATAATTAATTAAATAGTAAAACATTCAAATTATTATGACAGTGTTTTAGTGGCATGTAAAAAACAAACAAACTTAGAATAGAGTCATAATGTTATGAGATTAAGGCCATATGTTTTAAGAAATAAAGTCATAATGTTACAAGAACAAAGTCATAAGGTTATGATGAGAATAAAGTTGTAAAGTTGCAAAACTTTATAAGCATTTTACCTGAAATACAAATTCGTATTCTTTTTGCATTGAAAAGCTATTATAAAGGATCACTATTTTAATCATATATATTTTTTTAAAGTAGGCTATTATATAAAGTCATACATTTTGTGTAATATGGTGTGAAAGTATTTTGAGGGGAAATATTTGTAATATATATTCCTATAAGCAAGCCTTTTAACATATAAATAAATGTTCATCAATGCTGAGAATGCATTTGGAGAATTTAGATACTAGCATGATTAGCATGTGTTAATATTAACAAAGAAATACTTTTGGCAAATCGGCACAGAGTTTTTATTAGTATTTGCAGCGGTTATGAACAGTAGGAATCTCTAGCAACCAGCATACTCTTGCATGTTTCTTCCACTTTTCCCAGTTTGATGTAGAGGTATGGAGGACTCTCTGGACACAGAAGCAGCAGCAGACTCTGCAGGATAGCAGGAGCTCCAGAAAGACCCAGCAACACGTGCCACATGTCATCATTTCCCAGCAGGAACTCCAGACCAATGACCTGTAGATAACAAGGACACCTGCACACATCTTACAGATTCTAATAAGAGCCGAAAAAAAACTGATGGAGACTCAGAGTAGATAATGTGACCTTAGACTTCATAAGCATTTTACTTAAAATACAAATTAATATTACTTTTTGCATTGAAAAGCTATTACAAAGCATCACTATTTTTTCATCACAATTGTTTTAGGTGATTGCTAAACTGATTTGCTATGGAAGGTCATGTATGGCCATGTTCTTTTATTTAGTTCATTTCAATATTCAGTTCCCGCTATGAACCTTTGAATCTTTATGTATTTATGAATTTGACACTCACTTGACTAAGAAGGATGCCAATTACAACAGCCAGTTGGTGGAGCGCTCCCATAGCCCCTCTGTACTTCACTGGAGAAATCTCTCCAATGTACAAGGGCACCAGGCCAGATGACAGACCTATAACACATATGTCAGTCAAAACATTTTGCATATACATATACAAAACATATGCAGTGCAATGTAATAAAACATTTGTAAGTAAATATCTGTAATGAATGAATGAATGTGTACACCAGTCTGATCATCTTAGCATGTGACGTCATTTAATCTATCTCTATTGATATCTGGTATAATCTGATATATAGTGCTAATTTGTAGGCAGCGGTAATGATGCATCTGAATATGCCTACCTCCATACTGTATCATAGACAAAAAACTATATGTGAACCGAGTATTCACAGTAATAGGCGGAAAGTACCTGGATACTATTTCTAGCAAGATTCTGAAGTGCACATTTGATGGACACTTTACTATCCCATGAGGCCACAGAAAAGAGTTTAGGAATAGGGGATGTACATTCTAATTTTATTCATACTATATAGAATGTATAATGTCTTTTTTAACGGTTGAAAAGTACGTTTCAAGCCAAATGTAGTATCTATAGTATGCGATTTGGGACGAAGCAAAGATTGAATCACGCATCATTCACACTGATTTGTTGAATGAAGCAAGTGCTGCCTGTATGAGTGAGTCATTGTCTCATTCACTCAACTGATTCATTCACAAACACTGATTCATTAAGGAAACATTGCTACTGTGTTGTACACAGCGGTTTATATTTTGACTTAATTTGGAATTACTTTCATTGATGAGAAGATTGGATAATTTTACTGATTTGAATTTTGAATCATTTTCATTTGAGTTCAATTAAAATGTTAGATATTTTCAAAAGCCATTATTTGTTGATCGCAATGTGAATTAGGAAAACCCCATTGGCCTAATGCAGCCAAATATGAATAATGAGAAACAGAAAATCAACAGAATAACTGGAAATATTATATTTAAAATGTAAGTTACTCAGTAATATTTTTTTTGTTTATTGAACTGCTGTAAATCAATATCCCACTCCCACATTAGTATTAGACCAAGGTTGTTGTTATTAAAAGACCTGTTTCCTTTTTATCTTACATGTTCTTTTTTTTATATTATTTGACAAATTTAAAATAAAATCGTTCTCCTTTTTTTATTATTAGTTATTGTTATTAGGGCCCGAGCACCGATGGTGAGATCGGATCTGCTCTGTTTATCATTATTATTCCGCTTCTTTTTCTTCTCCAAAGTGAATCGCTTTTTTAAAGGCCTAAACATGCTCGAAAACTCACGAAACTTTGCACACGCGTCAAAAGTGGTGAAAAGTTACAACTGATTTGGGTTTCAGAATTGGGAATTGCTTGCAGTTCCGATATGGCTATAGGCAACCACAAACAGCCTGCAGTAACTCAGGCATACAATGTCCAATCTGCCCCAAACTTCACATGTTTGATAAGAGTCCTGTCCTGAACACATGACCATGCTCATATTCCGTTATAGTAATAGCGCCACCTGCTGGTAGCAGGAAGTGTGGCAAATACAAATGACTTTAACATAGTCCTCCTATATTTACATACTGCCCACAGTGCTCTGTTTTCCTAAAGCGCCGGGTGGTGGTGGCACGGGTGCGAGGGCCCTTTTCATCGCTGCTTGCAGCTTTCATTTTTATTTCTTATGCATCAGTTATGATTAGCTACTTTCAAACTAGCCTTTCTCTCAAGATTCTCTGAAAAGGCAATACTCTGTCTTACCACAGTACAGCCCCATAATAGCGCGTCCTGCTATCACCATGAGGTAAGGTGTGCCCATCTTAGCCAGGCTCATGAGCAGCCCAGCTGTTATGGCAAGGACATTTATTGCCAGCATGCCTTTGACCCTGTAAATCAATATTATACAGAGAGGAAATGAGTCATTCTACTGTATCTGAACATATAAATCTTAATTCTTCAAGATAAAGAAAGCTAAAGCTATTTTTTGCAATTCACGCCATTGAGCGCTTTTTTATCTTATCACAAATAATAATTCCCAAGTTCACAGATACTCCACCTTCCACGGAAGTCGCTAACAAAGCTCACTAGAAAGGAGGACACCATGCCTCCAATGGAGAAGATGGCCACAGACAAGGACCAGTACATGACCACAGAAGGATCAGAAGCTTCTTCGTGTTCGGTGGCGTTTCCTCCTATACGGGCCAGTTCTTCATTATAGACACCGAGAGATCTTGCATAGTGCCTCTCAATTACCTACAACACAAATGGCACACTGCCATGACCAAACATATTCTAATAATGATACAGAACAATAGTCCCTTCTCTTGAAGATATAATCTTAAGCAGATAAATCCATATCATTCTGGCCCAGAATGCAGCTGGGAGTGTGAAGGTTGTAATGATGGTGTGATGACTGACCTTCTGTGGGGCATTGATGACTCCCAGGCTGTATCCCATCTGAAGAGAGCCAAGTGTGGCTGTGAACACTGCCAGAGCGAGTGTGCCTGTTAACTGCTGCGAGACGGGGAAACGGGACTATACCGTTAACACACACACACAAAAACAAACGTTCATTTACTGTATTGATTTATTATGGAAATTAGGGCACACTTTACAATAAAGGTTTATTTGTTCACTACATTAGTTTACAATAACCAATGTGAACAATACTTCAGCATTTAATCTGAACTAATGTTAATCGCAACATTAACTAATATAGATCAAATGTTTTATTTGTTAACATGCACAGTGAACTATTTCATGATTAATGGTTACATGCTGTAAAAATGTTGCTCATCATTAGTTCATTTTAGGTAATGCATCAAATATAAATATAAATGCTTAAATACAATGCATCCATTTGAATAAAATTGCACTCTTAATGAACGATTACGTTCATGTTTTTATTTATACCAATAATAAAATGTGGAGGTAACACTTTACAATAAGGTTTCATTAGTTAACATTAGCCAACTACACTAATGAACAATACTTCTACAGCATTTATTAATCTTAATGATAATTTCAACATTTACTAATGCATTGTTAAAATCAAGTTGTATTTAACATTAAGTAATGCACTGTGAACTAACATGAACAAACTGTATTATTAACTAACGTTAATTCACAGATTAATAAATACTGTAACTCGTGGTTAGTGCATGTTAGTTAATACATTAACTAATGTTAACAAATAAGACATTATTGGAAAGTGTTACCAATGTGCATTTTATAAGTATTCTTCTGTGTTTGAACAAACATTTGATTCCAGCTCAATGAACAAGATTAGATAAAGTTGGATTGACACATTTTACTCAAGATAATTGAGGTGATGCAACAAAAAATATGCTTATAAAATATCTAAAATGTAGATGTGCATTTTGTGCAGTGAGTAATACTTGAGTAAACAGAACTAAAGCTCTTGATAGTCTGAAATCTCTGGTAATTTGAATTTAAAAGTGTGTTTTGCTTATATTACGTTGCTACAATTATCCACTATAGTAACAATAATGCACAATCACAAGAAGCCTCAACAAATGTGTGTATAGAGCAGGTACACAGAGTTCATTCACATTACCAAGTACTTATGTAAATACACACTTATGTAAATAAACCGTCATAAAAAGAATGACCAGCTCCTTGTATATCATTTAAAAACGGTTGCATTTATTAAAGTACAAAAAAATCTTACTAGTCAGTTATTACTGAACCAGAATCCATATTCTGGTCATTTTTGTGATTCATTTGTCCATTTTTAACTAAATTGTTTATTTAGTCAAATCACAGGAACAACGATAAACCCAGAAACATCATAAATCACAGCATGAATAACATCTGCATTCACGATTCTGCATGTCTGCTGTCTCATTCATACAAGAGTGAATTCAAAACATTCCACAAAAAACACATTTAAATAAAACATGCATCTAGCATGATCAACCAATCAATCATACAGACTGCATTTTTATTATCTATTTGAATTTATGACGACAGATGAAAACATTTACCTTCTCCATTTTGCATGAAGTGTCAGCAAAAGACGCTCTTGGTCGTTATTAGTGGCTCCAAGGTTCTCGGCTGCTTTCCCAATACTCAGTAAATGATCAATCCTGTCACTGCAGGAACATGCTGCACACGGGTGCTGAGACCTTCTGCCCTAATCCATCCGCTAATGATGTCCGTGTCTCACCGCGGTTTATATGGGGCTTTAGGAAAATCATTTCCCCACTGAATACCAGACCATTATTTCACTCTTAACTGTGGTGAAAAGCGATTGACATGACAACTTACATGATTTTAAGGGATTTTGATAAAAGTTTGAGGTGCAAATGTCATCATTGCAAGATTGGTGGGTTTTTTTGCATAGCATATCAAACTGGCTGGATAGACGCATGTGCTTGAGCAAGAAGAGTTAATGTATTACACCTATCAGAGCAAAGTTCTCAGCGCTCAGTGATACTGCTTTCATGAGCTCTGTAAAAAAACCAGCCAAAGATTCAGCAGAGGGAGGGACACAAAGACACAAGCCAAAAAAAGGTACTTATGTTTTATTTTTTTCTTATCATAAAATAAAAAAACAAACCAAAACGAGGAGGACATAGTGCTTCTATCACCGTAAAAGAACTGAAAATCTTGTTTACAGCTTCTGAAAGAACGACGATCATTAAAAATGTATTAAGACAGAAACATTGACCATTCTTGAGTGTCAAATAAAGTAGTTAATTAAAAGAGCGCAGTGAGGTTCTTTCCTAGCACTGGCTGAACACAGTGTTTCACACAGCATACATCCATACATACATCAGCAGGACATTATTGCTAAAAACCTCTCATTCCCTCACCATTAAAATATCTTCTTTAGCTATGTAAGAGATGTGAAAGAAATATAAATATCTATATAGTGTGCAAACATCAAGTGACTTTGAGAACATCTAAAGCGTTGAAATGAAGACAAAAGGCAAACATACAAAACCCCAAAAAAGGTAATAAACAGAAAAAAGATCTAATTAACAATACAAAAACAATACATCTGTTGACCTACTGTAGTAGTTCTGCATCACCTATTGTACCAGGACGTTAAGATCAACATCTGTGATATTTTAGTCCAAGAGACCGTTAATAACTTTGAGTATCACATAATTGTCAGATAGAGACGCTTTTCCCTTTTTGGAATGTTTTGAGACCCAGTTTTTTTTTTAACCGATTAAGCATTGTTGCAAAATAAAAGCTACCGCTTAATACATCAATGCTAAGTCTTCAGAAATGTTGAAAAAAAATAAAAAGACTCAGCCTAAAATGATGGATGAAACGTAAAAGTTATGGCATAAGAATATTAAAATGCAAAAATCACTGTGCCTTTAATGGTTGATTTCACACAGGTTAACTTGTGCTAGGCACTATAAAGAAATCTAAATAAGTCGTCATCAATTCTCAATAGTCACTGAAATACAGGTGCTTTTATCCTTTTTCTTTTAAATTTAGTTGATCTGAAATATCATGTTGCTCTGACATACACATCGCACAACATCTGATCCAGTGTCTACACAAACATGCAACCAGTGAGGGGGAGTGTTTTCTTCCACGTGTGGCTATATTTCGTGCTCCTGTTTCGTCATGTTTAAAACATTCCAAAAAGAAGTAAAAGAAAGAATTCAAAATATGGTTTGCAACTTAAAGATCCGCTCATCCGTTCAGCTCCGTCTTTCCAACCTCAAAGCTATAAATCAAACTTTGATATAGTACTTTGATACAGTATAGTACTTATTGATACAGTACTTTTGATAAATGTACAGTATATGGATCTTGTTGACAATATACAAATGAGCACCAGTGTTATTCGTTTCTTTTGAGCATGTCGTTCTCTTCTGAGAAATTGGACAAAAACGGGCATCACAGATACTTGTGAAACTGGCAGAACTGTTTGCCAATATAAAAGTGTAACATCAAGAGACTAAAGCTTGGTCTTAGCCTGAGTGCTTGCTAATGTTATCCCCACGTTTGTTCTCTTTTAAATACTGTCCAATTCGTTACAATCATGCAACTGACTAAAATTCATTGGAAACTGAAAAAAAGTCAATCAAAACCAATAGGAAACAGGAACGTAAAGGGGAGGATCCTAAGAACAGGCTTTACCAGAGGCCACAAAATAAGGTCTAAAAGCGAGTTCAAGTTAATCAGCGCCCTCTTCTGGGAACTGCGTGCCACTGCAGGTGACGTCAGATACTGCACCTCCATGAGCCGTGTGCAGAGAGTCAGTGCTCTCCCTACGGGACTGTCTCCAGGCTCACTCCTCAGAGTCTCTAATATTTTTTTCTAAGAATGTTTTTCAGACCAAAGTGTCAATGTACCGTGCGCTCACAGATGCAAATGCAGACAGGAAAAAGGCTCCACAGTGTTGGGTCTGCAGAAGCTTCACCAGTTCATCAAAGTGTTCCTGTTCAGCGTCATGAAGAACACTTGACTGCTACCGCCTGATCGGACCGAGGCGAAGAACACCTGCGGAACAAAACGAGAACTGTTAGCTTGTCCAAAGCCGTCTAAGCTCTTTTAGATAAACAATAACATTTACATTTGGAGATGATCTAAAACAACAATACCAGTCTACAGGGTGAGGACGCTTAAGAGACTAACCTTGTCGTTCCTCTCACAGAGGAACTTGAGTCTCTGAGCTCTCTTGTGCATGAAAACACCATCCAGGTGGCCCGTTTCAACAGAGCGGATCTCAATGGCTTTCTCTCCCCAGCCCATGATCTGGTTGGAGTGGATATAAGCTGCAAAACAGAACATCTTATTGAGTTCTGATGGATAGACAATCTTTATACCAAAAACAATCTACCATAGTTCTCAAAAATGTGAATAACTATTATTTTACTTAAAAAAATTTTTTTCATATAATTAATCAGCTACTAAAACAGTGTTGGTGATTATTATTGTGATATTTAGTTCAATTCTTGGGGAGAAATAGATCAAAGTGCTAGATCATCATTTATGCAGAATGTCCAAGCAGCTCCTTTCTCCTAATGACAGTGAATGGGGACCATGGCTTCAATTGACACTTTTACTGAAATAATGACTTAAACCTCATATGGAAGAAGAAGAATTGGGATAAAGCAAAAAAAGCAGCATTGAGGACGTACGTGTGTGTGTGTGTGTGTGTGTGTGTGTGTGTGTGTGTGTGTGTGTGTGTGTGTGTGTGTGAGAGAGTGACCCTGAACCACAAAACTAGTCTTGTGTCTTTTTTTTTTAAATTGAGATTTATACATAATCTGAAAGCTGAATAAATAAGCTTTCCATTGATGTATGGTTTGTTAGGATAGGACAATATATATGGCCGAGATACAACTATTTGAAAATCTGAATCTGAGGGTGCAAAAAAAGTGAAATATTGAGAAAATCGCCTTTAAAGTTGTCCATTTATATTCACGATTGTGCTGCATTCACTTACAAAAATAAAATTGATACATTTAAGGTAGGACATTTATGAAATATCTTCATAGACCATGATCTTTACTTAATATCCTAATGATTTTTGGCATAAAAGAAAAATCGATAATTTTGACACCCATACAGTGTTTTGTTGGCTATTGCCACAAATAAACCCGTGCGACTTATGACTGGTTTAGTGGTCCAAGGTCACATATATAAAAAAAAAAGTATAATTTTTTTTACAAAAATTGTCTTTCTGGTTCCCATCCACCTTCATTGCAATCAACAGAATAAACAGACATTCTGCAAAATATTTTCGCACAGCTCCCTATATGAAGTTGGATAAACAAGAATATCAAACTTTATTCATCAACATACCATGTAAAACAATATATACAGTATAACAAATCTCAACTTATTAATCATTTACATCATTGCAAAATGTAAACTATATTGTCACCCATCTCGAACGTGATAAATGCAACTATAAGGCATTAGGATATTAAGATTTTATAAACATTACGATTTTCTGCAAAGCTGTTTAGAAACAATGCATATTGTGAAAAGCACTAATCTACTTTGATGTCGCAAGAAAAAGAGCAAGTTTAGAGCAACATGAGTGAGTAAGGGGTGAATAAATAATAAAACTATCCTTATAAAATGCACTCCTTACAAACAGCAAAAACAGATCTCTGAATGCCATGACATCTTTTCATACACAGTCTATTTTTCCACCACCCCACAGACGATTAACAAGCATTGCATAGGAATCACCCTAAAGATGAATAATTCTGTCCGTGAACACTACTGATAATCATAACAGCCTGCCAAACCATGAGAAGCTCGGCCCAAACACTCCCCCATTGAGATTATTATATGTGATAAAGCGTGCCAAAAGCCCTAAAACTTACAAATAATGTGTTACACAAACCAGCTCACACACATAAATAACCATGTTCATTCTTCTCAAAACATGAGAGAAGTTGATGCATAGTTCGAATGTTTATGAACTCTGGGTGAACTACTTTTATCGCCTCCCACAAGGCAGAGGATTGTGTGGCGGCCCTTTGTAGTTTTCATGCACTTCTGTTGGCTGCGCATCCCTCAAGCTCTGCCAATGAGCTGGCAGAACAAGCTAACACAAACAGACACTGCGGTAGAGGCCAATCGGATATCAGTGCCACTGTGGTCATCAGTCGGCACAGCAAAATATGCTAGGTTTTTTTTAAAAGTATTCTCCGAAGATAAATATTTGATAAATTGAATAGGAGTCATTCTTTGGTCACTATGGCTTGTTTTGTTCTTGTACAGCTGGGATGGGTTACTATGTTTCTATTGAAACAAACAGACTCACCAACAGAGGTGGGCATCTCTCCCCACTGCAAGACCACGTCCTTGGTGATTCTGCCGTAAGTGTTGACATAAACGCCCTCATCTTCATAACACAGCAGCATCTCCATGCCATCAGTCTTAGGAAGCACCACGATGGCATGAGGGGTCACACTGCTCTGAATCTAAGAGAGAGAGAGATAAGGAGAAGAAAGGGTATTTGCAGATCACGCTGCAGTGCTTAAAGAGACCATTAGAGGGCCACATACTCAATGTACATTTATTCATTCAGCCAAGGCTCATCTGTATGGGCAGGTGGGGCACCAAAATATTCATCCACTAGAAAGATCTCTATATAAAATAAAATCGTTACAACTATTTTTAAGATGTTCTAGACTATTTTAAGTGTTTTAGAGTTTTAAGTGAGCAGGATATATTAACATTTAGCACATGACTTCGGCAGGAAGGTATCATTATACTAAGCTGGGCAGAGTGTGCCTGAGCACTCCACAGCACCCCTTAATTTTCCAATGTAAATCTGTGGTGAAAAATGGAACTGCAGGGCGCTCTAGGCTACGTTCACCGTCAGTTCAAATCCAATTGTTGACTAAATTATCATCTACATTGTGTGGATCACTTTCAGCATGTTTCCTGCGTCTGATGTTTAGGATTTACGTGCCGTGAGAAAGTTACATAAACCACGCAAAATCCGATCAGAGCAGTCAGACTGAAACGGATTTCCAGAAACGCGCTTTGAATAGGATTTCAAACTATATGAATGTAGCGTATTTCATGCAAAAAAAATGTTTTGATCGGATTTCAATCGGATATGAAAAAAAAAAAAAAAAATCGGATTTGGCCTGACAATCTGAACGAGGCATAAATGAGAGCCATTGGACAAAATTTCAGACTGCCGCACTTATTTTCACTTTATCTCACGGAAATCTCGCTCCAGACCAAGATGATATCAGTTCGCTTCAGCTGTGTGTATATTTACCTGCAGGTCTGTAACTAGTTGGCATGTCTGTTCTTCCTTATCAAGGTATATGAGTAGTGTTAATGAAAGTTTACTTCTATACGTGTGTTGCGTGTAATTAGAGCCTGTCAATCAACATTAGAGCACGACCCTCAGGCTGAATTACGCAAGGACACTAGACCTCTACCAAATGTGTACATGTGTTCAAAGATTAGCTTACAACAGAAAAGCTTACTATCCATCCATCCATCCATCCATCCATCCGGAACGTGAGAAAATGAATAGATTCCGTCTTCCTCAAAGCTCCCGAAACCTTTCTTCAACATTTTTCACACTTTCAAGTGCCGTGAAGGGAACATTACATGTGGAGGCACGTTATTTCACCAAGATTAGACTACAACCCCCAAGAGCAACACTGCCAAGGAAACCTCTGAACCAATCAAAAGGGTGTTGCCCATGACCGGCTCCCCCACCCAGAAGCACAACTTAATTGTGTTTTTACAAACAACAGAACCACAGCCTAGTATCACTGAGACTTAAACCACAGGTCTAAATAGCTACATTCATGTTTAATTTGTGTTTATAAATTAGTTGTGCCAAAAAAAAAAGAATTGCAAAAATGAAAAAAAAAAATTCATAGGTTAATTACAAAAACATCACTTACATGTGATGGTATGTAGATGTCATAGGGGTTTCCAGAATCCACATCTATGACATGAAAGCCCACACTAGACCCATAGATGACCTTTAACCTCTGACCCTCTTCTACAGTCAGGTCCACAAGCTGAGGTCTGTGCTGCAGTTCTGTGAACGACTGCCAGAGAGAAAGAGATACAGATATAGAGACTTATGCGGAGTCTGGGGAACTGGTTAAACAGGCAGTTAATGCAAACTTGAAAATGTAATTAATAAATGCAGTTAATGTAAAACTTGAAGCTATTTTCTTTCATTTACAAATTATTCTATCACATGTTTGTTAAATAAAAAAGTAAGCATAAAAGACATATACGGAGAGGGAAAGAGAGATAAATATTGTTGCAGCATCATACCTTGAAAGCCATGAATTTATGGTACGGCTTGGGGGCCCACGCGTAAATCTCTACAGAGTTCTTCAGTGCGATTACCAGGAATTTGATTCTCTCGTATTTCACTAAAAACAAAGTAAATCATGCTTTCAGTTCCCTGCAGCTCACAGTGGCAGTCTCTCACATTCATACGAGAAAGCAGACTGTCCCCCGCCGCCACGCTCCATGCTGTTAGAGGTGTGTCGATTAGCATCAGAGATCTCGATTAGCCTACTCTACCGTCTCAGACTTAACAGCCTCTGCTTTAACAGGGAAGCTTTCATACAATATAATATAAGACGACAAATTATGACCCCCAAATTATGAACATTTGCCTCATTCTGCACACTCAGAAAATACAGGCTCACATGGTGCTAATATTTATATTAATAATTGTTGCAAATAAATAAGTTAAATCATTTAAAAACAGACTGGCATTGAGATTTACAATATGCTGCTAATAATTATAATACTATATAGGAGTTTTATTTGGATATTAGTTGCTACTGTACATTATGGTGGTCTCTAAATTTATATTTTACTGGCATTGATATCAAATACTTTTGGTATTGTGACAATCCTAGCAGAGATGGTTCACTTACCAACTTTATAGTGAATGCAGCCTTCCATTTCCCCAACAGTGATCCAGCCCTGTTTCTTCTCCACCTCCGGATCATTGTGCAGTATCCGGTTTCTCAGCCATGACAAGTAGTAGACGCGCAGTTTGTTTTTCTTCCCTGAAAACATCAATGACGAGGTTGACAAGCTAATAAAACATGGCGTGTATCCCCAAAACCACAAAGGCTTTTTTTTTTTTTTTTTTGAGTTAAAAAACTCCAACTTTCATGACCTTATCAAGCTCTTTTGTTCTGAGACAAACCTGATATGGTGACCAGGACGTTTAGACCCTCCAGCACGTCCATCTGTTGGAAGCGTCGGCGAGTGATGAGGTTATACACCTTGCCCTGACCGCTGCGGTCCAGCAGCATTAGACCGTTCTCAGTGCCCACCAAGAGGTTCACACCTGAGTGTCCACAAACATGAATTAGATTCAAGAATTTTTATCAGAAGAGGAATTGAAATGCAATTGAAACAAAAAAGGCATATATCAGAGAGAGCGTGATGTACCCCATAGAGCAGCACACAGGATCTCAGAGTTGAAGCGTTTCTTGTACTTGCGGATCTCTGGTGTGTCGCTGTGGGGTCTGATGTTGGTGGGGTTGACATTGACCACAGAGATCTTCCGAGCCTCGTTCAGTTTGGCCTGCTCCTGACGCAACAACTCATTGGCAAACAACACTGCAGAGGTAAGAAAAGAAGAAAACGCATCAAATGATATGAAAGGGGAAACATTTCATTCATAAACAGAACGTTTGGGCAAGAACCAAACCCGGCGGGAGGAAGCACGATTATGCTGTAATGCTCTTATCTCATTCAATGCCCAGCATAAACCTAATTTAAAGCCCATTTTATCCAAAATATAGCCCTAGCCAAATTACTTTCCATAAATGTTGTTCCTTTCATTGTTGCGGGTGGTGATAACAAGATGTGTTTGTTTGCGATTTGTATATTTACCGGCCGCTGAGCTCTCATCGTTGTCGTCTGTGGGGGAGGTTTGATATACACGTGGATCCACAAAAGGAGTGAAAGAAGCTTTCGAACCACCGCCAAGACCAAACTGATACAAAAAAACAAAAACAAATGTACCATATCAGCTCCAGTTAAATTATTTAATAGCAGGCATTTTCTGAAACACTGTCTGAGTTTGGGGCTAAAAATACAACAGGAGTGCCATTCCTCTGTTTAGATAATAGATGTGTCAGAAAAATTGTGTTTTATGACTCAGCAGAGAATTTTAGACCTTCACATGTGACTATGATTCAGTAAATAATGTTTGTTTTAGAGTTATGAAAATGTTAGGAGTCATTATAACAGCAAAGTGTTTTCCTCATATTTTTAGGCCCTTCGGCCTCATTTTAATGGCAGTCAAGTAGAGAGAGCGCTGCAGATTATTGGGAGACAAGGGCAGGACAGGACTGGGAAATAACGCAAGCCAGTTTCATTAGCTTGGCCTGGCTAAATATATCAGATCCTTACCCCTCTTAAATGTTATCTACCTCATCCATAGAGTCCAGGTCCTGGGAATTAAGGCCCGTTGGAGTTCCTGATGGGGAGTGGCTTTGCTGCACCAGGTCTGGTAGGTTCCCGTGGCCTGCGAAACCGTTGCTCTCGCCGTGGCCCAAGCGCTGCCTCTCATTGGTCTATACAGAAGATCAAACCATTTGAAAGTGATCAATTTGAGGAACAAGAGAGAATCCCTTTTTGGAGGTAAATAGCATCTAATGTGACTGACATGGTATCTCACCTCTCTCATTTTTAGGGTACCATCTTTAGAGCCATCATTGTAGGAGTCACTGAAGGACTCATGGCTGCTCGTGAAAGACTCGTTATTTCCCTGAACAGAGGGCCTGAAGGAGAAAAATTTTATTTTGCAATTTTGAATTTCCCTCCTTTATTGATCGATGTAAGAAAGATAATGAGAAGTGATAAAGAGTGGTGAAGGGGATCAAGAAACACTTGGACACAAACTGCCCACATAAGCCCTGATTGCTGGGCCCAAGCTCACACAGAAAAAAAATTGAGGAACAAGAGAAAACTGATGATGCTTGCACTTACATGATCCTGGGAATGTCACTGACTGGCACCGTGCCGTCATGCCCCACAGTCCCATCCTCATCCTCACTGCTCTCAGTGTCCTCACTGGAGGAGGAGTAGTCGGTCAGTTTAAGGGGCGGCCGGTTGATCTCATCTATTCGCAACTCCCTCAGTTCTTTAGCCAAGGCAGTCAGATCCTGAAAGACAGACAGAAGGATTCATATAACAAACTAGAATAGTGACACTAGTAACTTCAGTAGTGTGACAGTAGTTCAGTTTTGGATATAGTCTTTGACGATATCAAGCTACTTTTGTCAATGTTACATTATTGTAGCCTAGTCCACAGTACTGTACAAATAACAGTCAAGTGTTAGATAGTCTGTTTTTTTTGTGTGTGAATCAATTCATTCTGATGGTTCAAGAAAGATCATTTATGACTGGTCAACCAATTTATTATAATGAATCTGTTTATTTTTATCACACATTATTTGATGAAGCAATACATTTTAGAGAAATAGTGAAAAAAACCTATACCAAAATGTATAAAAAAAATACACTATACATATTAAAATACTATACATATTTAAAATAGTATGTTAATGGTGTTAAAGTATATATGTTAAAGTATACTTATAAAATAAATGTATATTTACTGACATATCGCTTGAGACTTATCGGTACTGATATAAATATTATAATTTAACTTCTTTATTATAGAGTTCTTCTCTATAGCACAATGCACATTTCTTAATATTAAGCCTAAAATGTGTTTTAATATCACTATTAGTAAGGATAGTATGATCTCTGTGGCTTTAAATGCAAGATTCCACTTTTGCACAATCACATATACTTAAGTATATCTTTAGTGGGACCTTAGCACTACTTCTGGATAACTAAAGTGCAAAATTAGTTGTTCCAATTTAGCAGACCAATTTAGAATACTAAAAGTACAATTGAAGGGTATTTCTATTACCGTAAGTACATACATATGTAAATGTATTTGTAGCATACTTAGGATAAAATAAATGTATTTTAAATACATTTTAGTTTATTTATTTTTTACTAGGGTTGAAAAAGTTTGCAAGCAAATTAACTGGTTCAACTGCTTTCACAGATTAATTTAAGTCACCACACAGTAATCCTAAAGTTTTTAAAGTTGAACAACTGTAATATTTGAGTATCTTATAGCACAGTTTCAAAGTAGCTCCACCAACACTGGTGAAAAAGGTCATTCAAATGAAAAGTTTGATTCTTACTCAAGAGCCGCACAATCTATATTAGAAGCTTGTTCAAATAGAAGATTTAATTGGAAAGAAAGGACCGTAGTGTGACTATGAATGATAAAACAAACTTTTTTTTAACTTGAGAATGATCCAAAACTCACAAATTAAGATATTCACAATCTCCCCTACAATAAAAAAATATAGCAATATTTATCAAATATATATAAAATAAACTCTGCAATGATTTCCTGAGTATTTCAGAGCCTTCATGCAAAGGTCATCCATGTTTAGTTTGTATTCGACCTGTAATCCCAGCTCTAGGCTCAACATAAAAATGACCCTCGTGAACTTTAGTTGCTATGGAAACAGCGAGGCTCCTAACAAACAGCTGGGGTTATTTGCGTTGCGGTGAAAAATCTGAGCCAAGTGGGGAGAATGACACACAACCACACAGAGTCCATTGACAAAGCCACTGGCAATGCGGCTCAGTGAGAAAGCTGAGAGGGTGAAAGAGGACAAGCTTTTCTCAAGTCAGCGTTGCTATTGAGATCAGCAGGCAAGAATTCCCACAGTCCTCTGCCAAGCAACCTTTAGATTGAGAGGGACCGAGAGAAAGATGGATGGGAATGTTACAAACCCTTAGAGACATTTTTTTCAATATACTAATCATTAGTTTCCTCAAGTCAAAGCCAAAATGGCTCACAGAGAAACAACAAACCAGTTTCATAAAAAAAAAGGTAAATAAATAAAAGTAAAACAATTAAAAAACTATAAGGTTTGGTTCTTCATGCATTTGTAGGAGAGCATGGGGCTAGCAACGTCAATGTCATAGGTTTGATTCCCAAGTAATAGTACCTTGAATGTAACAAGTAACTTTGGATAAAATTGCCAACCAAAAGCATCAGTATAAATAAATATTAAAGGGATAGTTCACCCAAAAATGTAAATTCTGTCATTTATTCACCCTCAAGTTGTTCCAAACCGGTATGAATTTCTTTCTTCTGCTGAACACGAAAGATATTGTAATGTTGGTAACCAAACAGTTGATGGGCCCCATTGAAGTAGTTGTTAAGTAGGAAGAACTTATAAAAAACATATTTAAGATTAATACAATTGATAGTTATTGCAAGCGAAAAGTAATTGTAAATATCAGCTTTTGGCCCAGTGTGTCCAGAGCTTCAGCCAAGAATTTTCATTTCAGATATCTCTAATCTACAAGCTTTGAGCGTTCACAAGTGGAAAACTGGCAAAGGGGACAGTCTGAACAATGTAACCAATGGGACATTTGGCTTCCAACTGTAAAACCGAATCTGCGTCTGAAGATTGTTTAGCCTACAACTGTGTTTGGAGGTCACATCTACATTTAAAGAAAACTAAAAGCACCTTCAAAAGGAAATGAGACAGGAAATTAATTATGGCTAGATGATATTTGGGGGCCGTTGGGATCCAACTTACCGTAGGTCGACTGGGTTTGTTCACCTCTCTGCCCTCCTCCTGAATGGGCTTGGAGGTCTCCTGTAATGCCACTGGAGAACCTTCTGATTTACCAGAGCCTGGAAACACATAACAACATGTTCAAGACTGGAGGACATCAAATGTAAAAGTTTAAGAAAAACCCACACTGATTGACCCTTATTCTGATTATCGGGCAGGAAATATACTTCAAGACAATGTGTTCTCAAACAGTGTTATAAAACATATATTTTCATTATTGTAAACAAAAATATACAAGAGGCTCAACGGCTGTCTTGTGATATACTTTACCTATGAATACACCTACTGGAAAGGACCAGAATATCTAAACAACTCAAGTGCACAAAACAGGAAAACAATGCATCCAGAATGTCATACTATACATCCACTTCACTCTAAAGGACAAGAGCAGCACTGCACATCTGACATGGCAAACGGAGTGGAACAGGAACAAGAGGATCCTAGCAAAAACAACCAGGATGAAGTCTGAAAGAGTGCCTGCTCCTTCAGTCCAATGGTGGTTGTCCACCCACCCACAATCACTATGATTTAAATAAGCACGTCCAGCTGTATTGCAGACGGTAGCGTTCTGCCTCAAGTGATTTTGCAAAAGGCATCAACTATAAAACAAAGATAAACCAGCAATAAAGCAGCTCTGCAGAAGACTGTTGTCATCATCCAGCTCAATTCAGCTGAAGTTTTGTTTTCATCTAATAGTGTCAATACTGCAGAACCACTGAATATTAAGTGTCTTTTGGCAAGTGGCAAGGAACCCAAACTCCATAAGGTGACAGAAATGGAGAATTTTTTTTTTTGGGAGAAACCAGACTCTGTCAGGAGCACATTTTCCATAACAAATAGTTTCATAACAAAAGGTTTGATCGTGTACACCCAGGTTTGAATCTGGCCTGGATGACATCCTAAATTGCCTGTCTGGCTCTACTGTCCTATAAATAAAAGCTTAAAAAGCATTTCTTTTGGATGGTGGTGTGCAGTGGTTGAGGCTGAAGGCTGCTTTCCAGAAGGTTTATAGTTTGATCATTGAAAATCATGAATTACTCTCACTAAAAATTGTATGCGTCAAAGTTATGAGTGATGTTATTTCCTCTGTACAGAAACTCAAGAAAACAAAGCAAAAAGAGATCATGTAGAAAATCTGGAAGACACTCACGTCTTGGCTGGTTCCTCTCACTGGATCCAGGCTGGGAGCCACCCTGAGAGCTGGGTGTGCTGGAGCTGGATGAGCCATTACTGCAGGTTCTTTGCAGAGCCACGTCCAGAGACAACTCCGTCCTCCTCAGATCTGGATTACTAGAGAGATCAGGATACAGTCAGAACTTGAATACACCAACACAGAGCAACAGCTCCAGCATGTGATCGGACAGAGCTGACCTGGTGCGGATGAGCTGAGAGGCTGCCCGCCCTCCTCCAACGGACTCCCCATTCCCCGGAGAGTTCTTCCTCATCAGAGCAGGGGAGATAGAAGTGGTCCGCTGGGGCACCTGGGTAGTACCGCACAACTTTAATCAAACAAACAAATGACCAAACGTCAGAGACGAGGGATTGTAGCATGATTATTGCAATCAGTTGCTTTAAAAACATAAACAAAATATGAATATATTTAATATATTCAAAGAAAATAGTCTTTGAATCATTTTTATGAAACAAAAAATGTGCTTTAAACTTTTTTTTGGGGGGGGGGGTCAGCAAGATTTGTTTTCTTAATTGAATACTTTCATTCAGAAAAGATGAATTAAATTGATCAAAAGTGAAAGTAAAACATTTATAATGTTACATTTAAAAAGATTTCTATTTCAAATAAAGACTATTCTTTCAAACTTTATATTCAAAGAACCATGAAAAACAAAATGTATTATGGTTTTTTATGTATTCTTTCATTTTTTTATATATTTTTAATTAAATAAATGCAGCCTTACAAGCATAAGAGACTTCTTTATTAACATAAAAAAACTGACCCCAAACTTCTTAACGGTAGTGTATTCACCAAAAATAATAGTGTAAAACCTTTAAAAAGGAAAAAGTGAAGTTGATTATAGGAATAGTTAGGAGTAGGACAAAATATCGATAGGGCAATATATCGTTGTACTACTTCGCGCGATACGACCTGGCGCCAAATATCGATATTTTAATTAATAATAATATCGATATTTTTTAATTAATAAAATAAGGCGCTCTAGATTTCCCTGCTCCAAGCGTGATATCATGAGCCATGTATCGGTCATCGTATCGTATCTTAAAGTACCCTGTGATTCCCACCCCTAATCATAATCCTGACCTTGGGAGGAACATCGTCTTCCCTCAGCCAGGGGGAACTGCGGTCAGGTTTCTCCTCACGACTGGCCATGCGAGGGGCCGGAGGGGGCATCTCTGAAGTTGGGTCTGAGTTCTGCCGTGGCATCTCTGGCCGATGGGACACCAGGCTCTCCTGGAACGCTGAAACGCCCTTGGCAGATTGATCATGCAAGGACTGAGAGACTGACAGAGAAGAGCTATGGGACCTCACTGGAACCAAATGAGCCATCTACGAGGAGCAAGAAACCATTAAGTGCTTAGTTCAGGACTCTGACACTTTTTCACCAATTATTTTTCATGACCTTTACAGTCATTTGTGATTACTGGATAAGAATGTTTTCGACATTATTATTATTTTTAAAATCATTTAGAGATTGCGGTGTAGATTTCCATGGGTATGTCAGGTACTAATCTTTTGAAAAATAACATGTATTGATACTTATGTTGTTGTACCTGAGGCTCCACAGGGCGGTGTACAGGAGGGGTCCGTGCCGGCTGCATACCCCCACTGCTGAAGGACTCGGAGCGTGGCGGAAGGGAAGGGTCGGAGATACGGTTAGCCACTTTATGCTGCAGGGCAGGAGAGCTCTGGCGGTTCAGTTTTGAGCGCTCCTCAACCTTCATGAATAATAAAAAGCCATATAAGAACAGGCCACACCGCTTGTCCCAGCCACCACCAACAAACAAGAAAAAAAATGGCAAGACCCTGAAAAATGCCTCAGAAACTACATACTTGGGAAATGCACAAGCCAATATTACTTAAATGAATCAGTAGAAACTACCACACCATCTGAAAGAGAAAAGCAATCTATTCAGCTAGAAGCTGAATTAGCCGTTGCATGTTGATCGGGTCATTCATACAACAATCAGTTAGAGCAGACCAGCACCTTCTATAAGCAGACACTGACCTTTGAGAGGTGAAGGAAAATACTTCAACTAAGTTTAATGGGCAAAGAATCTGCTTTGGCAATAGAAAAACCCACTACACTGTATGAGACACCGCTTGACCACTAGACGAGAAGATTTCAGTTCTTATCTAATTTCTAAGAAAGTCAACAAGGTAATCATTAACATTTAAATCGACCCGTATCTGTATTCATGAGATGTGGAATGTGTCCAAGTCTAAATATATGTGAAGTCGTTCAGTGTCTCACAAGTTGAGGGCTTTTTGTTTGCACCAACAGATCCTTTCAAAGAACTAGACAGACATTGGTTAACCATCTTAGTGTCTCAGAAATGCAGATTCCTATTGAGGGAGAAGCTTGTCAAATTCAAAAAGAAAGGAGTGGTTAGTGTGGAGACGAATGGCAGCTTGCTCAGAAATATGGTTACACTATGTCAAGAGACATAATTCAGGCTAATTAAAAGGCAATCAAAATAGCAACTAAATCATCCATCATGTGTTGTTTAAAAGCACTGGCTACAATGGTTAAGATAGTTTTGCCTGTATTGTTAATCTAACAGTGTGTCCTAATCGGGCGCAATGCAACAAGACATTTGTATGTTTTCAATGAACATGAAACTACAGCGGAACTGACACAATCACAGCCAATAAGAGGATATTTGATTTTCAATGTACAGTAAAGTGCTGCAGGAATGAGCTGTGCTCCTCAGAACCATTTCATTTTGAGCTCATTTTGTCAGAGCACTTAAAAACGGCCAGAAAAAGGTCTAAAAATGTGTGATTAAGCAGTATTCAGATTAAATGTACAGTAGTACACTAAAACACTTTTTACTTAAAATTTGTGTTCATTTACATACATTTGTGAATAACAAAAGAAAAAAAAGTTTGTTGCTATAACAGCTTCTTTTCTGCAATGTTTAAAGGTCAATGGGAAAATCATATTGTCGAGGGAACAGCAGTGACACTAACTTCTAGGTTGGCATATAAAATGACATCATCCCTGCAGCAATCTGTTATGTGAACTGGGAATATGAACCAATGAGATTTTGCAGCGGGCAGGGCTACCCAGCGCAATGCCACCGAAATAAAAACTAAGCGATTGACAGAATGTCCTGTTGCTCTGCGCTTGACGCGGCTGGCTAGGATATGGTATAGAGAAACTTGTGGAACTCATTCAGCTTTCCAGTTAGTACTGCTAAAAAAAAATCAGAACACTTCCCAATATACAAAATACAATGGATGTTTTTCAGACTAAATATTAAACCATTCATTTTTAACCTCTCAAAGGTTGTTTGATTCATACGATTAGCAGAGTTCACCACATGCCACCTTGCAAGAGAAAAAGAGCAGCTCCATCACCAACGGACAACGCACCCAGAAGCACCCAGCGATGGACTGCACCGACTGCTAAAGCTTACACAAACACAGAGGCCATCCAGGAGGGGTGGTGGGCCATCTGATGGGGCTCAGAATCAGGACCGGGGTCAAATGTGACAGAGGGGCTTTCGTGATGTCACTGATGAGTAAGAGCCAGTAAGATGGGAATGGAAGGGGCTTATGACATGTGGAGTACCGACTGAACGACTGGTTAACAGGTCTGTTTAATTGGGCAGTTGTATAATTTACGTATATCGATTTTGGAATAGCATTCAGTAACTAAAACATTGTGCCAGTGTGTTCCATTTTATTTTGAGGATTAAGAGAGCAAATCAATAAATACAGTTAAAAAAAAGCTATTTACATCTATTTACAATGATCGCGAACGCCCTCAATTAACGTGGGACTTGATCGTCATCATGTTGGAGGAGAACGGGGAGCCTACAGGGGATACATTAGGGCTGATCAAGGATGAGCGGCGCCTACCGCTAACTGGGGATGGCGACCTAGAAGAGACTGGGCTTTCTCTGGGGGTGTTTCTAGGGGAGAGCCCCATCCAGCGAAAAACAGAACCAACTGGCTCAGCCTTTTTTGGGGACTTTTTATGGGGCTTGCGGGTCACATTAATGAAGCCCTCACGTTCAAAAGAATTGGAGCGCCAGATGGCCTGTTTCAATTTCAGCCCGAGCAGCTCCCTTGAAGACAGGTCCTGAGCAGAGGAGGAGCGATTAATGTGAACCGATTTATCTGAAGAGAATGTTGCGAGGGGCACGGCCCACTCCCATTGTGGTACCGTCAGGAGGTTCTTGGTTGGCACAGAGTTTGAACGCTTATCTTTAGCCATCATATATCTAAGGGAGTGCTCTGGGGCTGACTGGGACAGAAAGTCCTCCACATCAGGGATCAGACAATCCTGGTTAACAGCGATTTGCGGGACCAGCTCATCGCCAAAATCTAGTCTATGGCAAGGTAAGAACGTTGAGGCTGAGACCAGGTCTTCTGAACTAACCACTTTAGTGACCGCTGGGTTGGGCTTGCATTCGGGGACCTTCTGTCCGGCCTTCTGGCAGGCCCTAAGCTGGCGCACCTGCAGGCTAATGTTCTCTCGACTCTTTTGCTGGCCTGAGACATGGATGATTGGCTGCTGCTGCTGCTGCTGCTTCCGGTGCTGCAAATGCTGTGTGATCTGTTCACTAATAGGGGGAAGCAGTTTAGCGGGGGCTGAGGGGGTCCATTTGGGGGGTGGCTGCTGACAGGAAGGGGATGAAGAAGGCGTGGGGTTGATGGGTCGGGTCTGTTTTAGGGCCCGGCCTTGGACCTGAAACAGTGAGTCAAGAGTTTTTTTGTTAAACACAGTTAAGTTGGTAAAGAAAAACAAAAAAAAACTGGGCCAAGCACACACTACTGAAAGCTCAAGACTGAAGCTCATATAAAGTCTTAAAGTCTCAGATCAGCACCTTGCAATGTGTTGGCAAAGATGTTCAAGTGTGAGTCCTTGTGAGTTGCACTAAGAGTCGTAACAGATGTAATGTTGAATTTCAAACTGGCTGGACGTGTCTCACCTTCCATGTTTTTAAGAATCAAGTCTAGTGTTAAAAGTTAATTCAGTAATTGTTTAGCTAGATATAACGTCACTATTATTCGTATACTTAAAATACCAGTGGTGTTAAGATACTGTACTGTCATCTATCAATGTGGACCAGCATGACTGTATCTGAGTTTTATGCAACTTACACTGATACTAATGAGTTTTATAGAGCAGTCTAAACAACACACTCACAAATTCAATTACCTGTCCAACAAACAAAAAACACTACTCAGGATTTTCGACATTGTAGATCCTTACTAACATCGACATTGTAGATCCTTACTGACGTCGGCATAAATTTTTTTGTCTATGTTGGTCTGTCTTCAAACCATTTTCACTTCGGCAGCCGAAGAGCGTGATTTTCTTCCACGTTCAGTCAAACACCACTCATTTTAAGAACAATTTAACATGACAAAATACAATGAGGGGGTGACTCGCACCATACAAAATTAAACCCTTTTTATTGACAACTATTATGACTACAGTCTTCATCTCATCACACTTCACAAAAACAGAATTTATTTATCGTTTAAAAACGTTTAAATTAGCAGCAAACTACTGAATGTGCCTTTAATTTTACATTTATGCATTTAGCAGACGCTTTTATCCAAAACGACTTACAAAATAGGAACAGACAACAAAGCATTCATCAAAGAGCCAATAATAATTGTAGTACACAATGCCAGATTTAATAGACAACTAGTTTAGGAAACTAGAGAAGAAATGCAGAGGAGATTTTATTATTTGTGTGTACGCGTGTGTGCACACACAGTGACTTTAATATGGGTGTACGCTTGTGTGAAAACACATTTTGAGATCTGTGACTACTAGTTTGTGCAACAACCTTATTTCTTGTAGTGTGTGCTTGGCCTAGGAAAGCAAAGACAAAATCAGAACGCTGTGATGACTGTAGATCAAAAGAAAAGAAACCAGATTACATCACAAAGTCACATTAAATAGTATTTCCTTCAGTTATATATAATGTTCTAAAAAGACTGTGGTGGCCATTTTGCTGATATTCTAGGATAAATCAAGAGAGTTAATCTGTCCAGTTTCATTTTTGCTGAATCAGCATCAGTGGTCTTAGACTTTCAGTAAAAGTTTCCAGGCTGCTGACCCTGAAAAGTGTGCTGGAAAACATTTCTGCAGTGCAACACAGTTTCCTAACCAGACACAATGCGTTTCCAGTGACAAGCAATTTGTTTGTCTGCACAGTACGTGAAACAGTGTGTGACATGACGCCAATAAGCAGATATTTGCTGTTTAATGTACAGTTATTTAGAGCAGGATTTTAGACCAATCAGATTTCATTGAGGGTGGGGCTAGAGTGTGCAACTGGTACTTGTTGCTTGTCATGGTTACAGCTGGTTAGGACAAAAACTAACTAAGATTTGCACAAAATAACTTGTTCCTTAAATCGCATCATCCCTGGAGTAACACAGCGCTGCGATGCTGGAAAAAGGACAAATTCATTCTAATTTCAGCTTTTCCCACCTCTTTGGCCCAGACTGGTTTGTCGCTGGGGTTAACGACATCTTTGTAGTGGTAAAGTTGCTTCTTCTCTGAGGGTCTGGCGTCTTGTTGCTGTTGATGTTGGAGAGAGACAAGGAAAGCCCTCTCCTGATGGAGCTGTCTTTGCAATCTCTCCGCCTGTCTCTGTTCCTCCAGCTGTTTACGTTTGTACTCCTGAAGACACAGAGAGAGAGGATGATAGTTTAAATAACTATTGTGTGATGTCAAATAAAGAGCTTTGCAATAAATGATTCAAACAAGCACAATGATCATACAGTACACTGGCACACAAACACACAAAAACATGCACATGCTGGCTCATTTAAGGGGTATACGTTGCTCAAGACAAATGGGAGCACACAAAATCCAGGTGAACCGCCATTCAATGCCAGGCATATGTTCTGCGTTGATGGCAGAGATCTGGGATGGTGTGAGATCAGCTACAGATGAGAAAAAAATAAAAAAGTTTCAAGTATCCTCTAGACTCATCTAAAAAGTTACATCTGAAGCTATAGAACAGAGCTACCTGGAACAAAGTCTTCTGTGCAGTTTTGCAGTCTTTTATCATTCTCTTTTCTCCTCTGTCTCCCTAGTGACTTCAATGAAAAGCAAGTTTATTGCATCTTTCTGGCCTCCTCTACACTTCAAAACTCCCATGAGAGCAAAGAAAGAAGGGAAGACTGGCTCTGGTCTGCGCCTTTCCTAGTTTCACTTCAAATGCATCAAAGCATGGGATTTCACAGGAACAAATGTTTTAATTTGCTAAGGATAAAAAAGCTCTGCTGTAATTTGCCCATGAACTTAATAAATGATTTGCACACAACACACAAATAACAGCTTGTTTTCTTGTGTGTCTGTTGGGACAGTACAACAGTTATAGCAATAAAAAGGACTTCCAGCATTAACATAATGAGTAGATTAAAATGTCATCATGAATACACATGATGTATCGTACATAAATACGTTAACAACATTACAATTAATCTCTATTTAACATATACTGTACGAACAGTGGCACAGTAGTGACACAGTGCTTCTCGAACAAGAAAAAAAAAATGTAGGGAGGAACTTTTGGCCAATGGAATGGATAAGATTGTTGTTCTTGTTCTTCTAAAACTTCACATATTAAAAAAGCACAAAAAATACAAAACACAATTGACAATTCAAAAATGTCAATACATCAATGCAAAATAAAACATAATTGTGATTCTGTAAGCACAAATGGAATAAACATAAACAGAAATAATTTGGGTCAGCGCAGCGGCGGGTCAGGGGAGAGGAAGGACAGGGTTTAGGGCTACAGCAAGGCGAGGGTCTTCTCTCTGTTACCAGTAGGAGCGCCTGCTCTTGCAAGAGCTGTTGCTGCAGGATCTCGAGCTGTCTCTGTTCCTCCTCCAACTGACGACGGATATACTCCTACAGACCCGCCACGACGCAAGAGACAGAAAGACAGGAAAACACAGAAGACTGAGTTTATCACAGTTCCTACAGGATTCAGAATGAAAGTGTGACAGTAGAATATCACAGAAGATGACAAAGAAGTGTGAGATGAAAAGAACAACAGAACGACGGAATAGCTAGCCATAAAGACATATCAATCTAAACGATAGACTTTTGTCCTGCGTCCGAATATGCCTACTTCCAAACAGCAGTAGTAGGTCTGAATTCATAATATTCATAAAACCATAGGCGAAAAGTATCCCGATGACCAACTACTTCCAGCGGTATTTAGAAGTGCGCATCCGATGGACACTTTACTGTCCCATGAGACCACGGGAAGGTCACATGGCGAATGTAGCGCATCCAAATTCCATTCACACTATACACATTCATACTAAATCGAACATGCCTTTCTAATGGTCGAGAAGAAAGTTCCACACTAAATGTAGTACCTACAGTATGCGATTTTCGCAGTGATAGATAGAACGAAAGCTAGTTAACAAGCTAGCTAGAACCATAGAACAACCAATGGATAAAATGACAGCTAGCTAGCTAGATCCACAGATAGAACAATAGCTAGCTAGAGAAGCCATAGATAGCTAGCTAAGTTAAATGATAGCTGGATAAAACCTGAGCTAAAATGATTACTTGATAGACTGATAGCTAGATGTAATGATAGCTAGCTAGACCGTAGATACATAAACGATAAATAGCTAGAACGATAGTACAATTGCTAGCATGGTAGCTGGAATAATAATAGAACGATAGATAATTTCTCAGCCAGAAAAGAAGAGGTGTGGAAAAATATTAAGTGAAATATCAGTTACACAATTTGATGACATTTTTCTTTTTTTATGAAGGGAGGGTGTGAATGTGTGCAGAGGCAAAGACAGAGCTTACTGGGGGTTTGTACATCAGCACACCTGAAGCAGTGTGCCTGAGAGGACAAAAATAGGTGGGAGAGAATATTGATAGTGAGAGCAGACAGAAGGGGAGTGTAATCGCCAAGAGCAACTGTGAGATGATGATGATGAAGGAAAAACCTTTTTAGCGTGAGCAGTGTGTGAGTGAGCGTGCGGGTCAGAGCTCTGGAAAACAGCGAGCATTACCAGAGCCATTCTTAGAAACATAGACAGCTCAGCAAGGTAATTAACCTCACCCACACAAATGAAAAAGACTAAGATATTCTCATCCATTTATCAAGTCAGTGACTCAGCCATCCCTTCATACATCATGAGATGTGCGGGGGGGAATGGTTCAAGGTCACACACACACAATCCCAGTTAAGGGTGTTAGATGGTCAATCAACTTGGAGCAGATAAAGAGAAAAGCTGTGCTCTCATTTCCCGTGTCTTATCTGGCTCTCCGCAGAAACCTTTTCGTTACGGAGCCATTCACAGGGTTACTTTAACAACAATTAACTTCCATTAATTGAGTGTGTAGTTGGTTTCCAGCTGTATAATCAGAGCAGTGCAGTGGGAAACAGCTCGAGTACCTGCTCCCTTTCGGCCTGTCTCCTCTCCTCCTCTCGACGAGCCTGCTCCTCAAAGCGATGCCTCTCTTTCTCTTGCTGCTTCCTGAGCTCACGATCACGCCGCTGTTGCTGTAAGAGAAGCATGCTTCCCATAAGGCATCAGTTCCTTAACTCCTCTGGCCTCAAGCTACTCTAAGCCTGGTGTTAAAAACATCACTTGTAGGAGTGTTGCTGTAGGAGAGTAATGCTGGTCTGTGTTTGTGTGAGAATATCATCTTATCTGGATGTTCTCCATTTAAAAAGATAAGTGAGTAAATGCAGAGAGGCTCATTCATGGATTTATAATAAGAAAAGTGCCATTCATATGAGCTCAGAGCAGCTAAAGTTTTTTAACCTATAATGAGTCATTTACCAAGAGACAACAGCTGGTGTAAACTCAGACGGTTATGGTAAACTCAAGTTTGCCTTACACACACACACTATAAGCATACCTCTTCTAGCATGCGCCTCTGTTCTTTTTGTTCCTCGATGCGTTTCTGTCTCTCTGCCAGTAATTGGTGCTTGTGTCCCTCGTTCTGCTGTTGTTCCAGCTGCTGTCTGCGCAGGGCATCTGATCGCTCCTTATTGGCCAGCTGCAGGCGTAGGAAATCCCGCCTTAGAGTGGACTCTCCTGGTATGTTGATGATGGAGCTGCATGGGGACGGATCATTGGCCGTTTCGATTAGTTTTGTCCCATATATACAATGTATACAAACATCCAGTTCCCTCATAATTGTATGCCCACTAGAAAACCCAACCCCAAACACCTCATGGAGGCTGTACCTGGGTTCTCCCATGTCATGCTCCTCCTCCTCCTCTTCACTCCCACTGTACTCGTACTCGGTCTCATCTGCAAGTGTAAAAATGTCCTGCAGTCACATTTCAGACATGCAAAACCCTCCCTAATAGGATCCCTATCAGGTACCTTGACATTCTGTATGCTTAGAGAATCTGTCTGCGTTTAAAGTGCCAATATTCTATGATTTTGTAGCTTTTCCCTGAAGTGCACTCATGAGGTTTAAGGTTTCTAGCACCAGTCACAAACAGAATTTAGTTTTTAATGACCATTATCCACTCTCTCTCTCTCTGACATTTAGAATTACATAAACTGTACTACCATACCTTTAAGAGACAAACAGTATATAACAGAATAAGTGGTATTTATAGCAAGAAGTATAACAATTCCCAAATAGAACCTTGTTAGGTTTCAGATTACAAAAATAACACTTTCTGGTTGTGTCTCAATAATTTTGCTAAAAAATATAGCTTAAAAGTGTCTAAATGTGTTTTGGGGCCTCTGTATGGTCTGTGAGACTTTTTAATGTTTTTGAAAGAAGTCTCTTATTATGTTCACAAGAATTTATTTGGACTAATATTGTTTCTAAACACTAATATTATTATATGAAAATACGAAATATTATTACGATTTAAAATAACTTTTCTATTTTTAATACATCTCAAAATATAATTTATTCATGTGATGGTAAAGTTGAATTTTCAGCATCATTACTCCAGTCTTCAGTCACATGATCCTTCAGAAATCATTCTAATATGCTGATTTGATGCTCAACAATGTTGAATAAAAGTTGTGCTGCTTAATACTTAAAAAAAAGTCAGGATTCTTTGATGAATATAAATTTCATCAAAGCATTTATTTGAAATAAAAAAAATATATATTTAACATTATAGATCTCTTTACTGTCAGTCTTGAGCAGTTTAATTTTGTTTAATTGTAAAATGTTTATAATTTTTTTACACTTAACTCTGATCTACCTACATGCTCTGGTTTAGATCAAACTGTTCTCTTCTCAACATCATTTATAACAGCACACCAACATCTTTCATTTTCAACCTATATTTGAGACAAAGTCAAAATGGCTATTTGGAGAAGGGCAATATTGCTAAACTCATATTATATAACTTTGAGCAGCAATTTAAGGGGCTATACGGGGGAAAAGGCAAGCTAAATGGAAAATGAGGAATGGAGGTCATGTGTTATGTGATAAATGCTAAATGTCAAACTCAGCAGAGATAAAGTGTCTGGTGAGGGAATTTTACTCAGCTCTGTGCTGCACATGCCTGTTTCCATCTTCATGGTACAACAGGGGTTTTCCTGCATTTATTTTTTTTTGGCGAATTTGTCCCACCAAGGCCTTATTTGATCGGTGACTGCTGTGATGGCCCTTGTAGGTGAACGTCTGGACCTGGCTCGCATATCTGAAGAGCCGACTGTATTTTTTAAAATATAGCCTATAGAAATGTAATAATTTTGTAATAATGAAATAAATAATTTTAATTTTATTTAAAATAATTGACCAATTCAAAGAACAAAAAAAAAAAAAAATGATATAGGCCTAAAGGCGCGCACACATTCGTTTCGAATGTCTGATCAGCCTCAAATTCTGTTCCTGTCAATCATACATGCGGTGTCAACCAATTATACTGCATGAGGGAGGGCCGAGCCAACTCACACACACACACACACTCAGAGGAGAGGAAAAACAGCTGTGAAAAACAGGTCGGAAGCACGGCAGCATTTGGAATCATTTTAATGATGTAGACAATGTTAAAGCACAGTGTAGAATTTGTCAAAACAAAACTTGTTCTACTTGAACTAAAGTTCTAAGCACAACCTACACCGGCATATGCGAACTGTGCACCCAACTGTGAAGCTAGCGGAGCTTCAAGAATCAAGCGGTCCCGCTAGTGATTGTGGTGGAGCGACTGGAGCCAGCACCTCCACACATGGAGATGCATCCACAGAGTCAAGTAGGCCTACTTCGTGACCCACAGCAACACAGTCTTGAATAAAAAAACAGTTTATGCAAAAGTCAATGTCTGTAGCAAAACAAGGCCAAATTGATATTGCATTGGCTAAAATGTTTGCCACCGATTTCCAGCCATTTTCGATCGTGGAGGACAGAGGTTTTAGAAATTATAGCAGTAGTCTAAATCCAATGTACGCAATTCCAAGCAGGAAAGTAATTTCAAAATCACTTATTCCAGCTACTGCAGTTTGCCTTACCACTGACTGCTGGACATCAAGGATAACCACTAATTACATGTCAGTTACATGTCACTTCATTGAAGAGTTTTCAATGTCTAGCTGTCTTCTAGACTGCTTTGAGTTCAGCGACAGACACTGCTCAGAGAACTTGGCAGAGGAACTGTTGAGAGTGGCAAAAGAATGGCATGTAGATGGAAAAGTGGTCTGTTGTGTTAGTGACAATGCAGCTAACATAACCAAAGCCGTGAACATTTTAAAGTGGACCCATCATCCATGTCTTGCCCACATAATCAACCTGATTGTAAGAGATGCTCTGAAGGTGATGAAGCCCACAGTGGACAAAGTGAAAGCAGCTGTGGAATACTTCCGCAGGAGCACAGTAGGTGCTGAAAAACGAAAGTCTACAAAACACCAGATGGGAATGCCTGAGCTAAGGCCTAAAAACAAGACTGCACTACAAGGTGGGATTCGACATTATATGTTGAAACGGTTTCTTGAGTCAAAGGATGCCATCATCTCTACCTTGGCCATTGTCAATGCACCTGTTGATCCTCTGACCCAAGAGGAATGGGAGATGGTGGAGGAGGTGTGCAGAGTCCTGGAGCGGGATACTTTGGAGATCAGTGCAGAGGTACAGTAAGCAGTTATTTCTACATTGTATCCTGTAATTTATATTATACATATATATATATATACAGGGGTGCACATAACTTTTTCAGTGAGTTACTCAGGTGAGGACCAGGAGATGGTGTTTGGTACTCACCCCATATGTAGCGTGGCCACAGCTGTCAATCATGACGTCACATTTCCATTTTTATAGCATAAAATAACTAACTAAAACCAAACTTATAAAATAAAAATAAACGAACACTTAAATTTACATCAGCGTGAAAAGAACGACCTAAAACGATAGAAAAAAAAATTATTTGAAGTGTTATTTGATTGTTCAGATATATGTATTTGTATAAATTAAATATAATTAATCCTTATTAAAGGTATTAAAGAGCAGTGAATTTTCTCTTTTTATTTTGTTGTTTGATCAATATTAAGTGTACAGAAGGCATTAGGTTTATTACGCACTGTCACTTTAAGAGTGTGCAGATCCAATTGCACTGATGCACGGTACGTTCTGTAAAGACATAACCGACTGTGTTTACGTGAATACTCTCCAAAACGGACATTTAGACATAATGTTGTGTGTATTTGTCCATTCAGACGCGAAAGAGAGCTCGATTCAGTCCTTGCGCGCAGCGTCTATGTGCGAGACTGCACGCTTCGGGTCGTGTGTGTGTGTGTGTGTGTGTGTGTGTTCGCACAGAAAAACATACCGAATAAAGCTGTCTTTCGCGTCGTCACTCTTATTCAGATCTATCCATTTGTCTGCTCTTCTCTTTCTCCCAGACGTTTACATTTTTTAACGATTTGAGACATGCATGAAGCGCATGCCGACTCGGTAGATCAGCACGTTACAATTCAAATGTGCGCATCTTCCACAAACGCAAATCAGTTCTGACTGGATCACTTCCCCAATCGTCCCTCCCTTACATTTCCGTCTAGTTTTTATTCGTCATAGTGGTCGTCATTTAAAACAAGGTTTTTATTTAGTTATCGTCTCGTTTTCATCTGTGAAAAAATTTAATTAACACTGCCTAGGTTGCATTTTGGCGACAGTACGCAAAGGCGCGTAGTAACACAAGTGGCATTACGCATTCCTGATTTTTGTCGCGCATGCGTACCTGCGTACCAGTTATGTGCACCCCTGTATATATATATATAATATGTTCTCTCTTTTTAGCTATGTGACAGCCTCAAAAATGATATTCCTATGTAAGGGTCTGCAGCAAATCACAGCCAATCGCCAGAGAGAAGCAAATGTAACCACAGGGAAAGTGATAGAGTTGATGGACACCCTGTTCATCAATGGACAGAAAGTTCCATAGATGGAATATAATCACGTGCTATCAGAAACCGCTGCACTTGACCCAAGGTTTAAGAAGTTAGCCTTCAGTGATGCCAGAGCGATTGATGAGGCTCTTCAAAGAATCATCTCAGCACAGGGAGGGACAGTCCCAGCAGTCAGCTGGCTCAGACACCAGGGCAACTGGAAGCAGAGGGATCAGAAGGAGCAGACGCATCAGCAGTAGTGCCACAAACGTCTGCTGTTTGATGAGCGAGCAACTGGGGATGCAGCACGAAGGAATCCCTCAGCAGATGCCATAATGGAAGTCCGATTCTATTAGGAGGAGCCCCTCATCCAAAGATCTGCAGATCCTCTGAGCTGGTGGAAGAACAAGGCCTCTATCTATCCACGCCACGGCTTACTAAAGTCATGACAGGGAGACTCTGCATAGTGGCCACATCCGTGTGTGTGTGTTCATGCTAGTTATACATAACATAACTAGTTCATGCTGGTTATAACATGGCAATAAAGAAAAGAGAAAAAGAGGGACCAGTTTAATCCTTTCAGTTATTTATTTTTGTTGTTCAGATTCAGATTGTAAAAGTTGTAATTTAAATGCAAATGTTTAATAGTATTCTTTTTTCATAAATCAATACATTTTTAAAGAAATTGTGAGACATTGTGAGTATGATTTCATTTAATTAGGGGCCAAGCACTGAAGGTGCGGGCACCTATTGTATCTGTTCCGGTTCTTATTCTTCTTTTTCTTCCGACTGGGCGTCTATGGCAGCCCATAGAAGCGTATGCGGGAAAGTTGTTTTGGTTTGACATTCTGATAGAGGACAGTCCCAACATCAAATACACCAATTTTGGTGTTTCTAACTCATTCCCTCTAGCGCCACCACCTGTCCAAAGTTTCAGAAATTGTATGCTAATAACTTTTGAACCGTAAGGCCTATCAACAAAATTCTTTTTTCCTCTGATTCCTGAGCTCATGGCGATTCGATTGCACTCTATGACGTCATTTTCCGTCATAATAGTTTTCCCGCCATTTTGAATTTTCCGAAAAACCTACTTTTTCGAACTCCTCCTAGGCCGTTGCTCCGCATTTCACGAAAATTGAACCAGATCATCTCCAGACCATGACGACAAAAAGTTATGGAATTCAAGTTGATTTGTCAAACCGTTCACGAATACCGCGCAAATAAATTTTACGTAGCGCTTGCGAAAACAGACGTAAGGCCGTATCTCCACAACGCTTTATCAGATTCAGACCAAATTTGGTACATGTCATCACAAGCATGACCTGAGGCTACATGCTGCGTTTCGGCGCAGCGCCACCTACTGGTCCGGAGATATGAAGAATTTATGTTTTTGCTTATAACTTCTGAACGGTTTGTCCAAAAATCATAAAAGTGGTCTCGATAGATTCAGGGCGTCATACTGAGTTGACTGATATTCAATTTTCCCATATCGGCCATTTTGGCTGTCGGCCATTTTGAATTATGTGCTAAAATGCTGTATTTTATGAACGCATGAACGTATCGTTACGAAACTCAGTATGGGTCATCAGTACAAGGCCTTGAAGGTACTCAAAAGATTTCAAGACAGCGCCACCTTTTGGTCAAAAGTTATGATTAAATTTCCAAAAATGCTAATAACTTTTGCATACATTTGCCTATTGTAATGACACTGATCTTAATAGATTCCTTGGGTTATGCTGAAAACATAGATACCAATTTTGCCATAGTCAGCCAAACTTCACTGTCCGCCATCTTTATTTTCTTTTAAAACCTACTTTTTCGAACTCCTCCTAGACCGAACGTCCGATTTTCACCAAAATCGTATCGTGTCATCTCCAGACCGTGCCGAGTAAAAGTTATGGATTTCGTGTCGATAGACGAAACCGTTTTCGTATACCGCAGTGACAAAGTTGAGGCATGATGCCAAAATGACTATTCAGGCTTTATATCTGCAATGCCTTGACATATTGACACCAAACTTTGTATGTGTCATTGTCACTTCACTCTGACCACATCACATCAGTTTCGTAACTGCGCCACCTATTGGTCGAAAGTGATAATCATATTTTTAGTTATTGTATGTGATTTTTCAACCATTTTGCCAAAATTCATCTTCAAATGTCTTCAATTGCTCCTAGCTGCAGTTGGTCTCACACTCCCAGCCACTTTGGCATGTCTTGTCGTCTTGCTTGCGCTTGGCCCCGGTGATTGCTGCTTGCAGCTATATTAATTTAATTAGAATTGTTTTCACACCTATCATAGTAAAAACATTTATTTTGAAAGACCTGTTTGTGAGCCAAAAGAGCCGGCTCTTTTCAGTGAGCAGAGCCGGCTCTTTTCAGTGAGCCGAGTCGGCTCACGAAAAAAAGCCAGAATGCCGTGCTTGTGACAGGAGGGCGAACGAGCAGAGAGAGAAAAACCTTGTATCTTCTCTGAAAAGTGTTCTGCACATTCAGCTGACATAAACCACACTTTCAATTAATGAAAAAAACCTATCCAGTGATGCAATGTTTTTTTGTACAAAAATTACATTAAAAATGAATTTATTTTAAACTGGAGTGAGGTGAAACCAGAAAAAAAAAAGTGCAAAGCAAGTTGTTGTTAGCAAACTGCTCATTTTATTTAATTGTAGGCTATATGGTAGAAAATTAGACTTAGTTCAAATAAACTTTTTAATGCTACTTTTATTATTCTACTTTGATATGATTAGGCCTATATACAAAAATAATTATGTCTAGCAAAGTAGTATTTTATCTTACAAAGCTATTAAATCCAGTGGTAAATTTTTCTTTTCTTTTCTTTTTAAAGAGGGCAAGAAAGGATGACAGTGTCTGTCGTCAACCACCGAATACCATTTTTTACCCAGGAAAAACCCTGTACAAGAAGATCATTCGTTTTGAAATGAGTAGCACACAAAGCGAGACATGTCTAATATATCTAATAAGGCTCACCTCTCTCGCCTCTCTTCTTCTTGGTTCGGTCGATGTGGTCCTTGAGCTGGATGCGGATTTGCCTCTCATTGGGCAGTTCTCGAATGAAGGAATGTTTGAGGAGGTTCTCTGTACTGGGCCTCTGGTTGTGGTTCTTCACCAGACAACTCTCAATGAAGGACTGGAACTTTTTAGACCTGCAGATATGAGGAAGAGATTGAGGGGACTGCTGCAGGCTTACCTTCTTTTTACTTTTGTCTCCTTGTTTTGTCTATCAAGCATCTAGTAAGAACAACCAATGTGGGTGTGCATTTCCAGGCAGTTTGTTCACACGTTTAGGAATCAAGTAATATCAGTCGAAGTTCACAAACAAAAACCTGCATGTCTAGAGTGACAAGTAACCTTTCTCAAGGTGCTTGTGCTTGAACGGGCTGACATACCAAATGAAGATCACACGTGACAGATGAAGTGAACAGTGAAGTGTTCGGGACTTTTTGATTAATAGTAGATTGGACAGAGTGTTTGTGAGATCTTGTTTGTTCTCGCAGAAGCTCTGGACTGGGGGTCTGTTCTTGTGACCTTTGTGAACAAAGAGAAGGGGCACTCACCACTTCTTGGACTTGAGCCTGGGAGCCGGGTTTCTAGGGATCAGAAACAGGGCTCTCATTGGGTGCATGTCACAAAGGGCTGTGGAGAAAGAGAGGAGAACGTTAACACTGGATGTGTTGCGCTGACTAACACTGTCCAGCACATCTCAATCCAACTGACAGGACAAATATCCATGAGAGTTTGTTTATATGCTGTAATACTCTTTAAACCTAGAACAGAAAAATAGAATGCATATTTCTGTTTATTACTCTCTCTTAAACACTAAATTCTGATTGGACAATGTTCAGAACCATGACAAGCTAAAATATACTAACTGCTTATATTATTATGATCAAAGTCCCTTATTTAACATCCATCCTCACATATAATAAAGACCTAATGAAGCCCCTGCTCTAGACAGAAGTGATTTTTTAGCACATATCAGAAATATATCTATTTTTCATATTAGATTTTTTATTTATATTTTTTGTCAGTTCAAGAAAGCACTTAGTTTTTTTTTTTTTAAATAAAGGCTTAATTCACAATGCAATTAAACATGGCCCAAACTTTCCCTGTGTGAGTGTTTTCAGGTTGACTCCATTTAAAACAGCTTTATGAACAACATCATGCATCAACAAGAGGTTAAAAACTAAATTTTCATCATTCTTGTGAAGTCCAACAGCTAGCTTTCAACAAATCAACAAAAGACGAAGCCAATATCAACTCTGGAATAGGATTGTGTGGCTTGAATAAACAGATGCCAAGTATCAGACTACATGGCAAGTGCAAGCAACTTCCCAGCACAGAATGGTCACGGTTTGAGGGTACAATGTCTTTCAGCCTGGCAGCAGGGTTGGCAAGCTGATTCCAAACTAGAGGACGGTCGAGCTTAGCGAGTTTGACCAGCAATGTCACTTTTGGACACAGATCTGTTGCTACATACCGAGGGCCAATATGCCAGTGCCAACAAAAATACATGCACAAACACACACATTTTAATTTGTTGTCAGCAGTCACAACGGTGAGTCATCTCACCAATGGACTACATAAAAAAAATTTAATAAAAAAAAAAGGCAGATCTGTCCTCAAGTGCACTGCCCAGCAGCTTTCTGTCCCCTGGCCAAAGCAGTACCACCCTGCCAGGGAACCTTCCTACAGGATTATTCCAGCCAGGACAAGATCACTACAGTCTGCCTGCCCTTTGCCTATCCATCACTGCTCAGCCATCTGTGAGACAGCCTTCCACTGAGAGCAGCTCACATGGCTGGTCCAGACACTGACCGCTGAGGACGGAGCGAAGAAACGAGACTTATATATCTAACAGATGCAAGGGAGACGTCTGTGACCTTCACATATGCTTCAGCCAATGCCATAATGCAACAGGACTCAACACACAGTCTGTTTTTTGTTTATATGCGTTGGCTTGCGTCCATCAAGTTTTAAATGAAGAGAAAGTATTTTTAAGTATTTAATTTAGTGTTTGCATTGCTTCAGGTTTTTAAAAAAAAAAAATTATGAATTTCTACAAAAAGTAAGAGCGAGGATTCTGCTTTTAAGCCTTTGCGCTTTCCAAAATGAAGTGGCCCTGTGGATGGCATATAACTCTGATATGATAATATAAACCCGAAATGTTTTACTTACGTGGGGCTCCTTCTGCCATTTCAATGGCTGTGATTCCCAACGACCACAGGTCACTCTGAAACAAGAGAGAGAGGAAACTTCACGTAAGACAGGACACAAAAAAACTCAAGACTTCATAGAAAAATGCATAGAGATATTAGATATACAATTTAAAAAAAAAAAAGTGCTTTATTTTAATTAATCTGTGTGCCACGGTGTACATTTGGTCTGTCCCATGTCATCGTCTGGACTAATCATTCAACTGGTTTTTATATAACTTTTTTTTTTAATTTTCAAATTCGTATATGGGAAAAAATCATTGCAGCATTTTAAATGACCAAAAATATACTATTTAGATTACAAGCGAAAAACAATACAAAGATTATACAAAAGAAATACAAAGAAAACAAAATATAAAATGAGAAAAAAATTGACTTGTCCAAACAGGTCTTAAAATGACTTTGAACCTCAACACCCTCATCTACAGGAAACATCTCATCAGTTTAATTAAGGGTGTTGACAACCACCACAACCCCACCAATGTTGCTCAAACAGCTCGCACATTTACATTAGAAATCTAATAATGTCCTAAACGGCGCACACAACCTCAACTAAAGCAATAAGCCATGAGAGCTTGTGAGGTACTGCATTACCACCATTAAGGGTGTTGTTCGACACAATTCACTCTTAACCAGTCAAAGGAAGTGTCACAAATTTTGTTTACCTTTATAAGGGCGTTTTTTCTAATCATATAAATCACACAGCATGTCGGGCCATCAAGTCTCAGTTGGGATTATTACAGCTGTTACAAAATGAATGCACAAGACATAACAAAACAGTCTGCTAGAATACACTGCTATGCAGCTCTACAACTTCACAGTAGTTGTTTACGTAATTTCAGTTACACATTTTCTTCACATTAAACTGATATTTATATTAACCCCACATTCGGCTTTGAGTGAATATAGAACAAATCAAACAGCTATTGTGTTGGGGGAGGCTCTACTAAACTCACGAGATATTTGTAATAAAATTATATAAAATGCATTTTTAAAAATGTAACGAGACATTTTGGCCCACTGCACTGGTTAATTCCTGACTCTGTTCACATGTGTAGATATATCAGCTATTAATGACTAAATTAATCCAAGCAAAGGATGAGATATGACTAATGTATTCATAGTTTATTTCAGAACCACAGTGACTCACCCATCCCAGATTCCCTTCTTTATTGTTTCTCAGACAAATGTAACCACAAGTGCGCAAACAACCAACCTGTGTGAAAACCTTTAGTTTCTCTTCTATGGAAGTCTGTCAGTTTCTCTGGAACTGTAACTAAAGTGTACGGAACAAACAGTACTGTGTATTCTATGGGAACCTGTTGAATGATTTGTCCACATCGCTTGCATTTAAAAACAAATATGTGAGAAACTTTCTCTAAGACTTCACTCTTCTATTAGACAGACAGACAGACAGACAGGTAAATTTCCTGCCATGAACAAGAACATCACATTTCTGAATTCTCATTAAAAATATCAGAGGTATTTGATATTATACCTGTTGACTATCAATAAACTGAAATAATAAAATATCTAATTTTAAAGGGGTGGTTGAATGCGATTTCACTTTTTTCATTTTAAATAGTGTGTAATGTTGCTGTTGGTGCATGAACAGTATCTGCAAAGTTGCTGCGCTGAAAGTTCAACGTAAGCAGATATATTGTCTTTTAAAAATCAGGAAGTTTAATGCCTACAAAAACGACTCGAATGGGACTACAACGAGATACTTCCCGGGTTTTATACGTAGCTAACCCATACATTTACATCAACCCTCCCTCCGGAATATGCAAAAAATGGGGCGTGGCCATATTTCTGCGGCGTTGTGGAAGAGGAAGAATTAAAGTGGAGAGCTGTAGCCATGCCGTCGAAAGTGTGTTATTTTCACGCAGCTGTCATGTCTTCGGTGTTCGGGCTTCCTATGGACGCTGTAGTTCGTCAACAATGGCTACAATTTCTGTTTTATTATGTTCCTGAAAATTACAATCGTAGCTCTCTGTGCTGCGCATTTTACGGAAGACAGCTTCCAGAATCTCCACGAATTCAATGCCGGATTAAACAAGAAACTGTTTCTAAAACATGAAGCAGTTCCAACTTTAAACCCAGAGGCAGCCGTTGTTGGGCCACAACCTGTAAGTAAACTTAATAATTTTAACTTTGCATGTATAATTTCAGACGTAGTTTTAGTTTTATCAGGGATGTAAACAAATGCCAGCGCTCGCGTTATAGCCACTTAATTATGCTATTTCGTGTGTCTATGACAAACGCGTACAAACATTTTGAACCTGCAATTTGTAATTATGTACTAATTTTGTAAATGTATTTTCCATGTATACTTTATGAAGTAATTTTTCGATTTGATGAAGTACGTAAACCAATGCCAAAGCTGTTTGTTTATGTAGCCAGTTAGTTTGATGCTATTTTGTGTGCAAGACAAACGTGTATAAAGTAAAAAAAAAAAAAAAATTAAATCGCAACAGCAAACTTCAGCTGCGGTATTACTCAGTCATTTATTCTGTTATATTAAATGTTTAATCAGGAGAAACCCGTATCTCAAAAGCTAACAAGTTTCAGCAGTGGCATTTTCAAGTAACAGCGTATCGAAATTATTATATAATAATTGTAGAATAGAATAATAATAATAAAAAAAATGTACCATTCAGAAACGTTTTGTAAGAGCCGTGTTTGGGGAGGTTCTGCTTGACTCTCTTTATTGCCGCTTTCTGGGTCTGACTCTGGCTCAAACTGTACGGCAGTATAGAAACCATTATTTACATTTGACCGGAGCACATGCAACTTTCGCCCGTAAAGGTGATGGGCGTGAAGTTTCCGGACAACGTGCACTGCGCACTTTAGCCAATTACAACGCACCGGCCCAACTAACCAATCTGAGTCCATTGCCTGTTTCTGAGGGAGTGGTTTCATAGAATCAGGAAGTCAACCGGTCGTTCAAATGACAGAGGAGAAATCAGCTTACAATAAAGGTGAAATTTATGAAAAATGAGGCTTACAAAAAAAAAAAAAAAAAACGAAGACTTATATCGCACCCCATAAATACAATTATGCAAAGAAAAAAAGCAGTAAACCACCCCTTTAAATTCAGATTTAGATGGGGGGGGGGGGAGAAAAAAAGATTATAGTAAAAACATTCAAATTATAATTTAATTGTAATGATTAAAAACAACATTTAGATGTGCCACAATGTACATGATTTTTCCCACTACAAAAAAAGTTATTGTCCTTAGAATTGTGACCCTCAAGTAGTAACATAATTTGGACCCTTTCTTCATTTAACTTCTATTTAATTTTTATGTTTATTATGTCATTGTAGACAAATATTAGTAACAGGGTTATAACAAAAATGCTAATCTCAAATAAAATATAATAAAAAAAGCTCATCTAATATTGAAATTCCTTTCGCAGAGGATTTGTTGAAAAAGGACAAACAATTTCTAACAGAAGGCAAACCCAATACAGTTCAGACTTATCAGTGGTGCTGAGCATCAAGTCTATAATAAGTCTGCAATTTGATATGACATTATAAATGCAAAGCAGCAGCGAGTAAAACCACTGCACACTACACTAACATTTCATACTGCAATAAAATCACTTTCTTACTTTACATTTGTCTGAGCTTTGAACTAAACCAGGGATGAATTCTTAAGCATGCATTGAAATGGACTAAAGCATAATGCTAGAAAGAAACAGGCCAATATTTCTCTGGACAGGGAAGGGGAGGAACGTTTGCTTATCCTATTACTGTGACATTATCAACACTGCCAGCCGTGGCACGGATCACTGTATTAGCCTGAGTGATTCGTGGATAATGGTGACTAAATTGTTTCCAAGGAGAGTTTATTTGATTTTGATTGCATATGCTCACATGTGTATTGAGTAAATTGAGGACCCGTGATCAATACTCTCCTACCGGCTAAATCACTGCAGACCAATTCGAAATAAGAGCGTTCTGTTCTGCGTCTCCATCAGCAGCGGCACGGCCACGTCCAAAATGCATTTGTGCGTGTTTTCTCACGATGCAAGACACTCGACTATCACTTCAAGAAAACCCATGTAGTATATCATATGATACAGATTATACATGTCTGAGAGAGGAAAGCTCACCTTATAGTCATATGTGGCCTCAGGATTCTCATCACACGCAATGACCTCTGGTGCCATCCAATAAGGGGTGCCGATGAAAGTGTTCCTGCGGCTCACGGTGCGGTCCAGCTGTGCACTCACACCGAAGTCCACTGGGGTTCAGACGAAACCGAGAAAGAGAGGAAACCAGTCTGATCGGTGTTCTAACCAGGTGTTAAAAACCATCTTTGTTCTGACAAGTGAAAGGACATCTTGTCAGTCACTGCGGGTTTCTATTTCTGCAGTGTCAACGTGCGGTCACATCGTGGAGTTTAGCAGGAGAGGGAAAAAAAGTTCCACCATTCAGATTTCGCTTGTGTTGACCAACAGAAATTTACTTCTTGGTCATTCCATGTCAAATTAACCAAATTTCAGAAACTTCCCGGGTCAAATTTTTGATTTTGTTTTCTTATCTGAAGAAAGACAGATAAATAGTGATGAAAGCCAAAATTCTAAATGTAGTGGCTGTATATTTACTGAGTAATTCACTACTTTGTAAAAGGGTGTCAAAATGACAATTTGGATTTGAGATTTGGAGCCAAATTACAGGGGGGTAAAAATTACTTAAAAAAGATAAGATACATTTCTAGTTTCAGTATTGTTTGTTCTTCAGACATTTCCCTTTAAACAAGTATCAGCCGTATGAAAAGTTTCTGACCACTAAAAATTTGTACAAATTACCAATTTACTCATGGAGCCGCATTAATATCTCCATATCTCTGGGATTGAATTATATAGGGCTTTTAAAATGAAGGTACCAAAAAAAAAGGTTTGCTAAGAACCAGAATCTAAAAGGGTATTAATATATATTTAATACATCTTGAGTTATAGGCATACAAACTTTGGGGAAAAGCACTTGTGTTTTTTGCCCCTTTTTTGTACTATTTCACCAGAAGAAAAAAAACGTTAAATCAAAATCAAAATTATTAGCCGGGGGCCTTTGGTTGAGTTGACATGGAATGCCACTTCTGTGTAACACTGTTGGCCACAATTTTGTTTTGTTTTCTGTGAATTTCACCAAAATTTCTATAATGTGATCACACCTTCATACCGAGTAGACCACGCCCACAGTGGAACCTCTGGACCATTGCTTCAAAACTGTACATTAAACTTCAAACACGTTTGACTGGCTGTGATTGCGTGCGTGGCGCATCCAGTGTAGACCAACTGTTTGTCACTTGAAACTTAAAATGCTTACACAATGTGCTATAGGGCAAAGGGCCACTGGCGCCGCAGCTTTGATTAGTGTCAAACATGCTGTCAAGATAGATGACTTCCTGTAAAGTACTGGATTACATAAGATGCTAGTTTAACTAGGTATGCTAAATTGAACCAATATATGCAAATGCCTGTGCTTTCAGGTAATTGCCCTCTCCTCACATTGCAAATGAAGATGTAATGAGATAAAAGCAAATGTACTCAGGGCAAAGAGAGACAGAAAAACAAAAATATTTGTTTTGAAAAGCTCCTTTCACAAGTCCAAACTTTTAGCATTCAGCCTTGAGCATATTTAGGAAATCTGCTAGAGTAGCGACTGTCAACTGAAGAATGATCAATTATTTACCCCACACTGGCGAAATTGATTTACCTCTGATCCACCCTACTTTGTCTCACAGTCAATGCTAATTTCCTCACTGAGCTTTAAAAGGGGGCGCCGCTAAAGGACAACAGCGCATTAGCATTGCTGGGCCGTGCTCCTCTCGCATTCCTTTGCTTTGAAACGTCCTCGGCACAGTCACAGCGAGGACTGTAAATGCTATGTAAAGTTATCTGAGCCTCAGGGCTGCGCTCTTACCTAGTTTGACCTCAGCGTTCTCTGTTAGCAGCACATTCTGGCCTTTGATGTCCCTGTGGATGACTTTGTGCTGGTGGAGATGAGTGAGCCCCTGGCAGAGAGACAAACATGAATTGAGAGAGAAAAGGAATAGTAGAATGGCAGAATCTTTCATTCACAAGTTAGGCTGTGAATGAGTACCATTAATTAACTATAAATGGGTTTCACATTTAAAACCTAACAAGCAGCGTGTGTGTGTGTGTGTGTGTTGTTTTTTCTTCATGTTCGTTTGTTTATTTAAAATAAATGTCACTTGGTTTGATATTGTGTCTAATGCAATGAGCTTCATACATTAAGTATGCCTTAAAAGAATAGTTGACAGAAAATCTTTACTATTATTTTCAGATCCTCAAGTGGTTTCAAACTGGCATCATGTTATTTTTTTACTGTTGAGCACAAAATGATTCATGCTCTATCTATGAAGTCTTTTGAATGCATACCATATAAACTGCCTTTCTAAAGACCCTAAACTTTTGAGTTGTAGTGTATTTTATTATAGTGCTGAAAAATACACTTTGAACACAGCAGATGAAATGTATGGTTCTATCATGATTTAATTTTTATTGTATATAAATTATACAAACAAATGTGTTCCACAGAAAAATAATGACATTTTATAGGTTTGGATTATTCCTCTATTTTGTTTGGTGAAATTCAAAATCTATCCATATAACACTTTTTTGGGGCTGTAATGGGGTTTTTTTTTAGTCAAAAGTGGCAATCTATGGTCCTTAGTTTGTCTATGTGATTGCCAGGTGGAATATCAGCCAGTGGACCTGGTAAACTGCCTTAGCCAAGTTGGTTAGGACTGGTAAACCACCTAAAACAGAAGATGTTCCAAATGCTGTTTTGAAGCTGATTTTCCCAGCAGGGAAGAATAAAGACTTGAGCGGTTACCCTGAGGATCTCTCTGCTAATGTAGGCGGTCCAGTCTTCCCTCAGCGAGTTGCCCTTGGTGTTCTTGATCAGGTCTGTCACTGAGCCTGCGCCACAGAACTCCATCACCAGCTGTAGAAGAGACAACAAGTCACTTCCTACAAATCAAAACAGTTTTTTTTTTTTCATCTTTCACACAGGCCCTTAAAGACCATTAAATTGAAATGAGAGCTATATGGCTTTTAGTCTAATTCTGATTGCTTTGAGGTCATATATACTCAGCAAAAAAGAAACATCCTCCCACTTTCAACTGCTTTTTTCAAGCAAATGTCTTACTAGCTATGAACAAAAAGATTCAACAAATGAGACCTAAATGGGGGGGAAAAAAATTAGGGATGCGCCGATCCGATATTCAGTATCGGTATCGGCTCCGATACTGACATTTTTGCCGGATCGGGTATCGGTCAGACGAGGCCGATCCAAATCCGATATTGTGCGTATACTATTCTGTGCTATTGTTAAGCCCCACAAAAGGCACAAAAACATTATAAAGCACCATAAAGTTGTCGTGCACTATATTATAAGTGTTCTGAAGCCATTATATAGTATAATGTGAGATATAAATGAATATTTAAGTCATTAAATTCAAGATCACGTACACTTTTCCCTCCGCTGCGGCTGTCAGTCATTCTCCATTCAGCATCAAACAGCGCGTCGCGCTCGGTACGACAGTCAACACGATGAACAACTCTCTCCAAGATGATTCAATGTTACTATAATTATACTTGATCTGTAGATATAGGTCAATGGTTTTGCATTAAACAACTTTATCTTGCCGGACTTTATTGCTGTACCTTAACTAAGTTACTTTCTACCGGGTGTCTGCTCACAACACTGGAGTCAGAGCACTATAGCAGCTAACTGTTCTTCACGCGCACAGTAACTGACATTTAAAACTGTTAAAAGAAAATAATAAATAAACTATTGCTTAGATAGATACTGTATAATACTCTAAGCATCAATATGTCTTTCCTTCGTGCTTTGATTTGAACTCTTCAATGTGGACTCGACGCGCTGCGCGCTGTTACTCATGTTGCTTCAAGCGCATCATTCTGCGCTCGGGATGCGCATAAGCGCTGTGTGCCGCTTTTCATATCAATACAGCGATTGTTCTGTATAGACTGTTCTGTACTATCCATCATGTTGCTGCCTCATTAAACCGCTGTGCTATACATTTAAAACATGTCTCAATTTTATAGTAGGCTATAAAATAATTAATATTTTTGATGTTTGTTATCTTGTTTTTCATGAATGTATTTTACAACAATACAAAGAGCAATGTGTAACGTTTTACCAGATTTAGTGTTACACTTATTCTCATATTTGTTCCCCACTTTTATTCCCCACAATTATTGTGCACTTGTGATTTTTCTAGACTAAATTTTACTGCTTAATTATCCACTATTCTAGTTTAATTTCCCATTTGCAGTGCAAATAGCATCCATTAAACATCCTGTGCAAATTTTGCACTTTAATTTTGAATGTCAACAAGTTTAAGCTACTGAACTTTTTATTTTATTTTGCACTTGTTGCTCTGGTGCTGGTTTAATAAATCACTAAACTTGTGAATACATTGTTTGTCATTTTGTTTTACAAGGCTAAAAAAATATTGTTTAAGTTGAGCCTGATATCTTGCAAAGTAATGCATACAGCTTATTAAGTAATTTAGCTCTTTTAACATTTTACCTTTGTATCGGATCGGTACTCGGTATCGGCCGATATTGAATTGCAGGTATCGGAATCGGTATCGGAAACAAAAAAGGTGGATCGGAGCATCCCTAAAAAAAATCCAAATCTGACAAACAGAAACAGAAGCGTGGGTCCGTCTCAAGTCAGTATCTGGTGTGGCCACCAGCAGCTTTAAAGTCCTACAGTGCATTTCATCTTCATGCACAGACACATTTTCCAGTGTTTGCTGTCAGATGTTTCTACCATAAAGATCTGTAAAGTGTATTAAAATTTTACAAATCTTTTAAATACAATATCCTAAAAAAGGGGTGTTTCTTTTTTTTGCAGAGTTTATATGCTAGTGCTACATTCACTTTTAGCAACTTAAACTATTAAAATTCACAGTCTCTTCTGGGCAGAATATTATTATTTTTTTGTATCAATGTTTCTCATACAGAACTAAACAGAATTTGGTCCAATCAAACGCTCTTTAGAATGAGAACATCGCTCCCCCCAAAATTCCTCTTCAACTTCAAATATGTAAACAGTACAAGAAATAGTGTTCAAAAGATTTCCACGGGTCTTGAAACACTTTTAATGTCTCTTAGCCTCCCTGAATATCATATCTGTGCAGTTGTCCCATTTAATCTTATTTTACCCTTGTCTGCCATTTGCTTATCAAAAATATATTAGAACAACACACCTAAAGTGCATACCATCACAAACATAACCCGAACAAACAAACCGCACAATAGGGACCGCCTGCTTTAATCAGCCGGTTTCATTTTCATCACGACCCACTGGGTGAATTTTATTATATATTAAGAATTTATTTAGAGAGGAAAGTCCCTCAGATCATTAAAATAACATGATAAATATTGCAGCATTCAACACAAACACCCAAGTAGGGACATTCAAATGGAGGACATAAATCTTTGAGCACTGCTCAACCGCAGGCTGAGAGAGAGAGAGAGAGAGAAAGAGAGAGCGCGTGTGGAAACTGTCCATTAATATGCATGTGGATGCTGGGATAAATGTAGCAGACAGGAGGATATGCCTGTCACCATCGTCATGCGCTGAAGATCTGATCCTTTCCTCTCCTAACGGCCCGTGTCTCTCAGACCCAGGATGTGCAGTGTTTAAAAGGCGGCATCACTCAGGTTTAATTGGACCTAATTTGGCTGCGAGAACGAAACTTGCGGGAAAGCACAGGAGATCAGCCGGGACTTTCACTTTAATATCTGATGTGAATCACACTTAAATCTAGAAGCGCATGTCTTGTCTGACCACACAAAACAACAACAAAACAAAAAAGCAGTGGTTAGTAGATGTACACATTAATAAAAAGGGGAGAATTAAAATGGAAATGATTTTATTAATATTTGGAAGTAAGAATTGCCCTGAGTTATAAAGCAAGATTTGTAACATTTCTGCTTGAAAATTGTGGGAAACAAGAAAATTACTTTGTTGAAATGGGGACATATTAAAGAAATTGAGTTTACATGTTGAATATAGCTTGAGGCTGCCTAGGAAGCCTGGTGTCTTGGTTTTAAAACAGAAAGGATAAATTTACACCACAGAATAATGATGAGATGAATAGAAAGAACACGATAATACTTCAAACTTTAACCCAAGTGACTGCCACATCCAATTTGAGTTTCTGAAACCTCCTTGGAAATTTAATTGAAGCAAAAAGTTCATCTCTTTTTTCAGCAGTCATAATGATTTGTAAATCCACAGATGCAAACGTTGATAATGCTGTAATACAAATAAGCCCATATTACAGGGGCATGTTAGTTAATCACTGCCCATTAATCTTTGTCCGTTTGTTTTCCCTGGTGGAGGCAATGAACTCTTACAGAGGATTTGTTCTCATGAAAAGGGCAACTGTCAAATAACCACAATCTACCGTTCGAGTACAGAAATCTGTGAAAAATTGTTTTGAGAAACATTGTGAGCCCACTCACATTTAAACGCCTAACTAATGGAATTTACTCAGCGTACAAGCTATATTTAGTTTGATGCAAATGAAAATAAAAATGCAGCACATTAAATAGGTTGGGCCGTTTTGTACCTGGGTGTTGATTGTTTAAAACATTAAAAATGTATTTTCAGAACCAAAAAAATTTAACTATTCTCAGCGACTCATATAAAGTTGTTAAATACAGTAAGCTACAGTCGGTAGAACTGTTTTAACAGTATTAACAGTATTAACCGTGTTAACAGCGGAAGAACGGTAGCAACAATTTTTCATATATATATATATACAATAATTATAACGCCAGTTTGCTGCTTTGTTTGTTACTCAACACCAAATGAACAATACACCAGTTGTGGATATGGAAATTGCTGCAAGATGTAGCTAGACAGCTTAGCTGATCCTCAGACCGTCCGATTTAGCCTTATTCTGTTGTAATTGGAAGTGACTTGTGCTTCTAGCTCCTCTAAATCGCACTTCAGCGGAGAGTGTCCTGTCTAGTCACGAGCCTTTGAGCACAGCCCTCAGGTTCAAATACTCCATGTTAGAGATGTGTGCTCAACCACACAACAGCCACTCAAGCTGGCTGCCTCTGGAAATGGCCTCCAGTTAAATAAGGAAACACTTTACATTATTCAGTTCTCTGAAACTAAACATTTGCTTCTGAGACCAGTAGCATTAAAAACTGTGAAGTTCAATCAAGGATAAATCCACTGCGTATGAACGGTTGAAGTTAAGCTCAGTAATCTTGAGTTCGAAGCAAATCATAATCCACTTATGACATGCAAAACCACATCAACACAAATAAAGAAACATCATGTGCTGCTTGACCTCTTTAATACTACATAAATCATAAGAAACTTGCTGTTTTTCTGTCTGGGATGCCACAAATGAGGAAGAATGAGATCATTAAGCACTGCTGATGAGGCCGTGTTTTGGGTGATGGTGCTTCTCTATTTTAAGACACGACTCATTTTCACAGACTATCACACTCAATCGTAACCAGCGATTCAGCACCAATGCGTGTCCTACTAGAGAAGTGTGCATACAGTAGGACTGTGTGATGTGTAGGCATTTTCACAGTGACATGGTTCTCCATACTATAAAAACTTCATTATCTTGTTTAATTCCTTTGAAAAGATGAGCACTGCAGATCACCAGCATGCACAGTGTTTGATGCTGATGTTCTTAACTACCTTCACCAACATAGCATGTGCATATAGATATTAACAGAAATTAAAATTATTCAAAAATTAATTCAATGATTTCTATAAATATACATATAATAAATATTAAATTCTATACATTATTGTGTGTGTATGCGTGCGTTAAATTTATTTATATATTATATTAAATGTTTTTATAATATACTTTTCTTTTTTTTTCATATACAAAATTATTTCCAATTTTGGGTAGGAAGCAGCAGTGAAAAAAGCAAACTGGTCCCTATGCTTAATAAACCCACTGATGATCAGCTGCAATTCTGATTTATTAAAATAAAAAGTACTACAAAACCCTTGGAGACCAGATGTAGAAAAAGTATCAGGAAATTATTAGTAATCAGAAGTTATCAAGAGATATTAAAAAGCATTTGTACATAACCTAATTAATATTCATGAGCTACGCCTTCATTTTACGCCTTCATTACGCATCATTTTTTAGTCAACCTTGCTTTTTGAACTGGAGCTCTAACAGCTAGTCCAGCAATAATTAGCTAAATTCAGCCTAGAGCAATGTGGATAGATACATGCTAGTGAAAGAAAGCTAGTCTTTTTCAAAAGGGCAGGCTTTCATCGCCTCTGTGTCCTCTTCATCCGTCTGAATAGAATGTGCAACGTGCTGCAAACTAATCTTTGTGCACTTGGACAAAACTGAATGAGTAATTTATAGGCATCAAGCTTAATTCAGAGTTCACAGCACTAACTGCTGTTAAGGCCAAGTCGGTGAGAGCAATCGTAAAATAGAAAGTATTTCTAAAAGAGCAGCGCTGACACTCGCGCTGACACAGAGTGCCAGAGTGAATGGACTTCCTTTGGAAACATGCATGCCAACTACCTGACGAGCAGGACCAAAATTGAATGTGGGTTTCAGCCACTTGGTCATGCCAAGAGCTTCTTTCCCAATCTCTGTCTCTTTCTGATTTTGATTGGCAGGTCAAAGGGAATATTGAAGAGGTTTGTGGCCCTCGAGTCTTACAGCAGTGGGAATGTCACCCTTCATCTGAAAGGTCTGCCCATTCAAGAGCTGCCACCCGACGCTGAGATGCGTCACAAATGCTCTTCATTTCCTGCGATGTCTATCTTTATTGGTGGAGGGATCCATCTGCGTGCCCCTGTGTGTCCCTGCAGCCGCTGATAAACAACACAAATTACCCTGCCACAATCAGACCTGTCCTGTCTTTCAGCTGAGGAAGAGAAGGGAAGTGGTCGGAGAGGGGAAAAAAGTTGGTAGGAGAGGAAAATATGGACAGAAGTAAAGTACAGTGGGAGATCGACTGAAAGAATAAGTCTAGACGGCAGACAGAACAGCCTCTCTGACCTTACTACTGAGATAAATCTGGATGAATCGAGTGAATATAGCGTAAAATAAGCGTTTCTTTTTTTTTGTCTCATTGGCAACATTTAATTGATTTATAGCAGTGATTCTTGACCCATTTCAATGGATAACAATATTTGAAAAATTGGGCTATAGGCTAATACTAGGCTATAGGGTAAATTATATGTCTTGTTTTCCTGTTGTAATTATGACTAAGATGCTCATTAACACAAACTGGTGTTATAAAAGTCTGTTTAAATAATTAAATCAATTAATTTAATGATTTCAGAAGTTTTAAAACTTTCATTAAATGTTGTTGAGGGGGGGGGGGGTATTTTTTACATTTGTTAAAAATGCAAGTTAAATCATTTTTATAAATAACATATGTATGCATAAATTATTTTATTAAAACTAAATAGAAACCTGCAATGGTCAACCATTACCATTAGGTGTGCTCAACACACAACTGTGATGCAACGCTGTGATTACTACATAAAAATCAAGAGAAATTATGTTATTGAAATACTTATAATAAAAAGCTTTTACAGGCTTTACAAAGTCCTTAACTTTTCCCAGCACAGAGCACCATTAACTCTCCATGACAACAAGTCTGTAGGCAAGACAACGGTGCTTTGATTCCTGTTCATCAATGTTCATTCAAGGCCCATTTATCATACACTTCCTCATGGGCCCAAAAAAGACCACATATACACAGGGCAGTGTGTGTGAAGCACAGATGGACACACTCTCTCCTTTTCCACTGGCACAGTGGGGCACGGTACTCACCCACAGCTGGTCGTCCACACCGGGAGGGTTCTTTTTAATGAAGGCACCATAGTAGGTGGCGATGTTCCTGTGGTGAGAGTATTTCTTCAGCATGTTGATCTCAGCTTTGATCTCCTCCTCTTCCTCCTGTCAAGACACATAGAGCAGGGGATCATGGGATAGCTCACATTCCACCCTCTCTAAAGTAAAGCTTGAGGCCTGTGGGATCACTCTAGTGACCTATAAGAAATCTAGTTGTAAATATAATTCTTTTGAAGTGTTGGTGCTTAATGTAAAAATATCTAGTGTAAACGATAAATCACGTTTGAAAATTCTGCTGGCTACTGTATACAGGCCACCAGGGCACCATACAGACTTTATCAAAGAATTTGCGGACTTTCTATCAGAATTAGTATTGGCTGCAGATAAAGTACTAATTGTTGGTGACTTTAATATACACATAGATAATGAAAAAGATGCATTGGGATTGGCATTTAAAGACATTATAAACTCAATTGGAGTTAGACAACACGTGTCAGGACCGACTCATTGTCGTAATCATACTTTAGATCTAATACTATCACATGGAATAGATATTGATGCCGTTGAAATACTGCAACAGAGCGATGACATCTCAGATCACTATCTAGTCTCGTGTAAATTACATTTAGCCAAGGCTGCAAAGCCGACTCCGTGTTATAAATATGTTAGACCGATCACTTCTGCCACTAAAGATTGCTTTATCAATAATCTTCCTAATCAGTTTCATCATCTCAGCATCCCGGATAGCTTAGAAGAACTTGATATTGCAACAGAAACTTTTAACTCTCTCTTTTCCAGCACTTTAGACACAGTTGCTCCGCTGCGCTTAAAGAAGATTAAAGAACATAGTCCAACGCCGTGGCACAACGAGCACACTCAGGCCCTTAAGAGAGCAGCCAGAAAAATGGAGCGCAACTGGAAGAAAACAAAACTAGAGGTGTTTAGGATTTCATGGAAGGAGAGCTCGATTGCTTACAGAGAGGCTTTAAAAGCTGCTAGATCTGCTTATTTTTCAACCCTATTAGAAGATAACAAACATAATCCTAGGTATTTATTTGAAACAGTGGCTAAACTAACGAAAAAGAAAGCTTCAAGCCCAGAAGTTTCCATGCAACACAGCAGTAATGACTTTATGAACTTCTTCACTTATAAGATCGATAATATCAGGGACAAAATTATAACTATGCAACCGTCTAATACAGTATCGCATCAGGAAGTGCATTGTAGTCTCCCTGAGGGAAAATTTGATTCATTCATTGCTATAGGAGAGGAAGAATTTTGCAAACTCGTCAAATCATCTAAATCGACAACGTGCATGTTAGACCCTATACCGACTAAGCTGCTGAAAGAGATGCTTCCAGATGTCATAGATCCTCTTCTTAATATCATTAATTCATCTTTGTCTCTAGGATACGTACCAAAAACCTTTAAGCTAGCTATGATTAAACCGCTTGTTAAAAAACAGCAACTTGATCCTACAAAGCTAGTCAATTACAGGCCGATCTCTAATCTGCCATTTCTGTCAAAAATATTAGAAAAAGCAGTATCCTCACAACTGTGTTCCTTTCTTGAAAGAAATGATATCTGCGAGGATTTTCAGTCCGGATTTAGACCGTACCATAGTACCGAGACAGCTCTCGTTAGAGTCACAAATGATTTGCTCTTATCATCCGATCGTGGTTGTATCTCTCTATTAGTATTACTGGATCTTAGTGCTGCATTTGACACCATTGACCACAACATCCTTTTAAATAGACTCGAACATTATGTTGGCATTAGTGGAATTGCACTAGCATGGTTTAAATCATACTTATCTGACCGTTATCAGTTTGTAGCAATAAATGAAGAGATGTCTTATCAATCACAAGTTCAGTATGGCGTACCACAAGGCTCAGTACTAGGACCGCTGCTGTTCACTCTGTATATGCTACCATTAGGAGATATCATTAGGAAACATGGAATTAGCTTTCACTGTTATGCCGACGATACTCAGCTGTATATTTCTTCAAAACCTAACGAAACCTACGAATTCACAAAATTAACGGAATGCATAGCCGATATAAAAAATTGGATGACTAGTAATTTCCTACTACTAAATTCAGAAAAAACAGAGATTCTAATTATTGGACAAAAAACTTCCACACGTAATAACCTAGAGTACTGTCTAACACTTGATGGCTGCTCTGTTAAGTCTTCGTCGTCGGTTAGGAACCTGGGTGTGCTCTTTGATACCAATCTTTCATTTGAAAGTCATGTGTCTAGTATCTGTAAAACCGCTTTCTTCCATCTTAAAAATATATCTAAATTACGTCATATGCTCTCAATGAATAATGCAGAACAATTAGTTCATGCGTTTATGACCTCAAGGCTAGATTATTGTAATGCTCTACTGGGTGGTTGCCCTGCACGCTTAATAAACAAACTACAGCTAGTTCAAAACGCAGCAGCTCGAGTTCTTACTAGAACCAGGAAGTATGACCATATTAGCCCTGTTCTGTCAACACTGCATTGGCTGCCTATTAAACATCGGATAAATTTTAAAATATTGCTGATCACTTACAAAGCACTAAATGGTTTAGCTCCGCAGTACTTGAGCGAGCTCTTAACGCATTATAGTCCTTCACGTCTACTGCGATCTCAAAATTCCGGTCAGTTAATAATACCTAGAATATCAAAATCGACTGCTGGCGGTAGATCCTTTTCCTATTTAGCACCAAAACTTTGGAACAGTCTTCCTACCATTGTCCGGGAAGCAGACACACTCTGTCAGTTCAAATCTAGACTAAAAACACATCTCTTCAGCCTAGCATACACATAACACATTATAGACTTATATAATTAGGCTGCATAGTTTAGAACAGCCGGGACCGGGAACACTTCCCGTAATCCTGATGTACTTGGTACATCATAAGAAGGACGGCGTCTACGCTAATATTAGTCTCTCTGTCTATCCCGAGGTTTACCGCTGTCCACTGGAACCAGGCCGTATCCAGATCTGATGAAGGACCAGCGCCAGGACACGACGACGACGCCGCTGACCTGAAGTGTCAACCAGTCTCTCCTCCTCTCCACTCTGACTTCAAACAACCGGAACTGGACAAATACTCTGATTCATTCTGAACTTCATACACTGTTTACTCATTGGCCAGAGGAGAACTGGCCCCCGACTGAGCCTGGGTTCTCCCAAGGTTTTTTTCTCCCTTCTGTCACCTGATGGAGTTTTGGTTCCTTGCCGCTGTTGCCTTACCTTCTGGCTTGCTTAGTTGGGGACATTCAATATTCAACAATATTATAGATCTGCCTTAAAGGTGGATGATGATGAAATTATTTTTTGTATTATTTTCATGTTATCACTGTGAAGCTGCTTTGATACAATCTGTATTGTAAAAAGCGCTATATAAATAAAGATGACTTGACTTGACTTGACTATAATAAGGTCTGATGGCCCACTTACAGATGCAGGTGCTTTTACATGAAGTAGAGGGGGGGAAGGAAGGAAGGGAGAGAGTACAGGATTAGCTCTTGACCCAAAGAATTACATCTTGACTGGAGTGTCCCTCTAGGAGCCCCTCAGGACCCCACACTCAATGATCTCTTCTCAAGAACATGCTGGATGCTGCTGATTTGAGCTAATGACAACTCTTCATCTGCTCTCTCGTTCACTATAGGTCAAACAGTAATTTCCAGGAACAACCCTTCCTAATGATGACAGGGTTCCCACTCGACTAATGAATTTCCATGAGTTTTCTAGGCGTGCGTTTAGTGGATGAGGATTTTAAGAACTATTTTAAAGGAGATTGCACAACAAACAACCATTTCAAACCAATTAATTATTATAGATGCATGATACTGTATCTGTACCGTATTTATTGCCTGACATTGGAGATTTAATTTATTGATATTGTAGATGTTAGATAAATAATTGTTCACGTTTCATTGTTTTAAATGTACCTTTACCGTCATGTAATTAATAACACCGTTAAATGTAATCTTTAACAAAACTCAAAATTAATATCCATTTCTTACACAGTGCATGTTGTAATGCCTAAAATCACTTGTATCATTTAAAACTAGGAATGCACCGATAACACTTTCCAGAACGAGTCAGATACCGACACTTATTTTTAGTACTTGCCGATACCTGTATTTTCATAGCATTTTTAATTTTTCAAAATATTGGGCAGGGAAGCCAAAAGCCTAGCTTAGCACAAAGACTGGAGGTAAACGGCTCCAGCTAGCATACTGCTCCCAAGTGACAAAATAACGCCAACATTTTCCTATTTACATGTTGTGATTTGTATAGTCACAGCTTGTACAAATAACAAGGTCACATGAGAGCCAACCATCTTTTAACCGTATACATACTGGGAACTATATTCTCAGAAGGCGAAGCACAGCTACTTCTGCGGAGTGATTTGCTCGCAGCACATGAGAAGCCCTGTGGTGACGAGCAGAAAGATCGCTCAGAGTGTCGCGCTAATCACTCCGCAGAAGTAGCAGTGCTTCGCCTTCGGAGAATATAGTTCCCAGTATGTATACGGTTAGAGGATGGCTGTGTCGCATGTGACCTTGTTATTTGTACACGCTGTGACTATACAAATCACAACATGTAAATAGGAAAATGTTGCCGGTATTTCATCACTTATTGGGGGGCAGTATGCTAGCTGGAGCCGTTTATCTCCAGTCTTTGTGCTAAGCTAGGCTAGCGGTAGGTGCGTCAGACAGTTACGGTACGCACGGAGATGAGAAGGGTATGTATGGACTTATCTAACTAAAAAATAAATAATAAGCTAAGGACCCAAAAAGTCAGCGTGGTCCTTTAAGTTATTTTCATGCCTAATTACGCCTGTTAAAATGTATTGTAGGAGCTACTGTTCCTTTCACTGTTCATATTATTGCTCTATCATATATTATCTTTAATTTAATAGCACAGTGAATATTTAGAGCTAGTCGATCAGGGCTCATCCAGTCAAGACCAGTTTGTTAGATTAACATTAAGGACAAAGACAGCAGTAGGTTTATTAGGCTGCTGTCACTTTAAGAGCAGCACGTATCCAACAAACGTTTTCTTTTCAACGGTTTACGTTCATTTCACTTAAAGGATTAGTTCACTTTTAAAATGAAAATTCTCTCATCATATACTCACCCTTAAGTTGTTTCAAACCTGTATGAATTTCTTTCCTCTGCTGAACACAAAGGAAGATATTTAGAAGAATAGTATATTTTTTTCCTACCATGGAAGTCAATGGGAACCAAAAACTGTCTGGTTACTGACATTCTTCTAAATATCTTCCTTTGTGTTCAGCAGAGGAAAGAAATTCATACAGGTTTGAAACAACTTAAGGGTGAGTATATGATGACAGAATTTTCATTTTAAAAGTGAACTAATCCTTTAAGACATAACTGACCACGTTTCACAAGAACACTTGCCTATACGGAGTCTACGAAGGCGGCCGAATAGGTTTTTTGTAACAACCACAGTACATTGTACATTGTAAAGGGAAGACTGTTCATCCAACAAAACAAGAATCCATGAAACCTGCTAATCAAGTGTTATTCACCCTGAAATAACAGGGACAGCCACAGGCCATTACATATACAACCATCGGTGGCCAGAGAAATCATAGCTTGTGAATTGAATTTGCTACGGTATTTCAAATTGTACAACAGCTTATTAAATGCTAAACTGAATTCAGATTAAAAATAAAAAGAGATTGGAAAAATCTGCTGTTGGAAAGAGCACGCATGACTGCAATACTGCGGCTGATTAAAAAAATTATTCCCAATTCATATGCTAGAACTGCAGTAAAATAACGGTCTCTTCAAGAAACTCTACTTTAAAAACATAAGGCATTATAGCCATAAATGACATTATAGCATCCCTCTTTATAATAGAGCAGAAAAGATTTCTGCTCTATTATAAAGAGGGATGCTAAAAGGTAATTAAGATGACATCTACCTTAGCATCCAGAGAACTAATGAGGGGAAAACCAAGCCTAGAGGATATATAGATTTAATAAAACGTCAAAAATAAGACCAACTAAGCCTAAAATAAACCTGTGGATCTGAGCCGAGGACTCAAGAGGTTTTGACATCTTGTCTATGAAAGACCTCAACAGCTTCAGAGTATAATAAGAGGTCAAGATGGAAAGAACAATGAAAATAAACTCACCCCTGTGACATCCATGCACTTGATAGCAGCCAGTTGACCCGTTTTGACATGTCGGCCCTGAAGAGAAACAAACATAAGTTGTGCTTAGGTTCAAGACATTTGGGGAACAGATTTAAAACTTATTTTGTTGCGACTTCATCATGCCTGTGAAAAAAAAAACTAAATATACAATGAATATATTTAGGCTATAGCATCAAATAGTCCAACTCTGGACATAAACGACAAGCAATAATTTATACCCAAGAACACGCATTATGTCCTTAGAGAAGAGTGGTATGCTGGAATAGAGGCAAAAAGTCATGAAATACTAAAATAAGGCTGTTGTTTTCATGAACATCATCTTTAACGATCATGCAAGATATTTCTAAGAGAAGCTGACTTCAATTCCAGCATTTAGTGTTTATCCAAACAAATACACCCTAAGAAAATGCTTCACAAAAAAACTATTGTTCTATAATTGGCAATGAATTACTGCAAAGGAAAGCCTGTTGACAGTAGTGTAGTTAAACCTAAACCTTGACTACTCCGGTTTTTGTTATGTAAAAAATCTTTTATAATCTATTAATCTTTTCTTTTTCTTTTTTTATAGCTGGACTGTCATGCACACCTCATACCCTCACTATGTGATTTCAGTCTATTTAAAGGCACTGATAAATACAGTACTTCCATTTTAAGCGCAAGGACTTTAAAGACATGTTAAGTCTGTATATTTATTATAAATAATAAAAGCACTGACTTGATTTCCATGCTGTTTTTCAGCTTAACTATAAACATTAGCACTAGGTACAATACAATTCAAAAATTGAGTTGGTAATTTTTGTACATTTCTGAAATTAGGCTCACAAAGGCTGCATTTGCCAGCAGCAGCCATGCCAGCAGCCATATCACCCTGTAGCCCAAGACTGGTTGCCCACTGAAGCTAAGCGGGGCTGAGCCTGGTCAGTACTTGGATGGGAGACCTCCTGAGAAAACCAGGTTGCTGCTGGAAGAGGTGTTAGTGTGGCCAGCAGGGGGCGCTCACCCTGTGGTCTGTGGCGGGTGCTAACGCCCCAGTGTAGTGACGGGGAGAGTACTGACAAAGAGTGCCGTCCTTCGGATGAGACGTTAAACCAAGGTCCTGACTCTCTGTGGTCATTAAAAATCCCAGGATGTCTTTCGAAAGAGTAGGGGTGTAACCCCGGCATCCTGGCCAAATTTGCCCAGTGGCCTCTGTCCATCATGGCCTCCTAATCATCCTCCTATATATATACTAATTGGCTTCATCACTGTCTCCTCTCCACCAGTAAGCTGGTGTGTGGTGGGCGTTCTGGCGCAATATGGCTGCCGTCGCATCATCCAGGTGGATGCTGCACATTGGTGGTGGTTGAGGAGATCCCCCCTTCCATGTGAAGCGCTTTGAGTGTCCAGAAAAGCGCTATATAAATGTAATGAATTATTATTAATTATTTATTTATTTGATCAAAAAATATTATGAAATATTATTACCATTTAGAAGAAATTAAATTCATTTTAAAGTAAAGAAAGAAAGAAAGAAAGAAAGACATTTATTCCATTGATGGGAAATCTGAGTTTTCGGCATCATTACTCAGTATCACATGATCCTTCAGAAATCATTCTAATATGCTGATTTGCTGTTCAAGTACATTTCTTATTTAAAATGAATAATTTATTTGAGAGTGTACCTTAAGTGTTCCTAAAACAGTATACCGGTAAGATTCCCTCAAGTAACTGTTCTACACTTTTGAGACAACTATAGCTATTAAAGTGAGCAATATGACCACAATGAAGAGAACACTGTGTAAAGAAAGGCAATAGTCAACAACCAAAGCAACTCATGGGCTCAGTATCATTAAACCACCCACAGAAGCGTATTAGTTTAAGCACAGGTCAACGGTGAAATATGCAAACACAACTCCAAAATCACAATCACATGGAGGTTTACAGTCGAGGTGGTCTGTCCCCATTCTGGAGTCACAACAAGGAGGTTTTGTTCATAAAACATTGGAGTCCAAGTTGTGTCAGAACAGTTAAACCCAGATTTCACGATGTACAAAGTATTTTGGTAACACTATTTTACAGTGTCCTTGTTACATGTTACATGTACCATAGTAATAACAGTAAATTATGCATATTTACATGCAACTAACCCTCAACCAAATCCTAATCCTACCCTAACCCTATGGTAAGTACATGTAGTTGCTTAATATTACTCCAGTCCGTACTTAAATATGTAATTGCACTGTAACAGTGACACCTTAAAATAAAGTGTAACCAGTATTTTTTTTACAGAGAGAAAAAAACAAGCAGTGGCTTCCCTAATTCAGGAACATGTGGTATGTCTTCATCCTCAGCATGTCCCCATCCCCCCCTTGCTTATTAACACATTATCCCCTCTTTCAAGTCAGCATTCACAACTAACATCACAGGAAGATTGGGTAGAATTGATTTTAGGTACAAACTGAAATGAATAGCATAAATGACAGCCTACATTTTCAATTCAAAATAGCAAAAATGTAAAAGAAAAAAAAACGCTGAGTAGTTTGCACCACTGGACATTGCTGGTGTCAAACAATGGTTAGCTGCACAATTTGTCTCCCTGAATGTCTATGTTAGTTATGGTCCTGCTTTTAACAAAGTGCCTGGACTCATGTCGCCTTAACTATCTTCCTCATCCTCCGACACTAGCAACAACCTTCCCCAATCCCACCTTCCTTCAGACACAAGATAAACCGATAGAGGGATAGAGACAGCAAAGCACTAGGGGAAGTAAACAGAGGTACTAAAAGATGAAGATATATTGACAGTTAAATGTCAGAAGGAAAGGAAATCAGAATAGCCTCTGTAGAAATGCAGGATTCAACGTAACAAGATGAATGTCCTTGACTATTTGTTATAAATCCAAAAGAGAGATTGTCAGGCAAATGACAAGACCACCTTAGAGGCCCCATTGATGGGCAGAAATTCAACTCATGCACAGTCCCTTACCATAGCACAATAACTGTAGCTTCACATACACGCACACACAGAGCAGATGGGCCAGACAGTGCTGCTTTTCAAGGCCTCGGTGAATAGATTCAGCTGTCATTCAAAAGAAAAATCCAATCCTCTTTTCTTCCAACTTGAACATGGAGAGTTATTTTACCATCAGCAGGTGTTCAGCCATTGATTTCAATCCAGAACCTCAAGAACACACCGTCTACAACTAAACAAAGATACTACAAACTCTTGACCTTGACAGAACTGGTTTCTAATAATAGATCTACATAATAGGCCTATTCATTAATACATACTATTCTCAATCTCACCTCATAGACACTATTGCACTGCATTGCATTATATGTGAGCTTCATGAAGTCAGTGCTTTCATAATCGCAATTCCATTCAGCCATTGGTCTTTGTGACCTAGATCTGCAGTAACAGCCCTCATGAATGAGGATTATTGGATTTAAAAACGTATCTTATAAATGCTGTATACTTGAGTATATTTCTAGCGCTCTGACTCCTAATGGCATCGCTCAACAACGCTAGGTTACAAACAGGAATAATAATAGAATCGCTCGCTCTCTGCCAGAGTAAACAGAGCAGGAATGAAAGAGGGAGATGAAGATGAATAGCACTCGTTCCGTGACGCTCCGTAACACATGGGTCTGCTTCCTCCGATCCTACTCATGAAATTAAAGGCCACAAACTTCAAAAGCCAAAAGGAAATAACATGGAATATATGAATGTAATAATTATTCAGATCTCTGAAACAGGGTCTCAATGCACCATGGCATTACCATCACTGAATCATGGTACCACCACCGTACTTTTTAAAGGTAAATTGTGATGGCATTCCTGACTGCAATTTTTTTTAAATATTTAATTTAAAAAAAGACTTACTGAGTACATGAATAGCTCCCATAACAAACATGTTAGTGGGTGTTAACAGCCTCTGATTGATGCGTGACTTGCATTCCTCTTTGGTTTGAATTCAAGGTAAAATTATCTGCATAAATGAGGTAGTGGAGAAACTGTGATAGTTTTGGTAAACGTGTTGAAAGTTACAATTTTCAAATTTCTAAAAATGACAAATGTCATGTTTTGACTTATTTGCCATTGTTTTTTTTAGTGAAGGCGTTTATGAATTTATGACTGCCCTGTACAATTATAATATCAGTTTGGCTAATATGCATGTAAAGATAACATTTGATGAAAAAATATTGTATTTAAAATATTTATAGTAAAAAAAAAAAAAATCAAATTTTTAAGATTATAAAATAAATACTGATATAAAAAATATAAACTATACAAGTATAAATAGTACATCTAACAGATACAATAAAAATGTAAATCAATTCAACAACAAAAGCATCGGGCCAGTGAAAACATTGGCAGGGTAAATATAAATTTGCTTGAAATTATGATTTGTTATTAGAAAAATATATATAAATGTATATAAATATAATTATTACACTTAAAAGTATTCATTAAAAATAAGAAATGTAAATAAAAATAAAAATAATAATAGCAAAAGCACAATTAAAGCACTGTGGCTAAAATGATGAAAAATACATGCATATAGGGAATGATATAAATAAAGGCACTAATTGAACATTCAATCTCCTAGTATTGCCTAATTAGCAACAGAGACCAAATATTGAATATGTCATCATGAGGCTGCCATAACATGTCAGATTTCCAGTTAGTTTCTGCAGTTTCAGTGACAGCCAATTGCAATTTGCCTACAGCGCAAACGAAGCCATCTGCAGATGAATGTTGCCGTTCGACAGCGTCTCACAGCCTTCTTCTGCAGCATTACATGTTTGAGCTAGCGAGAGGACTACAGACAAAGGGCTCCAGGGGTGAGATGACAGGAATCGCCTGCAGTGTCAGGGAAACAACTGGATTTAATGAGATAGCCCAACTGTTTGAGATGCAGGAGAGAAGCGCGAGTCTCTCTTCACTCCATTCCCACTGAAACCAATTCGCTAGTGGCTTCTCCGCATGGCTGCAGAGGCGCAGTGCAAGGTGAGCGTTCCTGATAAGACTAAATTGACTCTTTGAGCGCTCTTTCGACAGGCCTTGGATTGCCGCCACCGCCAAATCGCACCAGTGCAAACTTTTGACCTCTCAGGCAAGAACAGACTAAAATACATTTTATAGATACTAAGAACAGATCTACAATTGGAAAATAGAGCTGCATGGCTATATTTTGCTAATATTGAGCATTTAAACACTGCCACGCTTATTCAGTGTTTGCAGCAGTGCTGAGCGGGGGAAACGCATGCACACCAGCCCACTCCAATCTGTCATTTCACAGCAGCTGATCAGCAAAACACTCCACGCGGTATAAAGGGCCACATAAGGGCTGAGGAAAGCCAGCCAAAACATTCTTAGCTACACAAGAGAGGAAAGTTACACCGCATCCAAAGACTTTTAATTCATTCTCTATGGGAGTTGAGCGGCAAGGGATTTGTGGAATCGATGGCGGAGTAGAGTAAGCGTTGAGAAGTTGAGAAGTGATCAATGTTATGCAAATGAGAGGTGAAAAAATGCCTGAGTTTCAGTGCACGCTGTCATATACTACTACATTTAGATTCAGATTTCAAATTCAGTTTGGATGCTTTGAATCTGTATAGACCATGGCTGGGTGAACAAAAATTTAATAAACTGACAATGTTTACAGGACTGCATGATTTTTTTTCTTCCCCCAAATCAGATTGTGTATTTTTCTGATAAGAATTGTGATTGCAATTTGAAGATTTTTTTTTAGGGCTGCACAATTTGGGCAAAAAAGAAAAAAAAGATTATACTCAAATTCTTACTGTTAGTTAAGGATAATATGCATGTATAAGGATATTGGCTGTTTGTTAGTACTTATAAAGTATATACTAATGCCTTATTCTGCATGACCCAATACCTAAACTTAACTACCTTACTAACTATTAAAGCAGTAATTAGGAGTTTAAGGCAAAAGTCATAGTTAAAAGTTAGTTAATAATGATAATTAGACCCTAATCTAAAGTGACCACCATTATTATTAAATATGTTAAACCAAATAAGAAATATTACTTTTGTAATAACATTTCAATGCAAAAAAAAAAGTGTATAATATATATATATATATATATACACACACAGTATATATAGTAAAATTACAATACTAACGAAACACCACAGTGTGACAGTTTCTTTATTTATTTACATGTGGAACTTGTAAACTTAAAAGTCTCTAGGAGTCAGAGGCAAAAACACTGATTAGAATAACACAGAAAATCAAAACAATAAACACTTCAATAAACACAAAAGCAGTAAACACTTGAGCAGCAGCTGCTGATCATAATACAATCTATATGGCAGTATAAAAAAAATACACTTGAGCAGAATTTTTTTTTCTACTCTCAAGTATTGCTCTAGAATCAATAAATCTAAACAAGCTGAAAAGTCCATCGACATTCACTGGACAAGTTAATGAACGCTGGGAATACAATCACTCTTTTCCGTCACCCTCAAACAGCCCCTCCTGGGATCCGAGCATCATCCAAGAGTGCCAAGAAATAAAGCCATGGCGAATAATTGAACACAATGTTTTTTTCTCCCAGCATGCAATCAGCCTGTAATCAGTGGGTCTGTCTCTCTTCTGCATAGCAATTCAATTACAAAGCCCATTGAGGACCATTAAAATGCAAGCGGCTCCCCATACAGTAGCCTAGCAACAATTACAGTAGGCAGTGCAGTCCACCGGAGGATAAGAACTGCTGATTGCTCCTCTTTCGCTCATCTAGGCTGATAAACAGAGCTCATGGAACGCTGCCCTGCTGGCCGGTTGGCACAGTTTGCTCTGAGCTAAATTAAGTTCCGACAGTTTGCAGACACTTTGATAGACTCACCAATGGTTAGTTTAAATATTGTCATCCAAGTCAGTGCTGGAGGAAACTGAAAAGCCTGATAATGTTTTGTTTATCATTCAGCCAAATGGTTCCTTTACAAGCTTTTTCTATGCAAGATTAAATAAAGTTCTCTCAGCACATCTCCTCTTAGAGAAGTGAGCATCTTGCAGTACCAGATTTCTGTTAAATCTACAGGGCAATTGAAGGGAGTGTGTTTGAGCTGCCGTGTTCAAATCCATATCTCTCCGCCTAGATCCGAGTAGGACAAATTTATGCTTTATCAAATTAAGTTCTGTGCTGCTCCAACCGCTGTTTGACTCCTGAGCTGCAAACAATCTAAAGCCCTCAGAAGAGAAAGACAAAGAGAGGACAGCAAATCAAATTTTCTCTTCAAAGAGCATCCTAAGTTTTGCCATACTGGACAGCTTATTAATCCCCTTCAACTCCCAAATGAAAAAATGGTTTTGAAATTTTAAAGGCAGCCTTGAAAATTCATTCAAAGCTCAAATTCATGTCTTATGGGAATATTGTAACCGGCAAGCACTGACAAGAGAAGCACTCGTGCAAGGACAATATAGTGAAAAACAAAACGGTCAGAATTCCCAAACACACTGAACAACGGAGTGGGGGTAATTCACAATTAATAATGCACAATACTTAGAGGCTCTGAAACGTTTCCTCAGTGCGATTCATTCCAGCACAATATCCATCCCCGGTGACCTATATGGAGCAGAAATGTGGGTAATGCGCGTCTCTGCATAGTGTGAATACGCTATTGGCTGCTAATATGGGTTACTTCGTTTCCCAGGAGAGTGCAAAAAGCAGAGCCACAGCGAGGGAGCGATGGAGGAGAGGAGAGAGTGAAATGAAAAGAAACGCCAGAGAAAAGAGCAGCAGGGTAGATGGAAATGATTGGCCTGCAGGCCACACTACCATCTCGGTGAGGAGTGACAGTGTTACAAGGTCACAATCAGCCCGTCTCTGCACATCTCGAACACAAATCAGTACAGCAAACAACAATGCAGCGCTAGACCCTGTTCTGCCAGCACACATCAGCGCAGCGCACGGACAGATGAAGCACAGGGACGTGACTGGACAGGACAATATGCAGGATTACATGACATGGTTTAGAGCTAGTGGCTGTGTCCGAATTTTCGGATTTTCCATAGTATCCTAGGCAATCGACCGAGTATGCAGGGAGCGAGAGTGGAGATGATGACACAGGAGGAGTCATGAAACGATGCAAAGCGTTTCTATAGCGAGAGCTGGTCAATGGGCTGATGATGTCATAATGGGATCTCTGCCCAATGAATTTAGGTGGGATGCAAGCAATGCGATATTGAAGACAGTCCCTGACAAACAGGGCTGCACCGATTCAAATCACATAATACAAATCGCAAAAACATTTGATCATGATATTGTATCATCAACTTTAGTTTGTTGTATCATTAATTTGTTTACTTCATTTACTTTATATGTATGCATTTATTGACACTCACTATATTGACTTATCTATTTAGTTATACTAGATTTACTCATTAATTCCCTACAATTTAATTATGAAGAAATTAAGAGGAAATAAAGTAAAAAAGGAAATAAGAAAAAAAAAAAAAGTTAATTGGGCGAGAGAGATTGAAACGCATATTCACTCTAGACGACACATTGAGCGTCACATGTTTGGAGTGGTTTAATTTGGATCTAATTATGATATCATGATCATCACAGTGTATAGAATAGGCCACTACAATATGATGCATGTATCGCAGTCATGAGGCTACAGTATATGAGGCTACGTCTATACAGTACCGACTTCATAGTAGTAAAAAAACAAATGGCTCAAATCTTTGACAAATAACCATTTAATTTGTCTCAAAGGAAGGTCAAACAAAGCTGTAAACACTGTTACCGTGAAAATTATTCCCTCATACCCTGTAAATAATGGGTTTTCAAATAATCCCATTTAAAATAATGGCTTTATTCCGCTGCGATTCTGACAGTTCGGCTAGAAACAGAAGGGAAATTAAAAAAAAGAGAAGTCAAAAACAAAAAGAGGATCGATGGAATAATTCAGTGGGTGCTGAGAGTGTTCTGGCGTTAATGGAGAGAGTCAGTCAAGCATGCAAAGTAATTACAGTGAGGCCGGCAGAGCAGGAGCATCCGCCTGGTGACACTGCACATTACAGGAAGCCACTGACAAACAGCCTGTCAGTCAGGAACAGCCAATCACAGCGCACGGAGGAAATAGTCATGGCATTTGACGTCATTCAAACGGCCAGACACACAACATCTTTGAGGGGTTAAAGGTTAGGGACTGCACTTCCTGAGGACACGTTGTAGTGCATTCACATTTTCATATTTACACATTATTTGCAAAGATTAAAAAAACAGGCTCATAACTGAATAAAGCTAATACGTGTTAATCAGAGTGACCTTGTTAAATAAATACATAAATCAATAAATAGCCAGAGCTATTTAAAAATAAAACAAATATTAATTTTATCACTAAAAAAAAAAAAAAAAATGTTAAACTCTACTGTACTGCTCAACAGTATGCGGTCTGTAGTTTTATTTCAAGGTTTTTGATATATATATTTTTTTAATCAGTATTTTTTCAAAAACAGTAATATTGTGAAATAGTATTATAATTAAAAAATATATTCAAATTGAAAATAGGCTTTTTTTAATGTAACATTCATGTGATGTCAAAGCTGAATGTTCATATAATTAATTTTCTTGTGGAAACTGTGAAAATTCTTTTCAGGATTCTTTGAGTAGACGGTTTGAAAGAACTGCATTTATTTCAAACAGAAATCTTTTGTAATATTAAATGTCTTTACTGTCCCTTTTGATAAATTTAATGCATTCTTACGGAATCATTTTTTTCTTCAAAACAGTCAGAAAAGCAAAAAGGCCCCAAAGCAGCGTTTTTAGAAGGAAATTCATCTGAAGGGCTTAAAAACTAGCCTGACTACGTCAGACTTCGTACTTCCGCTCAATTTAATTTCGCTTCTGTACTTAGTCTGAGACATCGACATGTCATATCAGTTTTCCTCCGGCCTGAAAACAGCCGGCCAATCAACGAACAGGCGCAAAGGCCCCGTATGTTCACTCCGGTATTTCTCGATGGTTTCGTTTTCGCATTATTTATAATGTGTTTACAGTGGCAGTTCGATGCTGCTGAGCTGGCGCATAACACACATCAAAACCAAACGTTATGTGATTGGCTTACGAGTAACCAATGATTTTATACTTCAGACGAGCGCCCCCCAGCGATAAAGAAAACACTTTTCAATGATGCCATGCCAGACTCTGTCTATGAAGCAAAGCGAAGTAGCAGAGTTTGGTATTACCAGGCTACTTAAAAACTGCCCTGAGGTCAGACTGCAGTGCCGAATGCTTGGAATTCCAGCTCAGGTGACGGCAGGTACTATTTTGTGGATAGTTTCCATACCAACAAGCAGCCGGCCAAAGCTGGGCTCTGCATTGTGCTGCCAAAAGACACAAAACACACAGGCTGTTTTTCTCTGGCCACAATTCACAATCCCAAAAAAAAAAAGAAACCAAACTACAATAACCAAACCAAACGAGAGACAATGCGGTGGATAAACAAATCAATTATGTAAAACTGCTGGACACAAATGAAATATAAATCACTTTTCCCAGCTCTACTTTCTCTGCAGAGCAGCTTTAATTAAAAAGAGAAAAGGCAATTAAAACTGCTGTGCAAACAGCTTATGGCTGCTCAGTGGGGTCACTGTCTGTCCCCTTTTCTCTGTTGTTGTTGACTCATCAGCTGTTTGGATCTTCTCCTCCGCTTTCAGTCAGCTAAGGCTTTCCATTCTCCACACCTTTCTCCCTCTCTCTGCCGAGACCAGATCGATAGAAATGGGATTTATACATCATGCCTATGTGATGGATGCCTCGGCGTTAAGAGGATGGCCACATCACCCACACACCTCTCTGCCCTCCGCTCTACGCTACGGAGAAGATTCTCAACATGCTGTAATAAACCTTTGTCAGAGTAGAAGCAATATATCATTTGACCTGAATGAAAACCAATACATCCTTGTGCTAATTTCCTGCTATTTTTACATTCAAATTACCTTTGCTGACAACTAAAGCAATGACAATTTAATAAGTTATTAGTTTCTAGTTATACTGTAACTGTATTAGTACTGTGCAAAAGTCTTAGGCACGTTAGTATTTAACCCAAAAAAAATGGTTAAGCCAGTTTTTTTTATATAGCTATACATTTGTACACACACATCTTTTGCTGTAGTGAGCAAGTAGGAAATATCAGTTTACATTTCCAAACATCCTTTTACCATTAATTGTAATATTCCAGTGAGATGTTTGTATACACAAGGAGTCAACAGCCGGTTGTGCTCAACACGGAGATCTGATCTCACCAGAGTCTGTCTGTGATTACATGAAGAAACACACAAAAAAAAGAAGAACGAATGAATCCAGAAGACCCGTTTCTTGAAGAAACCTATCTGCGACGTGGAGGCAAAAAAAAAAAAAGAATCGCCTGACGCAAATTGGAGGGTGGTTGCCTCCACGAAGTGCATTAAAATTGTTTAATGCACAGCTAGCCATGGATTAACCCACTTATACCATGGTCATTTGCCAGCATTGACAACTTAAGCTGTTAATATTGAGGTTTACAGTGCAACATTTGACTAAGGGTAAAATTGAAGGTTATTTTTGTCAGTTACGGCTCATTAGCCTTTGAATCAGACAGAGATAAAGCAGAGCATAAGATTTATTTGAATGAACTCCGCTCTCTGTGTGTTAGTGACGTGTGCGTACACTTCAATGAAAACAGCGCATTATCAAACTGTGATTAAACTGACTTGGAACTACCTGTGCACTAAACCGTTTTATTGCACACCTTCCAGCTGATCAGAATCAAGTATTCAGACAGACCATGAGATGTATATAGAAGTAGCATTGTGCTATGCTGTACGTCAGTAAACCAACAGATCAGACAATGAGTTGAATACGTAATCTGGAATCAATTGGTTCTCGGCAGGAATAACAAGCGAAATGCCAGCCAGTTGTTGGAGCTGGTTGCCATGGCAATAGTCATGTTTGTATTGATTTACTGCTCTGCCATTTGTCTGCCAAAGTACTACAATGACTGGCTGGCTGTGAGAGTATGAAACATTATTCTTATCATGCATTTTGACTTGCATTATGAAACGCGAGGTCAACTCCTCATGACAGCCGTTTTGAAGGCGGAAGTGTCATATTTTGCATGCGCTATTTGTCAAGTGATGTACTTGCCGACTTCTCTTGACATTTACAATAGGATCAGCTTCTTGGGGGACTTTAGACGCTCCATTTTTCATCTGCCGCAGCAGAAAACGAACGCTGAGCGAGGCGCATTTTTCACTTAGCAGTAGCACGCTGCTGGACATCCACAGGGATTTTACCACGTGCACTCAAAGACAGCATTTACAACAGCCGGATCGGACTTGGAACAACTACAGTACTAGAACAAATAACCAAACCCACTTTCTATACAAGAGACCCACAGGACCTTGAAATGGTAGATAGTGTGGAGGAGATGTCATCCTATAAGCAATCCCAGAAATGCCCCTTTTCCTCTTGTTAAGCAGTGTTGGAGGTTATATCAAGTGCTCTAATCAGGCTCCGCCCCCCAGTTGTCATCTGGAGCGCCTCTGCAGCTGGAGAGCCCAGAAAGGCCCCTAAGTGGCCGTTGAAGGCTCATTCACACCTATCCAGCAAATGTACTTCAGATGATGTTTTTGGTATTTATACTAAGCAAGCACAAACAGACAAGCACACTCGCACTGTAAATAGTGGGAACAAATAATGTTAGCAAATGTTACTTTTGCTAAATAAGCTCTTGTATATAGTAAATACAGACATGGCTAAAAGGTGAGTGCCTGTAATATAATCAGCCATGACCTCATTCACAATACGGTTTACTACAGATACCACAACATAACTATATTAAGACCAAAAATGTGTGTTCAATTTCAGGGACACACCAATTTTACAATTATGCAAGATACAACCAACTCATATTGCAAAGAATAACCGTCTGATAACCGATATGGTGACACCATATCTCACATTTAATTATTAAACTATTCATTCTATAATTTCTCTTAATTTACTCCTCAAACAGCTTTGAGGATAATGGCTTGTTTTGAGGATAAACTGTTTTTCTATGGCATAGAGCAACATGACAAACTTGAAACACACACTAACATATTGTGGCTAGATTCTATTTACAGCATAATTCAATCCTCTTTTCTGGTCAGAGGGCAGCATTGAACCCAGATAATCCAGGAGGAACTCAAGGTCTGCTGGACAACAAAACGAAACCTTTAGTTTTAGTTTTGGCCGTTCATTTACATGACAACGGTGTTTTGAAAGCGGGTTTCAAAGTGCAAGGTCTTGAAAGCGATGCCTTCACAATCTCCATGTAAATAACAAACAAAAAAATTTGAATTTGTGAAACGGTGACGTCATGTTTGCGGGGAGGTTGTTGACAGTGACATCGCCAACTACTGGCCTGGCATGCATAAAACAGCCTTTATAGTCATTTTTGCAGATCCGTGTGAAAGGAGATCGTTTAGACAACGTTGTCATACGTTTTTAGTACATCGTTGTCCTGTAAACATACCCTAACAGCTCAGGTATTTAAATTCTGTGGAAGTCACAGGGCAGATTCCATGTGGGTGTACTCAACAACAACACTTAAAACACATGGGACGGGTGAACAGGAAATTCCTGATGAGACCGATTTGCTGTTATCACAGATTTCTCCATTATCCCAAACCTTATAGACACAAGACATGACCGTACTACCAAAAACTGCACGGCAGGGTGACCCTTTCTTGGCATGTAATGAATGCGCTTGTAGAGGGAAAGCTTTCTCTGCGTGACTGTTTAGTTATGCGCTCTTGTGTCTGGACCTCATGTCAGAAGCCTCTGAAGAAGACAGGCTGCAGATGAGTTTCCTGTGCAATACCCTGCCAGCAGGCCTGTCAAACAACCAACATGATGTCTGCAGGTGGGGAGAGGTGGCCTGTTCGGACAGATGAGGGAGAGAGAGCGAGAGGCAGGCTGAGAAAAGCAATGACATGCTTCGGCAGTCCTGGGAGGTCAACGGAATGATGGAAAACATTTACATAGCCGAGGCACTCTGCCCTAGTGGAAGAGAAAAGGCACAGAAGAAAAGCAGTGTTTTCTTTGCTGCCAGTGAACCAACAACAACACGGAAAAAGAAATTCAATTTGTGAGCTTGAAATATGAATTTAATATGATTTTTTTTTAAACACCACAGAGAAAGAAACCAAAAACAACGTTCACACAAACACATAATTCTATTGAGTTGTCTTTGCTGGCTGCACATGAAATCGAACACAGCGCCATTATACTGTAGTCCGATTCAAACTTGTTTGCATCAAGGACGATAACTATAACGTTTTAATAATCATAACTCTATAGAGCTGGTAAGTCCCGCCCCTTCCGCTAACCCCCGCTGGACCTCTAGGTTGAAAAATCGTCAATGCAAGTGAATGAGAGAAAATAATTATTTTCTAATCCCGTTTGAATTTTGCAATGAATGTGAACATATGTTGTCTGAATTTTTGGTAACACTTTATTTTACGGTGCCCGTGATACAGAGTAATTACATAAGTACTTAGTAGTAGATGTTGTAATAATATGTAACTACATGTACTTAACATGTAATTAAGTTATGGAACAGCCTGTACTTACACATTGTAATTACACACATGTAATAGGCAGCTACTGTTACACATATGTAACAAGCCGGGTCAGTTACATATGTGTTACCAACTTGGTACAATGTAATTATATAAGAAAGTACTTAGTACTACACAATGTAACAAAAAGTACTTAAATATGTTACTAAGGTGTGAAAAGCCTGCAGGGGTAACATGGGCTGTTACGCCTATGTAATGGTCAAAGTCTGTTACACAGCTGTTAGTGTAACCGGGAGATCCAGATCTGTACTTTAGTTTGGATTAACTCACTAGATCACAGCATAAATACATGTAGTAGCTTCCTAATTACATTGCAATTACATAATATTACACAGGGATAAGCTACGTAAAATAAAGTGTATCAAGAATATACTTGTTACCGAATTTTTTATATAATTTTTCGTGTAAAGAATGCTACAATTTAGCGGGTATCATTTTCATACGGTTAGACTTTGTGTGAGAGCACTTTGTGGACTACAACTCTTCGTTGCTTTCGACGCGTTTGATATACGTCACCACCACTAGCACACGGATCCCGCTAAACATGCCTGTGTCTTTGGTGCACTTCACCGCCTTCTTTCAGGGAGATGACAAACTAGGCATCTCGATCTAATTCCTTAGATTATCGCACCGTGATTTGTGGAGGGAAAATGTGTTATGCGGTGACGTCACATATGCGACGTGTACTCTTTCTCGTTATGTGTATTCCACAACTGCTAGCCAAAGAATCATACAATATACTGTCAGACTCGTTACATGAGAAATTATATAAAAAATTCACAGAAAACATATTCAAACGGGATCAGAAAATAATTATTTTCTCTCATTCACTTGCATTGACGCTTTTTCAACCTAGAGGTCCACTTGGAGTTTTACGGATGGGCGGGACTTACCAGCTCTATGAGAATAATAAGGAAGTCCACACCACTTTAACTACAGAGGAACGATATTGTTGGAATCACTTTCAGAACGATTTTTTTTCCAGTTGATGAAAGTTAAAAACATTGACAGCCAATCACAATCCATCCGGTTTTAAAGATCCTAAGCATTTAAAGCATCAGATGACAAAAACTGCAACACACTTATAATAAACGGAACATTATCGTTGGTATGGATGCTAATATAGTTATCGTTCTTGGTGTGAACTGGCCTTTACAGGCTGTTAAGCTCAAGAAGGTGACAATACGAAAGTCTTTCAAATTACTTGTGCACTATGAAGTCCTCTGAAGCCATACTATAACTATGTGAGAAACCGACTGAAATTTTAAAGGACAGGTCAAACAAAAATGAAAATTTTGCTCGTAAACCCTTGTCCGTAGAATAAATCAGTGGGATCCAGTGTTTTAGACCCCAGTGCCTTTCATTGTATTGAAAAAAATTTTTTATATATATATTGTATTCGATTAAACTATCTGATAAACCTACGCAGTGGCGCTCAAATCAAAAATTCTGCCATGAGTTATCAATTCAAATCGTTCTAGCGAATTTGTCAAGGTACATTCCCTGCAAAAAAAAAAAAAAAAACACAATTCAACTAAAACCTGAGGAACAGATTGTGCCGTTATGATGTTAACAGCCAGACAAAGATGAAGATTAACAGAGACTGAAGTAAAAGGAAAGTGTCATCAGTCGATCAGGGGTCAAATCTGCAGGCATGGTGGTTATCTGAAGGCTTGAAAGGGCCAGACCTAAATAGCTTTTTAAAGACAGCGAATATTGATGGGAAACGACGGGAGAAGAAGAGAAAGAGGAGGAGGAGAGGAGCATTGAGGTTATTGACATCAAGCTCTGCTAATTGAACCTTGGTTGGCGATAAGAGAGCTGGAATGGCAAGACCGTTAAAATGGCCACAGGGGAGGCAGGGCATAACTGGGTTAATGGGCATCAAATCTGATGTGGCCTTCAGTGCCAGGTGGGTTAGTGCACCACACACACCTGCCATCTCCAATCATCTACACGCATCTATATAAAGCATGCAACACTGATAGTGTGCATCCAGATTCTATGCTACAATTCACAGATTCCACACCTTTGACCTAATCATTTACATGACTTTTCAATTACCTTTCCAGCTGCTAATGATTTTTGGATAAGAATTATAAACTCCTTTTACAGAGATTGCACTCATAAAACCACTTTCTAGCCAGTTACGCATTTTAGAACTGAGCATACAAATAAATAAAACAAATGAATAAGCAAACAAGTAATTGAACAAAAATGAATGCACAAATAAATGCATATTTATTCCGTTTTATTTCCAGGTTTTCCATGACCCTGGGATTACCTAAAACAAGAAAGATCCTAGTATTTCAGTACTTTGTCTTGTCTGAATTGAAAATGAGGAAATTCAAATCTTTTTTTTTTTTGGCCTGGTGCTCAAGCAAACAGAGCAGATTCGTGTCCAGCCTGCAACATAACCTGATACCATTCCCTTTATCTCTACCCTCTACCCATTTTGCTTTCTTTTACTCGCCACCATCCAAAAAAACAAAAAACATACAGCAGCTAACACACAATTCACAACACAAACTGTTTCTTCCCACCATTCCCACACTCTCAGACCCTTATGCCTGGCCATGAATGCTGCAATTCAAAGGCAGTGTGAGCAGAAAGCTATACACAACGGTGGCTGTCATCATCTCTCACAAGATGCCCATTTAAAAACTTCGGATTTACTGTACATCTCAGTCATGAGACATCATTAATCACAAGTTACAAAGTCCTGCATACAACACAGAAGCCCGCCTGTGTTTAACTCATTATCCAATACAGGCAAGCAATGACTTACAGTCGCCAGCCTGACCCGACCTTGGCCAGAGAAGAAGCGTCTAGTGTCTTCTGCACAGAACCGAGATCAGATTTGTGGTTTTTATTATGGCTTAGTGTGGAATCTAGAAAAAAATCTAATCTAATCAAGATCAGTACAAAACAACCCTTTATACTCTGGTTTAAGGGATGATATTCACAACTGCATTCTGGTTCTTTGACCTACAAGGACGAAGAGTTGTTAATTTATAACCTTAATGTGTGTAATGAAGGCGAGAGTCAGTCCTGATGCATTTTTAATGTAAATCCATTTGACCTGGATTAGCGTTATAATGAAGAGTGCATGGTCCAAAGCTTAAAATAGCAATTTATTAAAATTACACCATAGTGTCAGTGAGAAACAGTGATGCCAGGAAGTCAGAGAGAAGGTGGGCCGCTGTACCTTACCTCTGCTTTGCTATTCAAGAAAGCAGTTTGCTTTGAGGTCTTTGAATCCTTCTACGCAGAATGAATACAGAAGCTCTAATGGCCGATAATGTGAAGTGTTCTTTCCCCGGTCACGACTCGCCTCACGTCATAATGCTTAGCTTGTTTTCAGCTGAACAGTACATGCAAACACACATGCACTCAAACAAACGCACTTATGCCTAATGCGATTAAGCCGGGAAAGCATATCGATTGATGCGATGACGTGTTTCTACTCCACATGTTTGTCAGGATTGTTCTTACTTGCAATCTTAAGAGAAACATCAAAACCCTGTCTCAGACATAACTGCTGAGTCCTGCCACTGGAACTACATCAGAGTGGTTAGATTTTTTATTACATCACAAAAAAAAAAAAAAACTGACAGCAAGTTCAGAATAAAATACTACAACCACCCTACTAGCACTATTTTTGCATGTACTATGTATACTATTCAAAGTACACACATTTAATTTTTCATTAAACCAATGGTTCTCAACCCAGAGGCCAAGGCCCATAGGGGGCATCAGCAAATTTTAACATTTCCCCATGTCTACAGATGACTTTAAAAATGAATTTAAAACAAGACAAAAAAAACATAGCATTATAAGTAATTTAAAAAGTGAAATAAGACCATTCTAAAAATTAAAAGATGTGATTTCCAGACCTGGAAAAAGTCATGTTAATTAATTCAATCTTAAAATACCATGGGAATATTTATAATGAATATACATTTTTCTAGTTATGTCAAGCACCAAATTATTTAATCAGGTAGAAATTGTGAATACAAAACATTTTTAAAATCCTTATCCAGTAAATCACAAACAAAATCAGGCTTTAGAATATTGTTGTGGACAATGGTGAGCGTTAAAGTCAAAGAGGTTGAGAACCACTGGATTGAGACCGGATTAATAATGCAAACCAGGATATGAATAGCTAAATGAAGCAAGGTTGTGTGAAAACACTGTCTGATACTACTCTGTTAGAAATGTTTGCTGCATACTGTTCCACATTTAAATAAATAATAATAGGCAGTGAGTGTACAATATCAAATCAGAAACCACCACACAATCAGAACATTATTGATATTTAACATTCAATATTGTGAAGCAGGACTTTGGACCAATTCAAATTCATGGTTGCTCAACTACCCAGTATGATGCCACAGAAATAGAAATAAAGCAAAAATGTAAAAAAAATAAAAAAAATGGCTGGGGCATACACAAAGGAAAAATTGTAAATTAAAGCATTAAAACTTGTGATTGTTTGAGTCTTACATATCACTATAACTGTTCAAAATATTGCTATGTATAATGACATTGAGCACTTCTGTATTGAGCGGTATTGACGTGGGTGACTTTTCCGCTGACATGTAAATTTGGTGGGTTTTCAGTTTAATGATCAGTCAGCAGCATATGATTTGCAGTTCCTGTAAACGAGAGCCTGGTCGTCTGGTTCATGAGCATTTGACAATAATGAAATCATCAATAAAAACCAAGTCCCACAGACACGTCGGTGTCTTTCAAGTTGAGAGCCTGCGGCTGGGAGTGGGACAGTCCAGACGCACATCTTCACTGAAGCACAGACACCAGTCACAATCCAGCAACTCTCAATAAGAACAGAGATATTTAGCAGTGATACAGCACTACACTGAAGTGACAGAAAATCCCCATGTCTTTATGATGCATAAAGGGTGTTTACACACTACACAGTCATGGGTGTAAGGCATACCGTTTAGTTAATCCCATATTCATAAGTATATATATCACATAAACGCATTTGTATCAAGGTTCTTCCTTTGTGTTGTCAGCCAAAAGCAAAAATCAAAGTCAGCAAATGTCCTTCTGGCATATCTTATGAGTACTTTTCATAAAAATAAAAACAAAACACTTTAAAAGGGAATAGCAAAGTCAGCATAATAAGTGATCCACTGCATCCATCTAAGGGCATCAAAATAGAGCCGAGACACTCATTGTCAGACTTTCACCAGACCGTTGCTCAAGGTCAGCTGCTTCTGGTCTAGTCTGGCCTGTGGTTATGCTTTCTAAATAAACTAGTATTGCGATAAATAAACTGCATGAGAACACAATAACTGTAAGTACGCATTACATACAGTACATGCATGTAAAGGAATGAGAAACAAAACACAAACTACTGTACAAATTTATGAACACCCTTTATTTACAGGATTTAAGAGTAAAATTGTGCAAGTGCAAATTGTCATCCTATTGTCAAATTGTTTAAGAATAACCCTCACTAAATAACATTTATGCATTAAACAAGAAAAACAATTAGCGAATTTGATATCTCATTCAATTGTGCTTTTGAAATACTGTAACTTGTTTTAAGAATGTATAGATATTTTTACTTGGGGGGGGAAAAGATACTTATTAAGAACAAAGCAAGTTAGCAATGCTTCATTATCTTCTGGAAAAGGTTGAGACAAACAAAAAGATGAATTACTGGTAGACATCTCTCTTCTTCATGAACTGCTCTTAACATGGTGTACGCAGGGGAAGCGCTGTGCTGGACTGGTGCAATGCCAACTACTTGAGCAACCACAAACCTCATGTGACACAACAAAATAAACCCATGTGATGAACACAGTCACCAAGAAGGGAAATTGTTTCTTCTCCTCTGACTGGAGAATCGCAAAAGTCTTGCTTTGCCCTTATCCGTTCTCTTTTCCTTCATAACATGCACACAAACACCACCAAACAATCTCCTAAATATTTGATTAGCCTCCTCGGCTTTGGCTTGAGAAGTAAAAGTGCAGTGTCATGAACGGCAGGAATTCTGTCTCACTGCACTAGCAGTACCAAATAAAAGTAGCAATGTTTTCAAAATACTAACTGTAGCTATTCCAGCAAAAGGCTTTTTCCAGTAGCGATGTAACATGTCAAAAACTTAATCTTATAGTCAGATGTAGGTCTACTGCATTCAAAGCTTTAGAGCGAGCAAGCTGGATTCAATTCACACTTGTAAATCATTCGAATGATCCATGAAAAAAAAAAAAATTAGTGAGACGTTGTTACAAATGTAGGCCTGTTTTCCTTTCCATTATACAAATGTTACATAAAAGAGCCTGCTACATAAATTATTAGAATATACAGTTTATTTAGATTTTTAGCTGCATTTAGTGTCAACATATTGGTTTACATTTAAGATCCATTGTTCATTCATAACTATATGAACTAGCCTATATAAATTGCATACTTCCATATTGTAGAACCCTTCAATAGCCTCAGTTTACTGTAGCGGTTTCGAAACAGTGTTTGACTTCAAAGATACTTCTTACAAGAGAGACATCTATCACATTTAGAGCTTTAAAGTTTTTTTCTGGCAGAGGAGGTGAGGCTATCAGATCAGACCAAAGGGAAAAAAACACATACAAATCTCCTTGATCCACACTTCCAAATCAGCAAATGAAAGCGGTCGATCATGAAGGATATGGACAAAATGATTACATATTCATTTTTAATCTGCCCCTAATCTTCAGAGCGATATGTGATCTAGCTATTTAAATAATAATAAAGCATGCTGGGGGAGCAGGTGGTACACACTGCCATAAGGAAGATAAATACATGCATTCTTTATTCCATAAGGCCTCTGCCTAATTCCTGGACAACAATACATTAGTTCACCATTACTGTCAATTAAAATACCACTCTCATGAGTTATAGGCACCAATAAGGAAATATAAGCTTTGTTCATTCATGATTAGGAAATGTTTTTCCATAGGCGGAGAAGGGAACTCACGTGCCATTGCCAACAAGAAGCACTGCCTCATGCCCGAGCGCTTAGAGCATTGCGGGCAAACGCCAGGATGCACACCATCTGTCATTCAGGGACCTGTTGGTGAGGGGGCAGAGGAGCTAGGGCTGTTTAAAACTACTTCTTCCTCTTCCAGTCATGCATTTCCATGAATGGACAAATAGCAGAGCACAACAGAGATAGACTGCTTTAATTACAGTAGCAGTGGGGCAATCGGCAGCTTAATCACCCCTCATCACAGGCCTGTCTTCCAACACCCCGAAAGCCTCATTTGCCTTCGCCCCCCCAGGGAGCTGCCTCCAACACATTCTAGTTAGACACAAACTAAACCAAGGCAGCAAAACCAACATTCTTCCTCCACCTCCTCTTCGGTTCCTCCATGTCTTCCTTGTTCTCCACCGCCTCTCCCATGTTATCGTGGCATGAATTATTTACAGGGTAAGAATTGTAATTAACAAGGCTTCCCCGCATGAGCTCATCATTCCCTCTAGCAGAATTTTAGCAACAGGCAACATTAGGGCTGGGTATCGTTCAAAATCTTTCGATCCGGTGCCAATTTCGATACCTCAGTTTCGATACCGGTTCCTAACGATACTTTTTTCGATACCAATTTTATGAAATCCATTTTATCAAGATTACATAACACATTACCTCAGAAAAACTTTGGTTTTATTTTTTCAGTTTGACTCATGCTCCTTAGCCAGTGCACAAAGGAACAAAACATGTTTTATAAAGAGCTCATGCTCACCAAAGCTGAATTTTTAAAATAAAAAATACAGTAAAACTTAAGTAATATTGTGAAATAGTATTACAATTTAAAAACTTATTTGAATATATTTCAAAATGTAATTTATTCCTGTGATGTCAAAGCTGAATTTTCAAAATCATTACTTCAGTGTCACATGACCCTTCATAAATATGAAAACAGTTTGCTGCTTAATATTTTGGAAACTATGATTTTTTCATGATTTTTTTATGAATAAAAAATTCAAAAGAAAAGCATTTATTTAAAAACGAAATATTTTGTAACATTACACACGTTTTAATGTCACCTTTGATAACTTTAATGCATCCTTACTGAAAAAAAATTCTGACTAACCAAGTAAACCAACACATTTTTGAACGGCAGTGTGCATTCAGTAGGTTATTATTTATTGCAATATAAACACTGTCAGATCAACAAGGTATCTCTTCATTTACCAGTCGAAGACGGAGCAGCTTTCTGCTCTTATGTTTACTCCGTGCACTGTCAAGGTCTTCATCGTATTTATCGTGGTATCGGTCTTTGCAGCAATACTGCATCGCGCGCGCTGTTGGCATCGAGTCTGGAGAAATGTACCCACACTTTTGATCGACTTTTCCACATCTTTAAGGTATTATGTGTGTGTCCTCGCGTCTCATATAAATATGTACGCGGAGAGTTTGTGTGTGTGTGCTCGCGTCTCATATGAATGTGCGTCGAGAGTTTGTGCGTGCGCGCGCGTCTCATATTCGTGCGCGGAGAGTTCCGCGCGTCTCGTGTGTGTGTAAAGTTTGCGTGAATGCGCGTGAGCGACTTTATGTGTGTCGTTGTGCATTTCATATGTATTTGTTTGAGCACTGACGTTGACGAGAAACTCCTTAGGTATCGAAATCTGGAACCGAACAACATGCCATTTTTCGATACTCGATAGTATCGAGGCAATTCGGTCGATACCTAAAAAGTATCGAGACTCGGTACCCAGCCCTAGGCAACATACACACGCAAATATGTGTGTTAGAGCAGAACCTCAGCACTGAAAAGCCCCATGAAATATTCAGTGGGCTCTGAGGAAGAGCTTTAAATTATTCAGATTTAACAATCTTTTCTATCTTCTGAACTTTTAGCGATTCGACATCACTATATATATATATATAAAAGTAGTAGCGTGTTTAACCACATAAGAAAGTCGGGCGAAGAAAGAGAAATGTGTATTTGAAGGACAGAAGTTCTGTTTCTGAGAACTGTGGAATAAATGGAATTAACTTACAAAGAGGAGGACAGAATGAGAACGAGATTAAATGTGTTTTTTTTAAAGTGCAAGATTGATGGTTGTAGGCCAGAGCTAATAAATCTAACTGCAAATTTTATCCCCCATGATGATATAAATACAATGAGACTGTCTAGAAGGATGTTTCAGCACAAGACCACACAAAGAGAGAGGGGAAAATAAAGAAGAAATCCACCCAGAAGCTCTTTCAGACAAATTTTAGGAACATTAGTTTCATCTCATAGGCCAGGCCTTTTAAATTGTAGTCTTTCAAAAACTTTACACACTACTAGTCAAAAAAAGCTGATCTACTTTATGAAATACAACTAATAGAACAGAAGTAATAATAAACATTAGAGCACTACCCTTCAGAACAAAAGGTTACATTGTGAGAAACATGAATTGGGTAGCCTAGTCAATGCCTAATGTTTTTCAAACTAGATTTTTCAAAGTACAAATCATAACAGTTGATATGATCTCATAAAAGCTGGATGCCTTATAATTAGAAAATAATTAACAAAAATGCTGATTAAACAATTAAACAAAATGTTTAAATAGTTTTAAATGGAGTATATCAAATCCACATTCCACACCACGTGGGACCTGTGAACCTCACTAAAGTATTTTATGTCAGCTACTCACATTTTGTCCAAACCTTTGATTGTCAGTGTTCAAGGAAATCAAATGATGGGAGGAGTTAATAGTTAATTTCACAGTGCTCTACTTTGTGTAATTTCTCGTACCTGTGCACATTTCTAAAACTCCCATAATTACGGCATGCTTAATCACACAAGTATGCGCAACCGTTATTACCGGCACAGGCAGAACACACTTTCCTGTACGGGCACGGATCAGGTAAAAGAAAACAACTACTTGATTTCCCTTAGCACAAATGTCGTTCTTTGGGCGACTGCAAAGTCTCCAGTGAACCATCCAGTTAGTGATTTAGCAAGGAGACTTTGTTGGTTTTTAGTACCAGGGACAAGTATAGGCATGACAAACCACACCCCACCAGTTGATGCATGTTAAACATTTCAAATATGATTAATAAAATTAAGCAAATGTTTAATATTATAGTTTAATCTGGTCATGATTAATCTGTGAATATAAAAATGTTCATATTAAGTCTCTAAAATGAAACTAATCTGAATATGTAGGCATGTTTAGCAGCATATTAACCCTCAAATTAAGAGGGCAACATAGGACATTATGACTAGCACATAGGAGTTTTTATATGACTGATGTAATTCTGGAATGTAATTATAACCAGCCAATGTGGACATTTTGAAAACACACAAAAACAGACACTTTGAGATAACTTATTTCAAAATGCAGCATGTGAATGTTTGCTTCACCTATGATGATTCATCAAGAATCATACCAAAGCAGATCTGGTTTCAGAAACCGTCAACTGTCAAGTCAAAGTATTAGGCCCACTGCTCCAAAAATCATATGACTGCTTGAGCATTATAGTGTTAGATTAGATAATGTTAATCTGATCGAAACATGTACCATTGTGTACCACTTTGGCAGATTCACACGGTTCACAGACGTTAACAGAGGATGGTGAGATCAAGTGACCTGTGGTTAACTGCTAATGCTATACTGGCAGTCTGTCAGCAGCTTTAAACTAGGATGTTAAGCACAAAGTTGGGCCTAAACTAGAGGGGGGGGGGGGGGGGGGGGGTGGCATATAGAGTTAAACTCTGAAAGCATCCAATCAACATTACTTACAATTGTAATTTTGCCTGAATTAATAGTCAAAAAAAAATTGTGAATGACTTAATTTTCCACTAAGCCTAATACACATACAATAATATGCCTTAAGAACCCATGTAAAATCACGTTGAAATTGGATTCATACAATTAAATTAAATAAAAAGTAGGATTAGCTGTAAAACTAAAATATATTTACAAAGAATAAAATGTATATAAAGATATGCTTAAAATATCAGTTTTAATCCTTTTCTAGATTTGCTTACAATTTCCTTCTTAGGATGACAAAATGTGACTGAAATTGAACATGTTTAATGATCTTAGTTCTTAAATAGGATTTAATCTAAATAATTATAGTGCATCTGCATTTATTCGATTTCTGAATGTCTACTTGAACACTTGATAATGCCGTCATCAGATATATCAAAAATATTTGCACTATTGTTTAAACTTGCTGCTCTATTTTGTTTTCTTTTTTGCTGGCTTGAATGATTACATCCAATTTTGAAGAATTGTTTACTTGGGGAAATAGTAAAGAATTGCAATTTTTATATAAATATTGTGCTGTCCAAATTGCTGTTGAAAATTACAAAATATTACTGACTGAATCAGAACATAAAGAGAAAGAGAATAGGCCGGTGTTGTTTCTATCTATGGATAAACCGTACACCATAAATTAGCAAACCATCAATGATGTGGAATCTGGACCAAAGTCTCTCAGTCATGTTTATAGCAGACGTCACCCTACAGACCCGAAACCAACACAGCTATACAAGCTCAGTAAGAATCTGAGTCACCCATCAGTGACAATACAACATCAACAAGCCAAAAGCGTTCAGTTCTGGTAATGTGGCTCCACCCAGGATCATCACATGAGCTCTGAAGTGATTTCATCCCATGAGTCAATGTGACATGATGTGGTTTATTTCAACTTCAACGGGCATTATTCTGACCCGTTTCAAAGGCTCTTACGTGTATGGGGAAAGGGGAATTGTAAAACTGCATTATAATAGTCTAATAAATAAAAATGTAATGCTGGAATTGTATCTAGACTGCTCACAAACAGATGTAAATGAGATTATTATGCAATATACACATGACATGGTGATGCTTGGTTTAACACAAATGACTGTTGACATTTCCCTGATTATCTGTGAAAGACATGAGACAGTCAACAAGATCCGTATCATCTTAAATCATAAGTTCCATTGCTTGCAAAAAAAAGTAAGTTGGAATAGACCGCATTGTTCGTGACTGCACTTCGAACAAGATTTAGAGATATTAGACAAAAACAACAACAACAACACAAACATATTAAACATGCAGGCATTAATCTGATTGTCACATACTTTGACAAAGAGAAAGACAGAAATAAAGAAGAATAGAAAAGGGAAAAAAGAAAATGAGTTAAGAGCTTTACTACACAGATCTTTAGAGCTTAAACCTCTGCTCAGACAAGGTGTCTCCACTGCACAAGAAGACATTTAGATGGAGATATTTTTATCCAGCAGCAAAGCCAAAAATAGGTCAATGTCATCCAAAATAACTCGAGAGTACCAGGATTCTGCTCTCAGGTGAGCCACTGCAGTTACCGAGCCACTTTCAGAAATGCCCACATCTCTTTTTGTACAAAGAGCTTCTTCTCCTGCAACAAAAGTAGTACTGTCCCAAGCAGAGCTTAAAATCTTCAGGCAAACAAACTCCTCAACATCAACTAAACCACAATTCTCCTTCAAGGGTCCTCAGCCAAGGGGGGACCTAAAGCCTCTTCTGTGTCAATACTTTGGACAGGGCAGGTATATGAGGGTGCTTGTGAGCACCTGTTAAAGCCATGAAATGAGACATACAACCCTAGATCTCTAATTCTGATATCATTAGGACAAAAATGGGACACTTTTTTTTGCCTCAACACATCCTATGAGATGTGGGAAAAAATAGGAGACTTTAAAAACAAAGAAATAATAATAATAAATGATCATCATCCGTTGCTGTAAGATATACACACTTTTTTGGTCTCCCAATATTTGAACCCCGTCAGCCTACAGTAACTCAGGATAATAAATTGCTGTCCCATTTTTAGTTTTCTTTGAGACCACTAACTACAGCTGTCCTGGTGAGCTTGAGCTAAGAGGGGGAAAAAGAGGCATAGTATAAGCTATGAACAGACAGGGTCTATAAAAAGACACCAACTATAAACCTATTAAGTAGCATGCAATTCAGCTATATCAGATCCTGTCTGACCAGCCAGCATATTTGTGAGTCTCAGATAAAAAGAGAGCAGAGATGGAGGAAAGGGGAAAACAGAGATGGCTTCATTATAAACTGGATGTGACTGATTTTTGGTGTGGGTCACTAATTCCATTCAGTCTCAGTGTAGGAAAGGTGGTGACAGTCAGACCTCAGGGATACGTCTGCGGACCTGTCTTTCCAAGAACTGGAGGAACTGCTGCTGCTCTATTATGAATGAGATGAAAGGTGCTCACTGGAGGTTGTGTCTCACCAGGCAGATCTTACATCAACTGCCTGTGGACAGCCGAAATGACCGTCCTATGCTTTCTTACACAGCATACAATCTCAAAACAATAGGACAATACATGTTCGCACCAGGTTTTCTGAGCCAACAGCTTTTTAATAAATGTTTACTTGCCCTGGCGACATCTTCACCTGCCTGGAAGGATTACATTCCTGCAGACTTCAGTTCCAAACTTGCTGTAATACACCTGCCTGTTAATCTCAAGTAATACTGAACACCTTGACTAGCGGGTTCAGGCGTGTTTGATTAGGGTTGAAGCTAAACTCTGCAGGGGGGCAGCACTCCAGGAACAAGGTTAGCTACCCCTAATCTAAACAGATTTCTTTACTACAGGGGTAGCCAACACTGCTCATGGAGGCCTACCTTCCTGCAGACTTCAGTTCCAACACCTATCTGTTACTTTCAAGAAAATTCTGAAAACATTCTAGTTCAGCTGTATTTGATCCAGGAGATCCTGCTTTACTAAGTCACATTTCCAACCAATAACTTGGCACTCAAAATGCAATACAATTGAAAAGGTGTTTAAACAGACTTTGCATGACCCCTTGTTTGTTTAATCAGTCAGTTCTTTTGCAAGTGGTTGTCCAATCCAGCTCCTGGAGGGTCACCACCACCAGCCCAAATTAAACACACCTGAACCTAATCAAGGTCTTTAGAATTACTAAAACATGCAAGCAGGTGTGCTGGAGCCAAACTCTAAAGGATGTTGGCCCTCCAGGAAAAAGATTGGACTTAACTTTAAGAGAAACTCTATGCTAATGCAAACTGAATCAATGGTATAAATGCTGCACCGGCTCAAGTGATAGCTCCATGAACCGGTTCGAATCCCTCTCACACAGCCCCTGAATCACCATGCCATTCTTACTTTCAAAAACTGACTAGATGGGCTGATGGCATTTTGCAGTTACCTCCATAAACATAAGAACTGAATGACCTTCACTTCCAGCAGGCCTTGTCTATCTTATTTTAACAGCTAGGGTAAAATAATTCCCTGTGCCGTATGGACCCAGAGCAAGGGACATTAATGATAGTGCAGAAAGGTGTAGCTGAAGTGGATGAGATGTGCTTATAGGACACCAACCCAGGTTCATCCTCGCACACCTGTGCACTCAGACCTGCTGTGCATGTCTGAGACGTGAAGGGCAAACTGGAGCGACAGAGGAGAGACTCACTAAGCGACCAGAAAGAAGCAGAGCGGAAGAGATTCACCTCCCCGTCTGAGCACAGATCGTCTTGCTCCACAAATCTGTTAACGTGTGTGTCTGTCTGCAGCTTCAAGGCGAAGAGAGACGCATGCACATCAGACACTCTCTTATCACATTCCACCCACTAAAGAACTTCTTTTAGGCTCTATCTGCTAACTCCGGCACAGAGCCAGCTCTCATCTCTCTTCCTCCACTGCTTCCCCCTCTATCTCATGACCACCCCTCTCTTCGTTCTTGCCTCCTCCTCCTCCCCAGCATATGTCCTGGTTCCGCAGCATGGAGCAGCTTTGTGGTCACATGCTGTTCTGGTGGGCTGTGCAAGGACCTGATCTGACTGAACTGTTTAATACTCTATCGGGATATGCCCAGCTCATTTCTGGGGTACAGGGAAAGTTCACCCAAAAATCAACATCACCCTGTAGGACTTACTTTATTGTAACCAACAAAAATGTGATGTTAAGCAGAATGTTGATGCTGCTCTCTTCCATTCCAATTAAAGTCAATGTTGACCGCGTCACGCAGAGTGGAATAGGTGTAGCCTCACTGGGCCCCAAGCATAAGGGAACCACAATGTGAAAAACACAATGTTGAGGAAAAGTTATTTACAAAAATACAATGAAAGTTTCTTACCTTGTACACCTGACCATATGTGCCATTGCCCACGAGTTCCACCAGCTCAAATATTCCTGCAGGGTCCTAAAGAGAGCAGAGTTTATGGTCAGCAAAAGTACAAGCACACAGGTGTCAATAATATTCTGATTGCATAATTGAGGTATTTGACATTTCTTTATTCGCAACTCATTTTACGTAATGTGCTGTATCTACAGTGAAAAATTATTCATCAAAAAAAAATAAAGGATTTTATCTATCGGGAACTACCTGAGGATGGGGGCATGGACTTCATATTAGTAGAGGAAGGTTAAAAATTAAGACTTGACATCACCCAGAAAGGAGAGTTGTTGCAGAGGCAGAGCAAATAAATGGTGACAGATTGTTTTATTACAATGTGTGGACCGATGAATCATTCACAATAACAACAGGAACACATATCAAGTAAATAAACTGATTCCACGTTGACTTTAATAAACAACACACTGTTTCCAGCAGCAAGCTAATTGCTTCTCAGCTCACACAAACACAAAAACCCCTGGTGTCCTCCATCACACAACTGTTGCTGTGTGCAATCTCTCATGAGCAGCACCCAACCAAGTGTGAGATTCAAATCCAACACTCCATCTAACACCTAAATAAATAAAAAACTAAATAAAAGAGTCAATGCAGACAGAAAGGACAAGCCATTTCATTGTGCCATTCTTCACCCAAACACCACCTGGTTGAGTCTGTGACCCTAAACATCAAAAGCTTGCTCACAATCACCAACCGTTGTCCGACAGAGAGCGGTTACAATAAAACGGTGAAAAGGGTGTGATATCTTTAGAGATGACATTGCTTTAAGGATAAAATCAGTATTGTGAGTGTATGGATGTTTCTGGTTGTTACCGCTCCAGTGAGAACTACTGACAGACGGTAAGACTTCAAACTCAGACAAAAATCAACCGTCACATTAGCATACATGAATGGTGTTCCACACAATGTGACTCATTTTCAAGGCCGCACATACCCTGGTCTTAAAAGACCTTATGCACCAGAGAAACATGCCACAGCCATCGTTGAAAATTTGTCTTAGAAACATACAGAGCTACTGCAAAACGAAAGTTTAATGGCATCGCTGTCTAAGAGTAACTTTTGAATGATAGTGTACTTTTAATATATATATATATTATAGTATAAATTACCATACATAATAGAATACAATATTCTCAATCTGCATCAAGTTGTTTTAAACCTGTATGAATTTCTTTCTTCAGCTGAACACAAAGGAAGATATTTTGAAGTATGTCCGTAACCAGACAGTTGATGATGTACCCCATTGACTTCCATAGTAGGAAAAAAAAATACTATGGAAGTCAATGGGGTATATCAACTGTTACTGACATTCTTCAAAATATCTTATTTTGTGTTCAGCAGAAGAAATAAATTCATACAGGTTTGAAACAACTTGAGGGTGAGTAAAATTTTCAGAACTATTCCTTTAAGTAAATTTCTAAACACCACCTGCTCAGTGCGTAGGAAACATTGCACAATAAATAGAATTCTTGTGAATCGAAACGCAGCTTATATTAATCACACAAAAACCTGATGGAGAGTACATGTTTTGACAGTCTGGAGATGAGTAATATCTTGTCCTTATGCTAACTGGCAAAAAGCTGCAGTGTAGTTCACACAAGCTGACGTAGTGTCCACACAACAACACTTGTGAAACTAAATGTTAAATTGATCGGAAATGTGGCCTGTCTATTAGCCGAGGATGTGGGAAACCAGTGCCACAACACGACCTATGAGACGTGAGAAAAGGAGGGGTCAGATATTGCACAAATGCCCAACAATGCATTTATCAGCAGGTTAGCATTCTGCATTTTTTTTTTTTTGGCAACACCTAAATCCACATCAACGTGTTGACCCCGTTCCTCTCTGGTGTACTGTTTTTCTGTTTTTCTGTTGATTCGTATTTTTTTGTGTTTTTTTAGACCAGGCTCCAGACAAAAATAGCTCATCTATTGATGATTATTGATATTATCCAAAATTAGTTGATGGGATTTTTAAAATTGCACTATTTATACAGAGTAATATTAGCCGTTCAAGGTAGTATCCCTCAGGGTAAAAACTGGATCTGTCAATTCTGAGTGGCTGCTGGTTGTTCCCATTGCATCAGAGGGAAAAGAAATCGTGTTTATGGCCATTCCCAAACTCCATTTCACGCCAAGGTGG